>NC_135788.1:78641267-79241267 GCF_051106095.1 Pogona vitticeps | reverse complement strand
GGAAGAAACCCAAGCCGGAATTAAGATTGCCAGAAGAAATATCAACAACCTCCGATATGCAGATGATACCACTCTGATGGCAGAAAGTGAGGAGGAATTAAAGAACCTTGTAATGAGAGTGAAAGAGGAGAGTGCAAAAAACAGTCTGAAACTCAACATCAAAAAAACTAAGATCATGGCCACTGGTCCCATCACCTCCTGGGAAATAGAAGGGGAAGATATGGAGGCAGTGTCAAATTTTATCTTCCTGGGCTCCATAATCACTGCAGATGGAGACAGCAGCCACGAAATTAAAAGACGCCTTCTTCTTGGGAGGAAAGCGATGACAAACGTTGACAGCATCCTAAAAAGCAGAGACATCACCTTGCCAACGAAAGTCCTCATAGTCAAAGCTATGGTTTTTTCTGTAGTGATGCATGGAAGTGAGAGCTGGACCACAAAGAAAGCTGAATGCCAAAGAATTGATGCTTTTGAATTGTGGTGTTGGAGGAGGCTCTTGAGAGTCCCTTGGACTGCAAGGAGAACAAACCTATCCATTCTAAAGGAAATGAACCCTGAGTGCTCACTGGAAGGACAGATCCTGAAGCTGAGGCTCCAGTACTTTGGCCATCTCATGAGAAGAAAAGAGTCCTTGGAAAAAACCTTGATGTCAGGAAGGTGTGATGGCAAGAGGAGAAGGGGACGACCGAGGATGAGATGGCTGGACAGTGTCTGCGAAGCAACCAACATGAACCTGACACAACTCCGGGAGGCAGTAGAAGACAGGAGGGCCTGGCGTGCTCTAGTCCATGGGGTCACGAAGAGTCGGACACGACTAAATGACTAAACACACACACACATTATTATGAGAAACTTAGCACTAAAAATATCCAGAATTCTGAAGTATTTTTGTTATCACAGAACCTCTCTGATATAAATCTTTAATTCAAATGATTGTAAATTAAGGCTAGTTTATTTACTCACATATCTTCTGGGACCTGTAAAGTTAATTGTTAAAGTTAAATGGCTGTCTTCCACTCTTACTAAAAAGAGTGTCTGTAGATATTTGTGTTTCTTCCTTCCCCATTTAGTGTTTCTTCCTTCCCCATCAGTTAGAAGAAGAATTATCACAACAGCTCCTCTTTTCCTCCCAAAACTCTCATCACTTTCCCCACTCTTTCCCAGCTACCTAACCTCACCATAGCAACCTCTGTTCCATGGCATTGTCTCTTATCTCCCTGGTAACCAGCCACATGGCCTCTACATTTTTTTTTCCTTCCCATCCTCTCCTAGGTAAGATCCTACAGAGAGTCAATAGAGTTTTCTACACAGAAAGATCAGAGGAAATACTCTTAGTCTCATGGGATAAATAAAGAATATCAAAAAGGGTCACCAATTTAAAATCAATCAATCAATCAACAATCATGTAAAACAACTAAACAGCATATTCACAGCATATTCAATACCTCCTGACTGAACTGATATAGCAACCTGTTCCTCAAATGACATTGTACAAATGGAGAATATGTCTAACTAAGCTTACCTCAGAAAAATGAAAGAGGAAGTACAGAATGGAAACCAGTCCTATCCAGGTGTTGTAAATGCCAGCAACGTGAACACACTAGAGGACAGCACCTAAACCTCCCCCGCCCCCTATCATAATGTCCTTCGTTACAGTGGGAGGTCTGAAGTAGAGAGGTCACAGCCTATATGAGCAAGAGCCCTGGAAAATCTAAATTCTTCATTGGTACAGCCTACTCATAAGCATGATAATTCTTTTCAGACACAGAGTTGAACCCACAAAGAACATGATACCTGAGGAGATGGGGCTATATGCTTCCCTCTAAGCACATGCTCTTGAAATGCCTGAAAGGGAGTATACACATCTATCAAATGCGGCAGGTCACTCTTCAAATTGTAAACTCACACAGACAAGCATTTTCTTGTTTTCCAAACCTTGGAATAAACCTGGACCATCCCCAGGCCATCCTCCCTAAGATTGCTAACTTCCAGATAAGTTTTTTTAAGTTGTTTTGTGTTTTCCATTGCCTTCTCATCTGCTTTATAAGGGCAGCATCTGATTCACCTGAGTTGCCTATAACACAGGTAAGTGACTGCACCCTAATAGTAATAACAACCAGTTTCCTAAAAGAAATGACACATTTTCAATCTAATCAGGGGAGATGTTGCAAAATGGAATTCCTGTATGTTTTAACCCCAGGAAGGACACAAACACATACACTTGCACATGTGCACACCTACACAAATAATCTTCTTGTTTGTTTGTTTGTTTCTATTTTTGTTGCAAATTAAGCTGATCCTTACAAGAGTCAGAACCCAGAAGTGTGGATTGTGGGCCTTTTTTCAGTTTATCCACAGCAGGATACCTCATTTTCACTTTTGGAGTGGAATGTAGATAAACCTCCTTTAGCATCCTGTTCTTAATGCTGTTTAAGTTTCAAAGTAGTTTCTGTGCCAATTACATTATCTTACATATAATCTATTATAGTGTTATAATGAAAGGTGGAAAGAGAAGCATATTGTTCATGAAAAATTAAATACATCTCTATAATTTTTTTTCAGCCACATTCTTTAAACTCAAGCATTACCTCATTAAAGTTGTGCTTGTAAGGCAAAACTCCTGTGGGAGCTATTGTGGGAGACACAGCTTTTACATTAATGATTCTCACATTCCTCTTATGATAGGTTGAAGCCATATTCTGGAGAACCTGCTTTAAATGTCAGCATGATCACTACTTAGGCAAAGAAGAGATCTCTGTCACCTTAGGCAGAAGCTGGAGACTGAACAGAACATAGATAACTGTGTATATGAAAGATGAACAGAAGAACCACCGTTGAGAATAGAGGCTTTCCTGTTTTGTTCTTACTTCCTCTTCCCCCAGTAAAAACAAAAATGTAACATGGCCAAAGTTTTAAGCTGAAAGCTATGAATTCCACGGTTCTTATCTCAACCACTAACTAAGGGTATGAAGGAGTCTCCAATCAATTTGGACTTGTGATTACACCTGGAAATTTGAGATTGCATCATGGACATTATCACAAAATGGTTGCCACCAGGGCAGGGGAATCTCCCAGATAAAATGTTTATCATGATTGGCACTGTCAGTCACAAAGCACTAATTTAATAGAAATACATCCTGTTGGCCCAAGAATGTACATAACATGTCCAGCAATGCAAAGGAAATTTGGTCTATGGTAAGAAGCCTATGTCTGAAAACACAGGCCTATTACATAGCCTTATCTTCTTCTTCTTCTTCTTCTTCTTCTTCTTCTTCTTCTTCTTCTTCTTCTTCTTCTTCTTCTTCTTCTTCTTCTTCTTCTTCTTCTTCTTCTTCTTCTTCTTCTTCTTCTTCTTCCAAGATCTCTTTCTTACACACACACAGTACACAAGAGCTACTTGATCCAGTCATTCATTCTTTCATGATCACTTTCTTTTTTCTTCTCCTTCCCTCCCTCTTTTGTTCATTCTTTCCCTATTTTTCATACACCATGACCACAAACACCCAATGCCCACACAGACCTCTTTACTGCTTCCTTCCCTCAATTAGGTTGTCCTTCAGGCCCCTTTCACCACCTTTGTTCTCCCCAGTTCTTCTTCCACAATGTTGGATTGATCCCCAGCCTTCTATATATCAGCTTGTCTCCTGGCTTCCGTCTCCTACTGTAATGAGTTCACTTCCCTGGTTGTCCTTTTACCTACCTGAATCCTCCTTTCTTGACTAACTGTGGCAATAGGATCTGATCCTACTCTTGATTTATTTTTTTAAATTCTACAAGGCTGCGTCCCCCCTCCTATATTTGTTTTATTTCAATTGTTTTATTGGCATCTTACATTTTTAGATCAAATTTGTGCACCTTCCAGGTGCAGGTCCCTCAGGATGTCAATTATTAAGGACTTACTGCTGTGCTTGACCAGGTCATTACCACCCAGATGAATGACCAGCACATCAGCAGGCGCGCCCGCAGAGCATCTAAAAGCCATACTAATAAACTTGCCCCACAGAATTTTTCTCTGTCCTTTCTATTCTGTGTAAGTTGAAGCCCCCAAACCTAAGTTCCTTCCCTATGTTGACCTTTCTGTATAATGCACTGCCAAAAAGATGAAGCTATGGCCAACTATCAAAGTTCGCTTCCTCCTGCTGATGCTCCATGTGCCTGCAAAAGAAACGTAAAAAATGGCCAGCGACCGGCCTACACTTGTGGCAGTGTAGGAACATACAACTGGAATTTATTCGATGACCAATGACCCATCCTTTTAATGTTCTCCAGGCCATAGCCCAGTGCAGCCACCATAGAGAATGCACCTATTCGAAATGAGTGGGTCCCAAAACACCATCTATGTAAACTGATGCACTGCAGAGCTAGCTCTGTCACTTTCCAAAACTGGTATTTAGTAAGCGGGTGGCCATTGCTACGGCAAAAGAAGTATCCGCAATGCTCACCCCTTAATGCTAAGTAGTTCTCTATGGCTCGAACAGGGCATATATCCTTGACAGAACACTGTCCCAAAGCAATATGTGCTCCCTTTCCTTTTTGTCCCATCTTGGAGTGCCTTATGTGTATACAAACCTTGCCTCCAACTACTTGTACATCATCTTTCTGCAATGCTATTTGTGCCCTATCATTTTTGCCTACAGCTACAACTTCATTGACTCAAAGGGCACACAAAAATGCCACCAATGACACTGCCCTGAATACTGCCACTTCATAATTATCCCTATAGATGTTTACCCAAATTGACTGAGCTTCACTAGAGTTGCGGGGGTAAAAGGTGATCTACCATCTGGAAGCCTAACCCTTTCTTTACTCCAGTCCTCTATCATTTTTCTGATGCAATAACCACCTGTGTAATCAGGGTAGCCTCATAGTTTTGCATAAAAGGTGACATCTTACACTGTATGGAACTACGCAGTAAACCCTTCCTAGGCAGATATAGTGAGAATTGTTGCAGATGTTCAACTGGCGCAGGCCAAGTAGTCTGTAATCCCATGCTAACTCTAAATTCTTAAAACTCCATACTCACAGCCAAATACCCTTTACGTGTTCTTGGTGTCAATGCCAGCCTTATTGCACACTCGGTTTCATCCCGCCAATTAGCCAGACCTCCAGAGAAAGCTCTCAGGACACTCTCTGGCTCTTGGAGCTAACTCCCTTAACCATTCCATCTGTTGACATGACAGGGCATCAACTATGCTGTTATCTAGGCATATGTCTGGCCTGCACTACAATGCTAAACTGCAGGGTGCGCAATGTGAAGGCCCTAACCAACGTCATGCCTCACTTTGATAAGGAGGAAAGTGTATAAATGATGTGAACAACCTACCTTACAGTTAACCCATCATGTCCTCTCAGCAATCAGAGCAGGAAAGGGAGGGGCTGAATCCTAACCACATTTTGTTCACTACACTAGTCAAGTCACCAAGGCCAAAATATCCTCTCAGGTAATTTTATTACCTTGCTCTGAATGAACAGGGTGAAAGGGGGGGCATCATTATAGGGAGGGTTTATAAGTCCTAGTCCTTCTGCCTATCAATACCAGCATTCACAGCAACACAACACAGTATTGGCACATCCCCATCTCAGCTCCTCCTGTGAGAGAAGCAAAGAGCTCCTGCCCCAGTGCTGCCAGCAGAGCACCAAGATGGACGAGAGAGACATTCTGAAGGACAATATGTTCTTGATGTTTAGAAATTTTGTGGTTAGAAAGCACCTGACATATGCATACAGACAACAGTGTTTCTATAGCACTTTTTTTCCTGATATGTAAAACAGCATGAGTGGATGTTAAGAAAGCTTCGTTACTGGAGCGGCTGACAAATTAATGGTTGCCTTGTAGGCAACATCCACGTATTCTACAAGAAACGCCTTCAAGATATTATCACTCTGTCAGGAATAATTTGATAATACTAATTATATTCTAACATGCTGAAATGTTCTGAAAGCAAGACTGTATTAATCCAAGCAGTAAGCATATTGCCACCAGCGAAATCCTCCATGTACTGTACTTCACAGAACTTCTGTGAAATGTGTTACTTTTCTAACTACATTAGGACCCTCATATCCATGGAGGATTGGTTCCAAGTCCCCTCTCACACTGATGCTGAAAAACACGGATTATAGGAAATATCTCCCTCCCCAAACCAGATGCCCTTCCCGCCCAAGCCAGCTATCCAGAAGATATAGGGACAAAGCCACCCCACCCTACCTCCACTCCATGCAAACCCAACAGTTGCCCAAAGGGAGGGCAGAGCACAAAGGCCAAGGCCGCCACTTTGGGAGAGCCTCTTTCCTTCATGCTGAACTGTTTGCCGGTGTGCTCTCAAGTCTCAATGCAAAGCAAGCCAGCTGGAGACACCCCTGTCCCACTTCCCGCCTAGATTTCCTGGCACTTATGCTTATTTTTTTAAAAACTCTGGGTAAACCAGCAGGCAGGAGGAGCCTCCGCCACCATAGAGAGGCTTTAAGCAGCTAGAGACCATACTACGTATTCTTCATAGCATTGTCTCTCTGTCTCCTTCTAGTGACCAATTCTGGTAACACAAATGATTTCTCCAGACCGTGGATAAGTGAATCAGCGGATACTGATCCTGCGAATAAGGGTGTCCTATTGTACCATCCATTATGAAGACAAAATAAGAGAGTATATGGATAGGGAAATCTTAGGAAGGGGCTGATTTCAGCTTAAAACGAGTGAGAAGCTGGAGAGGCAAAGCTCTTACCAACTTGGTTGATAGCAGAATGTCAATATGGAGGGGCACTGGATGGGTAAATACAGGTGGTGTATTTGCATTTGTATTTTAATTTAGGGCTTTATAGACTATGCACTTGGGGCTGTTTCCTTTATGTTGTAGATCTCCTGCCTTGAAGGATACATTTATTTGGGACTTTGTTCCTATTTGGCTTCAAAGAGGCATTTGCATTCTTCCTTAATTCTTCAAGCAACTCTTGCTCTGAGTGTTACACATATCTATGCAAACCTAACAATAACATGTTACTCAGGCACAAAATGAACATAAATGCAGGCTCAAAATGCAACAACCCAGGAGGTGTCCTTACTTGCTATAATACTTGAGATTCACACTTCCTATTTGCCATCCAGTCTGCACAATTCCCATGCAACCAGCCACCTATTCACTTTGCTGCTAGTTCTGGTGCTGTACCCAAAGACAACCGCTCCTCAACTTTTCCCATTATTGGGGGGTCACATCTATTAATTCGGACTTCCAGCCAATACCACCTTGATCCTGCTGTTTTTCTTTACAAGATACAATTTAAAAAAAAAATCCCCATACATGCATTTGTTCAATATGAGAGGCTATATGAAAAGAGCCTCCTTGGTGGAACTATTGTTTAATTCTCCACTGTAGTCTACTAGCATGTGGGTGTAATGCCTTGATTGACTAAGGAAACTTATCAAAACTAATTAAAAAGTAGATGATGATGAAAATTCATTTTGAGCAAAACAAAGGGGAATTATTTTGGAATAACATGTAAGGAAGGAGAAAGTAATGAAAAATTTCTGGATATAGGAACAGGAGCAAAAATTAACTTTCAGCTTAATATGTCTTCATCACACACACACACACACACACACACTACAACACACTAAAGAAGCCACTATCAACCGCATAAAAACCCAACTGACCCGCCACAGACTCACAAAACCAATTTTCTGAAACCAATTGTCATTTCACACATTTCACACATACCTCATTCTCACTAACCAATCAGTATATAATACTATACAGGAGCATTCCAACACCCATCTTTTCATGCATGCAATCCCAATCTGCATACATCTATACAAACATCAACATGCTAACATTATCACACACACACACACACACACACACACACACACACACAATAAAGAAGAAATAACAGCAGCAAAGACAGAGACACTATCACCACCACAAAAGACCTGTCCATTTAAGACTTCTTCGGCATTAGTTGTGTGACAGAAAGGAATGAAAATTACAATGGGAATAATTTTAAAATAGAAAAGATATGCATCTCCTATTAAAGCTCCTTTCTATGCAGCCCAAAAGCTTCTCTAAAAGAAAAATTCATTCGCTGCTCACAGAAGGACAATAAGGAAAGGTTCAGCTTCCAACAGAAGTGAGTTTCACAGCCTGGGAATACCTACTGAAAAAGCCCTATCCAGAGTCCTCACCACATTTGCCTGTGAGGAAAATAGGACTGAGATAAGGTTCTCCTCTGAAAATCTTAAAACCTGGCAAACACGCGAGAAGATGCAGCCTTACAAACAGTCTCTGTGTGTGAAGGTTTACTTTTGACACACGGCTATTAGTGACCTAGTGAACACAAGTACTTTTATTGTTAAGAAGATTTACTACATATACAAACTTTCCATCCCTTTGTTGTCCTGGCCAAGCATGTGCTGCTTGAAGGAGAAGAGGTAGATAGAATACAGGCATTGCCCATTAACCAATAAAATGCCCTTCCCAGTTAAAATGTCTTGTTTTCAAGCAGTGTTGGAAGTGTAGAAATATGAAACCACAAAACTTGACACAAATGAAAATACTTGATGGATGTTTGTTAATTGGATAACAGACTTTCCAGAAGCTATACGGCAAGATGCCAGGGTGTAGCACCTCAGAAGTATGCATAAAAACTCAGTGGCAGCTTATTAACTGTCAAATGCCTCACAGACGAAAGCTACCTCATGAAATCTAAGAACAAACAATGCACAGTGAGCAGAGAAATGAAGTATTTGTCAAAGGGATTGTTTTTGATGACTGGCTTAGAGTGGACTGTTGAGAAACAAATCACAAATGCCAAGCACCACCAACATGAAAAGTACTCAAAATTATGGCATAGAAAGGTGGAACACAGAGGGGGTGACACATCCTGGCAAAGGATCTACCTGCCTATGGTAGAGAACACAAGTTATCAGGGAGGTGATATCAGAAATAAAAATTTGCCTGGTGAATTAGAATAAATTAAAGAATAATTTAAAACATACAAGGTCACGTGTAGGGCCTCAGATTTAAGCCAAGATAACTTTTTCTTACAGAAGACTTATCAGATTTCATTACAATATCATGGCAACAACATGCATTCATCATTCTGTTTTGGGACATACACTATTTGTTGCCATAACAAAGCATGCTTTAACTACCACGAAGGCTGTGATTTAATGCCTGTGCTTGTGACGAGCCAGACTTGCTTACTTTGGATAAAAGGATCTAATAACCATTCCTGATTTTCATCATCGTTGTGATCATAACCTTTATTGCCATAAAAAAATACAGCAAACATCAGTCCTCAGATAGATGGGGGGGGGACATATACCCCATATGAAACAGATCAAAAAACCTAAATACAAGTAGAATATAATGGTACATAGTTAATTTTAAAGTAACATCTAGTCATTGTCCATAATCTGTAACTTATATATAAAAGAATTTTTAATTGAATCCAATAAAATTAGACAGGTGGATTTGTTAAAAATTGAGTTCTATGCCACTGAATTAGTAAACTAATAAATTTGGCCGTCTGTCTGGTGTAGGTTTTATTTACACCTAGCAGAAGATAGTACAAGATTGCCTCCTTCTTGATTTTCAAGATTATGACAAATTTATATTGTTGATTGACAGCTGAGCAAGCTCAGTCCTGGAATAAACACCCCACACACATGACTGGAAGGAAAAGGCCACAACTTTATTGATTACAGCAGCAGTACCTGGTCTAGGACTGGATCCAGCTCATCAGGAGACCTGAATGCCTCCCAATGTAAGGCATCATCTTCTCTGATCCCTCTGGGAGACAACCCAGAATGGCAGACTCTTGGAGACCACATGAGCATATGCGACTCTGTGGCTCCCTGCCACCCAGGGGCAAGGCCAAGGTCCTGGCACCTGAGCTAGGGTAGTCCACTGCCCCACCCATGGGTCCCTTAAGGGGATTCTATACCAACCAGGATAGGCAGGTCCCCACCTGCTGTCTGGACTCCCAGATCCATCCCAATGTTCCAGACCACCAATAAAGCTGTGACAAAAATAAAAAGAACTCAATTATAACACACAACAACCTGATATGAACTCAACCATTTAAGACCCCCCCCCCCCCAGGCAGATGAAAAGCCTCATTCTAAAGAACAGAAAGCAGGGTGGGTGAGAGAGGCAAATGCCACCCACTGAGGCTTCAGCCCAAATCCCTCCTGTTTTATGTTGCACCTGGGTACCATGCCATTCGTATCACCGTATCTTTCGATGTGCTGTTGTCTATTCAAATGCTATTTGTATGTTTTTTTCAGACAATTAATATTGTGTGAACAGAAAACTGAAGCAGGCTGCACTGAACATTTTGGCCAGCTCAGTCAAAAAAAATGACTAGATATGAATTCAGTTATGAATTCAGTTTCACAAAAATGCACAAATGCATCAGGATTGAAAACTAGATTCTTAAGAGCTAAGTCTTCACAAGCTTCCGCCTGGGTGGATAAATAGGTTAGTTTTGCTTGCTTTCATGTTCTCTCTCTCTCTCTCTCTCTCTCTCTCACACACACACACACACACACACACACACACACACACACACACACACACACACACTTTTTGTTCTGTTTTGTTTGTGAAGCTATTATGGTAAATTCTTATCAAAACACAAGTAAAACCTATCCCTGATAGTAGATGCAAGGCAGGAAGATGGGTTAAGAATAGAGATGGGGACAAATTTTAAAAAGATGATTCATTTTGATCTGTTATTCATCAAGGCTAATGGATCAATGAATATAAATATACAAATATTCTTTGACGAATTGATGGATCAATCTGTTGATTCATCTGAAATTTAAATGGCTACAACACTGGCCCCTAACCACCTAGAGACACTAACGTTGCAGGGAAGCTTCCACAAAACCTTTTCTACAACTCCTGAAACTTTGGTGAACATTGGATCACGGACCCCTGAGTTATGTAGTCACAAAAAGGACACCCCAGGAAAGCTCCCCCCAGGTATTTAGAGACTCCAGAATCACAAGGGAGCTTCCTATTTCTTTCCCCAACATGCCTGCCAACTTTGGTGAAGATCAGATGCTGGACATCCAAGTTATTCACCCACAAATTGAGTCCGCCCCAGGAGAGTTTACCACACGGCACAGAAGCCCATTCTGCCTACCAGCCGCTGATCAGAAGCCGATAGGAAGCCACACACACACACAGCCAGCCACCCCAACAGCCTACCCCCACACCCCCTTCCTTTCCCTACTTAGCCCCCACCCCATTCCTACCGACACCCCCTTACCTTAATAGCTGCTGCCATGGTCTCCATCAGGCCTTTGCAGCCATGGTGTGTAAAAAGGGAGACTGGCTGCCCTTTGCAAAGATGGCAGCTGTGGCTTCATTTAGAGTAGGGAAGGTACAGCTGCCATCTTTGCAAAGAGCAGCCAGTCTCCGTGTTTACATGCATGGCTCCAAGGCCAGAAGACCTCGGCAGCAGTGATTAAGGTAAGTGGGTGTTGGTTGGGGTGGTGTGATGTGGGGCCTAAGGTAGGAAAGGAAGGAGGTGGGAGTAGGTTGTGGTACTGGGTGGCTGTGTGGGATCAGCTGATCAGCAGCCATTAGGCAGAATGGTGTTTTGTTTTTTGTTTTTTGTTTAAATAGGAAGGATGAATAAAAACAGGTAAATATTCATCCCTTCATATTTGTGGGGGTCTCTGGGACCCACAAATACGGATCGACGAATATTTAACAAATCGGCTATATTTGTCGGAATAAGCAATCTGTTTTTATATTCATCCCCATCTCTAGTTAAGAAGTATGCAACCAATGACAGTATTTAATATACAAGGAATATACAAAGATTAAAATATGCATCTAACCACCAGTGTCTCATAGAGAAGGGTTATTTCAGTGAATTAAGAAACATCACATTACATAACAGAACTCAGAAATATGCACTATGTGGATACATTTTGACCTGAAAGGTATTCTTTAGCATTGACAAGGTAACTGACATAAGCAAAAATTATAGTATAATTTTTAAAAAGTTGATGGCATACAAATATTTGTGGAAATTTTGGAAAAAGAAACATCAGTAATTTAAGATTCACAGATTGACACCACATGATTGGCAGAAAATAGTAGTGATTACTGCTGAAGGTTGGAAGAGAAAGTATAAAAGCAGGATTATTGCTGTACATTAAACAGAATGGCATAGCTTTAGTCAGTATAATGAAGGAATCAGATGTGATAACATTTTTCTACAGCTCAGTTTAGTCATCAGTCAAGCTGAAGAGTGCCCACAAAATCAGAAGCAGACTGAGTTTTGGAAGGCAGCTACAAAGGAACTAGTAAATGATCTTTATGTGTAAGTAAATGTCACTGAAAAACACAGACAAGTCCTTCAGATTATGGCTGGATAGTTCAGAGGTTTAAATATATGGCATCAGAGCCAGTCGGTGGGAGTTCAATTCCTCACTGTGCTCCTGCGAATAAAGCTAGCCTGTGTGGCCTCGGGCAAGCTGCACATTCCCAGGATGCCCCCAGAAGAAGGGAATGGTAAACCACTTCTGAGTACTGGCTACCTGAAAAACCCTGGAAAGGGTCATCATATGCCAGAATTGACTTAATGGCACATGATGATGATGTGTATATATGCTAAATTTGAATAATGAAGCAAGCTGATGAGGAAAAAAAATCAATTCACTTGAAATATAGTACAGTGGTGCCCCGCATAGCGAGGTTAATCCGTTCCGGATTAACCCTCGCTATGCGGAATCGTCGCTAAACGGGTAGGGAAAACGTATTGAAACGCATTAAACTTAGTTTAATGCGTTCCAATACTTTGCTTACTTACCCGTTCAGTGAGGATTCCCCTTGCCGGCAGCCATTTTCGCACCCTCGCTAAGCGAGGGCAGGGCGTGAAAACGGCTGCCGGCAGCCATTTCCGGGCTTCCGGCGGCCATTTTGGAGCCGCCGAACAGCTGTTCAGCGGCTCCAAAATGGCCTCCGCAATACCCGATCTTCGCAATGCGGGTTTTCCCCATTGCGAAGATCGGGTATGTTTCCGTATAGCGATCCCGAAAAAGGGATCGCTATACGGAAACATCGCTATACGGTGCACTCGCTAAGCGAGGCACCACTGTATTGGATTAGACTTATGGATACTATCAACCACCAAAAATACCATATTTTTTTCCATTTATAAGACAACCCGAGGTATAAGACGAACTCCCTTTTCCAACCCCAAATTTGAAAATTTGATCCCTGCTTTTCTCTTCCATTTGCTAAGCAAAAGGAGCTTAGTAAAAGGAAGGGAAAAGTAGGGATCAAAGGGGTGCACGATCACTGAGGCACTGAGGTGGAGGCAGCAGCAGTAGCAGGAGGTGGAGAATGAGGCAAAGAAGCAGCCAGGCTTGGTCACCTCTCGCTGCTAACCATTGACTGCTGCCACTGCCCAATCACAAGGAGACGATTGCTGGAGGGGGCGATCGGGCGGCGCCAGCAGCAGCCAATGGGCAGCCTCAAGAGGCAGCCAAGCACGGCCGCTTCTTTGCCTCAGTCTCCGCCTCCTGCTGCCGCCTTCCGTTTATAAAACAACCCTTAACTTTTTCCTCTAATTATTTTATGAAAAAGTGTCATTTTATACATGGAAAATTATGGTACCAATGAGTAGATCAATTTAAACCTGAACTCTCGCTGGAAACTAAAAAAAAGGCTAAACTGAGGCTTTTATACTTTGGGCACATAATAAGATGAGATTCATTGGCAAAGATAATAATGCAAGAGAAAATTAAGTTAGGAGGGGGGGAGCGAGGAAGAGAGGGAAAGAGAGACCTAATATGAGAAGGATTGGTTCAAAAAGTTTTCTTTCAAAAAAGGAAGTCACAGCCCTTAATCTGCAGAAGCTGAGCAAATAGTTAAGAACAGACTTTTATGAAGTCATTAATTCACAGGATCAGAGCAAGTCAAAGATGACTTTAGCAGCCCATCACATTCACACTTATTCAATCTTTGGTTTATGTTGAATATTCTTTGGAAATAATGTCCAAATGTAGACTATCCTGCAAAATCAGGATGTTAATCATTGAAATTATAGTGCATAGCCAGGGTACTGTTGCAAAATAAAGAAGGTATTCACACAGGGAGAGGAAGCTGGTGTATTAGTTGGTCCTTGAACCAGACCTCCCCAGTGAGCACTTCTGCCTTCATGAATTCATCTGGTAGAGCATCGGCAAGGCCAGCCTATGAGGCCCGTCTCTCCACAACATTAGATTTAATTGTGTACCAGAGAATAATGAAGAGCATAGTTCCTTAAAAGGGCTTCCAAGTGGAATACATGCTAAAAGTGACACTATTTTGTTTGTTTCCTTTCTCCAGATTGCTATTACTTTGGGAATGGGATAATGAAAGCCAGCAGTTATGCACACAGTCCTAGTAGCATACCAAACGCAACCTGCTCTGAACTATTTCAGAATGTATGTTTGCTTAATGTCTCTTCAGGCAATTCTAAGCCTGTAACAGATGGCGAACTTGACACCCAGTGATGTAGAGTGTGAGTGTATGTGTGTGCGAGAGAGGGAGAGAGAGAAGACAGGGACTGAGGGAAAATGACAACGGAATACAAATTGTCATCTATGGAAACAGGCAACATATTTCTAGCTTTAAATTAACTACCTCATTATTAGGGGTTCCTGACAAACATATCAAAATTAATTCCCTCAGAAACTAATTCATTTGTGCACATTGTCAAAGCTGCTTCCTAAGTTTTCATAGCAAGGAATAGTCATGGGGGGATTTCTTTATATGTGAGGATTTCTTACAAAAGCAGCAATCAACCATATTATGCTGGCCACTCACAAATCCACATATTCTTAAATTCCTGTGGCATGGTTAGAAGCAGGTGCCTACCTGAATATGTTGACCTGAAAAAAATGATAGAACAGATATTGACTAAACAGATTTTTTATAACTATATTTAATTGGAAGGAGAAGCTGTTAAGCCATTCTTATTTAAAGATTTTAGGTGTGTGTGTGTGGATGATGATGATGATGATGATGATGATGATGATGATGATGATGATGATGATGATGATGATGATGATGATGATGATGATGATGCCAATTTGGTTGTATTTGAAAATTTCACTATTTACTATACATCTACTTACAAACTACTGTAATTTTTCTATTGGGAACCACAGTAAATATGGTACAACCATTTTTTAAAAGTCTGAAGTGTCAGAAATGTTGCAGGAGAACCCATTCTCCCCAAATTCACCTGTGTTTATTCTTAACTGAGGGGTTTTTACCTGCTTAAAAGTTCATGGCTATCAAAGCAGATTGCTTCTGTCAGTAAAATGTTTTCATGCTATAATATCAACTGCTACCAGGCAGACTACAAACCTGCTCTAATCCAAGTTCTTTCATAGCTTGAGGCATAGGAATCTGCTAGCACAGGAAGAGGTGGGACTGATAAATTGCCAAATAGTTATTGAACTTTTGAAAATAAACCTCTTATAATTTGTGGATCAAAAAAGCTCTACGTAAACATTGTGGGCTGCTGTCGTGTGAATTGCAGTTACCAAATTACTATATTTTGCTCTGTTGACAGAGAGATAGAAACCATATTAAGACAACTACGCCTTTTTGTCCTTGAAGATGTAAGTATACTACAGGTCCCACCTGTTGGTACACTTCACTTAATAATTACAACTTCCACACATCCCTTCATGCAAAGTGGTGATATCTGTGAATATTCACTGAAAAAGAACAAAAATAATTCAAACAATGTCCATGTGCATTGTTACATGTTATTTTTATATGGAGAAAAAAGGAGTCATTTAGTAATAAGCAAATATATTTACTTAACTGGGACAGCAATTTTGAGATTTTAGGATACTAGAGGGGAAACCTATCTATGCTTCAGCTTTAAAAAATGATGCAAAGTGAATGCCATCTTGTGGCCTCTAGTTGTCATTACTGAACATTGACAGAGAACAAAATATCTATGTTAAGAGAATTTGTTTCAAGGAAAGAGGGTGGGGCAGAATCTGCCTCAGAACATAAAGAACAAAGAAATCCTGCAGATAGTCTCAGATCTGTACATTTTTGTATGACTCCTTTGAACATCTTGTCACCCTACAAAATCATTAGGAATGCTTGGATAAACTGTGCTGACTTCATCCAACATGCAAAGCCAGGTCATAGCTCAAAGACATGACACAAATGCAGCACAATCAAGACTTGGGGTGAGGGCTGTCTGAAGTAGTGGGAAGTTGAAGGGTTTCTAGCCAGAGTAGTACAGTATCTGTTTGTTGGGTGCTCTGTTTTCTTTTTTCTCCTACTTTTTTCCAGCCACCAAGAGAAAACCTCAATCTCACAAGTGAATAGAATTGCTTCCTGAGGTAGACCTCCAAAGAAGGAAGGGAAGAGTAGGTTTTAGAATGGCAAGGGGCACAGTCCACGTTGATTCCTTCTTCTTTCACACTGTCTGGGATTTCACCTCATCTTTCCCCCTTTCTTGGCTCGCTCTTCTCCCCCTTAGCAGAACAAGTATGTTTTTTAAAAATTATTTCTGCTGAAAAAGGTGGGAAAAGCCTTTCAACCATTTCTTTTTCTGTCCTATCTTCAATTCCAAAAAGCACAGTGGTGCCCTGCTTAACGATTACCCCGCTTGACGATGAATCCGCTTCACAACGATGTTTTTGCGATTGCTATTGTGATCGCAAAATGATGTTTTAATGGACAAAATCCGCTTTATGATGATTGGTTCTCTGCTTCAGGAACTGATTCTTCACATTACGACAATCAAAACAGCTGATTGTTGGGTTTTCAAAATGGCCACCAGCTGTTCAAAATGGCTCCCCGCTGTCTTCAGGATGGATTTTTCACTGCACAGGCATTGGAAAATGGCCGCCCTATGGAGGATCTTCGCTGGACACTGAGGTATTTCGCCCATTGGAATGCATTGAACTGGTTTTCAATGCATTTCAATGGGCTTTTTTATTTCGCTTGACGAAGATTTCGCTCTACAGCTATTTCGCTGGAACAGATTATCCTCGTCAAGCAAGGCACCACTGCATTCTATAAATAACTTCCCCTAAATTTTCTTTATTTAGGTAACAGTAGCAATAGTCTGAATGTGCTTACATGCAGGCACACAGAAAACATGGGGGGAGGGAATAATATTTTTGAGTGTGTTGCTCTCAGTTATACTTCATATTTTGTCTTTTTTATTTGAATAAATGTTTGTTCATTTGTTAGTTCCTTTGTTTAATTTCAGTGCCCGTACTACAAGGCTTTACATACTTTCACAAAGGTAGCCCTTTTTCAACTACCTTAATCCAGCCTTGATATCAGCAACAATATACTGGGAAAACCAAAGTGCCTCTCTATGCAGTGAAGTGCCTTTCTGATTATGTTGAAAGGACAGCACATGTTCAGTAGCTTGTATAACATAGTTCATGCCCTCATGCCCCCATTAAGAAGTTATACAGTAGCACAGTTTGAAAAAGCATCACTTTTTCCTGCAGATTGCAGCCAATTCACGGAGTTGATAACGGACCTTCAAGCACTAACACCACTTCTTATCAGGTTCAGTGCAGCAATGAAATCCCAGGACGAGAGGATAGAAACAAGTAAGCAGGTTGTTTGGCTGGATGATGCCCATCAAGCTCCAGCATGAGGCACCACACGTGTCCAGACTCTTCCTGACCAGCCAGATGACATTAATATGGTGCCTCCTGAGACACCATGAGGATTTCCTCCTTCCACTATGCTCTATCCCTCATCACCCCTTATCAGTTCCCATTAGCTACTGAAGTTAAATTTCTCATGATCTGAGATTCAAGAGTCCCTACTGTATCTCATGGCAACCTTGCCACCCACAGCCTAATTAATTAATTAGCACCTCCGTGTTTACATATGAAATGATTGTGTTTTAGAACTCATAATTCAAAAAAGGAAATTAATTACAACTCTGAATCAGTAGTTTCCATCCATTCATGGCTTCATTCAGCAGGACTTTACACAGGGCTAGGGACAGAGAGAGACCACACCTGGTTAATTTAACTACCCAGAGCTGTAAAGAGTAATTTTCTTTAACATGGTACTTACTGAAGTGATGGGTCTTTACAGAGCTCCCACTCCGGCAAGCATTATCCATAAATAAATATGGCTCATTACTTCAATTGGATGACGTGGTGGGCACCTAACACAATTTTTAGATTTTTATAGAAATCTTCTCCTCCTCAAGCACTTTACAACAAACGCTTAATTAATCCTTACAACACCGCTGTGCCAAAGCAAGGTTTCAGAAGGAACATGGTGCACTGAGAGAAGTAGCCCAAAACTGCATGTTCCCAAAAAATGATTAATCCTCTATAGTGTGCAATTATGCCTCATGAAAATAATGGGATGTACAACAAATATTACACATACAAACACCCTCAGAGGCAATTTTCAAGTTTTCGTATTTATGGTTTCTGTGTCCATCTGCCCCTACCTCCACCAAAAAGGGAGCGAGGGAGTGGGGGGGCGAGAGAGAGAGAGGAACTCAGCATCTATTGCAAAATACATCCTTGGCATCAAAATATCAAAATTATTTCAGATGACTACATTTCTCCATAGAAACAAACCCAATTACTGTTTTACACACCTCCTGTGGACCTATGGACAGTCTGATACATACATTCGCATCATTTTATTTTTCTTGATAATATGCAGCCATGTTTGTGGACTTTTTTCACGTTAAAAGTAGTTTGAGTTTGCAGTCATGTGAAAACTCCATGTGTGACGTTAGGTCTGTCATGTCCCATTTGCATGTGAAGTCATTCCCTGAAGTTATGGGCATCTAGTGGCAACTCCATGAGCCAGCTCCTGATCATCTGTCATATGGATTATTTGACACTGCATGACTCCCAATTAAAAATGACAAATAACCCCCCGCTATGAATGGTGGTTCTCATGTGAGTTTCAGATTTGAGTTATGGTGGAACAATTCTGAGATTAGAAACACTGTACATTCTTTAATAAGCAAATGTGGGTCATCATGACAGACTTATAATATTCTTCTACTGTAATTAGTTGAACAACAGCAATATTACCAGGACAAATAAAATGGAGTCTTTGGAGGCATTATATCAGAATATTTGAAGAGCTGGCCATATTTACTCAGAATGTCCCAAAACTGGGAGGAGTGATATTGTACTTTATTTGTTTCTTGATAAGAACTTTCCAGAATTTGCAAATTTCTCCATAAACCTGATGGGAAAAACGTGACATTAAAAAAATGTGGAAGTTTGAGAAAGTAGTTCCATGGCTTATCCTGAGTGGGGTCTCGAGGCACCTCTGTGCCTGGGATTCCCCCTTCCACCACCACTTCCCGTTCCGCCGCCTCCGCTGAGTTGTTTTGTTTTGTTTTTCAGTTTGGGCACTCGGGCCCAAAAGAGTTCACCATCACTGCCCTAGCTCATCTAGGATTGGTTGAGAACAAAACACATAATAATAGAACACACCTATGATATTTCAAATCTAATTCCTGGACTTTCCAGCAAAACTGAAAGAGACCACCCAGTCACCCACAGTTGCCAGTAAGGAACAAAATGTCTCGATCTTTGTTGTGATTCTCCTGTGCCCAATTTTCCAGTGAGTTGCCATCCACAAACAGTCCCAATAGGAACTCAGGAGGATTCATCAGAAGGTCACAACAATTATTCATGAAGTGCAAATGCTGTTTACTTCAGCTTCAGCTGTGGAAAACATTGAAGTGCCTGACCTTACGGAGTCTAAAATGGCTATATTTATTTTGCTGACTCCAGAGGTTACTTGGCAAATGTTAATAGTAGTAAACAAATATATTAAGATGGATGAAGCACAGTAAAATGTTTGCACAGTGATCCCAAATGTGTGCTCATTACAAAAAGAGTAGAGGTGTCACATGGTTTGTTGCTTACAAGAGCCTTCTACAGCCAACAGGAGGGAATCCTTCATAACTAGGTGTGAGTGGTTCATTTTTTGATAAAAATATATCAGAATTTGCACATAAACATGGTAAAAAAGTGATACTTTAAAAATCTGAATGTTGGAACAAATGAAACTGAATGATTTACCCATGCATGCAGAGGGCTTTGAATGCATAGATCTTAAAAGCCTGACTTTGAATAACTGTGTTTTCAAGCACATTTTCAGTAGGAATATGTTTCAAGTTTGGAAATATTCAGAATCTGAAGTGAAGTGGGATTTATTTATCAGTTTCTGAACCAATATGGAGTGAAGTAAGAAAGTCAAAACAGTACTTGAACCGAATTTGCCTCTCCAATGCCAAATATTGCTTCAGTGCTTTAGAGTCTTAAAAAGCGGGGTGGGGGGTTAAAAGCACTTATTGAGAAAACAACGAGAATGCCATAACAGAAGAATGAAGAAGCCCAAAGCAGAAAGAGATCAACACCTCAAGAATCAATGGAAAGCCCAAGCTGTCCTTGAAACCCCTGCAATAGAGCCCTGTTAAGAAATTCCCCCGTTTCTTCTCAGTGATTGGCAGCCATTTTGCAAGGGAAGCTTGTTAGAGATAGTTTTCTGCTTGCACTGGAGAATTTTTCTTCTCCACAGCAAAGAGTGCTGTCCTCTGAAGATGCCGGCCACAGAGACTGGCAAAACGTTAGGAAGAACAACCTTTAGAACACGGTCAAAGAGCCTGAAAAACCCACAACAACAATTTTTCTTCTCTTCATATAGGCAGCTGCAGATCTCAGTTCAATAGACGTGAGTGCCTATCTGTGCCATGGTAGTATTAGAAATAGGATCCAAACTAGAGATGAGCAGCAATTTAAAAAATGAATCACCAAATTTGTTCAGAAATTGTTAATTTGTTCATTCATATGCATTTGAATCAATGTCCCAACGAATATGAATCAATTAATTTTTAGTGATTTTTTTATTTGTTGATTCATTTGGCTATAAAATGGCCTCCAGACACCTAGAGACACCAAAAGGGAAGCTTCCCATGACTCTCCTCTACAATTCCTCCAAGTGTGGAAATTTTGGTGAAGATTGAGATTCAGATGTCTGAGTTATGCACCCATAAACAGGGACACCCCAGGAAAGTTCCCCTCTGGCACAAGGTAAGCCAAAATCACAGGGAAGTTTCTCATTACTGTTCTATGCAGTATCTCCCAGTTTGGTGAAGACTGGGTTTCCAGCTGATAAAGGGCACTTTCCTGGCGGGGGGAGGACCCAATCTGTAGGTGTATAACTTGTATAGCTGAAATCCAATCTTCACCAAACCTGGAAGAATTGTAGTGGTAAGTCAGTAGAAGCTTCTCTGTGATTTTGGGGACTCTAGGTGTCCGGGCCCCCAAATTCTGCGTGTATAACTCGGACATCAAAACCCAAACTTCACCAAAGTTGCACAGCTTCTAAAGAAGTGTCCGAGGAAGCTGGTCTCTCTAGGTGCTGTGGAGGGATTTTATAAGGTTTTAAAGTTAAAAAAATGAATTGACAAATCACTTCATTGATTCATCAGGAAAAAAAATCATCAATTTGTATTCCTTGATTCATTGACGTTGATGAATCACAAATCAAAATGAATCACTGTTTTTACAATCTTTAATCCAAACTATCTAGATTCCCCTGATTGGTATTTACTTTTAAAAATGACAACTGCTGGGGTGGGGATAGACATGGATGAAATTGGGTGAAGACAAATGTGAAGCAGAAGGCAATACTGAGGTATTCTGCCCACTAGGCAGAACTGGAACATTCCTTCGTCACCCCTGCTCCCCCCCCCCAAAAAAAATTTTTTGCTTAGGAAATCTTAAGTAAATTATATGGCTCTAGAAGGGAATAGAAGGAAGAAATCACCATATGACTTAGGAAATAGCTGTATTTATTGAATATAGTCAGTGCACAACAGTGACAATTTTATTCAATTTGTTTCTGCCATGAAGTGAAAAGATTAAAAAGTTTTGAATATGGGAGACAGGGAAACTGACAAGTTAGTCCTTTCCTACAGAAAATTGAGTATACTGGTTTATTATTCTGGAAAATGTGCAAGAGATTATGATCTGTAATATGTCTTTTGAGCCAGTATTTTTCTAAAATAAGGTCTTAAGTCTTGCAACAAGATATATAAATAAATATTTATGTACTGGGTGCAACTAAAATTGATATCATAAATGGAAGCAGCAAGATACATTGGTGTTGTGGCAAGTTAGCACAGTGTATATCAAAAGGCTGGAATGAGATATCTAGGATATTAACAAATAATATTACAGTCAAAGAAGCAAGATAGAGAAGGGGATTTTTACTTTAGGATTAACTTTTAATTAAATAAGTAAGACTTGTAATATGTATTATATACTCACACATATAAATGTTCCAGGTTATTTACTGTTTCTTAGCTATTTTGATATGTATGCAAAATTTGCATTGTGTATAATATATATGCAAGTAGAATAATTTTAGGACAATGATAGCTATTTCACACCTGCAAGTTGTCACTGCATCATCAACTAACAAACGTATCTTTGTCAGCCAGCCCCCATTTTCACACTTCAGAATAGCAAGAATGGGCCAAGCACCTATTCTATAGTACAGCTAGGCTGCAACTTGT
Organism: Pogona vitticeps; assembly: GCF_051106095.1. Classification (NCBI taxonomy): domain Eukaryota; kingdom Metazoa; phylum Chordata; class Lepidosauria; order Squamata; family Agamidae; genus Pogona; species Pogona vitticeps. The sequence continues at coordinate 79,218,689 of NC_135788.1, read as the reverse complement.
ATTTATTCACAGGTATTATTTCTTTCAAGAAATATGAGGGAGGGAAGGAAATCAACAATCTCCATCTTGTTTCTGCTCCATTTGTGGTCCAGTCAAGACTGAGCCTTCAGCTATGATGAACCACTATGGCAGGGGTGTCAAACTCAAATTCATCGGGGGCCGCATGAGCAGTTCCCCATCAAAGGGCCGGTTGTATCTGTACTGATGGCCTTGCAAGGACCCCATCTGACTTGGTGGGAAAAGGAAGGAAGAGAAAGTGTGTGTGTGTGTGTGTGTGTGTGTGTGTGTGTGTGTGTGTGTGTGTGTGTGTGTGTGTGTGTGTGTGTGTGTGTGAGAGAGAAGGAAGAGAAAGTGCCTCTGTGTGTGTGTGTGTGTGTGTGTGTGTGTGTGTGTGTGTGTGTGTGTGTGTGTGTGTGTGTGTGTGTGTGTGTGTGTGTGTGTGTGAAGGAAGAGAAAGTGCCGGGTTCTGTGTGTGTGACACAGAAAGAGAGAGAGAGAGACAGAGAGAGTTACAGGAAGGAAGAGAATGCGTATGTGTGTGTGAAGGAAGGGAAAGTGCCGGGGTCTGTGTGTGTGTGTGTGTGTGTGTGTGTGTGTGAGAGAGAGAGAGAGAGAGAGAGAGAGAGAGAGAGAGAGAGAGTTATTTAGTATATGCAACTCTGCTTGGATCTCGCAAAAAAAACCCGCATTCTTCAGTCCTTTCAAATCCTCAGGCATTCCAATCGAGCAAGAGAGAGAACGGAACGTCAGGGAAGGGAAGGGAAGGGAAGCGAGCAACCAGCCAGCCCTCCCTCCCTTCTCTCCGCGGCTGGGTCGAACGGCCGCCTCCGACGTTACCCAACCGGGCCGGCGCATCGCTCCGCGTTCCCTCTTCTCTCCCTCTCCTCAGGGCCGCGCTGGCCGCTGCCTCCCGTGTCCCCCCAGCATCTCCTCCCTCCGCCTCGGAGCCTGGCCAGGAACTCCCACCGCTCCCCTTCCCTTCCCTTCCCCTCGGGGCGACAGAGGCGGCGCGGAGCCCCGTCCTCGCGCGGCCTTGGGAACGGCTCTCGCCTCAGGCCGAGAGCGAGCGAAGAACAGGCACGGGAGGGAGGGAGGTAGGGGGAGCGGGGGGCGGAGGGAGAGGAAAGGAGTGACAGCGCCACAGCCAATCGGAAGGAGGACGTAGCCTTGTTAACTTGAGCCATTTTTTCAATGAATTTACTCCGTACAGGCACGGAGTAAATTCATTGAAAAAAAAGGGGGGAGGCTGCAAGGCTGGCGGCGGCTCCGCGGGCCATCAGTCGAGGTCTGGGGGGCCGGATATGGCCCGCGGGCCTTGCTTTTGACACCTGTGCTCTATGGCTATACATGCTTGTGCTAAATATTCTTCCTGTTTCTGTTCTAAGTGGTGTGTGTGTGTGTGTGTGTGTGTGTGTGTGTGTGTGTGTGTGTGTGTGTGTTATACAATTACCATCTCATCCTAGCAACTTTTTTAAAAAAAACTTTGGGTTTTTAAACCACCTGTCATGGAAAGATCAACTTTGACTCCCCCCCCACTACTACTAACAGGCAGAAATTCTGACATCATCAACAGGGTGAGATTTCAATATTGAAAACCTTCCTTATTTTCTTCTATGGCACTGGTTCTTAACCTTGGGTTACTCAGGAGTTTTGGACTGCAACTCCCAGAAGCCTTCACCACCAGCTGTCCTGACTGGGGTTTCTGGGAGTTGCAGTTCAAAAGCATCCGAGTAACAAAGGTTAAGAACCACTGTTCTATGGGACAGAGGGAGGAAGTATTTTCATACTTAAAATCTACCCCTTTTGATAATGTAATCTGGCAATTATTATTTTCCACACTGAAAGACTTCCTTCTGCCATTCTGCAACTCACACAGCTTCCATACAATGAAAAGGATTATAAAGGGATTGTTTGCAAGTCAGAGAAGCTGTGGGAAAGAAGGAGAAAGCTGCTAATCACCAAAAATCACCCTCTGCTGGTGATGTCATCACTCTGCTGCAGGCATAAATAAATATGCAGACATAGGGAAATGAATGCTAACCTGCCTGAGAAAAGAGACATATTTGGGGTGGGTTCTTCCGTATCTTCATTCCCAACTCACCCACATAGGGATGTAATGTATTTCTGTAAACCTCAGGTCAGGGTGACCTCGGGTCTTCTGGTGCTCCCTTCTGCACAGCTGGTGCAGTTTTGGCTATGCGGGGAAAAGCATTGAGAAACCCAAAATGGGGGGGGGGGGTTGAAGTGTATTTAATTATTGGGATGGGGGTTAGAAGGAAAATTAACTAGAACTGCTGAAGAGACACAATTAAATAGAGGAAGTTTTAACAGCAGTCTTTTCTTTTTCTTCCCCTTGGACTGCACAAGTAGTTGGAGCACAATGAACATCATTTCAGTCAAGACCTCTATAATGCAACAGTCATTGAACCTCCACTTTGGGAAGCAAAAAGACAGATAAGGCAGTGCCTTCTTAGATTCTTTGAAAACCACTATCTGGACCTATTGGATGATCATGCCCAGCCAAGGTTAATTCCCATCTGTAAAGAAATTGACGATCACCAATCTTTTTAAATGCACTTGAAGGTGGAAGAACGTATTTATTGCAGTATCCAAAGTATATTAAACCAAATAATACAAAGCACTTGCATGGGATGTTTCTTAGTCTGCCGTGGTCAAAGGAAATAGTCCAAGTCTTAGAAAGCAAGCTACTGCTATGACGAGAAAAGATTTAGAAATGGTAATGCTCAGACCTTTTTAAGCAGTTCATAGAATTAATGTTATAACAAATAGCTAATTTGGAATAAATAAGTCTATATTATACATTCCGCTCACGTGGCTGACAAACTATCTGGAAACAGGCAATAATAGCAGTCCAGAGGAATCTAAAGGAAAGTGCAGATTGACGACAACATGTGTTGAACACCTAAAGGAATACTGAAACATATTTAACTATAACTGCACAGAGACCAATAACAAGTATGTCCAACTAAGCACTCACACTATTGATCCAATAGTAATTCAAACAGCACTTCTACCTATTAAGGGACCTGAATTCTTTTCCAGAAAATAAAGCAACATCTGTTATACTCCAAGGGTCAAATTTTTCACTGACTTTAAATACATCATTCCAAAGTATGAGCAGTAGTTTATGCAAAATAAGAACAATGAAAGTAACAAGTTTTATCCCATAACCCCATTCTTTAAAAAAATACAAAAGCTACTTAAATGCAGTGCTTATGTTCTGGTTGTAAGGAATTTGCTACAAAAAATGAAAATGTTAAGTGGTACTCATAAATGACATAGGTAATGGCAAAGAGGGGTGGGACTTTTGTTTAAATGTGAATGAAAAAGGCACAAAATATGCTCCCCCATTGTTGTATTCTTTTGCCAATTTACAAAAAAAAAAATCTCAAATACAAATTGTTTGTTTAAATGAAAGAGGGTTACATAAAAGTTTCCCTCTTCCATTTAACCTTTCTTTCACCCTTTTTTCTGAACATGAACCATGACATAGTGTAAACTGTGTTACCTGTTTTGGCAGAATTAAAGCCTGTCCTGTTTTGGTTAGCCCCCATTACAGCCAGCAACACCATCTCACCTAACCCTCCCTATCAGCTCTTTCGTTTCAGCTCCAGAAACCATTCTGAATGGCATCTGAATCACCCTTCCTCCATTAGCAAGTGAGAGATTCAGAAGTGGTTTCTTATCTATTAGAATAGAATAGCAAGGAGGTGCTGTGATGACACAGAGAAAATGGCTGCTTTTGCCTAATCTCCTGAGACTTAATACCAAAGAACTTATAATTAAATTTTAAAAGGGCAATGACTGAAATTTCTAACAGTAAGTAACTGTTAAGACATGAGTCAGGAATCAAAGAACCTTTATAAGACTTAGTTTTGAAGCCAAAAAAATGCTTGCAAAAGAGAGGTCTAGTGGGTGGAGCTGACTGTCCTATCATGGGGAAGAACCCAGTGAAAGAGCCTCAAGGAGACTTTGATCCAATGTATGAGGTAGTTGAAGAAAACAACTCAGACAAGAAATGGGCTGTTGCTATTAATCCTCTTCAAATGGAGGTTTGAGATATGTCAGAGAAACTATCAGAGGTAGCAAATTGGCTAATCAAGCCTATTAACAACTCTGATGGGCTGCATGGTAGATCTGCAGGCCCAAATTGAGTTACTGGAAAATAATGGGAGATGTCGTTTACTGCATTTTGTCCTGAACTCCATTTTTCAATGCACAAAACTTCCCCTCCCTCAGTAAGGGGAAACAGAAAGCCTGCTGACATAGCTGTTGGATGTGCAAGGGAACACAGTTAAGATGCCATCTTTGTTGTTGTTTAGTCGTTAAGTTGTGTCCGACTCTTCGTGACCCCATGGACCAGAGCACACCAGACCCTCCTGTCTTCCACTGCCTCCCAGAGTTGGGTCAAATTCATGTTGGTAGCTTCAATGCCATCTTAGCAGTTCTTAAAGACAAGAATCTGATTGTGTTTCAGAGTGCATGCAACTTTCTCTATCAAGTTCTTTGTCCCTTAACTTTGCAATACCACAAAATATACAAGCCATTCACAAGCTGCTTAAATGAAAAAGGAATAACATACAGATGGGAGCATCCAACAAAACTGATTATTAATTTTGATGGGAAAAGAACCATTCAAAATTCATTCTCTGAGGCATGAGATTACTTACTCTCCTTACATACGATCCTTCTTGGAGGAATTTGCACCTTGCCAAACAAGGACATTTTGGGATCATTGTTTGGATCTTGTTCAGTGTCAAGGAAAAAGGCAAGCAAGATACAATCATGTCCACCTCACATGACTGCTGTTAACTCTGTGAGAATGTTATTTAATTAGAATTCTTCTGACTTCTGACTCCATTCTCCTTTGAGTATTTTGTAAATAACAGTCTAATAAGGTTAATTGGTTTTACTAAAGGTGTATAAAAACAATGAGTATTTTGTAAATAACAGTCTAATAAGGTTAATTGGTTTTACTAAAGGTGTATAAAAACAATGGCCAGTCCACTGAGGAGCTCTTCAGCAGTGAGGGCTGCCATTATCCCATTCCCGGGATAACACAAGACTTTTGGAATGCCCTGTGCGTTAACACTGCATGGAAGTGGTGACAGCAAAGTGTATCAAGCAGTGCTCAATGGCCTTGGATTGGTGAAGGGTCACCAGAATCCACATGGAGAGGCCTGAGCGGTGCTGTCATGGCCAGTGGGTTAACACTGCGTAGAGGAGTGTTAACAGGGAAGTGCTTAGGGCACTATGCAATGGCCTTGGATTGGTGAATAATCACCGAACATGGAGTACACCTCTCCAACAAAGGCTTGGAGATATTTTTGGCAGACCTTGGGGGGGCCACTTTTGGAGCTTGAGAGGCTCGATGGCGGGCATGGGCCTTAAGTGTAGCTTGTCTCTATGCCGTGGTGGGTAGTGCGGCTAAAACAGGTTTCGGTGCGTCCTCTCACAACCACAGGTAATGTATAGCTCATTTGATCTCCCAGCGCTGCGGATCGTGTGATTACAGTGCTTGGGGGAGAAGATCTGCTGGGTCCACTCCCAGACCAACATTCAATAAGAAGGAGGGGACTTGAGGTCCAGGGGTGGTCAAATTTAGGCTGTCCGGGTTCTTGCTGTCTTCACAACTGCGAGATCTTGGAGCTTGGGACTCATCCATAGTTTAGTAGGGATCCACTGAGACCCCTCTGCAGAACCTGATTCCACACTACATCAGGAACCCCCCTTTTCCCATTAAGGATAATATGAATATTTAATAGTGTGGCCCATGTTTTATTCCATAACAGTTGTCTCATTTCTTATTCTAGAGTAAGGGGATAATGTTACTGGTGTCCTATCTACATTCCCCCAAGTTTTGCTCTTTTGTTGCTGTTCTCCTTTGGATGACAACCTGGAATTCCCTACATGAAGGGCTGTTTCAGACAAATTTTAGAGCAGGTTTTTTGGCCATGGTGAGTGCACCACAATTTGTTGGTTTTCCATGGTGTCCAAATTACAGTGGGGTCTCGACTTACGAACGGCTCGACATACGAGCGTTTCGACTTACGAACCGCTCTCATAGGAATATATGGACTCGACTTACGAACTTAGATTTGAGTTACGAACTCTCTTTTTTCCCTTTTTTTTAAAGCTAAGTCATCTTAGGTTAAAAGGAAAAAAGAAAAAATTATCCCCCTCTAGTGGCAGAAGGCGGAATAGCAGCTTCCCATTAGTTTCTATGGACGAAAAGAGCCGATACGGATTAAATGGTTTTCAATGCATTCCTATGGGAAATGCAGATTCGACTTAAGAACTTTTTGACCTGAGAACTGCCTTCCAATACGGATTAAGTTCTTAAGTCAAGACCCCACTGTACAGTCATTCTCAAGTCAACTGAAGAAACCTTCTTCTTTTAAAATAAGATGCCAGATTGGAAAGTGATATCTTGTGCCATCAATAGAATAGGATCCCCAATTAAATGATGGTGAGTCCAGAGCATAATAAAACATGAGGACCCTGACATATTAATGATGCAAAAAATCCTTCACTAAGAAGTCACACCCCCTCATTATTTGTGGTTTAGTCATTAACTCGTGTCTGACTCTTCATGACCCCATGGACCAGAGCACACCAGGCCCTCCTGTGTTCCACTGCCTCCCGGAGTTGGGTCAAATTCATGTTGGTAGCTTTGATGACACTGTACAACCATCTCATCCTCTATCGTCCCCTTTTGTCTTCACACTTTCCCAACACCAGGGTCTTTTCCAGGGAGTCTTCTCTTCTCATGAGATGGCCAAAGTATTGGAGCCTCAGCTTCAGGATCTATCCTTCCAGTGAGCACTCAGTATTGGTTTCCTTCAGAATTGATAGGTTTGTTCTCCTTGCAGTCCAGGGGGCTCTCAAGAGCCTTCTCCAGCACTACAATTCAAAACCATCAATTCTTCAGCGGTCAGCCCTCTTTATGGTCCAGCTCTCAATTCCATACATCGCTACTGGAAAAACCATAGCTTTGACTATGCGGATCTTTGTCGGCAAGGTGATGTCTCTGCTTTTTAAGATGTTGTCTAGGTTTGTCATCACTTTCCTCCCAGAAAGCATGCATCTTTTGATTTCATGACTGCTGTCACCATCTGCAGTGATCATGGAGCCCAAGAAAGTAAAATCTGTCACTGCCTCTATATCTCCCCCTTCTATTTGCCAGGAGGTGATGGGACCAGTGGCCATGATCCATTTTGTTTTTATGTTGAGTTTCAGACCATTTTTGGCACTCTCCTCTTTCACCCTCATTAAGAGGTTCTTTAATTCCTCCTTACTTTCTGCCATCAGAGTGGTATCATCTGCATATCTGAGGTTGTTAATATTTCTTCTGGCAATCTTAATTCCAGTTTGGGATTCATCCAGTCCTGCCTTCCACATGTTCTATTCTGCATATAAGTTAAATAAGCAGGGAGACAATATACAGACTTGTCGTACTCCTTTCCCAATTTTGAACCAATCAGTTGTTCCATATCCAGTTCTAACCGTTGCTTCCTGTCCCACATGTAGATTTCTCAGGAGATAGATAAGGTGGTCAGGCACTCCCATTTCTTTAAGTACTTGCCATAGTTTGTTGTGGTCAGCACAGTCGAAGACTTTTGCGTAGTCAGTGAAGCAGAAGTAGATGTTTTTCTGGAACTATTTGTCTTCAAGGAGGGTGAGACCCTTCCTAGGGGGACTTTAATTTAACTGCAAGTGTTAATAGTATTCCACATCACACATCACTGCAACAACTCTTCAGAGAATTAAATTTGATATATACCTGGAAGGAACTTCATCCAAGTGAGAAGGACTATTCTTACTTTCCCAAATGTCACGTCATGAACCTTACTCAATAATTTATTATATACTGGTTTCCAAATGCATGGAAAGTATATCTCAGATCAGCACAAACCAGATCCCTAACAGTTTCCAATCACACACCACTCCAGGCAATATTTCATCTTTTCGGGCCAAGACCTAAGCCCTTCTAATGCTCATTGAATCCAGCTTCACTCTGCCAAAAAGAAACTAGAGGAAAAATTATAAGACATTTGTGAACTATATCAGAGAACAATGCACCAGAATTGAAGCCTGTATTATGGGGCATATCTATGTCTGAATCTTGCCACAAAAACAGTTACACAAACTACTCGAAATCAACTCCTATAAAATATCTAGAAACCCTATATAAGAGGAAAGAAAAATCTGAACAAGAATTATCTCATAGAATATCTGAGTTTCAAACAATAGAGATAAATAGAATATCAAAGAATAAATTAGTAAGAAGTGCAGAAACAAAGGCAGACCTTCACTATACAAGAGGCTTGCAGCTCTTGCTTATTTGAGTAATGACAACATACCATTAGATTTTATTACATCTCAGACTCAAACTTATCTCCCATTGTTTAGATGCCATTTCATATCTTTTAAATATCTTTGAATTAGGGAAAATGTTGGGGGGGGGGGTTCAGAGGAGAGGATTTCAGCAGCCATAGAACTTTACTCTCAGAATCTCCAAAATGTGTTCAAATGAAAATTAGGAGTACAGCGCAAAAAACAAAAACAAAAAAACTAAGCAGACCTTTAACACCTGTTGTTATTGTTTAATCATTAAGTCATGTCCAACTCTTCGTGACCCCATGGACCAGAGCACTCCAGGCCCTCCTGTCTCCCACTGCCTCCCGGAGTTTGGTCAAATTCATGTTGGTAGCTTCGATGACACTCCAACCATCTCGTCCTCTGTCCACGCTAGTCCGTGCTAAAAACGTAAGGTTTCATCCTGGAGAGACTTTCTTCCAAATGTCTTCAGATCATCTGGAAATATAAAAACAATATCCCCTTCTTTGGAGGACTATGAAGAGAGACAATAGACTAGAAAGGCATATTCTGACATATGTGTTTTCCTGTGAACATTCTCTGGTTACCGTAAATCAACGAAGTCCAATTGAAATATGTGAACTAAGGTTCCTGCTAAGCTGGGCGCGCACCTGTGTGCACACAACTCAGTTTCCCTCTGCACAGCTCTCTTCCTTCTCTGTGCAGCGATTGCATTAGTTTCCAGTCACAATGGAACCCAGCACACAGGGAGGTGAAGTCACAGACGCACGCAGGGATGAAGCCGAGAGAGAGAGAGAGAGAGAGAGAGAGGCAGAGACCCTCCCATCAGGGCTGAAAATTAGAGAGTACGTTGGTGTGAACCCAACATTAACTGAACATTTTTGAGAATAAAAAACTATGTACTAAAAGATGGCTGTTGGTTCTGATCAACTTTGGCTTTAACTACTCTGCCTTGGATCAAGACTGGGAGTACAAGACATCTGAGAGTTAAGCTCAACAAAGAAAGTCAAAAGTCGGTTCAAGTCAGGGCAAAGGGCAGATGTTAGAAGAGTTCAGAAGGAGGCTGAGAATATCTATCATTGAAAGGCAAAGTTGTGGGGGTGCTTGTCCACAAATTTCAGTGTTACATGTGCCCGCATGCTTCAGTCACAAGTGTCTCTGCTTTGTGGAATGAAGCCAAAACCTTGGAACTGCAAAAAGGATTAAAATAAAAGAGAGAAACCACCACCACCCACATTTCCCTATAAGCTCCCTTCCCTGAAATTGTTTTGGGGCTCCAATTGCAGACCCTGGAACCCAGTTCCCCATTGCCATCACAGAATACATTGACAATTGGATGATGAATTGGCCATTCCAATGCAACTCTTGTGTAGACACCACTCTCTATAGCAGTGGTGTCGAACTGTGGCCCTCCAGATGTTCTTGGACTTCAACTCCCAGAAGCCTTCACCACCACCTCTGCTGGCCAGGATTTCTGGGAGTTGAAGGCCAAGAACATCTGGAGGGCCACAGTTCGACACCACTGCTCTATAGTGCATTTGCAGATGAAATGAGGAGTATGTGGATGGCCCTGTGTTATGGACACCTTGAGAAACAGCAGCACAAAATCAACTTTCCCTGGAATTGCACCATTCACATACAACACCAAGCAGTTTGGTAATTCAACACAGACAAATGGTTCCCTCCGATAGTTGCCTGGGTGTAAAAAGCACCTATAATTGGCAAGTATTATTTGTTACATTGGAAGTTATTGCACTTCCTTCATCTCTCAAAAAGATACTTTATCTGTACTTTAGATTGGTATCCTTATTCAGGTAACGTGCAAATTGCTTCCATTTTGCTTGGGAGGCAGATAATTAATCTGCTGCAGTTTTTAATTGTTCAATTGCTTTTTTGGCTTACTAGAAAGCCACAAATGTGAAACATTATTAAAAACACTGTGATAAATTAAAAATTTAAACCTTAATATAATGTGTAAAACTTGATTAGTAATAAGGTAAATGGGAAGAAAACCAGCTTCACATCACTTCCCAGCCAGAAGCACTACTTGGTATTTCTGGGCTAGCTACCTAAGCTTATCCGGGTAAGAATGTAAAGCAAAGATAATAAATTATCTGTTATAATTTGTCTTGTTCACTGGATTAGACACTGAATGTACAGGTTTCAAAGTGGAGGACTGTGAAGTCATACCTGCCTGCTATAAAATTTCTCTAATTTACATATTAATAGAGATGCTCTGTATTTTGAACACCTTTCAAGTTGCTAATATATCTTTAAAAGGACTTCCATAAACTATCCCAGGTTAATACCATTCTGACCCCAATCAGAATGTAGCCTATAAATTTTTCAGTGCACTTTTAATCATACAAATCAGCTATGTTGTAACTTGGTTTGCTCTTCTTATCAGATCCCAAAGTGATACTATATGAAACTTTGTCATTCTTCATTGTGCTTCTGTACCCACAATTCAAAATGCCAGGAAATGGCCCTATATTGCTGCACAATACTGTGGCTGTATTGCCAGCAAGAAAAAGGATGGCAAGCTTTACATAGCAAAGGGAAGCCTGAATGTTGACAACACCAATGGCAGAAGTCAAGATGGTCTACAAGATACCCTCTTCTGCTCATCACATTTTTTGAAAAACAGCCCTGACAACTGCTTTGTGTTTGGGTGATGAGAGGTTAATTGATGAAAAAATGAGTCAGCTTCTCAGATTTTGCCTTGTGTTGTGTCATCTTGCAAATGGTAGTGAGCTCAAGACGGTGTCCTGTGGCAACATGGGCACAATATTGGGCCATTTCCTGTCATTATGAATCACAGATACAGGAAGCACAATATCCCACATTCGTAAACCAGATGGTTTTAAAATAATTGAATAAATATACATAGATTCTTTTGTACACTAGTATGTGCAGCCTTCGGCTTCTGTTAGGTGCCTACCATTTTTGTCCTTTATCATGTCCATCTTTGCACAAAAGGTTCCTTTAATATTTTTAATTTTCTTGAAAGGATCTCTGGTTTTTCCCTTTCTATTATTTTCCTCTATTTCTTTGCACTGTCTCTCCTTGCTATTCTTTGGAAGTCTGCATTCAGTTTTCTGTAACTTTCCCTATCTCCCTTGCATTCTTCACTTCCATTGTGTATTCATAAGATATTTGGTTTAGATCAATGATGGCAAACCTATGGCACGCATGCCACAGGTGGCACACAGAGTCCTCTCTGTGGGCACACAAGCCATTAGTTGCCATAGAGAAATACTTACCCATTCTTCAGTCCTGGGTTTTGGCACTCCCCTTTGCTGGTGCAGTGGTCTGTCCACCAAATCTAGTTCTTTAAATCTGTTCTTCACTTCCACTGTGTATTCATAAAGGATTTGGTTTAGATTATACCTGACTAGCCCAGTGGTGTTTCCTACTTTCTTCAGTTTAAGCTTGAGTTTTGCTATAAGAAGCTGATGATCAGAGCCACAATCAGCTCCAGGTCTTGTTTTTCCTGACTATATAGAGCTTCTCCATCTTTGGCTGCAGAGAAGATAATTAATCTGGTTTTGATATTGCCCATCTGGTGATGTCTATGTGTAGAGTTGCCTCTTGTGTTGTTGGAAAAAAGTGTGTGTGATGACCAGCTTGTTCTCTTGACAAAACGCTATTAGCCTTTGCCCTGTTTCATTTTGAACTCCAAGGCCAAACTTACCTGTTGTTCCTTTTATCTCTTGATCCCCTACTTTAACATTCTACTCCCCTATAATGAGAAGAACATCTTTCTTTGATGTCAGTTCTAAAGGTGTTGTAAGTCTTCAAAGAACTGGTCAGTTTCAGCATCTTCCGCATCGGTGGCTGGTGCATAAACTTGGATTAATGTGATGTTGAAAGGTCTGCCTTGGATTCGTATTGAAATCATTCTGTTATTTTTGAGATTGTATCCCAGTACAGCTTTTCCCACTCTTTTGTTGACTATGCAGGCTACTCCATTTCTTCTACGGGATTCTTGCCCACAATAGTAGATATGATAATCGTCTGAATTGAATTCACCCATTCCCGTCCATTTTAGTTCACTAATGCCCAGGATGTCAATGTTTATTCCTGCTATCTCCTGTTTGACCACATCCAGCTTACGAAGGTTCATAGATCTTACATTCCAGGTTCCTATGCAGTATTTTTCTCTGCAGCATCAGACTTTCCTTTCACTTCCAGGTGTGTCCACAGCTGAGCGTCTTTTCAGCTTTGGCCCAACCACTACATTAGCTCTGGAGCTACTTGTACTTGTCCTCCGCTCTTCCTCAGTAGCCTTCTGACCTGAGGGGCCCATCTTCCAGCGTCATATCTTTTAGCCTTTTCTTCCTGTCCGTGGAGTTTTCTTGGCAAAGATACTTGAGTGGCTTGCCAGTTTCTGCTCCAGGGGGATCGCATTTAGTCAGAACTCCCCACTATGCCCTGTCCATTTGGGGTGTCCCTGCATGGCATAGACCATAGCTTCTCTGAATTACTCAAGCCCCTTCGCCACAACAAGGCAGCAATCCATAAAGGCGTAGATTCTAGACACCTCCCAACTGACTGCCATATGGGAAAGAAAAAGGCAAGAGACACTGGGGCTTACAAAAGGCTGCACAGCTATGCAGAAGCATCCATTTGGGGCAAGGTGAGAATGGCAGGAATATGTGTTGATGCCCAGTCTCTGCAGCCATTTCCACTGACAACCCCCAATAAGCAAGCAAGCCAACTGAAGCACAGAATGGGGAGGTAAGCGGCATATTGAGGGTTCAGAAATGAAGTACAAAGGGAAGCAACTGAGCATGCTGAAGTACTGAAGGAGGGATCAGCTCACCATTTTCCAGTTTGAATGAGAAGGATTAGAAGAAATGGCACTGCGGGTTAAACCGCAGAAGCCTCTGTGCTGTAAGGTCTGTAGATCTTCAGCTGCAAGATCGAATCCATGTGACAGAGTGAGCGCCTGTCACTTGTCCCAGCTCCCACCAACCTGGCAGTTCGACAGCATGCAAATGCGAGTAGATAAATAGGGACCACCTTGGTGGGAAGGTAACAGCGTTCCGTGTCTAAGTTGCACTGGCCATGTAACCACGGAAGATTGTCTTCAAACAAATGCTGGCTCTATGGCTTGGAAACGGGGATGGCCACCACCCCCTAGAGTCGAACACAACTGGACAAAAAAATTTCAAGGGGAACCTTTACCTTTACCTTAATGAAGAGAATGAGAATTTTGAAAGATGTACTACTGCGAGATGCAACTGGCAAATTGCTATTCACACACAAAGGGAAATAGAGTTTGTTGATTGTTTAAGGCAATTGTGCTTCATGGCCTAAAGACAGCACTCTTCCTGTTGCCATGACTGGAGACCGAATTGTTGTGGAGGAGCAAAAGGAGGAGGTAAGATCTCAAAGGGCTTTAGTTTTACTGAAAGTAAATTAGAGCCTTTCCTGGAAAAAGCCATCATTGACAACAGAGTCCAAGAGAAGTGATAGGGATGTCTGCAAGCCTTAATCCAGAGAACAAGAAATAAAAATGTGAGTGCCATAACAGAAAGAATCACAGATTGGGAACAACCCAGGAAAAGATAGTCTTGAGGACTATCTGCAAAGCGCAGCAAAGTGACAACACATTGTATCTGATCAAGCTGATAATTCTGGGTATCTGCTTAGCCTTGGCAGATATCGAACCATTCAGACTGTGGACATGGGTGGCAAAAATAAAAAAGATGGATACCATACAGAATTCTAGCTGGGCCATAAGACAAATGCCATCAATTCTTCTGCTGGCTGTATATGAACTGCATTTGGGCAACACACTCTTTGTTAGCTACAAGCCTGAAGGAATCTCAAGGGAAGGACCTGCCAAGAGAAGGACGAATTAAAAGCACCATGCAAGGAAAGCACAGGAAGAAATCAGAGGAGGGAAATGTGGAATCAAAAGAGTTTGGAACATCCTGTTAGGATGTGACATCGCTGAAGTCCCTGACATGTGTGGCATTAGACAGTAAATTTTGAGAATGCCCTGTGCTCCTCCAGGTTTGGAGCACCATGGGCATTTTCTATGAGACTAAACTCAACCTAGATTCTAGTCCACTTTCCACTACTGTTCTTGGAGAAATGCTTGTCTCGTTGTCTAATGGTGTCAGTAAATGAAAGCTATTAAAATGGAAATGACTGAACCCTTTATGGAGCTCATAAATTACCTGCAACAAACAAGCTTTGGAGCAAGATCCTTTGGAGATCAGAATAATTCTGATCACAGGACCAACTCCATGTTAGATTCAAAGAGGCAAGGAAATTATTTTGACAGACTAAGAGCAGATGATTGCTGAGGAGCACGGGCAGCAGTACGAAAGCAATTGTATGTACTCCAGATTGTAAACAAAGTGCTGTCAATCATTTAGGTGTGCAGGCAGGTTCAAAACTGTATCATTGGACTGCATCAAAGTATCAAAATGGATCAGAACTCCAGGGGTCCTATGGAATGCTCAGCACCTATAAATTTCCTGATGCTCCTCACCATTTTCCCCCCTTGAAAGTACATGTGGAGGCATCTTCAAAAAATCTGAGGGAAATACCAGTTAAACGTGGAGTGAGGCAAGAAGACTCAACGAGTCCTAAACTATTTATATCAGCCATAGAGAAAGTAATCAAAAACTCATCTGGGAACATAAGGGAATTAATATCCATGGAAGGGAACTCAGTCACCTTAGATATGCCAATGATATAGCAATTATAGCAAATAACTCTGATGATTTCTAAATTATGCTGGTAGAACTGAAACTTAAATTAGAGAAAGTCAGTTTAAAACTAAATAAATAAATAAATAAATAAATAAATAAATAAATAAATAAATAATAATAATAATAATAATAATAATAATAATAATAATAATAATAATAATAATAATAATAATAATAATAATAATAATAATAATAATAATAATAATAATAATAATAATAATAATAATAGTGTACCACCCAGTCAATTCTGACTTGTGGCAATCCGTTTTCAGGGTTTTTCAGGTAGAAAATATTCAGAAGTGGCTTTACTATTCGCTTCTGGGGCAGTGCAGCTTGCCCAAGGCCACACAGGCTGGCTCTACTCATAGGAGGCAGAGTGCGGAATTGAACTCCCAACCTTGGGCTTTAAACCAGATAAAGAACCAAGAAAATTAATGTCCAATCAAAAAGAAAAGGAAAATGCATAATTAGGGAGATGATTTCTATGACATGCACTTTTTTTCCTGCATTGTATGGTAGAGCTTATGGGTGGTTTTGAATGTGTTTATAAGTAATCTGGTGAGAAAGGCCAGATTACTCGTAAACATGTTTGAACTTGCTTATGGGTTCAAATGTAGGTTGCAAAGAAAATGTGAAATGTCATAGAAATCCTCCTCCTATCCATAACTAATGACTATCATATAGAATGTACAAGCGTATATTTATCTGCAGCAGTGTGGGAAATGTAAGCAGGAAGCAGAAGTGGAGGGACGAATAAGACTTACATGACTAGCTTTAGACAAACAAAGTAAAATCTTTTAAAAAGCTGAAAAAAAATTTAAAACTATGAAGATCAGATCACACTCAAAATATGTTGCCAGTACTGACCTATACTGCACAGACCTGATGTGTAATAAAATCCATAATGGAAATGCTTACAAAACCTCAAAGACCAGTGGAAAGACAGATGGTAATTATCAGACTAATAGATAAAGGAAGAAACCGAGATGTTTGATAAAAGGCAAAAATAATAAAATGGAATAGAACAAACAGCATCATGAAAATGGAGATGGGAGGTTGCACCATGAAACAAGTTGACAGGCAAGGAAATAAAGACCTACATCAATGACAACCATCGATCAGAAGGAGGAGTAGAGGAATAGATCAGTCTAGGTGGATGGATGATATTAAAAATTAAAAGGACTGGCATTGATTAGCTCAAAACAGAAAAATTTGGAAGCAAAATTGGAAGCAATGGACAGAAGAGGAATGGCACCACACCTGTAATGTTCCACTCCATGAAGACCTCAAAGCTTGGAAAGCCTCTTCCAGTGGAATGTTTGGAATCTTTGGAAAAACCACATGCATTTTCCCCTTCCTTTGTGGTTATCTTGAAAAAGAATTAAGTAAAGGAAATGATTTCCTCTTCCTAAGAGCCTACCAACTCAACAGGAGATAGGAGAATAAGAGGGAATGCCTTAGACGAAAACCCAGCTGAGATTCAGGTGCAGGAAGAGTAACCAGTATCTTATAAAAGGAAGGATGACCTGGTGTGAGCAGAATTGACATTATGTCATGGGAAAATTCTGATAAAGATGATAGTGGAGAGAGGTGAGCAAAGTCCCTTGTTCCAGGAGACAGAAGCGAGGTGCTTCTAGAGAACTAGGGAAGGACCAAGACTAGACAAGAACTGAGAGAGTGCTTAGCTTTTCCCAGTTGTGGGATCTTTGGACAAGGATGTCTCACAACCGTTCAGGGTCAGCACAGCCAAGTAAAAGATTGAAGGGTCCCTATTTGGCCACTATGGTGCAGAGAGCTCTTCCCTTCAGCCTCACCCCAGCACAAGAAGCAAAATGCCCCTCTTTTGCCCATCTGAGACCTATTCAGAATAATCATGGATACTTATAGGCAGAACCAGAGTATGGAAAAATGTGGGAATGTGCGCCATAACTTATATGTATCTTGTCACGTTTTCATGTATTGTACCATGTTAATGTTCTTATAAGACTTGTTGCTGGGCAGAATAGATATGACACCCTATTGGTCCAGGTCATTTTAGTTATGTAACTGACCATTATGTTATGTAACTTACACCTCAATAAAAGGAGGTACCAGGCATCGCTGGGGTGACAGTGTGTGGAGACAGTGAAGAGTGATCCTGTACCTCAGCCAATGACCCTAAGCACGCTTTGAACCTGATTCCTAGACTGCAGTCTCGTCCTTTTCAGAGATCTCTCCCTTCGGGCCCTTTCAGGGATCTCTCCCTTCATCACAGTTTGCCGGAGCTGGATTCCGACAGAAAAAAAAAATTGCCACAGTTCCCATAATTGATAAAATAGTGACGTTGGAAAAGGCCTGTAAGGCCATCAAGTCCAACGCCCTGCTCCATGCAGGAATACAAAGTAAAGGATGTCTGCCAGGGGGTTGTCTAAGTTTCTCTTGAATGCCTCCTTGGAGCACTCACCACCTCTCGAGGCAATTGGTTCCACTGTTTTACTGTTCTAAAAGCCAGGAAGCTTTTCCTGATATTCAGTTGAAATCTGGCTTCCTGTAACTTGAGCCCATTGTTGCGTGTTCTTCACTCTGGGATGACTGAGAACAGATCCTGCCCCTCCTCTGTATGACAGTCTTTCAAGTATTTGAAAGTGCTATCATACCACCCCCCTGCCTTCTTTTCTCAAAGCTAACCATGCTCCATTCTTTCAGTTTAACATGCCAAATTTCCCACATTGGGTGGCCATTGGCTATCATGCCTCAAGAGTTCTGAGAGCTGTTGTCCAAAAAACAGATTAGGAAGCTCTGGGCAAAATGTGATCTGTGAACCATACTTGTATGTTGAAATGTCAGTTATTTCTCTTACAAGATACACAGATTAGCAGTATGAAAACCTTTTCTATATATGCTTCTATAACCTCTTCCCCCATGATAAAATTTATGGTGATCTTCATGTGCCACCAAACCACTTCTGACTTATAGTGATTGTAACAGTCGTTGAGATCTGTTAGATATTCCAGAAGTGATTGCTACTTCCCCATGCCTCAAGCAGGGGTTCAATCCCATACCACAATGGTTCTCAATCTCAACAGTTAATACAACCCCAACAAACACACACCTTTTTCCTTTCCTGCTGTGAAAATACATCTTGACAATGTTAAGGCTCAGCCTGACTGTTAACTGTCTCTTGGTTTGCAAAGAAACAGAACCAATCAAGATTATGACCTCATTCTGACATCGAAGAGCTGTGTTTCTGTTTGACCTTGCCTATCTTTATGCCCACTGTAGCAGCCAACAGCCCACTGTAAACAGGGAACCATTGATCTGACTCTTCAAGAAATTAGCTGATCAGTTGTATCACAGTCCTGAAGAAAATTCTAATGCCATCAGTCAATGCTTTGCTTGTGTTCTACTACTGTGCCCCTTTCTACCACAATTCTCACCACAGACTTAATCTGGAAAACAGCTGGAAGAAAAGCATTCCTCCTCTCCATCATCCTACTACTACCTTTTATGGAACTCTAGCTTCAGCAACCATGATGAGAAGGAGGAAGGGAGGGTACCATGCCCCTCGTTCTCTCCCCCCCCCGTGTCATTTCTCTCCCTACTTCCTACCACAGGTAGCCTGGGGAGTCACTTGATTCTAGAGAGAAGCACAAAGGCCTTCAAGACTCCCACCGCCCCATCATCGCTCCCCCTGCCACTGCCGCCTCACCACTACCCTCTCACCGCCACTGCTGCTGCCACACCGCCACATTATCTGCAATGATCTCCTCTGGTACCACATTTCAAAGGAATTAAGGTTTTTTTCTGTCAACTTTCTTCACCACCCACCTCTTACATTTGTGCACAGTAATTGGGAATACAACTTTTCAGATTGATCAGTCAATGAGTGAAGCAATCCACAATTTGACAGAATCCCATAGATGATTAAACTAAGGATTCACCTTCTCACGGGTGAATGTTCCAGTTGCTGGAAAACCTAGCCTGATATGTTTTGCAGACAGCTGAAATCTGTTTGCTGAACTGCCCACAGATAGTAAATAGAAAGCAATGAGGCCACAAAGCCTGTTGATTATAGGACTTTTTTTTTTTTTTTTTTTTGAAATCTTTTATACATAGTGTCGCCCAGGTCAGAAACTGCTTGATGGCAGATAATAACAACATGTTGTTTGGGGAAGAAAGAATCCAACTGGGGGTGAACTTGTCAAAGTTGATAAGAGTTCTTTTGGAATTGTGTGACTATGAGCATACCACCAGCTGAAAAGACACACAATTTATTAAAGAGACAGTAGAACAAAAAACACAAGCAGTAAAATAATATGAGAGAAGCCACACACATGCTCTTCTGCATACAGCACTAGGAACCCTTGAAGAATGGTAACACACAATCCTAGGAAGAGAACTGTTGCACAATGTCTCTGTGGAGTCTGCTCTATGCTGAAGTTCACCAACCACCCAAATCCATAGCCCCCATTTACCTTTCCAGGCAGTGCACTTGCTCATTAACACATCTCTATACAGCCAAACTCTGAGATGTTTATATTCTATTAAATGGCAGAATTGGAAGAGTGCTTTGTGGATACTGTAGACGCCAAGAAGACAAACGGGTGCTAGATTAAATTCAGTTCTTCAAAAAAATTGTGGTTTTGAATATGGACTATTGTGCTTCTGTAACCACAATGAATCACCAGGAAATGGCCCTATATTGCTGCACAATGTCGTGCCCTCACTGCCAGCAGGAAAAAAAGATGTCAAACTTTACATAACAATGGACAGACTCAATGTTGACAACACCAATGGCAGTAGTCAAGATGGTCTACAATATACCCTCTTGTGTTCACTCGCAGTTACAAAGTTATACCAAGCAAGGAAAAGTCCCTGAAGGTGACTCCTTTTTATATTAGATTATCACTTCTCACAGAAACATAAAGCAATTGTCATGTCTGTTTATCAACAAGTGAGAATGGTAGTGGGCAGAAGAGGATATCCTGTAGACCACCTTAATTGCTGTCATTGGTGTTGTCAACATTCAATCTGCCCTTAGGAAAGAATTGTATGACAATCTTGAATGTTGGGGATTCCCACAATGGCCAGGATAACCAACCCCACAGGTCCTATTGATGTGTCTTGTACATGGAGGGCTTAAGCACCCACATAAACACCAAGAACAGAAGTGCTAGTATTTCAATAGCATCACTCCCCCAAAGAAGCATCCTTTTGAAACTCTCTCCACATTGTATTTTCTTGAAAGACATACAGTTCATCTTTCTTCGGCTACATTCAAAATGACTTCTTTTCCACAGTCAGGGTATGTGCCAGAGCTAGGTCTTCCATTAGCTTCAATGAGGTAGTTGCCTCAGGCAACAGAAAATTGGGAGTGATTTCCACTAATTTGGCTTGCCCAATTGGGCAGAAATTAAATCAAGCAGTCGAAATCAAGGATAATGGGCAGTTCTACTGCACTTTGAAAACACAGTTGTTTATAAGCCCCTCACCCTCACTGTTTGGAGAAACACTGCAAACAAAATCCCTAAACAGCAACTCCTTCATGTTCTATTCTCTCCTCTGAACAACCTCACACTGGGAAATTATAGATAATAGATGAGGCCTTCCTTACCTCAGCATCCACCAGGTGAAGAATTGCCCCACAGGGGAGCTATGCATAGAAAGCAACAAGAATAACATCAATAACTCTCCCAAAACATCAAGAGATGTTGTCGCTTCACCAGCTGTATGTTTTTAATTGAGCCAGAGAGCTCAGTTTATCAGTTTTTCACCACAGCCTGTTCCTCAATGGAGTTGGGAGCAATGTAATAATCTGCATATTTGGCTCTTCATCCAGTTGGGTCCAGGTGGGCCTCAACTCCTGGTTTTTGGGGAGGGTTGTTTTTGTTGTTTTACACACACCCTCCATGGGTGTCTATAAAGCAGTACTTACTAGTCTAGCATCTGGGATTAAGCTTGTCTGGGGAGCACGATTAGCAGGCCACCCTTCGAGAAAATGCCAGCCACCATTTCTGCAATGAATGCTCTAGAACTGTTGGGGACATTCTGATGAATAAGACAGCAGCTATCAAGGATGGAAGTGGAAGACTTCCAAAATCAAGATAGGTAGCAGGAAAAGAAAAACAGGAAAGAGGGGAAATGTTTATGGTGCAGAAATTAGATATAATTTAAATAGATGAATAATAAAGCAAACTAAAAGGAAAGCACAATGGGTGAAGTGTCTGCTAACAACAGTGAATGGAATAATTCAATTACTACCACCCCATATGAGAATGTAGCAAAACTGCTGTTTTAAAAAAGGTTATATACAGTATAGTAGTTTTAGTTCATTTGTAAAGAAAGGCTTTTGTAAAGAAGAACACTCACAGAGAATGATTTGAATTCTACCTAGGCAGTCAAATAGATGAGATGTTGGATTTCCACCCAATGGAAACCTGCAGTAGTTTAAATTAACATCTTGCTTGACAGCTTTATAGCTTTCAGAATCCATGCCTGCTGTTTATGATAAATGCTAACCCATTGAGAGACATCACATACTTTCAGTGAGCTGCATTATTGATGCTGTGGTGTCACCCTCAGTGAATGGCATCAGTTTAAAGGCATTCCAGCCTTGCAAGAGTGGCTTCAAAATAAAATAAAATAAAATAAAAAATCCGAACACAAAGCTTGTCACCACATTGAATTCAACCTCCTGTGGTAGTCATTGACATAAGCAAGGGATTTAATCAGTCAGGCAAATTACATGTTATAACTTTGGTGACTGTTTACAGTGGCTAAACCTCTGTAAGAAATGCCCTAAAAGTAAACATTTTCATGTGTCAAAGTATTTCCACTTTTAATTCAGAAGAAAAAAGCTGTGTCTCGCTTAGCAGAAGCTTTGGCAATACTGAGCATTTGTGTTGTCCAGGGACCCTCAAAAACATGCTACAGACAGTACATTGAGAGTGTGTGTGAGAGAAGTGGGGGGTGGGATCTGATTGAGGGGGTGTTTAAAAAAGCATGCTAAGGGGGGAAAGAATTAAAATTCTAAAATACTAGGGAACTATATTATTTCCTGTCCACCAAAAGAAAAAGAGGGAAGAAACCAACACATTATCTGGCTAGAGATGGGCATGAACCACTCATTCGGCATGGTTCATTTTCTAGCCAAACAGCTAATATACAATTTGGAGCCCCACCCCCTACAGCAGACACCCATTCAAGAGCAGCCTACCACATTGCCTTCTCAGGCTGCTGCTGCTGAATAGGCACCCACTGGAGGGGGTAAGGCACCGAACCATGGATCAGCTATTGGACCGGAAAACAAACTGCGCCAAGTCAGCGATTTGTGCCCATCTCTATTCCTGACTAGGGAATTATCTGCACCCTGTTGTGCGGAAGGCAAAAAAGGTAAGTCCAAAGAGAAACCTCCCAATTGGTTTTGAATTCTATTTTAGTCAAAATCTAATTAATAGCTGTGATCATTTGCTTTCAAATTGCTCATGTACTGTAGGGGTTGTAGAATAAGCAGTTTGGCTTCTATCAAAACTTTGCAAAGAGATATCCAGGAACTCCTTGCTCAAATACAAATGGACTATTCTGTATAGGGATCTCCAGTAGTGTAAGGCACAATCCCCGCATAAGGAGGAGATCCTGATTTTTGCACTCGTAAATCTTTTTTTAAAAAAAAATCTCTCAAGAGCTTCCCATCAGACTTTTTTCAAATGTCATTAAAGTCAAATTTTGGGTAAAACTCCAATAAGAGCAGTTCATTAAATGACCCTCAAGATTGTACCGTTACTGGAAATTGCAACTTATTCAATTTCCTGCTGATTCCTCTTATAGGCATAGTGTTACCAAACACGTGCAGGATACGGTACATTTAAAAAGATACCACTACCTGATATCTCCTAGAAGTAGAATACGGTTCACCTTGTTAACCTCACCTATGACTTGCAGACAGATTGGTGAAAATAATATTTAATCTTAGCTGACCAATATTAAATGAGTAGGAAAAACTGAGTCACAAACTGATATCCTAAATATTTTCTATATAAGGCAATCAGGATTGTTGATATGTTAAGGTAAAAAGAAATAATAAGCTTCCTGAGCTTTTCTTTGCTTTGCTTTTCCCTCCCCCCAAAAGGACAATCTAAATGCAAATTTTACATCTGAATAAAATCCAGGAAACATATACAGATAGCTGTCAAGGAAAAAAAACTGTGATGATGCTGTCTTGCAATCTGTTGTGTAGTTCTAATTTTCATTTGAAAATGATGCCCATTCTTTTCTTTAGGTTCATTCATACAAAAGCCTTTATACATAGGATCAACATTAGTTTTGGAGATTAATTAAGGTATGATTGAATCATCACCATTAGTCTCCCCGCGAGACAATTCTGTCAACAACATGCAAAAGGCAAACTAATCCAACAGCCAAAATGAGTTTGAACAAGATGCAAAATTCATCCTCCCTTTCCATCCACTAGTACAGGGGTGTCAAACACAAGGCCCGCGGGCCAAATCCGGCCCGCCAGACCTCGTCTGATGGCCTGCGGAGCTGCCGCCAGCCTTACAGATACAACCGGCCCTTTGATGGGGACAGGGCCACAGGGCCTGGAGCTTGGCGTGCGACTCCTTGGGGAACTTGTGGCTCTCCAGGATGTGGTAGAGCTTGCGGTAGTGGCCGCCGTGGAAAGCCACGACGGCGCGGGCGCGCAGCACTGACTCGTTGCGGTGGAGCACCTCGCCGGCCCCCAGCGCCACCAGCAGCGACCACAGGAAGCGCCCCAGGCGCTCCACGTCGCCGCTCTCCTCCAGGGTCTCGCACACCCCGGCCACCTGCTGAGGGCTGAAGTTGAGGAGGGGCAGCTGGAACATGGGGGCGGCCGAGTTGAGGCGGGGGGCCAGAAGCACGGCTGAAGGAGAGGCCGGAGAGGTGGCCGGGCGCTGCCCTCCGCCTCGCCCTCCCGTCGGGCTGAGGCGTCCCTGAGGAGATCCGCTCGCCCACGGAGCGCTGAGGCGACGAACCACGGGTCCCCCCCGCTCGTCCCTCCCGGGTGCCCTCGCCACCGCCCCGGCACCGCCACCCTTGGCTCCAAATCCCCGGAGCGAAAGCAAGCAAGGGGGCTTGCCTCCTTCTCGCTTTGCCCCCCACGCCGCCCCTCGTCTTCTCCCGTCACCCCTCGCCTTTCTCTCTCTCGGGGCTTTTTTTTTTTCTCCCCCCCTCGCAAGCGCAGCCGGAGCCGGAGCTAGTGACTAGTACAAGGGCAGGGAATTGGTTTTGGGCTGAATCACCACACTTCTGACTCCCCATGCACCAGATGACATGAGTTTGTAATGCAAGAGACATGTGGCCTTTTGAATTCCAGACGTCTTAGTCCAAGTACCTGCTGGGAAACAAAGCTACACTCAATTGGTTAGCAACTTGGAGAATCAGAAATAGTTTCCCGGCTCCCTGGAGTTTGGCCATTCTGCTAAACAGACAATATTAAATGGAACCAATCAGACTGACCTATCATTTCAGTGTTTAAGCCTACCTGTAGGGCTTCCGGGGAAGCAGTAACCTTCCCAGGTGCCAGGATCTCTCTTTAATATGAAAGACTGTAGCATTCACTCTGCCCTGTCTCCACTAAGTGCCAGGTATATCCAGGTGTCACTCTCTTCCCTACCTTTTCCCAGCAGCTTCTCCTCCAGTTTGTCTCAGGCTCCTCAACTCTCAGAGAACATGACAGCCCTGCTACCATATTAAGTCCTAGAGGGGAAAGAAACGCTCTGAAAGATCTGTGTGTATGGAAATAAATTCAGGAAACAGGAGTCAGGCTTCATTTACTTCCCATCCCTACAACATTAGTAGGTACACATCTTTGATTTCTCCTATATTCGTGGTAGGGAACGGCAGACTCTTTTCAGCAACTCATCTTCCTATCAATGAAAAGCTTCACCTACTACATTTGTCTTGCAGGCTGCTGTTGAAGGCAAGGAAATGATTGTCAAACAAACCACAATTAGTTACTGTACAGCAGACCTGGGCAAAGTGCGGCCCGAGGGCCACATACGGCCCATGAGCTGCTCCTGTCCGGCCCGCCAGTCGTTGCTCCAGTTGTTCAAGCCTGTGGCATTCACTCTGTCCTGTCTCCACTAAGTGCCAGCACTTGTTCAAGCCCAAGACAGACTGGATTTCTCTCACTGAACAAGTTGAACATCAAAACCATTTATAGCTTTTTGTCTGAAGTTGATCAGTTGCTTATCTTTAACATACCGCAAAAAACCTCTTTAGTATTTGTGAAGATTAACAAGTTTAAAATAAAGACAATCATAACATCACTGTTTCATTTTATTTTTATGTAAAGTTGGTTCGGCCCCTGAACACAGTTCAGATTTTTCATGTGGCCCCCTATAGAAATTAATTGCTCACCCCTGCTGTACAGAAATTGAAAGTGTAGGAATGGGAAAGGAGACAAGATACAGAGTTCAGTCACACCACTGCTCTCCAAATCCCTGATGAGTCTAACAAACATCATACTGACCAGCTTTCTGCTTTAAATGCAGTTTTATGTTTATTCTGCAAGGAATGTGTCACAAGAGTGACAGAAGGCAGATTTCACTGGTTGCACCTGCTTATCCAAGAATATGTCTTACTTTCAATAAAGCACTGAAGAATATCAGAGGTCATTAAATTATATTTCCAAGTTCTGGGTGAATAGAAGAGTCATTGGTTCTGATCTTGTAAGAAAAATGGAGAAATTCATAAATCAAACACTGTCAAAATATACGTGAATATAGTTCAAGATTCAGAAATCACTCCCTGGAAAGCACTGTGATGTTAAGTTGTAAATCATATTTGGTTTGCAAAATTACCACATGAAATCATGCTTTTAACTTTAGTGATGTGACTTTTAGGGTGCAGCTGCACAGTGAGAAAAATGCTATTTCACTTGCAGTAAAGTTGCACCTGGAAATTCGACTTTCTGCCGGTAAATTCAAGTTGATTGTCTGGCTGCACAGGGAGAGAGGAAGAAATTGACTAAAACAGCTTTGTTTGTAGGTTGTTTATATAGCTCTCCTGTAGCCCTCCTGATTTGCAGGAGGCACAGTTACTTTAATAAGCTATAGATAAGAATGATTTGCAATTTTCTCCTCTTATTTACCCCCTGGCATCGAACTTTAAAAAAAGAAAGAAAGAAAGAAAGAAAGAAAGAAATGACAATTCTCTGCCTGGAGGGGAACAGAGAAAAGCAAAGTTCATAATTTGCATCAGCTCAAGTGTTCACACTACCTGAACTGATGAAAATAGATCCACTATGAAAAAAGACATGCCAGTAGTGGAGGAAAAAAACTGCAATTTTTTTTTGAGGGGGCTCTGGGCTGATTTGTATTTGCTTTTATTTCATATGATCAACTGAAAATGTGAATCAGACTATCCCAATTCTATAGCATTTCCTGCATTTTATGTTAGTACAATTGCACCCTTAGAGTTTTCAAAGAGGTTCAAAGGCTTGTTGCAATGCTTGGTTTTAAATGTTCTGTAATCCTTTAAGAGCACAAAAAAAGGAATTCAGAATCTGTTTTTTTCCCCCTGAATGCTGATCATTTTATGAAAAGCCAGATCAAATTCCCAGTATCAAAATGTTTCAGAATTAGCTCGTATATATAAAAAAAGGTTTTATTGGACTTTAGTGCTTCAGGCTACAGGAGAAGATGGCTAGGACTGCATGTCTGAATGTCCCTTCAGGTGGAAAAAAATTAGAAAAATAGCATTTGAGGGAAAAGACCAGACTGAATCCTGCTGTCCTAGCCTATCCTATTTTAGCCTAGCCTTTCATATTTGTTTCTTTAGTGAAACTATTCATTGTCAGAAATGTTAAATCGCTGTATCCACAGGGGATAGGTTCTGAGCTGCCACCCTTCCCCACAGATGCCAAAATAGCAGATGTGAAGCATGTACTTCCTGTTTCTTTGGTGGCCATGAATGGTTGAGAGGGAGCTCTGGCCTAGTCTTGCCAAAGGATTGGGTTTCCTGCCCTCATTTCTGCAAGGGAGGCTTCCCTGAAACCAGCAACTGCCAGCTCCCCCTGCCCCTTCCCCTGCAAATACAGCTTCTCCATTTCATGGGAAGCTGCTTCTGTCAAGAGATGTCAGGCTCCAAGTGTGTTTCAGTTGGTCCACCAGTATATAGCATAGTCTGATTCCATCCAATGGTCAGTCCTAGTAATACACCTAGGGAAGGTGCATTTCTAGGTTGGTTGGTTTTCAGGGAGAAGATAAGCGATACCACAGATACAGTGGTCATAGTGCACAATACATTAAAAGAAGCAGATACAGGGAAGTGCAATTAATAAAAGTGGCTGAACTTTCTCAGTTAGGAAATACTTGTCTTCAAAAAGAAATCTTCAACAAAAACACAACAAAAGAGAGAAGTGTATATGCCTAAATTCAGCTGAAAGGGCATGCCACAGGGTAGGACCTGGTACACTAGATATTCTACTTGTAATGAACTCCAAGTGGACCTGAAGTGTATACAGCATTGACAAAACAGTGTCTTCTCTGCAGACAGTCATCCTCCATGTGTGGAGAATTTAAATGGAGAGGGAAGAGCTAATGGTATAATGAAAACATCCAATTCTTACAAATAATGAATATGTAATTTAGAAAACCTGAATATGGCTCATGTCTTCATTAAGAACACCTCCATACTGTAATAACAATGGCCAGATACATGCTTAATTATCATTAATGTTGATAAAGAATAGTATGAGTGACACCCCGAAGCATCCCTCAGCTAAGATGACACCTATAGTGTATACAGACTTTTGTCCTTTGATGTGACTCTGCTACTTCATAATCAGACACCCAGTGTTCTTTCACACTGTTATCTCCACACTTGTGGAACACCATAGCCTCTTCTCCAACTATCATTCTGGTCTGTGAAAGAGCATTATTTAAGCCTTTGTTAGTACTCAGACCCTTAGGTAATACTGCCACCGCCAGTTCCTATAACAGAAACTTTTAAAAAGTTTTCTCTCCTTCTGATCTCCCATTGTTCAAGCTGTGACCAATCTGAGTATTTATGTGATCAAAGCCACTACCAGATAAAGAGATGTGTAATGTACAAAAAAGTGTGTTTATAGGAGATTGAATCATAAAGATTGAATCATAGCTGAAATGACAGACAATAAAAACAGGATAGAGAGCTATTATACTGCCTTTTATCTAACCTAATCCTCTCAATCTAAATGGAAACCTAACAAATCCTAACTCTCTCTCTCTTTCTCTCTCTCTCTCTC
Organism: Pogona vitticeps; assembly: GCF_051106095.1. NCBI lineage: Eukaryota > Metazoa > Chordata > Lepidosauria > Squamata > Agamidae > Pogona > Pogona vitticeps. The sequence goes on along the minus strand of NC_135788.1, from coordinate 79,190,351 downwards.
TCTCCATCTCACTGAGAACATTTCGTTTTCTCTCCCTTCCTAACTCAACACTAATTTAAAACCCTTTCTACATTTCTAAAATAACTAGCCTACTCTCATACACATTCCACCCCCTCCCCCTTGGGCTGGGGAAACTATCCAATGAAACCTGGTTTTATTGGAGGCATTTTTTTCTCCCTTCGCCAACTGTCAAAACAGTCTAACCTAGCACTCATCCATATCTTTTCTGCCACTCACTCATTCTTTTATTATGAAACAGATAACTTATTTATACACACATCCTCCCAAAACGACAGGTACTGAAAACACCACAGCGTGCTTTGCTGAAACATTACTTTGAGATATGATATGTGCCTTAACATTAGCATTAATAAGGGATGCTAACTAATGGGTGGTAAAATGATAGGATGATTTCAATACAAATCCAAGGCAGACCTTTCAACATCACAGTAATCCAAGTTTGTGCACCAACCACTGATGCGGAAGAAGCTGAAATTGACCAATTCTGTGAAGACTTACAACACCTTCTAGATCTGAGACCAAAGAAAGATGTTCTTCTCATTATAGGGAACTGGAATGCTAAAGTAGGGCGTCAAGAGATAAAAGGAACAACAGGTAAGTTTGGCCTTGGAGTTCAAAATGAAGCAGGGCAAAGCTAATAGAGTTTTGTCAAGAGAACAAGCTATTCATCACAAACACTCTTTTCCAACAACACAAGAGGTGACTCTACACATGGACATCACCAGATGAGCAATACCGAAATCAGATTGATTATATTCTCTGCAGCCAAAGATGGAGAAACTCTATACAGTCAGCAAAAACAATACCTGGAGCTGATTGTGGCTCTGATGATCAGCTTCCTATAACAGCATTCACACTTAAACTGAAGAAATTAGGAAAAACCACAGATAGTGTGGTTGCTGGCCTTGAGCCAGACATCCTGGAGAGTAAAGTCAAGTGGGCCTTTGAAAGCATGGCTAACAACGAGGCCAGTGGAGGTGATGGCATTCCAGTTGAACTATTTAAAATCTTAAGAGATGATGCTGTTAAGGTGCTACACTCAATATGCCAGCAAGTTTGGAAAACTCAGCAGTGGCCAGAGGATTGGAAAGATCAGTCTATATCTGTTGTGTCTTGGGATCAACCTTGCTGTGTCCTTCCAGGTTTTCGTAGTAGCCCGGTGGATGCAACAGCAGCTCTTATGGATAACTTCCCTCCCTCCAATTAGCATGGATGTGGGGTAATTTGGGTGGGGGCGGAAACCTTCAACAGGAGGCGGGGTTTTTTTATGTATATATATATATGCGTGTGTGTGTGCATGTTCTTTTATCCAGCAAATCGTGTGGAATTACTGCTGTGTCCTGATTCTTCTTTGGGTGTCCAGCACCACGACTTAACAATATCCAAATCCCAAAGAAGGCCAGTGCCAAAGAATGCTCCAACTACCATACAATTGCACTCATGTCACATGCTAGCAAGGTTATGCTCAAAATCCTCCAAGGCAGGCTTCAGCAGTATGTGGACCAAGATCTCCCAGAAGTACAAGCTGGATTTCGAAGGGGCAGAGGAACTGGAGACCAAATTGCTAAAATGCACTGGATTATGGAGAAAGCCAGAGAGTTCCAAAAAACGTCTACTTCTGCTTCATTGACTACGCAAAAGCCTTTGACTGTGTGGACCACAACAAACTATGGCAAGTCCTTAAAGAAATGGGAGTGCCAGACCACCTTAGCTACCTCCTGAGAAATCTATATGTGGGACAGGAAACAACAGTTAGAACTGGATATGGAACAACTGATTGGTTCAAAATTGAGAAAGGAGTACGACAAGACTGTATATTGTCCTCCACGTTATTTATCTTATATGCAGAATACACCATATGAAAGGCTGGACTGGATGAATCCCAAGCCAGAATTAAGATTGCCGGAAGAAATATCAACAACCTCATATATGCAGATGATACCACTCTGATGGCAGAAAGTGAAGAGGAATTAAAGAACCTCTTAATGACAGTGAAAGAGGAGAGAGTCAAAAATGGTCTGAAGCTCAACATGAAAAAAAACTAAGATCGTGGCCACTGGTCCCATCCCCTCCTGGCAAATAGAAGGGGAAGATATGGAGACAATGACAGATTTTACTTTCTTGGACTCCATGATCACTGCAGATGGTGACAGCAGCTGCAAAATTAAAAGACGCCTACTTCTGCTTCTTGGGAGGAAAGTCATGACTTGAATGAATTGACAGCATCTTAAAAAGCAGAAACATCACCTTACCGACAAAGGTCTGCATAGTCAAAGCTATGGTTTTTCCAGTAGCGATGTATGGAAGTGAGAGCTGGACCACAAGGAAGGCTGACCACCGAAGAGTTGATGCTTCTGAATTGTGGTGCTGGAGGAGACTCTCGAGGATTCCCTGGACTGCAATGAGAACAAACCTATCAATTCTGAAGGAAACCAACCCTGAGTGCTCACTGGAAGGACAGATCCTGAAGCTGAGGCTCCAATATATGAGCCTCGTGGCGCAGTGGTTAAAACGCTGTACTGCAGCTAAAACTGTGCTCACGACCTGGGGTTCAAATCCCAGGTAGCCGGCTCAAGGCTGAATCAGCCTTCCATCCTTCTGAGGTCGGTAAAATGAGTACCCAGCTTGCTGGGGGGGCAATGTGTAGCCTGTATAATTAAAATTGTAAACCGCCCAGAGAGTGCTTGTAGCGCTATGGGGCGGTATATAAGTCCAATAAATAAATAAATAAATAAATAAAATATTTTGGCCATCTCATGAGAACAGAAGACTCCCTGGAAAAGACCCTGATGTTGGTTAAGTGTGAAGGCAAGAGGAGAAGGGGACGATAGAGGACGAGATGGATAGACAGTGTCACTGAAGCTACCAACATGAATTTGACCCAACTCCGGGAGGCAATGGAAGACAGGAGGGCCTGGCGTGCTCTAGTCCATGGGGTGATGAAGAGTTGAACATGAGTTAACAACTAAATAACAAAAAAGTCAACTAATAATGCAGATCAGATCTACTTATCAGAATAGGAGGTTGCCAGAGTTCTGTCTGCCTGCATAAATGTAGCCCATCCTGTGATTTCAGAAGTAAAGTGCAGTTTAACTGGCTATAGGACTCCAGTTAGAGGAGGACACAACCACATTAGCTTACCCATCAAATGAAGAAGGAGGCAGAGAACTTGATGCATCTATGGTTCCATTGTCCTCCACTTTCCCTCTTCTGAGTAAGAGGAAGCCATGGTGGTGCCCATGTACACTTTGATGGAAAGGAGATAGCTACTACCAACCTATGCAAGGCAAGCAGTGACACTCTCTGCATGCAGGAATTAGTGATGGTATCTACCTCTCAGGCAGGAAGCAGAGTGGAGCAGAAACAGCATAGCTTATTCTGAATAGCTGTGCAGTGGCAGCTCCCCAGAGTGTGAGACACTCTGCTGTAGGCAGTTTCTCAATTGGCCCTCCAGACATGTAAAGAATTATGTATATATTTATTCAATCTTGAGTGATGCAATGCATCACCAATGGTCCAACAGATCAAAAAAAATTAACTTTCCCTACCCCTCTACTGAGAACTGTTCAACTTGCAAACATCTTGAAGTGGATCACTTATTAAGCCACAATACTAGAAATTAACTGCAGAAGGCACCTTGAAAGCTTAAGGTTCACTTTTTGGTCCATTCCCAGTGATCCCACATGCTGGAAACAGATCAAAATGGAGGAAACCTACCAAATAATTAGAAATTTTTGGTATTTTGGCGGGGGGAGAAGCCTCAACTGAATTTATTTTTATTTTTTAACATGACTGTTTCTTGGTCGGTTCACTAAGAGACATTTATTGGCAGCTATTTTAACAAAATTGTATTGATTGCGGGTTTAATCTGGAACGATTCAAATGAAACATTCAATACGTCCTCCTCTGCCCTCTTGTTTGTCTTTCTATATCCTCCTTTTGGTACCCATGTATCTGGCAACCCTACATGTGAGTTATAAAGTCAAAAAGTGAACAGTTACTGAAATGTTCTGTCAGTGAGTTATGTAACTAGACAATTAACCAATAATGAAGTAAATAAAACAGTTAAATCCGGTAATGTAACAAGTTAACATTTCGCAAAATATGGTGTTTGTTTTTGTATAACAACTGTGAGTAAAACGAAACCTTTTGTCCTTATTCATACCAGTCTCTGAGTGAATGTATCGAAACAAGTAAGTGCCAGTTGAGGTAAACTAACAAATAATGGGCTAAGGGAGACTGTAGTTCAATCTGCTCCGTAGGTTCCTGCCAGCATAATTTTATCACATAATATGAGGAAATGTATTATTATTTTTAATAAAAAAAGGTAAACGTTCAGGTTCCCCTTGACAATTTTTGTCCAGTCGTGTTCGACTCTAGGGGGTGGTGCTCATCCCCGTTTCCCAGCCATAGAGCCAGCGTTTGTCTGAAGACAATCTTCCATGGTCACATGGCCAGTGCGACTTAGACACGGAACGCTGTTACCTTCCCACCGAGGTGGTCCCTATTTATCTACTCGCATTTGCATGATTTTGAACCGCTAGGTTGGCGGGAGCTGGGACAAGCGATGGGAGCTCACTCCGTCACGTGGATTCGATCTTACGACTGCTTGGTCTTCTGACCCTGCAGCACAGGCTTCTGTGGTTTAGCCCACAGCACCACCACGTCCCTATTTTTAATAAAGGCCACACTCAATTTTCCTCACACCAAAGTCTGCCAACAAACCAGACCCCAACAGTTTCTAAGTACAGTGGTGCCTCGCACAACGAGCGCCCCGTAGAGCGATGAATTCGCTCTACGGGGACGTTTTTTCGATCGCTAATGTGATCGCAGAGCAATGGCCCCAATGGGCAAAAATCGCAGAGCGAAGGTCGGTAAGTGGTTCGCTTACCGACCTTCGCTTTGCGACCCGCCAATCAGCTATTCCGTGGCTTCAAAATGGCTGCCGGAAGCCCCAAAATGGCCACATGCAGCGTTTTCGCATCCTCGTTAAGTGAGGGGAGGGCGCGAAAATGGCTGCCAGCCATAGAGGAACATCGCTGTATGGTGAGTAAATCAGCCGATTGGAATGCATTAAACTAAGTTTAATGCATTCCAATGGCTTTTTTCTTTCCGTACAGCGATGTTTCACACAGCGAGGGTTAATCCGGAATGGATTAACCTCGCTGTGCGAGGCACCACTGTATAAGAAATGATTTATAATTCCCTTCTTCTCCCAAATAATACTTGCTAAAATAATCTTCCTCCCCATGGCCAAAGACTACTAACTGTTCTCTTAATGCCCATGAATACTTCTATGGAGATGCTGGAGGCCTTTGGGGTGGAACTCATCTCCACCAAAGGAATAATGCCTTTGCCCAATACTTATTGCCTTCAGGTGGCCTTTGGTCAAGACCAGGCTTGATTCATTCAAGTACACTGCTTTGGAATCTATCACATGACTTCAATGGTTTCTTTTACATCTTTATCACTGTGTCCTGGTTTGAAGACTAAGGTATTCATGAATTGGCGACAGATGGCCAAAGTCTGAAAAAGAAAAATGATTTCAAATGAAACAGCACTAGGTCCTTTTAAAACGATTGTCCATGAAAATGTCGCTTTCTTATTTCCCTGCTGACACATTGGATTGTGCAATTTGTCACAAGGAGTGTGTCTGTCATACCGTATGACATAATGCAATGAAGCTGACAAAATGTGATGTGACAACACCAAACCACATCTAGGTGGGGAAATGTTATAGGTAGCTGGTGTATCACTATTCAAAGAAACAAAACAAAAACCCAAGCAAATAAATTCAGTAGTTTCATTTGTATACCAATATTGTCTTTGCTAAATGGCAAGGCCCACTAGTTTATTCACCAGAATATGGAGTGTTTTGGTTGTCACTTTTAGCCAAGCAAGTTAACTCCAGCTATTCCCAGCACACCCATGACAAAGTGGATCCAATATCACACAGCCTATTAGAAACAGAGTTGGAAAACAAAATACTAATGACTAATGGGCAACACAATATCTGGTTGACTTTGTAACTCCATCTTATTATTTCAGTTTTCAGAGTGCAACTGACAAATTGATGGGTCAACTGTTCCTCAATAATTCTTTTTTTTAAAAAATCAAGTGTTTAATCTTGGTGCCTGTAGCACCAAAAGGAATGGCTTATGAGAGAATGGTATTGAATGCACCTTCTCGAAATGCACAGGAAGGGAGGGAAGGAGGGGGAGGAGGGAGGGAGGAAGGCAGGCAGGCAGGCATTACTGCCTGGAATGCATCAAATGTATCTATGGTGTCATTCAACCTTGATGAATTAACTGCCAGCCTGCAACACCCTGCCTTAGATCTCTTCATCCATTAATTTTCACATTAATTTTAAAATCTGCTAACTTTTTAATTGTAACAGTTTTCCATTTTTCCTCTGTGTTTGATTGGATAAAACAGAAGTGAATCAAAATTACTCAGCTCTACTATACTAAACTGTTTCATGCCTGAGTGATAAATATACACACATTGTTCAGAATCCTATTGTTGATTTACACGTGTGTAAGGCAGATTATGTAAGTCTTGACAGCAAAATGCTATATATTTCTGATGTCCTGGTTGCATTCTTGAGTATACTCCCAATGACACCCAAAAAGATGCTTTTTTTTTTCCTTTGCTTCACAATGGACATCACTTTAGCGTTGGACCAGTACTAGGGAGTTGCATTCATTAGTAAGCACTTTTCTTTCTCTGCCCTTATTAATTTAGTTAATTCTCATTTGACAAGGAAATAGCCACTCTCAGTTTATGAAAGGACCTTCTAATTAATGATCAAACCAGCAACTCCAGCTCCCCACATGAATAATCAACAGTGCCATCTATTAAGTCCACAGAAATGCTGCCCAGATTTTTCCTGTGGAACAGTTAGGCAAGTCCAGCTGCTTCAACTGCCACTTCTCGGCAATAGGCTCTCAGCCAGCTCCCAGAAGAAGTGGGCCCCCTCCCAATGTACCTATCATAGAGGGGTCACTAAGGGTCATGATCAGAGCAGCTTCTGAAGTATCTCTACAATCAATTGGCCAATTTTTTTTCTGCTCCTTTTTGAAAAACAAAGTGTAAGGGAGTGTCTTTTGCCGACAGCAGATGTTTCTGTGGCTTGTTGTTAACTGTGAGGCCAGCTGTGCCTTCTGCTCCAAAATTGTTGCCAATCCATGGGATTTCTTATCTTACATTCTATCCATAAGCTAGACGATCTGAGGAAGTATCTACTCCTCCATGGGTGTTCCCACTTTTAGTAGACATTTACTTATACACCAGGGGTCATTGCATGACAAGGTATCTGGCGCAATAAGCCATATGGCATTCCATAAAAGGAATCTAGAAATTAGAAAATAAATGTATCTTCAGCCACATTACTGCCTGATCACATGCGGACAAGAAAACTAGACCAGACCAGATTACTTATTTACCAAAGTTCTCCTTTCTCTTAGGAAAATGGGATATATACTAGTTCTGAAAAGAGGGAACATCCTTTTGTTCAGCGTAAGATGAAAGATGCTTTAAAGGATCCAGGTACCATTACATTCATTGGCAAACATCTTAGATTAAAAAACCAAGAACTCAAAAACTTACAGATTTATTGTGGCAGCCTTAGATTGCTGTACATGTTCCCAGAAGCACAGAATATGTCATCATTATGCATAAAAAAATGATTTAACATAAAGTGAAAAAAGAATTGAAAGAAGAAAGAAGGAAACCATCAAATGTAAAAAAGTGCAAATTATTTCTTTGTTCAGTAATAATTTGTAAACCATCCCCACATCCAACACCTGCAGCCTGGCTATGATTAGCCAAGTACTGACTTTCTCCATTCTAATGTCCAGGGAAAGTTGAGCTGTTGGTAGTCCAGAGTTTCTTAACTTTTAGAGCAGTATGACAATGGAATAAATTACCTTGGGAGATGGTTAGCGCTCCAACACTGGATGCATTCAAGAGAAAATTGGACAACCATCTGTCATAGAATCATAGAATCACAGAGTTGGAAGAGAGCACAGGGGCCATCGAGTCCAACCCCCTGTCATGCAGGAACTCCATCAAAGCACTCCCAACAGATGACCATCCAGCCTCTGCTTAAAAACCTACAAAGAAGGCACACTCCGAGGCAGCATATTCCACTGCCGACCAGCTCTGACTGTCAGGAAGTTCTTCCTGAGATTCAAGTGGAATCTCTTTTCCTGTACAGTGGTGCCTCACTTAACGATGATAATTCATTCCAGGAAAATCGCCATTAAGCGAAAACATTGTAAAGTGAAAATTAAAAGCCCATTGAAATGCATTGAAAACCTTTCAATGTGTTCCAATGGGCTTAAAACTCACCGTCAGCGAAGATCCTCCATACAGCGGCCATTTTCGCTGTCTGTATAGCAAGGAATCCGTCCCTAAACACAGCAGGGAGCCATTTTATTTACCCAGTGGCCATTTTGAAACCACCAATCAGCTGTTGAAAAATCATTGTTTTGCGAAGAATCGGTTCCTGAAGCAGGGAACCGATTATCGCAAAGCGAAATTCCCCCATTCAGACAATTGTTTTGCAATTGCAATTGCGATCACAAAAAGATCGTCATAAAGCGGATTCATCGTAATGCGGGACAATTGTAAAGCGAGGCACCACTGTAGTTTGAAACCACTGCTCCTTGTCCTAGTGTCTGGAGCCATGGAAAACAAACCTGTCCCTTCCTCAACATGACATCCCTTCAAATATTTAAACATGGCTATCATGTCCCCTCTTAACCTTCATTTTGTAAGGCTAAACATTCCCAGCTCCCTAAGCCACTCCTCATAGGACATGGTTTCCAGACCTTTGACCATTTTGGTTGCCCTCCTCTGGATATATTCCAGGTTGTCAACAGCCTTCTTGAATTGACGTGACCACAACTTGACAGTGAGGTCTGACCAAAGCAGAATATAGCAGCACTATCACTTCCCTTGATCTAGACACTATACTCTTATTGATACAACCAAGAATCGCATTGGCTTTCTTGGCAGCCGCATCACACTGCTGACTCATGTTCAGTTTGTGGTCTACCATGACTCCTAGATCCCTTTCACAGGTGTTGTTGTCTAGCCAAGTGTCTTCCATCCTATATCTGTGCAGTTCACTTTTTCTGCCTAGGTGTAGGACCTTACATTTCTCCCTGTTGAAATACATTTGTTAGTTTTGGCCCTAATTTGTCTCTAATTTGTCAAGATCATTTTTAATTTTAATCCTGTCCTATAGGGAATTAGCAACCCCTCCCAATTTGGTATCATCTGCAAATTTAATCAGCATACTCTCTATTCCTTCAGATCTGCTTTGATTTGGATTTCTGCATTGATACGGGGGTTGCACTTGATGGCCTCTTCCAAATCAATTATTCTATGATTCTAAAAGGTTACTTTTTGAAAGCAATTCATTCTGTTATGTAGGAATTTGGAAAGAACAGCATAGAAGTTTGGAAAAATCTGCCCAAATCCCTCTAAAAATGCCTTAAAATGACTTTAATAGAACTTTTTGAAGTAATTAGAAAATATTCCTTGTTAGCCCTGAGGTAACTTTGTTCCTAATCACTAAATAACATTTAAAATGTACCCAAAGATTAATCAGTTACAACTAACTACATCAGTTATAACTCATTACTTCCCAATTCTGTGTAACTCTGGTCATTGCCTTCATATTTCCTGAAGCCAAGTAAAGTGGTGCCTCGCTTAGCGATCGCTCCGTTTTACGGTGAAATCACTTAGCAATGGACTTTTTGCCATCACCAGAGTGATCGCTTAGCGATGGCCCCTATGGGTAAAAATTGCTTTGCGATGATAGCGGGGACGCGATCATGGCAAAGCGCCCATTTTTAACAGTTATCCGGGTGGTTCCAAAATGGCCGCCGGAAAAACAAAATGGTGACCGCTGTTTTGCCTCGCTTTAGAGGCACCCAAAATGGCCACCGCTATGGAGGATTTTTGCTTACAGATAAGTTTTTAGCCCACAGGAACACATAAAACACGCTTAGCGATTAAATCGTTTAGCGACTTTTTTCCTGCACAGATTAACATCGCTAAATGAGGCACCACTGTACTTTAACAGATCATGATTAATTAAATCAAGATATATTGTCCAGAATCCATTTGTGTATGTATACCAGCTTAAGTATAATTGCATATATTAAATTGCAGCAATGAATTGCCACTAATTAATTAGTTTCTATTTGCATTTCTAGTGCAATGTGGCATGTAACTAGGAATACCAGTGACAACATGTTAAGTAGTGGCAATTCATCCCTGCCATTTTTGGAACTTATAATAACATGAATCCACAATAGGATTCTGGCCATTATAGACTTTTGCTGAGGTAATGCCAACCATCACCATCCCCATTACCATCATCAGGCTAAAATAGGACAACTGAACACTAGGACTTTAGTAATTCAACACATATGGCAGTCTCCTTGATTCAGTGGGTCTTCTGCCATTGGGACTAACATTTGAATCTGGGCCTCATAGTTTACTAATTACTGAACTATAAAGAAGTGATTCAGTAAATATATTACAGAACATATATTTGATTTACATTCTAATCCCCTCCAGGTCCTGCAGTTACTTTGTCTCTCTGGAGCAAGAGGTTCCCTGCTTTATAATCCTTTCTACTATTACGCTCTTGTGTGGTGTAGACAAGCTGTTGATACACATCTCCCCATTCCTTCTACTGAATTGCTTAATTACTAGTTTTTAACAACTTACATCTGATCAAGAAAAGAGTGGAAGTCTTATAACAAGCCCTAATCTAAGCTACTTTCATATTTCCACACAGGCCCACCTACCTAGTTCAGATTGTTTCATCTACTATGTACTTCCAAATCAATAAACTGCTCTGTCACAATGTCCAGGGCCCTTTGTATATGAGCATCCAAAATTCTATTGTGGAATCTTTACCTCAGATGTGTATGCTTCAGTAGCTTTTGCTTATAGAATGACCTGATCCATAGAGGTTTTCAGCTCTTTAGTTACTTTCTCTGAGTCTTTTTTTGGCAGCTGCAACCTCTTTAGAAAAGAAAATACTAAGTGCTGGTCCATATCACCCACCTCTTTTTGTACTTGCTGAAATGCCATTTCTCTGATCCCACAGCCAAGGTTTCATGCACTTTTTGTCTTCTAATTGTGAGTGTCAGGACTGGTTTCTAATTACTTGTTTATTTCTTGAGGAAGGAGGATCTGAAATAGTTGCTTTTGCTGTCAAGTCTCTCAGATGGGTGTTGTATTATTTAAGTCCTAGAGTGAAGTAGACTAGAAGCTTAGATTTAGAGCTACAGAGATCCTAAGTGCTTTAGTTTCTTGTGTTTCCTTAATATAGGATAGAAGACAGAAGAAGGAAGGAGAAGAAAGCAAAGGAAAGAGAGAAAGTCTGTTTTTATTTGCCTTTGTGCTCTTATCTTACACCGTGGATTCAGGTACTGAGCAAATTTTCAGTTGAGGTTTGGGAGCTCAACAAAACACAGCAATTTTGCCTGGAAGATCCAATAGAAATCCCAGTCTGGTTTGTTAAAATGCATTTCCCTGCACTGTGAGGAAAATAAGGATTTGACAGCTATAGCCACAACTTTACTTCGTCTGCAAAGGCAAACAAGTCTTGTCAGGTAATCCATCCACATTTTCCACTTCTCCACAGCTCAGTGACTGGCCTTCGTATTGCTCATTCTTCAGGTCAGTAAACATGTCCCCTTCTGTGCAATAAGCCAATAAATTCTAAGGAATCAGAAGTCATATTTGGAGTGCCATAAATAATGTGCTACCTGTCCACTTGCCATGTGCACACCTTCACTTTCTGCCTGATAGCCCCAGGCTAATGTTACTGCTGGAGACCTATGGAAAACTCTTTAGCCTCTTACATTTCATATGGCTCAGCAGGACGAACCGAGGTTCCATTCAGAACAGCCATGCCAGTTGCTTGTATGTTACTTAGACTTGATAGGCTGCCTTGGGTCCTTCTTAAAGAAAAAGGGTAAAATATTCTGAATAAATAAACACAATTCCTTAGTTTCAAAGGCACATCCCTCTTTAGGATTTAAATAAAATATGCATTATAAGTGTGTGTGTGTGTGTGTGTGTGTGTGTGTGTGTTTTGTTTTTTGCTTCAACACTCACTTGAGAATCTGATGTTAATTGAATTTCTGCAATGCCATCAACTGTCTAAGACCCTTCCTGACTTTTGATATGCCCATGATATTTTCAATAATCAAAAAACATCAGGCAGAACTATATCAAATAGTGCATGAGCTATCCGGGATTGGTCAAGGTGATATGCCTCTCTCTACCATCTCCTGCAGCATTTTTAAAGAACAAAATGGAGGCCATCCACCAGGGCCTAGACTCCCATATTATGACAATAGATCAAATTGAGATGTCCATTGCACCTCCTTGTACTATCACACTAAATAAATTTCAGCCTGTATCATCAACTGAGGTTGACAAGGTGCTTTATTGTTGTAGGACCACTGCAACCTCCCTAGACCTTTGCCCAGCCTGGCTCCTGAAAGCAGCCAGGCCAAATAACCACAGAGTGGGCCACTTTGATCATTAATATGTCCCTTTTGGGGGGCTGGGCGGGGTCCCTCAGGCCCTCAAGGAGATGCTAATCCTGGCCATCTGGGAAAAAAAACCCTAATTTGGCAGCAGATAACTGTAATAGCTATAGGCCCATTGCCAACATTTTATTCTTAAACAAGCTAGTGGAGCAGATAGTGGCTAATCAACTTCAGGCACTCTTGGAGGAAAACAATGTCCTCGGCCCTTTCCAGTCTGAGTTTAGGCCACGTCATGGCACAGAGACAACATTGGTCACCCTGCACAGTGTACTTCTGAGGGAGGCTGATTGGGGCAAAGTGTCAATCTCAGTCTCTAAATGGCCTTTGAAACTGTTGACCATTGTATCCTCCTAGGGAGGCTCTAGGGGCTGGGTCCCTTCTCAAGGATGGTCTCCAGAGAGTGCAGCCAGATGAGATGGTCTCTTCCTCTTGGAGTTTAAATTGTGGAGTCCCTCAGTGATCAGTCATCCCCCCCCCCTGCTATTTAACATCTACACAAGGCCTCTGGGGGAGGTTATTTGGAGATTTGGAGTTTTGTATCACCAATATAAGGATGACACCCAACTCTATTTATCATTCCACTCCTCTGCAGTGGATGCTGTCCTGTCCCTTGAGGACTACCTAGAAATGGTTCTGAAATGGATGGAAACCAACAGACTAAAATTGAATCCAGACAAGATGGAGGTCCTTTGTGTGGGAGCTCCTCCTGTCCAATCTTTGGAGGAGATATTCTCTTCATGAGACCCAGTGCTGTCTATAGAAATTCAGTTAGTATCTGTTGTCCCATTTCCATCTTAGGCAGATTGCACACCTTGATATCAGGTGGTCCATGCACTGGAAATCTCAAGAATAGACTGCTGTAATGCACTCTATGTGGAGCTTCCCCTGAGGCTGATGTAGAAACTTCAACAGGTTCCAAATACAGTGGCCTGATTGGTGAAGGGAATAAATAAACAACATCGTGTTTCCCCAATTCTGGCCGAACTGCACTGGTAACCTGTTTTTTTCCTCATCACCTTCAAGGTGATCATATTGACCTATAAAGCCCTAAATGATTTGGGCCCTCAGTACATGGCAGAACACCTACTACCAACAAGGACTGCCCATCCGTCATGCACTTCACAGGCAGGCTGGCTGAGGGTGCTGAGCCCGAGAGAGGCCCAGAAAGAGAGAATGAGGAAACAAGCTTTCTCTGCAGTCACAACTTGCCTTTGGAATGATTTACCACCTGAAATCTGCTTTGCCCCCTCCCTGATATCTTTTAAAAAGTTATTTAAAACATTATTGTTTCATCAGGCCTTCCAAGATGTGTCAAATTCAGACTTAAGTGCACTAACCTTTTAATTATCACCTTTTTAAAATTTTTGTAATAATGGTTTACACGTTGTAAATGTCTTAATTGCTTTATTATTTTATTTTATTTATTATTTATTTTATATTGGCAATGATTGTGTAATGTTTTGTCATGCTCTTATTATTCATGTTAACAGGCCAGGGTAACCGGGTGGTATAAAAATTTAATAAATAAGTAAATACATAAAAATAAACCCATAGCCAGAAGGCATCATATAACTATGCGTTCTTTCAGCAGAAAGAAACATTATCCCTCAGAAATGTTATCAGCCATTGTTAAGGGCTGCAGTTTTCTGCCTAGCCTCATAATGCTTCTTTCCAAAGATGTAAAAAGATCCTAGCTCAGAACCTTGTGGCTGGAAAAATGTTTGTATGAAGCCAGTTTATGAACAAATGCTTTGTGAGGAACCTATGCAAGTCCAGATTGTGAGAGCTAGCAAGTTGGGCCCACCTTCACTGTTTATTATGAAAATCTCATTAGATCCCAGCCTGATATAGCTGTGAACCAAGCTACCAGTAATGTCTCATTAAGGATACAAAATGAAAACTAAATAACATAACCAACATTAACTAACAAGTTTCTAAGAGTAACTCCAGTTTGAATATGATTTCTTGAAACAGTGTTGGATGAGGATTAGATTGGTGGACAAAGGTTTTGCCAAATTTATTAACTCTGCTGATGTTCTGTTCAAACAAATGTGGATGAAGGAAAAAGACAGTGAATGGAGCAAGTACTGTAGTTTAGAAAGCCAAAGCTAGTTCTTTCAAGCAGACATAGTTCATAACTTGCCTGGTTTATGTCCTCTCCATTGGCTGCAACCATTGCTTGGTAGCCCCGCTTGAATCAAATTGCTGTGGCAGTCATTAGGCAATTCGAAATGCACAGGATTTTCATTATTTTTAATTTTTAAAAAAATATATACCACTTTTGCATTGCAGGAAAAAATTGAAAGCAGTTGGGGTAAACTGGAAGAATATTTTGCTGAGATGGAATCTAATGATCCTTCATCTCCTGCATTCTGTGTTGGTGGTTTTAGAGGTAGAATTTCTCCAGATAAAGAAATATTATATTAATATTGGCACTTCAGAAATGTGAGTGCTTTCAAATTAATCTTAACAAAAATTTTTAGAGAAGAAAGGATCAATTACATGGCTTCTTGTTTAGCTCCCTTATTGGACATTTTAAATAGTAATCCAGAGATGGATGACTGAAGGGGCTATACCTGTTTTCCAACAGACAAAGCAATCCTCTCAGTTATGTGATCTTTACAGAAATTTTGATGCAGGGGGATGGGCATGACCACAATCATTTCACATTAGTTATTAATTTGGCCATCTTTCACATTTATATTCATAAACTAGGCAGGGTCCTGATAATGGAAGCTCTGTGTTTTTATGAGTCAAACCTGTTAACAAGACTGCCTTCTGGTCTTTACCTTCACCGCTCAGAGGTCCCTAATACTGCTCTGAATGTGTGCTCCATCCCTACCACAGCCTTAGCTCTCAATGCATTTAGAGCTTACCTGCCTTTTATTGTTCTCTCACAGAGAGAGAGAGAGAGAGAGAGAGAGAGATTCCAAATTCCCCTGACCCCCAGCTTGCTAGTTTTATTCTCTTAGTTTCATTATAGTTTCTTTCTTTTTAACTGAGGGGTGGCAGCAGATACTATTCCTCATGGTGCAGCTCCTACTAGTCAGGCAGACTCAACACATACAGAGATTTTTCTTCTCTTCTCTGGCTTTCTTCCCCTTCTGCCTTTTTCAAAGTCTGGAACCAGCAGGTTGACAAATCAATAGGCTGAGCTCTCAGTCAAAGAGAGCAAAGTAGCTCCTCCTCTTCTTTCCCTAGGTTTTATCCCCACAATTCATACTCTGCTGTCTTTCTCTTCCCCACAGTAGCACCACTATTGAGCTACTAGGCCAATATCGTTCTCTTTTTACAGCCACCACTAGCAGCTATCCTCTTCTGACAAATATAATTCATATTTGTCCTGTTTCTCCAAGGTAATACAGCGGGGACATTAACATTTTTTAAAAGTAGGGGAGGAGAAGGGGAGAAAGCAGGCAACCAGGACATTGCAAAGTTCGGGGTACTAGTCAGGGAACCCCATGGGAGAAAGTGCCTGCCCTGGCATGGGGACTTCTTCAGAGTCAGAACTGCCTGATATGTTCCCCTTTTTAGGGATACCAAGCACAGAAGGAGCATCATGTGCAGTATGAGATGGCCCTGCTAGTGTGTGAGGAGACTAAACAAGAGAAGAAAAGAAGCTTAGAAATCTAGAAGGAGTAGCTCCCACTGAATTCTGTGGTAACAAACAGAGTGAAAGTGAAATGGTGCAAATTAAAGTATTGTTTCAAGTTCCTGATTGAAGCACAAGGATTTGTACTGGTTTCATCTAGTTCCCTATATCTGCCTCCTACTGCTCCCTCATGTCAGTCTGGCAGACCTGTGTTGCTGCAGGAGGGACAAACTTGAAGTGATCCTTTGCAGACAGGAGATATAGAGAAATATGGTGGTAGAACTCAAGGTCTTAAAACATCATTATGTGCCCCAAAAGCAAGCTTCTTCAAATAGCACTGTAGGCATCAGAAGACAATTTAATTCCTCTATTCTTTCCATAATCTGGATGGAATATGTATAGCAGGGGTCCTCAAACTACGGCCCGCGGGACACATCCAGCCCGTCTTGTCTTTTTATCCTGCCTGGCAGCCAATCATTGACGGTATAGTGGTTGCTTGTGCGAGAAGGAGAATCTCCTTGCACAACTCTTCCGCAGCAATCGGAGGAGGATAGTGTGTGGGACTATAATGCTGACATCAACCCGTGCGCTTTGCTCCTCTGACGGCTGCGGAGTGTCACGCTCCTGCTGCTGCCTGTGAGGAGAAGGAAGGAGGAAGACAGAAGAAAAGTGAGAACAGCAGGTAAGTGTGTTTAGGGGGAAAGAGTGGACCTCACCTTTCTGCGACTGCGTGACCCTGCACTGCAGGAGGGGAATGGCCACTGCTGCACCACTGCCTCATTGACTCACATTTTATTTATAATAACTTTCCATTTAAGAAAAATAAATCATCCCATCAAGTAAAAAAAAAAAAGACTTGAGTCCTTTTTTTTTTTTACTTGATCCATTTGTTCATATTTTTTTCAAACTATAGTCTGCCCTCCACACACACAGTCTGAGGGACAATGAATTGGGCCCCTGTTTAAAAAGTTTGAGGACCCCTGATGTATAGGGAGTGGACTGTGCACAAGAGAACCACATGGTATGGATGTCCTGTGAAAACTAAGTGACTGTTCTAGAATATAAGCATAGTGTGGAAGCACGAGGCAGAGTCCTAAAGCCTTGTTCTTTAAAAGGGTTTGAAAATCTGATGTTAAATAGTTGAATAAAGCTTATATTAGACATTAGTCAAGTTCATGATAAAGTTGTGCCCTTAATTTACCTCATAGCTACATCTTTATTCTTCAGCAGAGAGGCAATTAATTTTGAAAAATTATCTTCTCCAGAGAGTCAACTATACAACGCAAACAAATGCAAATCTTTTTATTTGTTGTTTATTAGCACTCCAAACACTTGGAATTCAAGAAATGATTGAGAATAAGGATATAATTTTCCAAACTTATTTAAATGTTAGGCTGCAAATAAAGATATATCCCAGCTATTCTTTGACTACCTGACAGCTGAACAAAGGCAACGAGGTGCTGAACGTCATACAGCCTGGGAGCAAGGACTTGTGCAACAGCACAAGAGAGGAACAACATGCGAAAGCCATGTTGCAGTCTTCCTGTCATGCTGATTACATGATTATATCTTGAAGTACTTCTCTGCCACTGGACCATTTTCTTGTCTCAAGGTTGACAAATTTCTTTTCTTAATTTCGTGTCCTTAAGTCTGATTAATGTGCTTCTTCTGTACGTTATCCAATTGCCTCAGGGGCTTTGTTTCATTTTTGTCCCTGAGTTCTATCCATCTTAATCATAGGGTCTGAGTATCCCTGCCAGCTTGCCTGCCTGCCAGCCACTGGCATAATACACCCTGGCATAGCAGCTAAGGAATAATCAGCCATTCTTCATATCGTTTGACGGCCATGCAAAACCACTTACCCTGGCAACAGCAATAAAAGGGTTGCCAGCATAACACAGTTTTGCAATGCAATGCAAGGAGTGCCAGACTGGGCATGGGGACACATTGCTATTCACCAGGAGAGGCTGAGTAAGCTCCTGTGTTCTGTGTCCCTTGGAGCACAGATGCTAAGTACAGCATGGATTAACCCTTTTACTGCCAGCACATAGGAATTGAGTGATTTATACCAAATCAAAGTACAAGGACATGCACACATGTTCTAACAAAGCCCATTGTAGATTTGAAGGGCACTGGGAAATCTCAAAAACATCAATGTCACCAAGACATGGAAGCAAAGGGGAGGTACAGTTGCAAAGAGGATGCTTGCTAATGGTTCTGATAACTGCCTAGAGAATCTGTATCTTTGAAGCTAGTCATGTATGGTGCCAATTTTAATTAAGAAAATTGTACCCTCATGGCTAAACAGTATTTTATGAACATTAGGACCTCTAAAAGAACTCGATAAGTAGCTACATCTGCTGAAAATCTCATGGCTACACAACTATTAAATCTGCTGTAGCCCTGTTCTCTTGTATCTAACCAACCCAAAGATAAGTTAGTTATACAAGGACAAACAGATAGCGACAGTCAGAATTCAGATGTAAGTACAGTAGTGGATTTTGAGAAATGACTAATCTGCACTGGAATAAAGTCTTAGAAGCCAAACACAACTACCAGTGGCTTCACATGTCTTTCAGAGTTGCTGCTCTGGGAAAATCAGGTAATTTTCTAGTTGGATGGTACATATTGTACATATGATGTAAATTCTCATGTTTGAATCTCAGGTTTTTGTAGAAGACCACAATAAAGTCGGTTACATCGCCAGTTTCATTATGTTGTTATGTTTTTATGGGAACAAAGTGGTTGGGGATTGTGAGGTTTTGCTTCCTTGTATACCACCCAGAGTAGTGTACATTCATTAAATGTGCTGTAGAATGAATGAATGAATGAATGAATGAATGAATGAATGTGTTGTTCACAAAACTATCCCTTCCCTGTCATTTTCTTTTATGGAAAACATTGAGGAGATTCAGAAATGCATCAGTTGATGCGGAGGGGTGGACCAGAATGAATTTTGAATGTATAGGACTTTGTGTGCTTACTGAGGATGAAAATGAAGGAAAATTAGACACAGAGCACCCAATACAACCAGGCCAGAAACAAATCTTAGATGTAGTCTGTAACTTGAGCACATTAATTTTGTAAAGAGATGATGAAGATAGTCTTTCCTTAGTCGTGAAATCATACTTGAAAGGAATTCTTTGCCTAAATCCTGGAGACCAATGACCCAACTAAGCAAGATAACTTACATAATCCTGGTGGCAACAGATGCTCACCTTGTGACACTGAAGACACATTAATTAAGAGCTTCCCTCTTTCACTCTGGTGCTGTCTCTAGCATCTTTTTTCTGACCACAGACAAGGAAGTGAACATTCAAGACAATTCCCATTCCTCCACTGTGACGGACAGGTCAGGAACCACTCCTGTCCATCACAATGGAACCCTGATTCAGGAGCCAATGGCTGTACAGAAGAGGTGGGACTAAGGAAATATAAGAAGAATGGATGACAGTTAAAGAGCAGTTAGAGAGGATTTCAGTTACAGTCTGAGTAAGGTATCAGTTAGGGATGAGTTAAGGACTTCAGTTAGAGAGAAGCATTTTAGGCAGTTAGGACCAGCCTTGTGTTAGAGAAGAGTAATAGAGAGATAGAGAATAAGACAAGGAAAGTACAGATATTGTATGGTTTATGGTTATGATTGGAAAGAATTAGAAGTGAAAAGAAATGAATAAATACCTTGATTAAAATGATTCTACCTAAGCAAATATGAATGTTACCAAAGCACAATTTCTTGAATGAATAAAATAAGACAATCCATGATTTACTTTACATGATTTACTTATGAACACTTAAATAAACCTTGTTTAATTAAATAACACTGATTTAAGAGTTATATTTGATAGAGTGAGGAGAAATCCTCTGGTGGCAGTGGAAAAGGGTTGAAAAATAAATGTCATACCCGGAAGTGAACCTGGCTTGTGTGAAAGAACAAACAGGGGAACTGAGGGTGTGTGACATCCACTTTCAACAATTCTCAAAGTTCTTGCTGCAATACAACTTGCCCAAACTGACAGGCATTTACGGTGCTCCTCACTTTTTGTGAGAAATTAACAACCTCAATAGTTTTCAAGAGAAATTGCCCCTCTCCAGAAATTAATTAATCATAACTGAAAAATAATTTGTTACTTTTATGGGGGACGTTTTGATTTGTTAAGTTAATTATGTTACAACTTCAAAAAAAATCCAATAACAGGGGGAGGGGAAATATTTTTCATTGAGACAAATGCTAGTGATAGGGGACAAGGATGAGGTTCTGATATAACATATATGAAGTACCAGCTTTACAATTTAAGACAACACATGCTATTTGATTTAAATGTACTTAGCATTCATAATCAGCATTTTACACAAGTAATCATGCCTTGTACCTGTAATTGAAATATGATTTCTTACTATTTCCTTACTATAATGATATAGTCAATGTATTTTGTATCCTCATTTCTCTCTTGGTGCTCCTGACCCATCCCGCTTGGCGCTCACAGAAACATTCCTACATTATCACACAGCTTTGTGAGAACCACCACCCCCCATTCAAGGCCAACTCACTCAGAATAACTCCTTTTCACAGCACTTCAGGCAAAGACTGTAACATACCGTAACAAGATGGCTCATAATCCATCATTAACATATTTAAAGATAAGCTGTACAATGGTTCACACAAATTCACAAACTTGGCAGCCACTAACCCTGGGATACAATTTGGATATTTTTCTCACATCTACCACGGCCAATAGGATGATCTAACAGGCACCTATAGGGTTCAGGAGACCAATAAGGGGATGCTGTGCTTTATTATCCTTTGTACAAAACTTATAAAGTGCTTTACCAATGTATGATGAGCGCGCCCGATCCGCCTTTTAGGAACGAGGCCCAGCCATATGTATCTTTGAATAAAATTGGCTTATATATATATATGGACTGAACCAATGCACTGTCTTTATCTGTTATTCCCTGCCGGAGAATTGAAACCTAAAATTGGATGCTAACACTATCTGGTGCCAAATTCTGTTGTAAGCCTCTTCAATGGTGCTCTTCTCTTATCATTTCTCCAGCTTGACAACTTCCAAATGCTATTGACTATAAGTTCCACAGTCTGGTTGCTGGGCTAGGAATGGTCATCCAAAACATCTGGAAAGTGTGAATTGGAAGTGGCTGTTCTCAAACATGCTATCTTGTAAGCTCAACTCTTCCCCATTTTGTTCTCATAACAACCCTGTGAGGTAGACCAGAATGAAATAGAGAATGGGAGGGAGCACAGAGGGGCCTTGTCCCAGTGGGAAAATATATGCTTTGCATACAGAAATTTCCAAACTCTATCCTTGCCATCTTCAAAGTGGGCTAAAATACTGCCTGAAACTCTGGATAACCATAAGTGGTCAGTGTTGACAATACTAAGTAGATGGACCAAGGGTTTTATTCAGTATAATGCTGTTTACTAGTCTTATAAACATAGTAGTTTTCATGGCTCATTGGAGATTGGAATCCAGAGCAACAATCCTACCCTCTTACCACTTGTTACTGGGTGGGGAGGAAGGCAACAATGCAGTAGATAAGAGGTGGTCAACTCCCTGTCCCTCCACCCTCAACCAGGCAAGTGGACAGGGTCCAAAGTGTCAAAAGCCAGCATGAGCCAGTACTGAAGCATGTGATGGCTCCTGCACCATTTAGTAAAGCTTAAGCCCTTAATGCTTCTGGAACCTGGGGCATAAAACAGTTGCTGCCAAACTTTTTCTAGGCACAGCTTTGCTAAGCAGTGCTGGCGATGGCACTGGAAGAGTGGTGAGGCGTGCTGTGCAGAGCAGGGGGAAAATGGAGCCAGAGTCAGCAGGAACAGCTCCACCAGCAGGAAAAAAAACAAAAAAAAAGCTTCTATGTTGCTCCTGGCTGGTTTGGCAGCATACCAGAGAGCTGTGGGGTGCCATGAGGGGAGGTGGGCACTACCGCGGACACTTTGGAAAACACTGGCACAAAAAAAAAATAAAAACCTCATTTAAACCCAGAATGAAGTATTATTTGGCCTCCATTAGCTATCAAATCAAGTGGACAAACATTAGCATGTTAACATGAATAACACATGATTTCCAAGCTCTGGTGCATGTACAGTAACAATAGCCTTGTAATCCTGTTTGCTTAGTGACATAAGTCACAACTAGAGTAGGCCTATTAAATCAATGGAACGTATAGAGGTGTTGAGTCACCAAATCCCCACTGATTCAATGATCCTACTGCAGGTGCAACTTACTACACTCAACAGCAAGATTTCAGCCATTGTCCGACTCTCAGGGATCAAGACTTAAGATACATAGGGTTTTCTATAGAAAACCATTATTCAGTCCTTTTCATATGGACAATCCACAAGGAAAAAAAAGAATTATGCAGAGAGCCTTGTTCCAGTCAAAAGGAGGGGAGGGAATTCCAAATGGCAAGGCTGATAGCATATAGAAAGCGATTTAGCCTCCTCCTCCTCCAGGCAAACACAATAGATAAAGAAGAGAGAAAATCTTAAAATGCCTGGAGGGTTTTGGGAGAATGAAAACAAAATCTTCAGTGTAATTAAAGTTTTTACCTAAGAAACTCATCATGACTTCCTAAACCTGTTTTTAAGTGCTTTTTTGGTTCATTCTTTTATTGCAGTTAAAATTCAGATTTTTTTTCCTTCAAAACATGAAGAGTGATTGTCAATCTTGAGTAAGCAATGAAGACAATTGTGGATGTTTTATATAACCATGCTAAGGGCAGGACTGAAGCTATTTCATGCTCCAGTCGTAGACCAAGTGGCTCTGTGTGTGTTTGTGCATGCAAAATCCTATTTTCTTAAGGATAAAGCTGAGCTAGAGAAACAGAATGGTGTCTAGGGATAAAAGAATGGAACCTCATTATTCTAAAAAGAGTCTAAGGGGGAAAAGCCCAATGAGAGAAGATACAGAGCTACAGTGTCACACTTACTCAGATACTTTGCACCGCCAATTTTAAAACTGTGGGTCAAAGGAATACATGAAAACTAATTTACATTATGTTCTTATTGATGCTATGTGAGATCAACTCACCCCTGACTTATGGTGACTCTATGAATGAGTGATCTCCAAAATGTCCTGTTCTCTTATCTTCTTTTGTTTTGTTTTGTTCAGTCGTTTAGTTGTGTCCGACTCTTCGTGACCCCATGGACCAGAGCACGCCAGGCCCTCCTATCTTCCACCGCCTCCCGGAGTTGTGTCAAATTCATGTTGGTTGCTTCGATGACACTGTCCAACCATCTCATCCTCGGCCGTCCCCTTCTCCTCTTGCCTTCACACTTTCCCAACATCAAAGTCTTTTCCAAGGAGTCTTCTCTTCTCATGAGATGGCCAAAGTACTGGAGCCTCAGCTTCAGGATCTGTCCTTCCAATGAGCACTCGGGGTTGATTTCCTTTAGAATTGATAGGTTTGTTCTCTTTGCAGTCCAGGGAACTCTCAAGAGTCTCCTCTAGCACCACAATTCAAAGGCATCAATTCTTCGGCGGTCAGCTTTCTTTATGGTCCAGCTCTCACTTCCATACAACACTACAGGAAAAACCATAGCTTTGACTATTCGGACTTTTGTTGGCAAGATGATGTCTCTGCTTTTTAAGATGCTGTCGAGGTTGGTCATTACTTTCCTCCCAAGAAGCAGGCGTCGTTTAATTTCGGAGCTGCTGTCTCCATCTGCAGTGATCATGGAGCCCAAGAAAGTAAAATCTGTCACTGCCTCCATATCTTACCCTTCTATTTCCCAGGAGGTGATGGGACCAGTGGCCATGATCTTAGTTTTTTTTCATGTTGAGCTTCAGACCATTTTTGACTCTCTCCTCTTTCACCGTCATTAAGAGGTTCTTTAGTTCCTCCTCACTTTTCGCCATCAAAGTGGTATCATCTGCATATCGGAGGTTGTTGATATTTCTTCCTGCAATCTTAATTCCAGCTTGGGATTCCTCCAGTCCAGCCTTCCGCATGATGTATTCTGCATATAAGTTAAATAAGTAGGGTGACAATATACAGCCTTGTCGTACTCCTTTCCCAATTTTGAACCAATCCGTTGTTCCATATCCAGTTCTAACTGTTGCTTCCTGTCCCACATATAGGTTTC
The DNA here is from genome assembly GCF_051106095.1 of Pogona vitticeps. Lineage (NCBI taxonomy): Eukaryota > Metazoa > Chordata > Lepidosauria > Squamata > Agamidae > Pogona > Pogona vitticeps. The sequence goes on along the minus strand of NC_135788.1, from coordinate 79,166,044 downwards.
TCAGGAGATGGATAAGGTGGTCAGGCACACCCATTTCTTTTAGGACTTGCCATAGTTTGCTGTGGTCCACACAGTCAAAGGCTTTTGCATAGTCAATGAAGCAGAAGTAGATGTTTTTCTGGAACTCTCTGGCTTTCTCCATAATCCAGCACATGTTGGCAATTTGGTCTCGAGTTCCTCTGCCCCTTCGGAATCCCGCTTGTACTTCTGGGAGTTCTCGGTCCACATACTGCTGAAGCCTACCTTGTATGATTTTGAGCATAACCTTGCTGGTGTGTGAGATGAGTGCAATTGTCCGGTAGTTGGAGCATTCTTTGGCACTGCCCTTCTTTGGTATTGGGATGTAGACTGATCTTTTCCAGTCCTCTGGCCACTGTTGAGTTTTCCAAATTTGCTGGCATATTGAATGTAGCACCTTAACAGCATCATCCTTTAATATTTTAAATAGTTCAACTGGAATGCCATCACTTCCACTGGCCTTGTTGTCAGCCAGGCTTTCTAAGGCCCACTTGACCTCACTCTCCAGGATGTCTGGCTCTAGGTCAGCAACTATATTGTCTGGGTTGTCTGGGATATCCAAAACTTTCTGATATAATTCCTCTGTGTATTCTTGCCACCTCTTCTTGATATCTTCTGCTTCTGTGAGGTCCCTTCCATTTTTGTCTTTTATCATTTCCATCTTTGCACAAAATTTTCCTCTAATATCTCCAATTTTCCTGAACAGATCTCTGGTTTTTCCTTTTCTGTTATTTTCCTCTATTTCTTTGCATTGTTCATTTAAGAAGGCCCTCTTGTCTCTCCTTGCTATTCTTTGGAAGTCTGCATTCAATTTTCTGTAACTTTCCCTATCTCCCCTGCATTTTGTTTCCCTTCTCTTTTCTGCTATTTGTAAGGCCTCGTTGGACAGCCACTTTGCTTTCTTGCATTTCCTTTTCTTTGGGATGGTTTTTGTTGCTGCCTCCTGTACAATGTTACGAGCCTCTATCCAAAGTTCTTCAGGCACTCTGTCCACCAAATCTAGTTCCTTAAATCTGTTCTTCACTTCTACTGTGTATTCGTAAGGGATTTGGTTTAGATTATACCTGAATGGCCCAGTGGTTTTTCCTGCTCTCTTCAGTCTAAGCTTGAATTTTGCTATGAGAAGCTGATGATCAGAGCCACAGTCAGCTCCAGGTCTTGTTTTTGCTGACTGTATAGAGCTTCTCCATCTTTGGCTGCAGAGAATATAGTCAATCTGATTTCGATGTTGCCCATCTGGTGATTTCCATGTGTAGAGTCGCCTCTTGTGTTGTTGGAAAAGGGTGTTTGTGATGACCAGCTTGTTCTCTTGACAAAACTCTATTAGCCTTTGCCCTGCTTCGTTTTGAACTCCAAGGCCAAACTTCCCTGTTGTTCCTTTTATCTCTTGACTCCCTACCTTAGCATTCCAGTCCCCCAGAATGAGAAGAACATCCTTCTTCGGTGTCAGTTCTAGAAGGTGTTGTAAATCTTCATAAAATTGTTCAATTTCAGTCTCCTCAGCAATGGAGGATGGTGCATAAACTTGGATTATTGTGATGTTGAAAGGTCTGCCTTGGACACGTATTGACATCATTCTATCATTTTTGAGATTATATCCCATTACGGCTTTTCCCACTCTTTTGTTGACTATGAGGGCTACTCCATTCCTTCTACGGGATTCTTGCCCACAATAGTAGACATGATAATCATCTGAGTTGAAATCACCCATTCCCATTCATTTTAATTCACTGATGCCCAGAATGTCGATGTTTATTCTTGCCATCTCCTGTTTGACCACCTCCAGCTTCCCAAGGTTCATAGATCTTACATTCCAGGTTCCTATGCAGTATTTTTCTTTCCAGCATCGGACTTTCCTTTCACTTCCAGGCACGTCCACAGCTGAGCGTCCTTTCGGCTTTGGCCCATCCACTTCATTAGCTCTGGAGCTACTTGTACTTGTCCTCCACTCTTCCTCAGTAGCATGTTGGACACCTTCCGACCTGAGGGGCCCATCTTCCAGTGTCATATCTTTTAGCCTTTTGTTTCTGATCATGGGGCATTCTTGGCAAAGATACTGGAGTGGAATTGCCGGTTCCTACCCCAGGTGGATTGCGTTTAGTCAGAACTCTCCACTATGACCTGTCCGTCTTGGGTGGCCCTGCACGGCATAGCCCATAGCTTCTCTGAGTTACTCAAGCCCCCTCGCCACGACAAGGCAGCAATCCATGAAGGGGTCTTATCTTCTTACAGTCCCGGAAACGTTTTCTCTGTCTCTTGCAGAACGTTTGCCTTGGTTTCATCTATAATAAAAAGAAGAAAATGTTTCTAAGCTGGAAGAAATAGATTCTACATTTTAATGGGAAAAAAACAACAGAAGCAAAATTTAAAATCAGGCCTGGGTAAGCCAATGAAATATCATTTAAAAGATGAACTTTTGAGTCCACTGGGATTCATCATCCAGCTGGGCATCATGGAGCTTGTAGTTAGGGAGAAAACTAGAAAAGTTCAAAAAGCACCTGGGAGAGGCAGGGCTTCATCGCGGTGCTGGAACAGCTCCCGGGAAAAGCTGGAACCACCCGGTCTGGGGTCCCTCTAGAAATTGGGGATCGAAGGGGAGACTATGAGAGGTATCTCTGAAGCAGCTGGTGAGCAACAGAAGGAGGAAGATTGGGCAGCAACTTGGTATTTCTTCCCTCTGAAAATTCATCCAAGCACAGATCAGATGCGGGAGCCATTTTGGCAGTGAGCTGTGATTACCCCCCCCCCCCCGAGGAGAGGAGAACAAGCAATAAGGTGTTGAAAATATACAATAACCAAGTAAGTTGAAGCCTTTAATTTATGAACAACCCCATTAAGCTGAAAAAGAAATTAGAGTAAAAATATTTGGCTGAAAGAAGACAAGGAGTGGCGGGTTTTGCTTACCAGCCTGCTTCTTCAAAAACGAAACTGATTCTTAAACATCAGACTGGTTCAAGGCCGAAAGAGAGACAGTGAGACAGAAAAAAAATTGTTTCTGGAAAAAATTCCCAGAGTGAAATACCACTGGACAGGCTTTAAGAGACTGAAATTTTGTGAATGCTGTTTAGCCTGGACCTTTCTCCCTAGACTGTTTGGGACTCTGATAACAGAATCTTGTTCAGTTTTTGGAGAAGGAATAAGCTTTTGGAAGCAAGAAAATGGACTGAGAATCATCATCAAGATGATGTGGATGACTGGACTGAGGAGCTAGAAAACCAGGACTGGAGTTTTTTTATTTAATCTTTGGATTGATGGAAAGAACATTAGATGGATTATAAGGATATCTACTGGAGGGACTGACCCCCTGTGACTGCTGTTTAGTCTGGTTGTTTTTTGGCTGGACTGTGTGGGACTCTGATAATAGAATTTTGTTAGGTTTCTGGAGAAAAAGTGATATTTTTGCAACGGTTGTTTTTTTTAAATTGTTGGGCTAAAAGTTGATTTATATATTATAATATCTGTGTAAGGATGAAAGGAAGAACCTAGGGGAGGTTTATGATTGTGGGTTTGGTTTGTTGATAAAATAGTGGAAACCTAGGAAAGATATTTGAGGGTTGGCCACTTTGGTCAAGGATATAGTATTATTTATACAGACCCTACTAATTGGAAAGATTGAAATGGCCTCAGAAAAATTAAAATATCAAATGTTGGGAACTTTGTCTGCCCAATCTCAAAATTTGGGAATAGTGGCACAAAAATCAGATAAAGAATGGCAGACTACCATTCAGACTACCAAAAGATAATAAAAGCAGGATTTTAGCAAGTAAATGAATGTCTTAGCCAGAATATCTGATGAAAAAGAAGTTATCAGATATTAAACAACAGTTAAATGAAGCTGTGCTACAGAACTGCTTTTATTGAGTATGATACCAGGTAACATAGATGGGTTAAAGAGTTACCCAGGGAGCTATTTAGCTGCTACAGTCAGAAAATGTTATATTAAAAATTGGACTGCTATCCTGGAGTCATCCTTCTCTTCCAAAAATTGGAAGAAAGTAGAGTTACGGAAACAAGAGGAGCTTACTGAGAAAATATGGGAAGTGACAGAAATGGATACTTTCAGGCATGCTGAATGACTGTCCAACTCAAAAGGAAATTGAATGATGGGATTTATTATACAAACAGCCTCGGTTCCCTGATAGTGTTGGAGTAACTTAGATTTAAACTAAAACATAACTGTAAGTTGATAGCTGGAGGGTAATCAAATAGTTTTTTAAAAAGCAGAAAGTTGATTTTTTATTGAAATATGAATAGATTGGATGCTTGTATATTTTGTGTTCTCCTATCCCCCTAATCCTTTCCCCTCCACTTGCTTTCACTGTTTGTATTCCTTACCCTATTAAAAATAAATATTTTTTAAAAAAGGGAAAAGCACCTTAGCTAAAGGGGAAAGCAGTTGGGTATATATGAATCTAAAGATCTGAGATGGAGACCACAGATTTGAAGGGGCAGGGGATATATGCCACCTGACATGAAACTAAAAGCAACAATCCCTTGGGCTTAGTATTCACATTTGCAGTCTCCATTTTGGAACTGAATCTAGGCTCCACACTCTGTGTGCTGGGACTCTCTGCCTGCCTGATCTCTACTCAGACCCCAAACAAACCTACTGGCAGTGGTATAGGACTTACATGCACAATAGGAATGCTATTATCAGCAGTGGTAAACAGCCACAGATTAAAGGTTTTCTTTGGTGATTTCTGGTTGGACAAGGCTCATCTGCAATACAACAAAGTCATGTGCACCCTGAAATTGCCAAAGGAAGCTTTTAACCAGTAGCAATTTGCTGCTACTGTTGACATCATTCTCATTGTTTACACGGAGCTGCCCAACAGGATTTTCAGATGCTGATTTTTGTGCAGCCTTTTTAAAATTTAATCACAAACTAAATTACAAATTTCTGAGAAGTTTGGATTTTGGTTTTCAAGTGCATTCTAGCTTGCTTATAAATCTGGCTCATTACATTTGGTGAATTTGTGCAAAAATTCCTGCCTAATAAATTTCTACTCAATCCCTGCTCTAAAGGAACATGTGGCACCTACATTACTATAGGCCTGAAAATCACAGCTTGAGAAGGGATGTGACACATCAAATGTCATTGCTGCAGAATATTAATATTTTACTTTTAGTCCACAAACAATTTCTTGCATACTGAATATTTCTGTTAACATGACCTACTGGGATCTGCCACACGTTAACTAAGCTGCCACCAACCATTCCCTGTAAGAAGTCACACAGACCAGGGATGGATTTTTAACCAATAAAAGAATAAGGTTTATTTAAAACAACACACAGGGAAAATAAAATGAACAAGTGAATAAGATATAGTAACGTGGCTTAGTCTCATTCATACATGCATACAGTTTGGTTCACACAGAACACTCAACTTGAAGCACAGACCCTGAACCTATCAGTTCTGGCTAACCATTCAGACACCTGAACCTATCAGGTTGGTACTGACACACAGTAGTACCCTGTCTGACACACAGACTCCCACACCAGCTTCTTCTTCCCAGCTGCTGCTTCGTCACATCCCAGCGTCTCCTAAACTTCACCACACAGGCTTCACATATATATACAGTACAGCCCCTCCTCCTGATGTCCCGCCTTCCACTCCCCATAGGATGGAACTTTCCCTCCAAACCCATGACAGACAGGTAACATCAGTGCTGTATGTAACACCTCCCCTCTTTATAAGTTGTTTTGTAGGGGGAAAGCTAAGGTGCTTTTTCCCAAAAAACAACCTGGATAAAACACACAACAACAGTTATACATACAATACCATACTTACTTATACTTACATTCTAAGTTAATCATATCAATTAGGCATTTAAACATTTACCATATACATTACATCAATTTACCTTTATTCATACAAACCAAGTTCAAAAAACAGGTACATTTAACTTTTTGTCATCAATATATATACATAGTCCATGTTTCTTTCGCCGTCTTCATTCTTCAGGTCTTCTTGACAAGGCGTCAGCAACACAGTTCACTGACCCTCTGACCACCTTCACTTCAAAGTCATAGTCCTGTAGGTTTAAAGCCCACCTCATAAGTTTGCTATTGTGGGTTTTCATTGTCTTTAACCATTGCAGTGGTGAATGGTCAGTGCACAGAACAAAATGTCTTCCCCAGATGTAAGGCTTGGCCTTCTGGATCGCGTAGACTATGGCCAAACACTCCTTCTCCACGGTTGCCAAATGTCTCTCACCTTTTTGAAGTTTCCTACTCAGGTAGGACACTGGATGCTGGTCACCATTCTCATCCTCCTGGCACAGAACTGCTCCTACCCCGCTGTTAGACGCATCGGTGTAGATGATGAACTCCCGGTCGAAGTCTGGAGCACGCAGCACTGGATAGTTGATTAGCGCCTGCTTCAACCTCTGGAACGCCTCCTCACAGTCGCTGGTCCACGGGATGCGGTCATCAGCCTTCTTCCTCGTCAGATCGGTCAGCGGAGCCGCAATCTCGCTAAACCTCGGGATGAACTTTCTGTAGTAGCCCACCAACCCAAGAAATGATTTGACTTTTTTCTTGGTGTTGGGTCTGGGCCAATCACGAACAGCTTCTATTTTGGCCTCTAGGGGTTTTATCATTCCTCCCCCCACCATATGACCCAAGTATTTTCTTTCTGGGCTACCCAGCTGCAGTTTGTTTTCTCTGCAGGGCCTAGGCCAAAGCACTCCCTCCCCTGGGTTAAAGTGCCTCTCCCTGCCTTCCTGGTCATCCCAAGCTTTCTTTCTGACCTTTTGAGCTTGCAGGGTCTCTGCTGCTAGCTCTAGGTTTCTCTTTAGGTCCTTCCTTAAAGAGTCTATATATGTCACAACGTCCTGTGGGTCATCCTGGGTGATGTGCTCCCAATTTTGTTTGATCAAATCAAGGGGCCCTTTCACCCTTCTCCCAAATAAAAGTTCAAATGGACTGAACCCGGTACTGGCTTGTGGCACTGATCGATAAGCAAACAAAAGGGATTGCAGCTTCTGGTCCCAATTGTTTGGATTCTCTGCCAAGTAAGCCCTAATCATGCGCATTAGAGTCCCATTGAACTTCTCAGTTAACCCATTACTTTCAGGATGATAGGCAGTGGTTTCCTTGTGCTTAATTCCACAGATTTGCCATAAGCGTTTCATGAGCTTTGATGTGAACGATGCGCCCAAATCTGTGATTATTTCTGAGGCAAATCCCATCCTGGACATATACCCCACCAAGGCATCTGCCACTGTGTTAGTTTCAATGTTAGTCAAGGGTATGGCTTCAGGGTACCTCGTGGCATGGTCCACAATGGTGAGAATGAACCTGTTCCCCCTCTTTGTGGCCTTGGGCAAAGGTCCCACTATATCCACCCCTATGCATTTGAACGGAGTGTCAATCACAGGCAAAGGGCACAACTTTGCTTTGGTCCTATCGAGGCTATTCCCCTGCCTTTGACACACATCACATTGTTTACAGAACTCCCTGATCTGCTTCCCTATGTCAGGCCAGTAGAAATTCTGTGTGATTCTCTGCTGTGTTTTGTTCACCCCTAAGTGTGCAGCAAACATGTCAGAGTGCCCCCTTTGTAAGATCATGGGGCGATACTTTTCAGGTACCACCAGCTGACTTCTGATCCCATCTCCCCCTTTTGAGATATTCCTCAGGGTCTCTCTATACAAAATCCCCTTTTTCTCCAGAAATCTCACTGGGGTTTCAGGTGTTAGCTGGGCGTCTGTCACCTGTTCAAAACACTTTTGGAGAGTGGCGTCTGCCTTTTGCTCTTGTCCAAATCTGCTGTCTGTGGTTAAGGTTTCCACCACAGCTTCTGAACTCCCCCCACCTGCTTCCGTCTCTGGCTCATCATTACCCCCCTGAACTGTCCCCGTGGTGGCTTGTGAATGTGTAATCACTAGCACCCTTTTCACATGTTCAGCCAGGTCATTTCCCACAAGCACGGCTGCTGGCAGAGTCGATGAAATTGCTAGCCGCCAAACTCCCCTCCAGCCTTGAAAGTTCACAGGTACCTCCGCTACTGGCAGTGAGATTATCTGCCCCTCAATCCCTGCCACCTTCATGCTCTCATTTGGGATTACATATTCCCTAGGAATAATATCTGGGTGGCACAGGGTCACCTGGGAACAAGTGTCCCGCAGCCCCCGATACTGATGGCCAAGTATTCCTACGTCCACCCCTGCTGTCTCAAACAACTGAGAATCTGTTCTCACCAGTAGGCAGCGCCTGACCTCTACGAGAGGACCATTTTCCTCAGCCTGATCAGCAGATGTAGCTGTTCCAGATTGAGTAGCCATGGCAACAGGCTCCCTCAGTGACAATGAGCCTTGCTCTTTCTGGACACAGAACACAGCTTTTGGCTTGGTTCCACTCGAATCCTGAGGCACAATTCCTTTTAGCTGCTTTAATTTCTCACACTCTGAGATTAGATGGCCCTTTCCCTGACAGAAATAACATTTTCTGCTATATTTTGAGTCTTTCTCATCCTGTTTTGGTTTTCCCTCCAAAATCTGAGGTCTTGGTTTCATGTCTGAGGGCTTCCCTTCACCATGGGCCCCTCCCCCTTGCTGGTTTTTCCCTGGTCCCTGAGAGTACTTGCTGTAGGTTTCTTTGGGTTTACCTACAGATTTCCCCTCACCCAAGGGCTTTCTTATTTGGGAAATAAAATCTGCGATCTCGGCTGCTTCTGCCACAGATTTCGGTTTCCTTTCCCTCACCTGGAATTTCAGTTCCCCATGCAGGACTGAATAGAACTGTTCCAGCGCTATCAAGTCTTTGAGCTGCTGAAAGGTCTCTGTCCCCTCCTGAGATAGCCATTTCTCTAGCAGCCTCACCAATTGAGCCCCCACTTGGGTAAAAGTCTGCTCTGGTTTCTTTGTGAGGGACCTGAATCTTTGCCTCAGCTGTTCCGCATTTATCCCATGTCTTGCAAACACCAGTTTTTTAAACTCTGCAAAATCTCTCATCAGTTCCTGTGGCATCTCTGAATAAACCTCAGCCAGGCTACCACTGATTAAAGATCGCATGATGGTCATCTTCTCAGTTTCCCTCACTGAGAAGTCCACAAACGCTCTTTCCACTAAGGAAAAGAACACCTCAGGACAATCTCCCTTGTGGTACACAGGGAATTTCTTCAGGTCAGCTTTAGACAATTGGCCTCCCTCAGAATCCCTATTGTTATTATTGTTCTGGTTCATCATTTCCAATTTTCTTAATTCAAACGCCATCCTTTCTTTTTCCAGAGCAATTTTCTCTCTCTCCATTCTTTCTTCTCTCTCCATTCTCTCTCTCTCTCTCTCTAATTCAAACGCCATTTTCTCTCTCTCCAATCTTTCTTCCATTTCCCTCACCCTCAGTTCATGCTGTTGGGCTAGGAGTATTTTTCTGAGCTCTGGGTTCTGTTCTCCCGTGCTGTCACCCTGCACTGAGCCAAATTCTTCCTCAGAACCTTGGTCTACCTGGGGGTCTTTCACTTCACCCATTTCTGCCATCTGGCTTCGAGTCAAGGGCATAATCCCCCCCCCCAGAACAGGCTGCTTTAAAAAGTCAAGCCTCAAAATAAAACGACCACTTTTTTTTTTCTTTTGCCTCAGAACCAGCTTTCCCTATAGATTGCTGCTGTCCTTTCAGCACTAACTTGCAACAGTTGCGAGCTAGAGTCTACCCCCCTCTGCTGGGCCTCTCAGCAGACAAGCTAGCTCACTTCTACTTTACAGTTTTGCCTCAGCTTTTTCCCGCCAAAACAGGCTGCCTCAGAGCTCCCTAATCTAGCCCCCAATCTGAGGTTACACGTTCTTCTACTAGTGCACCCCCCCGTGAGGTACACCTAGAAGATTACCTACGCGCTCTCAGATTGTCCCTGACTAGACCCCCCTTGCTCTGGGCACACTTGCCAAGGCTTTGCTGGACCGCTGGACAACTGGACCAGTCGTATCCCACACGCTGGACACCAATCAATGTGACAAACCCAGACCTACTGGGATCTGCCACACGTTAACTAAGCTGCCACCAACCATTCCCTGTAAGAAGTCACACAGACCAGGGATGGATTTTTAACCAATAAAAAAATAAGGTTTATTTAAAACAACACACAGGGAAAATAAAATGAACAAGTGAATAAGATATAGTAACGTGGCTTAGTCTCATTCATACATGCATACAGTTTGGTTCACACAGAACACTCAACTTGAAGCACAGACCCTGAACCTATCAGTTCTGGCTAACCATTCAGACACCTGAACCTATCAGGTTGGTACTGACACACAGTAGTACCCTGTCTGACACACAGACTCCCACACCAGCTTCTTCTTCCCAGCTGCTGCTTCGTCACATCCCAGCGTCTCCTAAACTTCACCACACAGGCTTCACATATATATACAGTACAGCCCCTCCTCCTGATGTCCCGCCTTCCACTCCCCATAGGATGGAACTTTCCCTCCAAACCCATGACAGACAGGTAACATCAGTGCTGTATGTAACAATGATAAGGATCTCCAAATGCACAAGACATGAAAAGGCATTTCCTATAGCATACAGATGATAGAGTCTTGTTTAGTTAATTAACTTGGGCCATTATTTCTTTACAAAGCACTCCCCCTCCTCAAAAAAAAAAAACACAACTTTAGGCATTTGTTGCCTTGGTGGATAAAAATGACAAATGTATTCCAGGAAGAGTCCAGCCCTGCATTAATGAAGACATTCTTGCTTGATAACTTACAGCTATTAACTCATATGGGTGCTAATTGCCTTTGTCATTAGGAAACCATGCTCTGTGGTCTCAAGGCTAAAAGATGAAGCTATGGGAAGAAATCAACAGTCTCTTCATCTTATAAAATATCTGACAGATGGAAAAGAACACATATAATCTCCTAGCATTTCAAGATGGTGCACCTGAACATCCTGGCAATTTGTTGTTTCCTCTCAACTTCCTGATGAGAGAAGTAGAATCCAAACACAGATAGCTATAGGTACTGTACATCAAAAAGCCATGCTGGATTAGACAGAGAAGGAGGCAGAATGCTGTTTCCAGTAATGGCCAGCCATGGACAGATGAGAATTGCCAGTCTTCCATGCATGTTCTTTTCAAGCCATCCTCCCATGGGATGCTCCAGCTGGCAGTAGGGAGGTGATGTTTTATGCAGACTCATGAAGCCCTGCCCTCGGCTGCAAGAGCATTACCACAAGATAGAACTTACCATGACACTGTGATTAAGAATGTGCTCCTGCCGGCACATTAGAGTGAGGACAGGGGCTAATATGGTATAGCAAAAGAAAAGAGGAAGGCCATAGTAATCAAGAACTCTATGATTACTAATCAAGTAGTGTCCCTTCTGTTAAGGCAATTAGCAAAAGAGAAGGAAAAGATTCTATAACAAGCTTAACAATGTATTGCTGATTAAAAGGTAAAAGATGTATCACCCACTGTATTGTGTGAGGGTTTTTTTAATGTAACAAAGAGTATGGAAAATGATGTTTTGAAATGGGACCAAATGTTGCAGGAAGGTGAGATTTTAATCTTCTCCCTCTATTCTTCATTATATTCTCAACACACACTGCAGTTTACAGCAGAAAAAGAGTTCTCATTAGCACCAGTGAGATTTCCCCACTTAAGATCTCAGGGGCACAGAAAGGTCAATTTCCTCTGCATGCAGTAATCCCAATTGAAAAGAGATGATCAATGTTTTTTAAAAGAATCTTAGAAGGTACTGCAGGTGACCCATTGTGAAGGGTCACCTCCAATTCTCCTGGTGGATCATCTGCTCTTGCTTGCCAGAGAGCTCATTAGAGCCACCTTCTGCCAGCTGATGAGAGAGCTCTGCTCCCAGGTGGTGGGGATAAAAGTGGAGGAGGCACCACACGGACAGGAAGATTCCAGGAAATCAGAGGAGACCAAGGAGGATGTAGCCAGGTTGGAGGAAGAGGTCACTTGTGGGGGACACCATAGAGAAGCAGGAGGAGGAGGCTTTGTTTGGGTAGAAACTCTCATCAAAGACCCCAGACTGGCATACTGATGTAGCTGAGGCTTCTGTGTGACCACAGATGAGGCTGGGGTTTCAAACTCATACCCTGCCAGTCTTAACCAGACAATTGGTGCCACTGGTGATGACTGTGTTCCAATGACCAACTGACCTTGACCCCAACACAGAAACACTGCATGAGGCACAAGCACCAGTAAGCAAGGCAGCAGTGTCCCAAGGGGGGTTGAGTGGACCTGTAGGACCATAGTAGCTCACCAATGCAAGCTGCCCTTGAAAGGAGCTTGGACTGTGGGGGCTGCAGACTCTGTCAGCTCTGGCTGAGTCAACCAGAAACCGTCAGAGGGACAGAGAGACCTGCAGGTTAGTGGAGGGAATTGAGACTGGAATAGACATGGGGAAAGTGAACTGAACTTTGTCTTGGAAACACCTAACCCTGTAATAAAGTCTTCTTTGTATCTTGAGCCACTGCTGAGTTTATGGATGTCACTGCTGCAGACCCGGGCCCCACTACCCCCACCCAGGCTGGTGTGGTGGGGCATACATCCATTTACTGTCATATGCTTAGGAGTGTGCCACTAATACTGTCTGTTTAACAGGAACTTGCCCCAATCTACAGTTGGCCAAGAAGCACTTGTTTTTTCACTTAGAAGAGAACAAAGCTTGATTTATACATCTTATGTTTCAGGCACACAACACTGGAAGATTTGCATTTCCTGGAGAGATGACGTTGTAAGAAGAGGAAATACACTTTTGCCTTAACATAGACATGACTTTTAATCCCCCACTACTGGTTTACACCAGTGGTTCTCAAACTCGGTTCCCCAGATGTTCTTGGACTGTAATTACCAGAAGCCTTCACCACTTGCTTTTCTGGCCAGGATTTCTGGGAGTTGCAGTCCAAGAATATCTGGGGGCCCAATTTTGAGAACCTCTGGTTTATACTACCAAAAAGTAATTTCTTTCTGCTGAGCTCTTTGTTTCTCACAGTACTCCTGAAACATGTGGTCTCTTTCCTGATCCATCATCCTTTTTGTAGCTCCTGTTATCTCATCAACCACTCTCAGCCATAGCGGAAAAGGACTATGGGTAAAATAAATCATATACAATTTTTAACTGGCAGTGCGGAGGAGTTTGGCAATGTTCTAGCAGATGGTTCCCATTGGTATTCTTGGTAGGCATGCTTGAAAAGGCATTCTGTGCTTGGCATGAGAAAAGCAGCTTCTTCTCCTATGATGGAAATTGGTTTCTGCAGATCTTGGCACAGTGAGATGGAAAGATATTGACATTGCAATACATGGGAACCAGTAATGGATCTTTTCACACTATAGCTGGATTGTCGATCTTAATCTGTGGAGTATTCTATCATTTTCCTTTTATCCACACTAGTAAACGAATCATCTTGAGGTTGCTGTTTTTTTCCTCTCTGTCTGTCTGTCTCTCTCTCTTTCACATGCAAGGCCCTGAAGTTTCCTACTTTTAAAATTTTAGCCACATGATTCATTCATGATCTCCTTAGATTTTGAAGAAGAAATTGCTTATTTGTAAAACATTCAGTCCCAAACGACAGATTGGTTTTTCAAAGCAGAAAGTGGAACAGAAAGTCTAGCTAAGACTTGGAGTCCTATTGATTTGACTAGGTCAGTGGGAATGGTTAAGTCTCTTGTGGAATTAATGGATCTTGAGGATGTAGATGCAATATTACAGAAGCAGTAAAGTCAATTGGAATATGTGCTCAACACACTCAATGTATTTTCATGCAAGATCTGAAAAACTGGCTCTGCACTTTTTCAGTGCGGTTGAGGAAAGCATCTCTTGGCTAGCACCTATGTAATCATCTGTACACTTCTTTCCCAGATCCTGAAGCAATTAACTCTTGGGGTTCTTGTTTTTTCCCCCCAATGTATATTGTCTTCTTCTTTTGTCTTAATATGGTAGAGGATTAACATTTAGACCAAATAACCATATATATATACGCTTAGTAATGTACGCGAGGCTGGTACTATATGTGTAAAGCAAATTGTGAATCTGTGATCATGTGGCGAGAGTGCGTGCAAATGTCTAGTAGAAGTTTATTTTCAGCATAGATCACGTAGCACTGATAGGTAGCCAAGACTCCAAAGATCAGGGCAGAACTCTGCCTTTGATGTGCAATTATACAAATTGGCAGTTATGATCCCTTGTGGGATCGTAGGACAGTTACTTCTTTTTTATAGCCTTAGTGGTTCACCAAAAACATGAAACAACATTGGCCTTAGAGATCTGGCTGCAGAGCCAGAGGCTGGGAGTTTGATTCCCTACTATACCTCCTTGACAGGGTCTGGACTCAGTGATCCGTAGGGTCCCTTCCAGCTATGCAGTTCTAAGACTGTTCTTTTTGTTATTATTGTTGTTGTCAGACAGAATGAGGCCATTGTCTCATACAGCAGGTATGGGCTATAATAAAGGGGCCACAACAGTTAGTTATAACATTTGCCAGAGATGGGGAAAGTAACTAAGGGAGGTAAGGCTTGATGTTCTACCCCAGACAGCCAAATCCCTAGGACCAGACTTGAAAGAAAATGTTGGACTGTGGACATTGGTATTTTATCCTTACATATGCCTTAAGAGTGGACGTGGTGGCGCTGCGGGCTAAACCGCAGAAGGCTGTGCTGCAGGGTCAGAAGACCAAGCAGTCGTAAGATCGAATCCACGTGACGGAGTGAGTACCCGTCACTTGTCCCAGCTCCCGCCAACCTAGCAGTTCGAAAGCATGCAAATGCAAGTAGATAAATAGGGACCACCTCGGTGGGAAGGTAACAGCGTTCCATGTCTAAGTCGCACTGGCCATGTGACCATGGAAGATTGTCTTTGGACAAAACGCTGGCTCTATGGCTTGGAAACGGGGATGAGCACCGCCCCCTAGAGTCGAACACGACTGGACAAAAATTGTCAAGGGGAACCTATCCCTTTGTGCAACTGGGAGCAAGATTTTGATAGGGTTTTTTAAAGACATAAACATAAAATGAGTAAAATAGCATCATGTTGCACAGCTTCCAAAATGGACTCTTACTATTCCTCATGAATAGTCATGAAAATTTGAGGATTGTTTTATACATGGAGGGACATGGTGGCACTGTGGGCTAAACCGCAGAAGCCTGTGCTGCAGGGTCAGAAGACCAAGCAGTCGTAAGATTGAATCCATGTGATGGAGTGAGCGCCCGTCGCTTGTCCCAGCTCCCGCCAACCTAGCGGTTCGAAAGCATGCAAAATGCAAGTAGATCAATAGGGACCACCTCGGTGGGAAGGTAACAGCGTTCCGTGTCTAAGTCGCACTGGCCATGTGACCACGGAAGATTGTCTTTGGACAAACGCTGGCTCTGTGGCCTGGAAACGGGGATGAGCACCGCCCCCTAGAGTCGAACATGACTGGACAAAAATTGTCAAGGGGAACCTTTACCTTTACCTTATGCCTTAAGAACACTGGATGGTGTTGAACAAGTAACTGTCTCTCAGCCTAACCTATCTTGTAGAATTGCCATGGAGGTAAACAGTAACAACCATATTATAACACCTTGAGCTCATTAGAAGAAGAGTGGGATGTAACCTCTGCTGAAATCCTGTTGGTGAATGTGTGCAGAGAAGCGATGGCATCACACACAGCAATGGGAGATTTTCAATAATGACTGATTGCCCTTTCTCCCCCACATATTTTTCCACTTGCAAATGCTCTCTTTCCTGTGGAACATGTGGGAGTAGCAGGACAGGATAAGAGAATCTTTCCTTACAGAAAACCTCTGCCACTGGATTACATTATTGGCACGGCGCAATGAAAGTCTTCCTCCTCCCATCCTATGACTACCATAGCTTTCACATGATGAAAGAATTATTTACCAGTCAGAAAAGCTGCAGGAGAGAATTGGGAGGTTTTACATTACCAAAAAGCATCTTCCCCCTCTGAGCAGGGGAGTACGAGAAGGCCTTTGGGCACCAAGGATCCTCCTGCAACTCTGGAGCATCATCCCACACATCTTCCCCCTTCTCTTCCCTTTGCTCTCCTCCTCTTCAACAATATCCTCTCCACCTTTTATTTATTCTGTTTCTTCCTTTCCTTCCTGAATGTTCTCCTATTTTGCTCCAGTCATTCCTTGTGGGTATGCAAGCTCTGATGCCCTCCATCTTGGATTGTGCTGCCTGGCTGGCTGCATGCCTCTATCTTGGATCTGTATTATAAGTGTGTGGTGGAGGAGAAGGTGTCAATATATATATTTATTAAATCATTGCAGCCTGCCTGGTTTGTCTGCTGCTACCTATGGGCTGGAGGAGGAGGAGGAGAATTTTCCAAGTGATATAGAAGAGAGAAATATTCCAGTAAGTTTGGGGAAGGGGTTGATTAAAAAATATATATATTTTTTGCTTTTATTTGTTTGCCTTTTGGGGGGGGGTATAGGGGTGCCTTGCCTGTTTTACTGATTTTAATGTTTATTTCATTAATTTACTATGTACTTTTTTCTGATAATGGTGTGTATTTTGGTGGGAGAAATTAGGGGATAGTTTTGTTTGGTAGTGGCAGTGGTGGCTTGGATGCACTATTGCCTGCTTTCAGAGGAGATCATGTCTTGGTTTGCTTTTTTGGAGTACCTTTACAGCTTAAGTCAGGCTTTTTTGGCCTAGTGTCAGAAAATGTGAAAGGGAGAGGGGAGGAAATGAAATGAAGTAAAAAAGCAGTGCACAAAAACTGCAAAAAGAAAAGAGGTGGCCCCAAAAATAAACCTAAAAACCAGAAATTTTAAAATATGATATATGAAAATTATCACTGTGCTTGTCTCTACTCAAGTAAATGTTGAACTGTCCAGGCATAAACGAGTCAAATAAATAAATAAATGTGATTACAGAACCTAGCTACCGATAGGTATATACCTTTGGTAAAACAATGTGTTTCTGATCCCTTAATGAGGCTGAAGAATAAAAAAGCTTTCTAAAGAGAATCACAAATCTGACTACTGTTGTTTTTAGTTAAAACAATACAAACGTTTCAGTGAAGTGTCTAAGGACAGTAATTTTTTTCTGGAGAATAATCATGTATGGTCTGTGATAGAACATCATGCTGCCCGTTTTGTACTCGCATATTATTCACAGGAAGCTGAGATCTAGTTTGAAACACCCTTTATACAAAATATGGAAATATTTATATTTTTAAAAGGAGTGTAATTCTATTATATTAAATAACACTGGTATGTAGTAATATTTTTCACTCTCAAAATCATCACATGCAAAAGTCCCTAAATTAAATGTGTTGACAAGTTGTGTACAGTTTATAGCAGTATTCATGGATAACTTGATTTCAGTGAAAAACAAAAATATAAAAGTCAAATCTGTGTGTTCTTCAGAGCTAAGATGGAATTCAAGTGGCTCTGTGTGCTAAATATATATTTGTACCAACAAGCAAAGCAACAGCTCTCCTGTATGTTCAAGTAAGAAATATGGAGCAGCTTTGTATCTGAGGAGCCAAACATTTATAATGTATCAACCATTAAAAAGAAAACGCTATGCTTCTTCTGAACTAAATTTTTAAAATTTATAAGGCTAAATTACAGGTTTGAAAAAGAAGAAATTGCTTCTTCTGATAAGACTGAGAAGCTGAGGGAAATAAACAACATGGTTTTGTAACTATAAAAATGCTATCAGTTCTCATTATTCCTCCAGTAGAATGCATTTTGTTATGAAAATTTTAAGCAGCTTCTTCTGTGGAAGTTTTATTATTGTGATATTGTCTTTTCAACACTGTTCTCTCTTGCATTCTTCTGTGCCATAGCATAAAAAGAAGATGGGTTTGGAGCTCCACCTACAGACCTCTAATAGTATAGTTACCTTCCTAAAGAGTCTTTAAAATTTGTCACATAATGCTCAGATGACATAATACCAGGTTTTCATTCTTCAGAAGCAACAACTACCAAGCTAACCTGCCTGTCCTTATAAAAAGACACTATACTCAATTGATGCTTGGGTCAAACTTTATTAATCGAACGTGTATAATAGAAAGTTAAAGGGAATATAGAGGAAAAATAATTTCTGAGAAAGATTAACAGGTAAATCAACATAGAATATATATTATATTATTAAAGGTGAATCAGTCCTGCTGTTATTTAGACCACCAATACCTTGCATGCATGTAATGTTTCTTTCACCCTACTCCAACCCCCTCTAACACACACACTTTTTCCTGCCAAGTGGGTCTGGTGAGAGAGAATTCATAAGCAAGGATTGAGTGGTTAGAAATCATGGAATGTCCTCCTTCTCTACTGCATTAAAGAGCAAGTTAACAATTGAGACAGACAATTGATTGGTTTTGCTAAAGAATTGTGCTGAGGATCATCTGGGCCATAACTAGGGCGAGGAAACTGGGGCTTTGCTTCAGAGAGCCTAATTTAAAGGGTACATCTGTACATATAGATTTCTAAGACTAGCCCAGCAGCCTGGTTTGCCATCATTGGAAAAAGAGTGCAGTAGATGAAGCCACCAGGACAAATTGTTCCATTTTTGGCAAGCAATGTGGTGACAAGACTGGGCTGCCAAAGAACAGATGAAGAAAAGTATTTGGTAGTATATCAGGCCCTGTTGAAGCAAGGTGGATGGCAGGTCTGCTTAGACCAGGCCTGTAGACTGAACTTGGAGGTGTCATCTAGGCTCTCCTGTTTGAGAACAAGTCAACCTGGCTGTCAGTAAACTAGACCTTTGGACTGGATAGTACAGAAAATCAGCTTAGTAATATGTATATGAAAATATACATCACACTTGGTATTTGTTTTTTAGCTCTAACAGTACTGCTGATCTCCTGTAGAGGATGGAAGATACCAGCAAGATGATAAGTGTTGTGATTACTTCTTGTACTGCTTTCATGTCATTAATTACAAAGCTCATTTGGGGGCACATTTTGCACCTCTTGTCCAGGGTGTCAGCTCTAGGGATCATTGAAGATTTCATTTTTTTTTTCTTAGTTTCTTCAGTCTCTTTTCTGTTTGCGTGTTTCTATGTCTTAGACATTGCCTTATAATTTCATCCAGGAATTGGCCTCATCCCCATATTATTTCTTAAGTACATAGACATGTTGAGAGGTAGCATCCAAAAATGTGGAGTATGTTGTCCTTCTTACACTGTATAACAAGGAAGTTCTGTGAATGGGCTGATGTGGGCTAACTGATTCTAATTTTTTTTAGAACACAGAAATCTTTCTGGTCAGAATGTGATAGACCCAGAATATGGTCAAAATGTGATAAAAATATCCAGTGTTTTGGATATGGTAGGCTCCTTGGGAAAAAAAAACATTTTCTTTGGCGGTCTTCTGGAGTCAGCTCTATATCTGAACTAATAGATGGCTGTTAGGGCCAGGGATGCCATCCTTGAGGAGGACATATCTGGCTATGTTAGCCCTTTTCTCAGTGATGGTGCATCTAGTTTGGGTTTCTGCAGTGGGCTGGCCTACCATTGGGACTGACCAAGATATTCTTGGATACTGTCTTTCAATAACATTAGTAAGCATCAAGTGGTCCAGAATGCATTTGCAAGGATGTTGATGGCAACTTGCCAATGTGTTCCTGATACAGTACTCTGCAGAAACTGCACTGCGTCTTGCGGGATTCTGTTTCTGGCCGAGGTCATGATTAACTTCAAGTGCTAAATAGCTAAAGACCAAGATACATTAGGGGTCATATAGTCTTGTGCACTTAGGATGGGATTTGCATTTTAGTTAGGATGAGAAACTGGACTTTCAGTAGCTGTTCCCCAATTATGGAATGCCTTGTACTGGTGAAATTTGGCTGCCCCCTTCTTACTGGTTTTGGTACCTGATTATAATTAGAGTAGATCCATAGGGCCTTGTGTCAATGGTGATTAACAAGTCCCATTGATTTCAGTGGGTGTACTCTAGCTGGGACTACAATTAGGTTTAGCCTTGTGTTTTTATGTTTTGCTTTTAACTGCTGATACTTTATATTTGGGTAATTCTTGTATATTGTTTAATGAACTGTAATTTTTTTTCCAATGTAGCTTTTAAAACAGCATGGCAGCCCATAGTGACCTGAATAAATAATGAATAGAGGGTTTATCAGTAATTCCCAATTCCTTCTATTTAAGCCCATCAATGCAACATGAACATATACACAAAATGGAGTGGAAGGTAGAGTTGAACAAAATAAATGATCTCTTTATTTAGCTGCCCTTGAGCAACCTTTGATCTTATAGCAGGGATACCAGATGTGGTATAGTGGATAGAGTGATGGTCTAGTACTCAGGAGTTTCAATTCCCTCTTAACTATGGAAACTCACTGGGGGTGGAACGATATAATGTATAATGAACATGATGTGAATAACTTCACATCATTTGTGTGATATTATCCTGAGCACCTTGTACATTATCAGTTATACACAATTCATTGTAGACCTGTATGATGGCACATAAGCTATAATTAAAAGGGCAGAAGAATGTTCCCTGAATTAAGTCAAGTCCAAAAAAAAAGTTTCATCTGTAGAAGCATCAGAATTCTATTACTTATAAATATGACACCTGTTGAAATAATAACATGAAATCTGGCAGCCATGACCAATTTGACACAATGTACAAATGTGGCAAGTTGCAAACAGATCTAATAGAAATTGCCAGAGGTACAACAAATTAAAAAGTGCCAAAATTTGACACACTGGCCCTTTTTCCCTCCCATTTTTCAACAGGCTTATCATATATTTCTGTCAAATTTGGTGAAAACTACTGATATACTTTATTCAAGCTTGTCAAGGACAGGTTCCCTTTGACTGGTTTGGCAAAACGCTGAGAGCAAGAGTTATTAAGGCTTCTATGCTCCATTAAACCCTAGGGGATGAGGTACTGGCAAAGTTATGCTGTGCACAATCATTTTTAAGCTGCCAGTGCAGCCATTGACCTTTGTTAGAAATCAATAAATGGCTATCACTTCTTCTTCTACTACTTCTTCTGTTTCTTTGAATTCGATGGCATTTTCAAGAATAGTGGCCAATTATGACGGGATTATTCCTGCCAAATGTTAGATAAATAGGTGTAGGGCATCTTCTGCTGTACAACTTTGAATGTTGACATCATCCAACAAATTAAATATGCCCGTCAGTTCTTCTGCCAGTGTGTTTTAATGAGGGGGGGAAACACTCAACTAAACAGAGGAAAGTGAGAGATATTTTTTCTGGGTACATCACTGTGCTTGACAGGTAGATAACTGAAGCAGAGAGGGGGGAAGTGAAAAAGGATGCTGAAATCCTGTGTGGGCTTAAGCAGAAGTCGCCTTTGTACGTATGCCAGTACATGTCACATTGTTTTACCCAACAAAGTCTATCTTACACTGACAATAGAAAACATCTTCTGTGAGGCAGAAAATCCAAGGATGCTTATATAGCAAGAGAGGCAGCAAATGGCTGACTTTGTGCCTGACATAATGGGCACTGGAAAGAGAAGAGGTAAAAGGCAGCCAGTGCAGATATATAAACTTCACTCAGATGTAAGCACTAGATCTAATGGCAATTGCAGTCCCATGGGCCTGTAAAGGCAGAGGATCACCAGAGCAATGCCAAGTGGTCACCAGAAGCAGCAGGGTGTTCTGAATTCTTAGCAGCCCACACTTTTGGCAATTTATATTGCACATGAAAGCACTGAGAAAGCATTCTTAAAAACCTGACATTTTGGGAAGTGGGGAAGGAATAATAATGGTATTGATTATTAGGACGGCTCTAATTTCACATGCTAGCAAGGTTATACTCAAAATCCTCTAAGGCAGGCTTCAGCAGACCGAGAACTCCCAGAAGTACAAGCTGGATTTCGAAGGGACAGAAGAACTAGAGGCCAAATTGCTAACATTCGCTGGATTATGGAGAGCCAGAAAGTTCCAGAAAAACATCTACTTCTGCTTCACTGACTACGCAAAAGCCTTTGACTGTGTCGACCACAACAAACTATGGCAAGTTCTTAAAGAAATGGGAGTGCCTGACCACCTTATCTATCTCCTGAGAAATCTATATGTGGGACAGGAAGCAATTTTATTTATTTATTTATTTATTTATTTATTTATTTATTTATTTATTTATTTATTTATTTATTTATTTATTTATTTATTTATTTATTTATTTATTTATTTATTTATTTGATTTTTACCCAGCCCCTCTAGACAATGTCTACTTGGGGCGGCTACAGTTAGAACTGGATATGGAACAACTGATTGGTTCAAAACTGAGAAAGGAGTACGACAAGGCTGTATATTGTCTCCCTGCTTTTTTAACTTATATGCAGAATACATCATGTGAAAGGCCGGACTGTAGGAATCCCAAACCGGAATTAAGATTGCCCGAAGAAGTACTCGCGCGCGCGAACGGCGTCTGTTCGCGCCGTTGAGCTCCGCGCGCCTCTTTTGCTCCCCTGGCCTGGGATGACGTGGCCGACAACAGGGGCCACGTGGTTATAGCCGGTCAGGAGGCTATAAAACAGCGCTTGTCTGGGTCGTCTTTCTCTTTCGCTTTTGGCACCCACCCGCCCAACCCTTTTTTCTAGTGTGATTTTGGTCGCCTGTTTTTTGGGGCCGGATAGGAATTTTTGACCTCCATCCTGATTGGCTGGTGGATGGGGGGATTTTTCGCCTATCCCACACTGGAAAGGGGTGTTTTCTTAATGGGGCAAAAAATTCGTGGTGGAACTTTTATAATCGGTCACACGGGCGGGTAGTGCGGGAATAACTGGTTGTCACGGTGTCTCCCGTTGGTAATTATTAAAATTAACTATGCCCCAGTCCTGACGGTTTCTGCGGATCGTGCGATTACAGGACCGAAAGCGACTGAGGTGCTTGCACACTTCCGAACCAAAGGTCATCAAATGCGATGGCTAGAGGTTCGGGGTGTTAGTAGGCCTTTGAGGTTCATTCTGTCATCAGATGGATGGAACCTGGGGCCTGGGACTCGCCCATTGACTTATAAGGAAATATTTGGAGTTATTTCCCCGCACTACCGCAGGCCCCCTCAAGTTTGGAACTGGTTCTCTACCTGGTTGAATTATTTTAGTATTAATAAAGTGTGGCCCATATTTAAATCCAAGTTAGTTGTCGGTGTCGTTATTTCCGGGCTTGGGGAGCAAATATCAACAACCTCAGATATGCAGATGATCCCACTCTGATGGCAGAAAGTGAGGTGGAATAAAAGAACCTCTTAATGAGGGTGAATGACAAGAGTGCCAAAAATGGTCTGAAGCTCAACATCAAAAAAACTAAGATCATGGCCACTGGTCCCATCCCCTCCTGGCAAATAGAAGGAGAAGATATGGAGGCAATGACACAGTTTACCTTCTTGGGCTCCATGATTACTGCAGATGGTGACAGCAGCCACGAAATTAAAAGACGCCTGTTACATACAGCACTGATGTTACCTGTCTGTCATGGGTTTGGAGGGAAAGTTCCATCCTATGGGGAGTGGAAGGCGGGACATCAGGAGGAGGGGCTGTACTGTATATATATGTGGAGCGTGTGAAGAGAAGCTGGGAGAAGAGCTGAGAGAAGAAGCTTGAGTGGGAGTCTGTGTGTCAGACAGGGTACTACTGTGTGTCAGTCAGTACCAACCTGATAGGTTCAGGTGTCTGTATGGTTAGCCAGAGCTGATAGGTTCAGGGTCTGTGCTTCAAGTTAAGTGTTCTGTGTGAACCAAACTGTGTGTATGTATGATTGAGACTAAGCCACGTTACTGTATCCTATTCACTTGATCATTTTATTTTCCCTGTGTGTTGTTTAAATAAACCTTGTTCTTTTATTTGTTAAAAATCCATCCCTGGTCTGTGTGACTTCTTATAGGGAATGGTTGGTGGCAGCTTAGGTAAACTGTGGCATATCCCAGTAGGTCTGGGGTTGTCACATTGATTGGT
This sequence comes from Pogona vitticeps, assembly GCF_051106095.1. NCBI lineage: Eukaryota > Metazoa > Chordata > Lepidosauria > Squamata > Agamidae > Pogona > Pogona vitticeps. Next base: position 79,142,164 of record NC_135788.1, on the reverse strand, counting down.
GTCCAGCGTGTGGGATACGACTGGTCCAGTTGTCCAGTGATCCAGCAAAGCCTTGGCAAGTGTGCCCAGAGCAAGGGGGGTCTAGTCAGGGACAATCTGAGGGCGCGTAGGTAATCTTCTAGGCGTACCTCACGGGGAGGTGCGCTAGTGGAAGAACGTGCCAACTGGGGAGACTAGATTAGGGAGCTCTGAGGCATCCTGTTTTGGCGGGAAAAGGCTGAGGCAAAACTGTGTGAAGTAGCAGTGATCTAGCCTGCCTGCTGAGAGGCCTAGCAGAGGGGGGTAGACTCTGGCTTGCAACAGTTGCAAGTTAGTGCTGAAGAACAGCAGCAATCTAGAGAAGGCTGGTTCTGAGGCAAAAGAGAGAGAAAAAAAAAGTGGTCGCTTTATTTTGAGGCTTGACTTTTGAAAGCAGCCTGTTCTGGGGGGGGATTATGCCCTTGACTCGAAGCCAAATGGCAGAAATGGGTGAAGTGAGGGAACCCCAGGTGGACCAAGGTTCTGAGGAAGAATTTGGCTCAGTGCAGGATGAGAGCACGGGAGAACTGACCTCAGAACTCAGAAAAATGCTCCTAGCCCAACAGCATGAACTGAGGATGAGGGAATTAGACTTAAGAGAAAGATCTGAAATCAGTCAGGCAGAGGCAGATGCCAAGAAAAGGGGAATGGCCATGAGGATGAAAGAGATGGAACTGGAACACAGAATTAGAATGGCACAATTAAAATTAACATTCCTAAATAAGAAAAATAACAATTTATCAGTTGAAGAAATTTCGGAAAGAGAAAAGTATGAGGCTCAGGTCAGACAAAGTGAGCAAGATTTTGAAAAATATAATCAGCAAAAAGACATTAAGTTAAAAGAAATCAGAGATAAGACTGAAGAAAAAGTAAAAGAGATAAAAGCTAGGGCTGAGGAAGAAATTTTACAGATCAGGGCTGAGTTTGAGGCTAAGCAAAAGGAGCTAGAAAAGAAACCAAAAGAAGGCACACAGGATAAGGCACAACATCAAAACCTGAATTATTCTGAAGAAAACATGAGGGAAACATGGGACCCTAAGTACTCCAAAGGGTTAGGTCAGAGCCCGCCAAAAATGGGCGGCCATTTTGTTGATAAAACTTCTGGGCAGAGCCAGTCCAGGAACCAGATTTTGGAGGGAAAACCAAAACCAGAGGAGAAAGGCTCCAAGTACAGCAGAAAATGTTATTTCTGTCAGGGAAAGGGCCATCTAATCTCAGGGTGTGAGAAATGGAAGCAGATAAAGGGAAATGTGCCTCATGATTTGAGTGGAACCAAGCCAAAAGCTGTGTTCTGTGTCCAGAAAGAGCAAAGCTCCTTGCCACTGAGGGAGCCTGTTGCCATGGCTACTCAATCTGGAACAGATACATCTGCTGATCAGGCTGAGGAAAATGGTCCTCTTGTGGAGGTCAAGCGCTGCTTGCTCGTGAGAACAGATTCTCAGTTGTTTGAAACCGCAGGGGTGGACGTAGGAATACTTGACCATCAGTATAGGGGGCTAAGGGATACTTGTTCCCAGGTGACCCTGTGCCATCCAGATATTATACCTAGGGAGTATATAATCCCGAATGAGAGCATGAAGGTGGCAGGGATTGAGGGACAGGTGATCTCGCTGCCAGTAGCGGAGGTACCTGTGAACTTTCAAGGCTGGAGGGGAGTTTGGCGGCTAGCGATTTCATCGACTCTGCCAGCAGCCGTGCTCGTGGGAAATGACCTGGCTGAACATGTGAAACGGGTGCTAGTGATTACACGTTCACAAGCCACCACGGGGACAGTTCAGGGGGGTAATGATGAGCCCGAGACGGAAGCAGGTGGGGGGAGTTCCGAAGCTGTGGTGGAAACCTTAACCACAGACAGCCGATTTGGCCAAGAGCAAAAGGCAGACGCCACTCTCCAAAAGTGTTTTGAACAGGTGACTGACGCCCAGCTAACACCTGAAACCCCAGTGAGATTTCTAGAGAAAAAGGGGATTTTGTATAGAGAGACCCTGAGGAATATCTCAAAAGGGGGAGATGGGATCCGAAGTCAGCTAGTGGTACCTGGAAAGTATCGCCCCATGATCTTACAAAGGGGGCACTCTGACATGTTTGCTGCGCACTTAGGGGTGAACAAAACACAGCAGAGAATCACACAGAATTTTTACTGGCCTGAAATAGGGAAGCAGATCAAAGAGTTCTGTAAACAATGTGATGTGTGTCAAAGGCAGGGGAATAACCGCGACAGGACCAAAGCAAAGTTGTGCCCTTTGCCTGTGATTGACACTCCGTTCAAATGCATAGGGGTGGATATTGTGGGACCTTTGCCCAAGGCCACAAAGAGGGGGAACAGGTTCATTCTCACCATTGTGGACCATGCCACGAGGTACCCTGAAGCCATACCCTTGTCTAACATTGAAACTAACACAGTGGCAGATGCCTTGGTGGGGTATATGTCCAGGATGGGATTTGCCTCAGAAATAATCACAGATTTGGGCGCATCGTTCACATCGAAGCTCATGAAACGCTTATGGCAAATCTGTGGAATTAAACACAAGGAAACCACTGCCTATCACCCTGAAAGTAATGGGTTAACTGAGAAGTTCAATGGGACTCTGATGCGCATGATTAGGGCTTACTTGGCAGAGAATCCAAACAATTGGGACCAGAAGCTGCAATCCCTTTTGTTTGCTTATCAATCAGTGCCACAAGCCAGTACCGGGTTCAGTCCGTTTGAACTTTTGTTTGGGAGAAGGGTGAAAGGGCCCCTTGATTTGATCAAACAAAATTGGGAGCAGATCACCCAGGATGACCCACAAGACGTTGTGACATATATAGACTCTTTAAGGAATGACCTAAAGAGAAACCTAGAGCTAGCAGCAGAGACCCTGCAAGCTCAAAAGGTCAGAAAGAAAGCTTGGGATGACCAGGAAGGCAGGGAGAGGCACTTTAACCCAGGGGAGGAAGTGCTTTGGCCTAGGCTCTGCAAAGAGAGCAAACTGCAGCTGGGTAGCCCAGAAATAAAATATTTGGGTCACATAGTAGGGGGAGGAGTGATCAAACCCCTAGAGGCCAAGATAGAAGCAGTTCGTGATTGGCCTAGACCCAACACCAAGAAAAAAGTCAAATCATTTCTTGGGTTGGTGGGCTACTACAGAAAGTTCATCCCGAGGTTTAGCGAGATTGCGGCTCCGCTGACCGATCTGACGCGGAAGAAGACTGATGACCGCATCCCGTGGACCAGCGACTGTGAGGAGGCGTTCCGGAGGTTGAAGGAGGCGCTCATCAACTATCCAGTGCTGCGTGCTCCAGACTTCGACCGGGAGTTCGTCATCTACACCGATGCGTCTAACAGCGGGGTAGGAGCAGTTCTTTGCCAGGAGGATGAGAATGGTGACCAGCATCCAGTGTCCTACCTGAGTAGGAAACTCCAGAAAGGTGAGAGACATTTGGCAACCGTGGAAAAGGAGTGCCTGGCCATAGTCTACGCGATCCAGAAGGCCAAGCCTTACATCTGGGGAAGACATTTTATTCTGTGCACTGACCATTCACCACTGCAATGGTTAAAGACAATGAAAACCCACAATAGCAAACTTATGAGGTGGGCTTTAAATCTGCAAGACTATGACTTTGAAGTGAAGGTGGTCAGAGGGTCAGTGAACTGTGTTGCTGACGCCTTGTCAAGAAGACCTGAAGAATGAAGACGGCGAAAGAAACATGGACTATGTATATATTTTGATGACAAAAAGTCAAATGTGTCTGTTTATTAAACATGCGTGGTTTGTATGAATAAAGGTAACTTGATGTATTGAAAATGGTAAATGTTTAACCTAGAGTGTAAGTATAAGTAAGTATGGTATTGTATGTTATTATATAACTGTTTTTGTGTGTTTTATCCAGGTTGTTTTTTGGTGAAAAGCACCTTAGCTTTCCCCCTACAAAACAACTTATAAAGAGGGGAGGTGTTACATACAGCACTGATGTTACCTGTCTGTCATGGGTTTGGAGGGAAAGTTCCATCCTATGGGGAGTGGAAGGCGGGACATCAGGAGGAGGGGCTGTACTGTATATATATGTGGAGCGTGTGAAGAGAAGCTGGGAGAAGAGCTGAGAGAAGAAGCTTGAGTGGGAGTCTGTGTGTCAGACAGGGTACTACTGTGTGTCAGTCAGTACCAACCTGATAGGTTCAGGTGTCTGTATGGTTAGCCAGAACTGATAGGTTCAGGGTCTGTGCTTCAAGTTAAGTGTTCTGTGTGAACCAAACTGTGTGTATGTATGATTGAGACTAAGCCACGTTACTGTATCCTATTCACTTGATCATTTTATTTTCCCTGTGTGTTGTTTAAATAAACCTTGTTCTTTTATTTGTTAAAAATCCATCCCTGGTCTGTGTGACTTCTTATAGGGAATGGTTGGTGGCAGCTTAGGTAAACTGTGGCATATCCCAGTAGGTCTGGGGTTGTCACAACGCCTTCTTCTTGGGAGGAAAGCAATGACAACCCTAGACAGCATCTTAAAAAGCAGAGACATCACCTTGCTGACAGAGGTCCACATTGTCAAAGCTATGGTTTTTCCTGTAGTGATGTATGGAAGTGAGAGCTGGACTATAAAGAAGGCTGACCGCCAAAGAATTGATGTTTTTGAATTGTGGTGCTGGAGGAGACTCTTGATAGTCCCCCAGACTGCAAGGAGAACAAACCTATCCATTTTGAAGGCAATCAACCCTGAGTGCTCACTGGAAGGATAGATCCTGAAGCTGAGGCTCCAATACTTTGGCCATCTCATGAGAAGAGAAGACTCCCTGGAAAAGACCTTGATGTTGGGAAAGTGTGAAGGCAAGAGGAAAAGAGGACGACAGAGGATGAGATGGTTGGACAGTGTCATCAAAGCTACCAACATGAATTTGACCCAACTTTGTGAGGCAGTGGAACGCAGGAGGGCCTGGTGTGCTCTGGTCCATGGGGTCATGAAGAATCAGACATGACTTAATGACTAAACGACAACAAGGTTCTGTACCAGTTTCAGAAAGAAAGTGTACAAACAAAGTGAGGGAGAAATACTTCTACATTACTAGAGCAGATACGGGGAAGTTCAAGAATTCCCCTCACCCCATCCACTGTTCCAGATACAGTGGACCCTCTACTTACAGAATTAATCCGTATTGGAACAGTGTCTGCAGGTTGAAAAGTCTGTAGGTCGAGTGTCCATTGACCTACAATGCATTGAAAACCGATTAATCCCATAACCGGCCATTTTTGTTCCATTTTTGTTCCATTTTGGGTTTTTTCTGGTCTGTAAGTCAATTCTCAGGCTGCAAGTCGAACCTAAATTTTGTGGCCAGAGAAGTCTGTAACTCGAAAAGTCTGTAAGTGGAGCCATCTGTAAGTCGAGGGTTCACTGTATAGTGATCACAGCTAACTCACCCTACTCAGATGTATAGTTACCCAACATCTTGTAAGTTTTCTTTCCAACTTTGTCTCAAAAGAGAACCAAAGTCAAAAGGCTCCCAGTGTGGAGCACGTTTTGTTTTCTGGCCAATAGTCTGTAGGATTGTGGAGAGGGGTTGTAATTCTTGAGACTTCTTAGATACTTAGATAACTTATTGAAAAAGAGTCTTGAAAATTACTTTGTGTTTCAGTGAGTGTTTAACTGATGAAAAAAGGACTCAATTTTTGGGATTTTCCCCTGCTTTGTGTCTCTTTGTGAATGTTAGTGAGAACAAAAAGGAATCCTGTAGACCAGTGGTCCCCAACCTTGGGCCTCCAGATGTTCTTGGACTTCAACTCCCAGAAATCCTGGCCAGCAGAGGTGGTTGTGAAGTCTTCTGGGAGTTGTAGTCCAAGAACATCTGGAGGCCCAAGGTTAAGGACCACTGCTGTAGACCATCTTTACCACTATACTCGGTGCTATCAACGTTCAGACTGTCCTTAGCTATGTGAAGCATCCTGTATCCTGTTGGTAATGTGGGCCTAATTTTGTACTTCAATATCAGGACATTTCCTGACACTGAATCATGGATAAAGAAGTAGCATATCCTACATTCATAAACCAGATGTTTTTTAAAGAACTGAATTACTTCCATATGAAATATATGAGTAAAGCAGGGATGGAAAATGTCTGTTTAGCTTCCCTTAGACCTTGAAGGACTCAAAGCCACCCACCCAGCCTCAACAAAGAAGCCCCTGCCATATGCAATTTGCCATTCTAAGTAATTTTGTTCTCCTGGGTCTATTTTATGGCAGCAAACACTCCTTTTTCTTTTTCCCAAGCAACCAGTCCCTAGCAAGTTTGATTGTGGACTTTTTAAAAAGGCCAGAGGTTGGGCCCTGGATACCTGAAGGACCGTCTCCTTCCATATGAACCTACCTGGCAGTTAAGATATAGCCAGGGGGCCCTTTTTAAAGAGCCGTCCCTTAAGGAGGTAAGAGGGACGGCTTTTAGACAAAGGGCCTTTTCGGCAGCTGCTCCCAGACTATGGAATGCCCTCCCGACTGAGATTCATCTAGTGCTAATGCTGATGACATTTCGGCGCCAGGTCAAAATCTTCCTGTTCCAGAAGGCTTTTAATTGAAATAATATTAATTGTGTGTCCTATGGTAATTTTTATATATTTTAATTGTATTTTAATTGTTCTGAATTTTTATTGTATTTTAAATGTTGTAAGCCACCCAGAGACCTTTGGGTAGTGTGGGCGGCATATTAAATAAATAAATAAATAAATAAATAAATAAATAAATAAATAAATAAATAAATAAATAAATAAATAAATAATATAAAAATTGTATTCCACATCTCTCAGAGGGCACAATTGGGGGTAGATTAAAGTGTTGGCCTCCAAGCTCCATGTGGCCTACACTTTGCCCACCTTTGGAACAGAGGCTAAGAGTCAAAGGTAACATAGCTGTTAACATGGAGAGTTGGATATTACAAGGATCCAGATGGTAGCAATCTTCAGAAAGGAGAGTGTGGATGCACTTGTGTTTGCCCCAAGTGGCGAATGGCACCACAGCTGGTGATATGTAAGGAGATCACGACAGCCTGCTTAAATATTTATATATAATCCTTTTAACACATGTATACTTGTTAATTTTCATTTTGAGGTTCTAAACTGTATGTAATCAGGTATTTTCAGTTAGTCTACATGAAATCTTTCATATCAAAAATCTTATACTGGTTTGAGAAAGATGAGGTAGCAATTTCTCAGTTGCCTTCCCAGTTGCCCTGCATTCAAAAATGCATTTGAGGAAAGGGAGGAAAAAATTGAAAAACAACTATAATTCCATTCAAAAACCTGAAGGCTTGCAGACATCTGTGGAATTTCTGATTACCTTTGTTTTTATATTTGCTTTGGAAAATACCATGTAGTAAATCACAGGAACAATAGTACAATGAGAGGTTGTTGACATAAAGCATTACTGCTGCACAAAGCACTAAGAGGCAGAAATAACACTGACCTTTGCTACTCTTTTAACTACTATGTTTAGAGTTGTGTGTATTCATGTGTTTTCTTAAGTGAGGGTCACCATTTTGCCACCCATTCTGAGTGTACTTCCCTTTTCTGCCTATATGTGTGCTTTAAGGTCTTATCACAGGAAAGTTATCCCATCAGAAGTGGAGTAATTCGGTGCCTATAATTCTCCACAATATCAAGGATTTGAAGCTCGTTTTACTGCATTCTCTTTTAGACAGCCCACAACACGTTTTCCTCTGCTTTGCCTCATTATATACTGTATTTGCCAGCATACAAGATGACTTTTTTGGCCCAAAAAACATGCCTCCAAATGGGGGGGGGGGTCATCTTGTACTTCATTTGGGCCAGGAAGGAGCTGCCGCCACTGCTGCCACCATTGAATGAGTGACGCGGGGCCATGCCAGCCGGAGAGGAAGGCAGGCGGGCAGGCAGGCGGTCGGTCTGGAGGGAAGGAGGGAGGGAAGCAGAGCTGGCCATGCCTGAGCAGCCAGAGCCCGCCGCCCCGCGCCGCTGAGCCAGCTCGCCCGCTCGCCTGCGCGCCACCAGAGAGCTGCTTCTCGTTCCCCTCCTCCTCCTCCGCCACCCACCTGCCCGCGGGCTTCCCTTCCCTTTCCTTCTCACCCTCCTCATCGCCAGCCATGAACTCTATATTTTGAGTGGAAATATTGGGGGGTCGTCTAATACACCCAGTCGCCTTGTATGCCGGCAAATACAGTAATCATGAGTTAACACAAAAATGGTGTGTGTTTTCAAACCTGAAGGAAATGTTAATAAACAATTACAGAGATGGGGGAAAAAAACTGTTGTCTGCAATATCCCTCTTCTTCTCTTCTTTAATTGTCTGATCTTGGTGGAAGCTGATGCATAAACTTGCAAACAGTTACTTCTTGGAAACCAAGCAATGAAATTCTGGCTGTTACAACATTATTTTTAAGGTATAATGAGTGTCACCTAACTTGCCTAGGTGTAATAATACCCAGTTCTTTTCAGAAGTTACTTTTCAAGGGTACGTTAAGGGGTTTCTAATGTTCTATGCTATTATTTTATCAATCCTAAATGGCAAAGGATGCATTCCTTGGTCTTGTATTTTGCACATATTTGTATAGTGCAATGCCAGAATTGGTTACTAAAGCACTGGTTACTAAAATAGTTACTAAAGCACATATATGATATCTTGATATTAACAATTCAACATGCTCATAACATGCAACACAGTAAATTACTTGTGTAATCAGAACTATCCAAACAATGACAATCACACCACCAAGGAGTAAAATTCATAAGGCCATTTTAAAATGCAATGTTCCAAACTCCAGCAGGATCACACCTGGTCCCCAACATCCATGGTTTCATCAGCTTTAAGAGCAGAGTTTCTGTATGTATACAAAATATGTGTGCACTAGCCTCATACATGCAAGAGCCTCTATACTTTTGAAGGGTTCTAAATAACAAGCTAAATCTAATTGTTAGTCCCAACAACAGCAGGCCAACTGAATCAATACAACTTCCGTAAGTGTTAATTGAACAGTTCCCATTCATTCAGTGGCTCTATTCTGAGGCTAACAATTGGATTTAGTCCAATGCCAGCAGAGATGATAAATGGATGGACATAGCAGGAGAGGCAGCAGGCACAATACTGCTCCAGTTACAGGATGATCATTGCATGTGCAGTTAAAATCAGAGCCATAACTAGCAATTTTGGCACCCAAAGCAAGCAGCAGAAAATGCGCCCCCAAATTAACTTTGTAATTTATGACATGAAAGTCATACAAGAAGTAATTATAGTATGCAACACCTTGCCAGCATTTCCCCTCCACCACATGGGATCAGCGACACTGTCAGAGCAAAAACAAAAAAGTGTATGTGTGTGAAAGAGAGCGACTAGAATCATTTTGTTTTAAATTATGCTGTGGTACCCCAGTAACGTCCTCTGCCATTGCCATGCCACAACCATTTCAGAGGAATTAGAAACTTCCCATTCTCCCTCCACTAGGTTCCTTCCTGGAATCTGTACAAATCCTCTTTGTCCTAAGAAAACTTTGGAAGCTGTGGAACAGGTTAGGGAATTATTTAATCCCCAAACCTGTTGGTGGAGGAAACCTTTCCCAAGAATGTGCTTGAAGTATAGTCAAGTGTGACCCCACTCCAATCCAGAGATGTACTATAAATTCAAATGTGACCTGAAGTCACCTTGGTTATGAATCTTCCAAGTGATTTCCTCTGCCTGCAGTGTTTATGACTGAGTCCTGATACAGGAGGAGTGGTGAATTTTATGAAGCTAGGGAGAGAAGGTGCAATCAAATGGACATTCCTCCCAGGGTTTGGCACAGGTTGGGGATGGGTTGGTTCACTCCTTTTCCTGGTGACCACATGATGTACATGCCATTGCAGACCAGCCTGCCAATGTTCAAATCCTACCCACATCTTTTTGGGTTACTGCACTACTGGTTTTTGTGTGTGTGGGTAAGATTGCCCCATTGCATGCACTCCCGCATGCACACATGCATGCATGCATGCATGCATGCACACATGACCTTGTGACATTTACCGGGCTAGATAAAAAGGCAAGGCAGGCTGGATGTGGCCCACAGGCCCTAGTTTAGAGACCCCTGATCTAGACTGATCCAGTCTAGGATAATTAATCTCACCCAGAAATACAAGGCCTTCCTTAGATAACCTTAGATTAGTTTACATTTCAGCCTTCAGGAACGCTGGGTCATATTAATATTTGATTACTGTGTGGACATTTAGAGTTTACAGCTTTAGCATAATTTATGTAGCAGGTCTGAATAGATCTTTCTGCCAACTTCATTAACCTCAATGCTATATTTTTGTGAATTCATATCCTTAGAAAGTAAGATGCAGATCTTTATTGTCTCCACTTACCTTTTCACTTTGGTAAATGGAACATATTTAAAGTAATTTATCCATGCTAAGAAACTAGATAATAGCATAAGGCAGCTGTTTAGTCCGTTATCCATCTCCCCAAATATGCTTTTTTAATTCACTCTGAGATGTGCTTGGAACAAAATCTCATTGGCTCCAGGCATTATTCTTGGTGATGTGAACACCTTCAGAACCACCTTAAAAAATGTATTCCAGGATGATTGCTGTAAACAAAAACAATCCATAATTCCAGTATTTGTGTCCCATTTCTGAAGAAATAGTGAGTAACATGTCTCTGTTGTATATGTAAAACAACAGCAATGTTCTTCTGCATTTCTTCCTCAACAGGACTGGCTTGTTAGTAGGGATGTGAGTCACCACCAAAATTCTATTTCAGAATTTGGAATTACAGTCCTTCAGCTTTGCAATTCAGAATTCTAAAAATTCTGAATTTCCAGATATTTGGAACTCTGTTACAATCAATATGAATACCATATAGACATTGTTTTCCCCTTGAAACACACACACACACACACACACACACACACACACACACACACACACACACACACACAAAAGCAGAGTTGCCAAAAGCTTCTCAAAACCTAAAGATACTGTTCCTTCAGTGCATTTCTTGAGTGCAAAGACAGTTAAGAAGGAGACTTGAAATGTCTCCTGGTACATATAGAAGAGATGGCTCCTGGGGCCATGATCATCCAACAGGTAGAATAGCTAGAAGGCAGCAAGTGCATGGTCTCCTGATCTTTTCCAGGAATGACCAAGTGGAGATACTGATGCCATGAGAGAAAGAGATGGATAGTCTGGTGTAAATTACCTGTAGTCTACTGGCAAGCAGAATGCAGAGCAAATGCTCAGGGCCAAAGAAAAATGTAAACACACACAGAGAGAGAGAGAGAGAGAGAGAGAGAGAGAGAGAGAGAGAGAGAGAGAGAGAGAGAGAGAGAGAGACCTTTGGCCTGCTCCTCACAGGAAGCATTCTTTTCAACAGAATCCATGAAGCAAATAGAGATGCTGTGTGATCCACCCACAACAAGTGTGGGGTCAGCAGGCAGCTTTAACAATTTAATTTCTAGTTGCCATATACATATTACTGTTGATAGTGTACCATCAAAAAAGGACTTATTGCTTCCAACTAACCCTAAATTTCACCAGGAGTGTGTTTATTTGGAGATGGTGGAGGAACCCTGAATAATATTTATCAACAGCATTAAAAGAACTATGTCAGAATTTTACTTGACTCCTTTTAATTAAAGTGCAAGTCCTTAACTGCTCATAAGAAGCAATGGATGAAGAAGATTGCTGGAAGCTCCATCATCTGCTAAAGAGAGCAAAACATGCAGGTAAATTGTTTCAGGTTTGGTGACATGCTTATTTGGAGGTCCTAATTAATGGCTGTGGGTTAAACTACAGAAGCCTCTGTGCTGCACGGTCAGAAGACCAGCAGTCATAAGATCAAATCCACACAAAGGAGTGAGCTCCCATTGCTTGTCCCAGCTCCTGCCAAACTAGCAGTTCGAAAGCATGTAAAAAGGCAAGTAGATAAATAGGTACCACCTTAGTGGGAAGGTAACGGCATTCTGTGTCTAGTCATGCTGGCCAGGTGACCACGGAAACTGTCTGCGGACAAACACTGGCTCTATCACTTGGAAACGGGGATGAGCACCATGCCCTAGAGTTGGACATGACTGAACTAAATGTCAAGGGGAATCTTTACCTAATTAATGGCTGAAACCCTGTTGCAGGATGTAAGCGAATTCATAAGATTCTTTCAGTTTCTTGCTGGTAAACAAAGAGAATTATGGTTCTTTATTCCTGGTGAGAAGCAGTCCAAAATGTTTGAATTTGCTTATGTTATGTTACACAACAGAATTTTGTCCACTGTATCCCGTGGTGGCACTGTGGGCTAAACCGCAGAAGCCTGTGCTGCAGGGTCAGAAGACCAAGCAGTCGTAAGATCGAATCCACGCGACGGAGTGAGCTCCTGTCGCTTGTCCCAGCTCCTGCCAACCTAGCGGTTCGAAAGCATGCAAATGCGAGTAGATTAATAGGGACCACCTCGGTGGGAAGGTAACAGCGTTCTGTGTCTAAGTCGCACTGGCCATGTGACCATGGAAGATTGTCTTCGGACAAAACGCTGGCTCTATGGCTTGGAAACGGGGATGAGCACCGCCCCCTAGAGTCGAACACGACTGGACAAAAATTGTCAAGGGGAACCTATCCCTTTGTGCAACTGGGAGCAAGATTTTAATAGGGTTTTTTAAAGACATAAACATAAAATGAGTAAAATAGCATCATGTTGCACAGCTTCCAAAATGGACTCTTACTATTCCTCATGACATTAGCAATTTTATATTAGGTAATTATGAACCCTGGAAAAACATGGGGTCCTGATGTTATTATCCAAGGTTAGTGGTGACTGGTGGCCTTCACTTTTGTCTATCCTTTTTACTTATATCGATAAAATGGATCACATGTCTGAAGTCCGGCATAAGGCAATAACCTCCCTAAGTCCATAGAAAGTATGTGTGACTTTTGCAGTTATATAGCAACAAGCTTCTGTCTATTACTGGAAAGCTATATATTAGTCTTCTTTATGCTAACCTAAGGATTGGCCTGAGACAGAGCATATCCCTGGTAAGTTTTAGAAAAGACTGCTCTATGATAGACCATTGTTCAATATTCCAGCTCCATCAACGGAAGAGGCTTTTTGTAGCTTTTGTAGATCTTTAGTTTGATATCTGCAGCATATCTATGGAGTAAGTAGGAACTACATCAGTTGGTAAAAATCTACCAATTGATATAGCTTGCAAAATAATTATACCGGGAAGCTTCTGGGCACATCTAACATGGTGTAAAGGTCCTCTTTCACATTCTGGTTTCACATTTGTTTCCCTTTTATCCAGCAAGGCATCCAAAGTAGTTGTGGTGGGAAAGATCCACATACATTTTGACATGAAACAGCCTCTTAATTACCAGACAGCCACATTGCAATTTTCAAGTTATGTTTTAATGTGAATGTTTTAGCTCCAGCACACTATTGGCTCAGCAAAAGGCAATTTCAGATGTTTGTCCCTTTTGTTGCCTTACTAATCAAACAATATTAAACTATACAGCTGTGGCATGGACAGAACAAGGGGACACAATGGACCACAGTGGCTCATGGGGAAGAGGCCTTCCATCTCTGATGGCAGACTACTTACAGCCATACTATATGTTGAGTCCCCAGCCTGCAAATTTGAGCCCTATTGAGTTGAGAAGGGGATTCAAAATAACTCATTTGCATTTTTAAAAAATTCTTACGTACTGAGTATAGCAGAAAGAGGCGGTGGCAGCTAGGGTCTATGTATGTTCATCCTCACACATTGATGGAGCTTCTAATGGCTGAGCCTGTCAAAAAGGAAAAGGTAAAGGATATCATGTGGGTTTGAAGACCATGCAGTAAGTTAAAGCAACTACTAGCAACATACTGCAAAATACATTTTGAGCAACATATATACCTTGTCTCTTGAGACTCGCTGCACTTAGAAACCCAATGTAAAGAGAAAATAAATCAAAGGATATTAGAAGTCATTCAGTTCGGAAGGTACACAAGAAAGGAACAGTCAGAACTGCATGGTGAAGCAGCTACGTCCCAGAGTTCAGTCTTGGGCTGAAACAAGACAACACAGAGCACATCGTTAGAAGCAAAATCATTCAGAGTTTTATGCCTGACCCAATGACTTGCAAACCATGTTGATTTCCTAATGACCAATCACAGAACAGAGCAAAATAATTTGCAAGGTACGTGCAGGCAGTGAGAAAGGCTCATACTATGATTGTAACCTATGTTCACAATTCTTCCAGCACTTACTTAAGGATAATCTGCTTTTAACAATGTGCTGTCATCTAGTTTACATTAAAGAGGTTAGAAACCAAAGGTAGGAAGAAGAAATCAGTCAGAAACAGGAGTATCAAAACAGCATGTTTGAAGCCCTTCTGTAGAATTCCGATAATATTTTTAACGCTCTTCCAGTTTCTCTTAAATTGTTTAAGAACATTCACCTCGAGTAGGTTGTCTGTTTGTCTGTTCTTGTGTGTCTCTCTGTGTGTGAATATTTGTCAGTATGGTAAAAGTTACTTTGAAAACTAGAGCTAGGTTCCCTCAAATCTCCATTTAGAACTATAAGGTTACATTCCTTTACATTCCAGTTTTCTGGAATTAGAAAATTTAACATCTTCTAATTCCAGAACAGGCAGGCAGGAGGTCTACAGCTCAAATCTTAAATCTAACCCAGCATACAGCAGCATTTGTTGACTTTACAGTGGCATATGATACTGTCCACCATCAATTGCTGCTCAAAAAATTCTACTGTCTTACTAAAAAGTGTGGATTAATTGAAATTGTCGCTGTTCTATTTCAAAATGGAAAATTCTTCATTGAATTTCAAAGAAGCCATAGTCCCTGGAGAACTCAAAGGAACAGTCTCCCACAGGGTAGCATCCTGACATCATTACTTTTTAACATTTGCACAATTGATCAACCAACACTCCCATACTCCAGGAGCTTCTTCTATGCTGATTATCTTGTATTGACAGTCTGTGAGAACACTTTTGAGGCAAATGAATAGCAGCTAACCTCTGCATTAGAAGGTATTTCCTTATATAATGAAAACAACTACCCAAAACCAAACCACCGCATACAAAAGACATTCTAGTAAATGGCTGAGATAATACTATTGAAGTAGCCTGCTTCTGGTCAATAACCATCTAATTATTTTAACACTTTAGTTTGCTTTCAATTTTACCTACATTTCACATATGTTCATCATTTTAAATTATGCAACACTCTGATACAAAGGAAGAAAGTTATCAGAAGTTTATTTTTATCTCGATTTGCTAGGTGTTTAAGTTTATTATTCTTAGGTGTTATAATCTACTGCATTGCAGAAGATGCTGTTAACAGCAAGGTATTTGCTCTGCTTGGCAGCCCATTACTAGAATAGGTAGTAAACAACCAGTTTGCATAGTCAGGGGAGTTCTAGGCCCCCTTTCCACATCTCAGTTGGTGGCAGTTTTTCTTTTGATCACTGGAAACTACAACAGAGAGTGCAGTTATCACAATTTCCATTCATATTTTGCATTTCTACCTCTGGTATTGACTTCTCAGCAACAGAAGGGCAAGTGAGCAGTGAGCATAACAGCAAGGAGATATTGATTCGGCATGACAGTTCAAATGATTTGAAAAAATAAAAGTGACCTCCGAGGGAGGAAAGAGAAAAAGGAAAGGAAGAATTTCAAAAGAAACAAGAAGTCAATCATTCTTCCTTTGAAACACTCATTTAGATCACTGTAGATAACTGAAAACAGAGCAGAATTAAACTCAGATTTCTGCTTAATTTATTGACAAGAACACAATGTAACAGGAATCTGCTCTTTAAATGCTTAAAACCCAATAATTATTGCATTATCCAGAAAATGCATGGATGCCTGGGTTCAAACTATTCAAGAAAATCAACTTTCCAGCTCAACAGGAGGAGCACTGAGGAGATCCAAGGTCCTAACAAAACTGAGGTTTCTGCTGTGAACCATTTTCTAGAAATCTATTCTAAGACAACCAGAATCACAGGTGTTATCAATGCCAGCTATTGTATTAAGAAGCCCTGAAATGCACTAGAAAATTATTAGAATGAAAGTGCTGTGGTAAGTCAGCGTATCTGCAATCAATGTGGATGCTGGATAAGCATCATTACCCTGTGTACTTATCAAGTACATCCTCTTTGAAATCTATGAACAACACATTACATATTACACTATGTCATGATTTAATTTACAAAAATCAAACCAAAATGGAAAAGCCATGTGTGAAAAGCTGAGTACATCTTATGATTCAATAGTTTGTAGAACCACCTTTAGCAGCAATAACTTGAAGTAATCATTTTCTTCATGACTTTATGAGTCTCTCACATCATTGCGGAAGAATTTTGGCTCACTCTTTTTTACAGCCCTGTTTCAGTTCATAGAGATTTGTGGGCATTTGTTTCTCTTGTAAGGCCCTGCCACAGCATTTCAGTCAGATTGAGGTCTGGACTTCGACTGGACCATTGCAACCCCTTGATTATTTTCTTTTTCAGCCATTGTGTTGTAGATTTGCTGGTCTGCTTGGTATCCTCATCATGTTGCGTGACCCAATTTTGGCCAAGTTTTAGTTCTCAGACAGATGGCCTCTTATTTGATTCTGAAATACTTTGGTATATAGAGGAGTTCATGGTCAACTGAATGAATGCAAGATGCCCAGGTCCTGGGGCTGCAAAACAAGCCCAAATTATCACTCCTCAGGCTCTTGAGAGTCCCCTGGACTGCAAGGAGAACAAACCTATCCATTCTAAAGGAAATCAACCCTGAGTACTCACTGGAAGGACAGATCCTGAAGCTGAGGCTCCAATACTTTGGCCATCTCATGAGAAGAGAAGACTCCTTGGAAAAGACCCTGATGTTGGGGAAGTTTGAAAGCAAGACAAGAAGGGGACGACAGAGGATGAGATGGTTGGACAGTGTCATCGAAGTGACCAACATGAATTTAACCCAACTCCGGGAGGCAGTGGAAGACAGGAGGGCCTGACATGCTCTGGTCCATGGGGTCACGAAGAGTCGGACACGACTAAACGACTAAACAACAACAACAACACCGTGCTTGACAGTTAGTATGTGTTTGTGCTGATCTGCTGTGTTTGGTTTTCACCAAACATGATGCTGTGGATTATGGCAAAACACTTTGATTTGGGCCTCATATGTCCAAAGGACATTGTTCCAGAACCAGTGGTTTGTCCAGATGCAGCTTTGCAAACATAAGGTGTACTGCCATGTGTTTTTAAAGAGAAGAGTCTTTCTCCTGGCAATGTATCCAAACAAACCATAAAAGGAAACATGCAGATGTTCTCCCATGCTGAGCATCCTCCCTGACCCCAGCTGAGTGTTATCCCTATTGAGGTGTGGTACCACACAGAGAACCATTGTAGTCCCCTCCTAGAGCACCATGAACAGGTGTGGAAATGTGTTTTATGTAGCAAATTTCCAACCCAGTACAGATTTGACCTGAGAAGGAAAACGTGTTTTCCAGGCCTGGTCCATGATATTTTATTGCTGAAGGACAAGCATTTGGGACTTTCTCTAACACTGGGAAAGATAGTCCACCTGACGTAAAAGCTGCAGGTTAAGTTAAGAAACAATAGTGTGAGATATAGCACATGCTGTCTCCTCCAACACTTTGCTGCTCCTTCCCAGCAACTCCTGCCTGTAATGGCTACCCCATACTCTGCTTAATGATATGAATGACCCTGATCCTTTCCCCTGAGCCCTCACCTGATGCCACTTAGATTGACTATCACAAATTCTCACTTCCCCTCAATGTTGGAAGTGTGGAGGCCCAAGGGGATACTGAGGATCCTCCCAAAACATGGCCAAATAGCCATCACAGCCCCTAGAGTATACAAAAGGACCTGCTGCGCTTTGGCTTACAAAAAAATTAGGCCTGTTAGAGGGGCAGGAGTATGCATTTTCTCCACCCTAACTTAATAGGATCTTAATATGTAAGATGATACTTGTGGGACATTTAAGTTATGTTTAGGGCGACAACATAATTGGAGCTATGAACTAGTATAGGCACTAAAGAGGCCACAATGTGCAGCATCCAATAAATGTCTTTTTGTTTAGTGTCTTACTGTTTTTAAACCCAAGGACATTCAAGATGCAAGTTCATCTTCCATTGCCGCTATTCAAACTGCTGAGTCAGAAACCCTGTCCTTTATATCCTACCTGATTCATAAGAACTGTTCACTTCATTGACTCCCAATATTTCTTTTTCTCATGTGAAAAAAAAGTGCTGAATTTTAAGCGAAGATGCTTTGCCATGCTTTAATAATTGCCTCTGTCACTGAGCATAAATCCTTCTGTTAGGTAGCAGAGTATGAAAATTCCAAAAGCATGCTCATCAAGCAGAAAAAAATGGTATTCCCAGCTTTAATATTTAAAAAACAAAGTACCTGAAGTGTTAGAAAGTTTCAGTCCTTGAATGGCTTCCGACATTGTTGAAAGCTGGCAGTCAAAGTGCCATCAATTATTTATTTTCAAATGAATTTCCTAAAGCTTTTGCAGATACAGAGTTAATAATGCTGAACTCACTGCAAGCCATGAATTTTCTTTTGCTGCCTTCCTCTCCCTGCCCTATTTCTTATTTGCTTCCTTCAGACTTTCTGTTCGTGCTTTTTCTTCAGCTCCCTGTTCGGTGGTCTTTTCCTAAGAGAAAAAGGCAGCCTCTGCAGGGCTCCTGCGATGCCCAGTGCCCAAGTCCTTTCACAAATATCTTGCCCTGCAATCTCTTATTTGCACCTCAAGACAAAGAGACCTAACAGATCCCCTTTATTAGGTGGGATCTTCAATGCAGGCTTTGCTGGTTGTCTCACCACCAGTGAAATGCCGTCACAAAAACCAGCCATTCTCCTTGGCAGTTCAGACTCTGGAATTCTCCCCCACCGGCAGTTAGAAAAGAAGAAACCGTGTATGTCTTCAAGTGCCTTTTGAAAACCTATCTGCTTATGTAGGCATTCCCTTCCTTGTAAATATGTTCACTGCCATCTTTCTGCATTACCTGTTGAATTTTTTTCATTGTTGTACTTTACGTAGAATGCAACTGCATGATCAAATACCGTGAGATTTGCTCCATTTATAAAACAGATGAATTTTAAGTACTGTATTTTTCCGTGTATACAACCCCAAATGTATCAGACGACCTCCTAATTTTTACCCGTGCTGAAGGTGGAGGAGCAATCAATGGGCAGCAGCGAGAGGTGGCCAAGCACAACTGCTCTTTTGCCTCAGTTTCCATCTCCTGCTGCTGAGCCCATGAGTGGTGCTGGGGGAGACTGCAGCAGCAGCAGCAGGAGGCAGAGACTGAGGCGAAGGAGCAGCCACACTCGGCCACCTATCGCTGCTGTCCATTGACTGCTGCTGCTACCGCTGGATCACCTCCTCCAGCGATCGTCTCCTTCAGGCAGGGGACAAGGTAGCGATGTGAGCTGGAGGTAAGCCCTGGCAGTGGCTCTGGAGGGGGCTTTCAGATGGCAAAGGCAGCAGTCAGTGGGCATCTGCAAGAGGCAGCTGAGCGCAGCTGCTCCTCCATCTCCGCCTCCTGCTGCTGCCTTCCATGTATAAAGGTAAAGGTAAAGGTTCCCCTTGACAATATTTGTCCAGTCGTGTCCGACTCTAGGGGGCGGTGCTCATCCCCGTTTCCAAGCCATAGAGCCAGCGTTTTGTCCGAAGACAATCTTCCATGGTCACATGGCCAGTGCGACTTAGACACGGAACGCTGTTACCTTCCCACTGAGGTGGTCCCTATTTATCTACTCGCATTTGCATGCTTTCGAACCGCTAGGTTGGCGGGAGCTGGGACAAGCGACGGGAGCTCACTCCGTCACGTGGATTCGATCTTATGACTGCTTGGTCTTCTGACCCTGCAGCACAGGCTTCTGCAGTTTAGCCCGCAGCGCCACCACGTCCCTCCATGTATAAAACAACCCTCAAATTTTCCTCTAATTATTTTAGGAAAAAGTTATACACCAAAAATACAGTATTTTTTAAACAACTGCATGATATAATGGCTGATTCGAATTGATTCAGCCCTTTTTGCTTTCAAAGAAGCTTTTGTTTTCTTCTGCTTCTGGGGAGCGTCGAGCAGGAATGATTCAAACAGGCTTTTTCCCATGTGGTTTGTTGTGATATGTTCTTGTAAAGATGGGGCCATGACTGTAGGTGGTGTTTCGTTTATGTAAGCAGTTGGGGCACGATGTTGATGCCTGGCAGGGCATGCAAAAGCGAAGCGTGGTGATTTTAATGTGAGGGTTGGATGCTAGTTCTGAATGCTGTCAGATTGTGTAGGAAGGCTCTTTTATTGTAAAGCAAAAACTTAGTGCTGTAAATTATTTAATTGGCAGGTCTGAACATGTCATTAAAATCACCTTCCCATCCATTACCCTTTTCCTTTACTTTCAAGTAATGCAATGCAGGAATTACCTCACCTCTGTTCGCATGTGATTTTAAACTATTGCCAGTGTGACCAGAGAGGAAGTAATTTCTGCATGTGTTACTTGAAAGTAAGGGGAAAGAGTAACAGATGGGAAGGGGAAAGTGTTAATCTCTGTTATGGAATCATTATAATGTGTGAATTACAATGTACTTTGCAAAATCACTTTTCAGACTTTAGATGTTCTGTACTCTTCGAGCGTTAAGTATCTTTCAACTTTATTTTTCTATAGAAATAATTTTGAGAAATGTAGTAATCTGAAGCTTTAAATAAGAAAGTGGCTTCACAGTGACCCATAAAAGGATCAGCCGAGGTGGGACAAGAGGAAGGCAGACTCGGCAAAGGCAAGACCAGAAGAAGGAAGGAAAGAAGAGGGCTGCCAGCTGGAATGCAACTTGCATGGCATCCAATATGAATAGTGAATTCCTGAATCAATCCACAGTCCCTGATTGCAATTTCAAATGTAATACAGGCTGTGAATCAAACTGTAGCAAAGCTGAGTCCTTCCAATTTGGCTTTCTATGTAGTCCACCCTTAATTACCAATCATTCTTTCAAGTATTTAATTTATTTATTTTGTGTTTAGAACTGCAAAGCTAGAAGTGATCCTATGGATCTTCAAGTCCATCCCCTGTCAAGGAGTGACAGTGGGGAATTAAACTCCCAACCTCTGGCTCTGTAGCCAGTGCCTGTACCACACTGAGCTATCCAAATCTTCTAAAAGAAACCACTCAGAGATTTTTGTAATATTAAGGCATACACAAAATGTATTTACAAATAAATAAATAAGACTTGTTGAACAAGGGATAGAACCACCTCAAGTGAGCCCACATACTACCAGTGTATTAAAATAAAACGGTGCCTTTTGCCATCTTAGGCCTTCTTT
The DNA here is from genome assembly GCF_051106095.1 of Pogona vitticeps. Lineage (NCBI taxonomy): Eukaryota > Metazoa > Chordata > Lepidosauria > Squamata > Agamidae > Pogona > Pogona vitticeps. Next base: position 79,120,856 of record NC_135788.1, on the reverse strand, counting down.
CTGAGGCAATAAACTTGTGTCTGGGTCAGATCACTTCACACTGTCTCAGATGGGGGTCAACGTGTCAAGATATGCTCTGTCAAGGTTCACTACTAGGAATTTTCAAAAATAAGTTCTCTATAATTTTGAAGAAAAACAATAGGGAGAAAATGCGGAAGAATTTTTTTGACATAGCACTAAGCTAATCTTCTGACATAGCACTGCCAACATGTAAGGTTCCTATTCCAGTGAGAATTCAGTGTAGGAAATGAAGCAGCTATTCACCTCCCCCTGTGAAAGGTAATATAAATGCAGAATAGCTACAGGGTTGTAGGTTTAGCTTTGACTCCCAAGGGCTGTCCACCTGTCACTTATTGCAGGATAACTTCTGCAGCAGGGAAAATCAAGATTGTAAATCATCCAGGAAGCCTCCAAGAGCAAGAAGAATTCTCTGCTGTGACCATTACACCTAAATAGGGCCCAGAATGCAACCTCAGGTGTGGAAGTAAAGAAGCAGCTCATTGTATTAATGTTGTTTTTCAAGCCAGTAGTGCCTAAACAAGGGCTCTTTGGATTTTCAGAACTAGCTGAAGGAAGTAACCCAGACCACAGTGGGCCACTACTTGGTCTTAAAGCTTTAACATATTTTTTTAAAAGAAAAAAGGCTAACCAGATTGTGCAGATAAAACCATGTGGTACATTTCTTCAATGGACATTGTGACAGTTTTGAATACCTCAAAGTATCCCTCAGCATGAAAACAGAACAACCAGTCATTCTTTAATAAATTGGGCCATTCTCCTTAGTTTTTGAACAAGTGAGAACATGACTCTTTAAATAACATGACCCAATGCTCGGATAGGTGTGGGGAGGCAGAAACCAGATAAAACTTTCTTCTTGGTTTTTCCTCTTTTTCCAGAGATTGGTGTCATCATGGATACCATGACTTTGGATGTGGCTGTTCTAAACACTGATGAAGTTGCTTGATCCAAACCAGTCTCTCTGATTCTTCAGCCAAGAGGTTGTCCTTCCTGCACTTCTTTTCCCGTTTACTCGGCCTTTGATGATCTGCTGTAACAATCTGTACTTTTTCTTTCTCATTACATGAGAAGTAGTCTAGCTATTCACACATTAATCTATTTTTTAATTCTTACCTTTTATTTGTTCATTTTAGTTTAATGTTTCTTTGTCATGTTCTGAGTCCAAGAAATCCTTAGCATCATGAAGTAAATCCACGTTAGGAGAATAGGTAGAGAAGGTGGTAATGATATAGCAAGAGAAAAGAAGTATGTACTAAGAGAACTGTTGATGATTTGCTTGTATATAATGTTTATCTGAGAAACCTGTTATTATTCAATCTGCTTCACTTCAATAAATAAGTTCTGTTTCTGTTCACAAGTCAAGTGTTCAGACAAACGTCATTTATATTGTGGATTGAGATAATCCACTGGTGGCAGCGAGAGCAAAATGTGGCATAAGCCTTTGTAAGGGAAAGACAAGCAGTGGCCACAAGGGCGAATGCCACAATTGGTGTCCAGTGGCAGGATACAAAATAATCCAGTAAAGCCAAAGTTTAAGGGTGAATTTTCTGGAGTTGTGGGTACCTTATAGTTTAGAGGCCTGTGGTGAAGAAGTGGGCGACCTGCTAGAGCTTTTGTGGAAAAGCTTAGTGGTGGGGCTTCTGAATGCAGATCTGGGGGAACTAAAGATAGGGAACCAACTCTAAAGGAAAAATTCTTTGTTTACCTCAGGATTTGAGAAACCCAGTAGCTAGCTTGAAATCCAAGGCTCTGAGAGATAAGGGAGCACTGGTGGATAAAAAATGGAAGCCAGGGTCAGAGCAGATCTGAGGTGAATTTGTTTTGTGTCTGGAGGCAAGAAGGTTGTCTCAGACCAAGAAACATTGTGGTTTGTGTGATGCCAGATAAAGTGTAGCCATTTTTAGCTGCCGAGTGAGAGCTACATTGTACCCCATGAAAATACTGGGGAAATAAAACAGCAGTAAAAGTGGTTTTAAAAGAGGCCTGACTAACTCAGCAATAGAAATCAGTTCCTTTTATTAAGAAAGTACATACTTATGCCACCCAAAAGAACTAAAAATCCAGTAATGGAGGTGTAGCATTCTCCATTTATTAGATCTATGGTTCTTATTGTATTATGTAATGGTTTGTGAATATTCATGTTGCTGAGAGGCGGAGCCGAGGGAGATGCTATAAGAGGCGGAGTAGAGAGTAAGAGTCAGACAGAGTAATAGAGTGTGTAGTTTGGGAAATTTGGGAGTAATTAGCTACTGAAGATATTTATGAATCTCTGTAATCAATAAACTAAAGTTTTATTTAAAAGGACTTGAAGTGTGAGCCTGAATCTTTCTGAAGTAATGGCAATTTAGAGATCACCTGGTGGCAGCCAGTGAGAAGAGTGGGGTTTGTTTGCCTTCAGGTGCTCTGAGGCTTGAAGGTCAAGCAAGGGGCATGAGGGTGGACATCACAGGAGGAAATTGGTCCTCAAGGAAATGGAAACCTTCAAATTCAGAGTGAGGAAGAACCTGAGGGACCTCTGTTGATTGCCTCAGAAAGAGAAAGTGTTCTAAACTCCCCAGTGTAACGGCCTCCTTCTACCTCACCAAGGAAGGTCGCTACGTCACTCCACTGTTACTCTTCTGGTAGTCTGCCACCAACCATCCCCTACAATAAGTATCTTCAGGCCGGAATGGATTTCAAACAAAATAACTAAAGTTTATTGATTGGTACATTAAGATTGGTATAACAAATAAATCAGGTAATTACATAAAGAAAGGCTCTAGCTCACACAGACTCATATCTCCACACAATCTGATCACTATCTCATCTCAACACTCACAGATCCCGATCTGACCCTCACACACATACACACCCCTATATATCCCAGCTCCTCCCCCTGATGTCCCGCCTTCCGACCACCATTGGATGTTAACACTCCAGCCTAAACCTTGAAGGACAGGTGACATCATAGCTGTTTGTAACATACCTCCCCCCTTTATAAGTTGTTTTGTGGGGGAAAGCTAGATTGCTTTTCTCCCAAAACAACTAGGAGTAGAGTCAACACATTTCCATAAAATTACATTACCCAAATACTTACCACATTAATCATCTTTTCACTCTAGAACATCACAACACATTACAGCATTTCTTCCATTTCCAATACTTATCATCAATATTCAACATACACTTAAATTGTTCTGTTCATCAAAAAAATACTTACACACAATAACTCCTTTACATATACATATACAGAACAACATTTCAACAAACCCATATTCATAAACAGTTAAACCACTTTAGCCAATTTACAAAGTCCATCTGGTCGTCTTCACTCTTCTGGTCTTCGGGATAAGGCGTCAGCCACACAGTTCATCATCCCTTTGACTACCTTAACCTCGAAGTCGAAATGCTGTAACAGCAAGGCCCACCTCATCAGTTTACTATTGTGGGTTTTCATAGTCTTTAACCACCTCAGTGGGGAGTGGTCCGTACAAAGGATAAAATGCCTCCCCCAGATGTATGGCGATAACTTCTGAACCGCATAAACAATGGCAAGACACTCTTTCTCCACGGTAGCTAAGTGTCTCTCTCCTTTCTGAAGCTTTTTACTAAGGTAGGACACTGAATGCTGGTCTCCGTTTTCATCAGCTTGACACAAGACAGCTCCTACCCCGGCGTTGGATGCATCTGTGTACACGATAAATTCTCGGTCGAAGTCTGGGGCACGCAACACTGGATAGTGGATTAGCGCCTCCTTCAACTTCTGGAATGCCTCCTCGCAGTCACTGGTCCATGGGATGTGGTCATCAGTCTTCTTCCTCGTCAGCTCGGTCAGCGGCGCTGCCATCTCGCTGAACCTAGGAATAAATTTCCTATAGTAGCCTATCAGACCAAGAAATGATCTTACTCTTTTCTTGGTATTGGGTCTAGGCCAATCACGTACTGCCTCTACCTTTGCTTCCAGGGGCTTGATTACTCCTCCCCCTACAACATGACCCAAATACTTTATTTCTGGGCTACCCAGCTGGCATTTGCTTGCTTTCACGGTTAGCCCTACCGCACTTAACCTCTGCAGTACTACTTCTAGGTGTCTTAGGTGATCTTCCCAGGTGTTACTGAAGATACCTATGTCATCTATGTAGGCTACTGTAAAATCACTGAGCCCTTGTAAAGTCTGGTCCATCAGCCTTTGGAACATGGCTGGCGAATTCCTTAGGCCGAAACTGAGGACTCGAAACTCAAATAAACCGAAAGGGCTACAAAAAGCGGTCATCTCTTGATCTCTAGGATCAATCCTCACCTGCCAAAAACCCTTAACTAGGTCTAATGAAAAGATGTATCAACAACCCCCTATAGTTTCAATCAGGTTGTCCAGTATGGGCATAGGGTAAGCATCAGGTTTGGTCACAAGGTTTAGTTTCCTATAGTCAACACAGAACCTAACACTTCCATCCGGCTTATCAACCAGAATTATCGGAGCGGACCAAGGGCTAGAAGATGGTACAATGATATTCTCCTTGAGCATTTCATCCAACTCCTTGCGCACCTTGTCCTTATATGGTCCTGTTACTCTGTATGGGGTTACTGCCTGCGGTGGTGCATCTCCAGTATGGATCCTATGCATCACTCCCTTAGCTAACCCAGGCTTGTTTGAAAAGACCTTATAATATTTGGTAACTAGCGATTTCAGTTTTCTCTGCTGATCTAGGGTGAGTGCAGGGCTGATTCTCACCTCCTCTGGGTTGTACCTAACTTCACCCCTACCTTCCCAATAAGGCAAGTCATGTTCCTCCCTATCAGCAGCTTTCATTGCGAATAAAACTCTCTGTTCCTCCCTATAGTAAGGTTTCAGAGCGTTAACATGAACTACCCTCCTGCCTTGGTGTTCTTCTTCCTCAATAATGTAGTTTAGGTCATTCATTTTTGAAATAATCCTATATGGTCCTGCCCAATTTAATTGTAGCTTGTTCCCTTTGAAAGGTTTTAACCAAAGTACCTCATCTCCAGGGCTAAACTGTCTTTCCCTCGCCTTTTTATCGTACCAGGTTTTCTGTCTAGTTTTCTGTGCATGTAGATTTTCTGAAGCTAACTCTAAATTCCTTTTCAGGTCATTCATTAGCGTGTCTATGTAGGTAACTACATCTTGTGGATCATCTTCTGTGATCTGTTCCCAATTCTGTTTAATTAACTCAAGTGGTCCCTTCACTTTCCTCCCAAATAAAAGTTCAAATGGGCTAAAACCTGTACTGGCTTGTGGCACTGATCTATAAGCGAATAATAGTGATTGCAGTTTCTGATCCCAGTTGTTTGGATTTTCTGCCACGTAAGCTCTGATCATTCTCATTAGGGTCCCATTAAACTTTTCAGTTAACCCATTGCTCTGAGGATGATAGGCGGTAGTTTCTAAATGTTTAATCCCACAGTTTGCCATAATCGTTTCATGAGTTTAGAAGTAAAAGATGCTCCTAAATCTGTTATTATTTCTGAAGCAAAGCCCATCCGAGACATATAACTTACTAAGGCATCAGCTACTGTGTTGGTCTCTATGTTACTTAAGGGAATAGCCTCGGGATATCTAGTGGCATGGTCCACAATAGTGAGAATAAATCTGTCTCCCCTCTTTCTGAGGTTAGGCAATGGCCCTACAATGTCCACACCTATGCATTTAAATGGAGTAGAGATCACGGGTAATGGGCATAACTTGGCTTTGGTTCTGTCACGGTTGTTACCCTGTCTCTGGCAAACATCGCATTTTTGGCAGAAGTTTTTAATTTGCTTCCCTATCTCAGGCCAATAAAAATTTTGTGTGATCCTTTGCTTGGTCTTGTTTACTCCTAAGTGTGCAGCAAATATGTCAGAGTGCCCCCTTTCTAAGATCATCTGGCGATATTTTACAGGCACCACTATCTGACTTCGAATCCCATCTCCCCTTTTTGAGATATTCGTCAGTGTCTCTCTGTATAATATTCCCTGCTTGATGTGGAACCTCTCTGGAGTTTCAGGGGTTAACTGCACTCCTGTCACTTTCTCAAAACAACTTTTTAAAGTAAGATCTTCTTTTTGTTCTTGTGAAAATATACTGCTTTTGGGTAACTCAAGTGTAACTGCTTCTGCTTCTTGTCTACCCTCATTTTCTCTCACCTCCTGAACATCAGTAACTTCCTTAGCTGTCTCTGTTTGGTCTTGTGAACGTGTAAGAACTAACACCCTCTTAACATGTTCAGCCAAGTCTGTTCCCACAAGAACAGTGGCTGGCAGTTGCGAAGAAATCCCCACTCTCCAATTTCCCTGCCATCCTTTATAACGCACAAAAACTTCAGCTACTGGCAAAACGATTAACTCTTCCCCTATTCCTTTGATTGTCAGACTCTCCTGAGGTAATATATACTCCTGGGGTATGATATCAGGATGACACAAGGTCACCTGTGAACAAGTGTCCCTTAGGGCTAAATAGTTGTGATCAAAAATCCCAATATTATCTCCAGCTGCCTCAAAAAGTTGAGAATTTGTTCTAACCAGAAGACAGTGTTTTATTTCAGCCAGAGGGATACTTTCATCACAGCACTCAGCTGTTGTATCAAGTTGTGCTGGTGTTGCTATGGCAACAGTCCCTTCCAGCGGGGGAGTTCTCTGTTCCTTCTGAACACAATAAACAGCTTTTGGCTTGTTTACACTCATATTCTGAGGTAAATTTTCCTTCCTGTGTTTTAGTTTTTCACAATTTGAGACCAAATGTCCTTTTTCTTGGCAGTAATAACATTTTTTGCTGTTCCAAGAGTATTTCTTATCAAATTTTCCCTTTCCCTCCAAATTTTGAGTTTTCTGTTGTTTCTGCTCTGAGGGCTTCCCTCCAAAATGGCTACCTCCACCCTGCCGGCTCCTAACGTGTCCCTGAGAGAATCTATTATAATTTTCCCCTGTCTTCCTCACATTTTTCCCCTCAGAATATATTGGTTTTCTGATCTGTGTTATAAAATCTGCAATCTCTGTGGCTTCTTTCAAGTTTTTAGGCTGCCTTTCCTTGACTTGAAATTTTAATTCCCCCTGTAGAAGAGAATAAAACTGCTCTAGCCCTATAATATCTTTCAATTCTTGAAATGTCTGCACTCCCTCCTGTGCCAACCATTTATCCAAATATCTAGCTAAATTTGCTCCTAACTGTGTGAATGTTTCATCTGGTTTTTTGGTGAGTGATCTGAATCTTTGCCTAAGCTGTTCAGCATTGATGCCATGACGGGCAAATACAAGCTTTTTATACTCAGAATAATCCTTTATTAACTCAATAGGCATTTCAGCGTACACCTCAGCCAGGCTTCCACTAATTAATGATCTCAAAATTGTCATTTTTTCTGACTCCTTTATAGAAAAATCTGTACACGTTCTCTCATAAAGGGAAAAGAAAATTTCGGGACAATCTCCCTTCTTATAGACTGGAAATTTCTTTAGGTCAGCTTTTGACAATTGACCCTCAACAGTACTTGAATTCATATTGTTATTATTATTTTGATTCATCAACTCAAGTCTGCGTAGCTCAAATGCCATTTTCTCTCTCTGTAATCTCTCTTCCATTTCCATTTTCTCTCTTTCTATTTGTGCCTCAATTTCCCTCACTCTCAATTCATGAGCCTGCGCTAACTCAATTCTTTTGAGGTCTCCTAATTCTTCACTTGAAGCCCCTTTCTCCTGAACTGAGAGAATTCTTCCATCCTCCTCACTAAACTGTTCCTCAGAGACAACTGCCTCCTCAAACTGGCTTTGTTCAGTCATTTTTCTCCTTGTCAAGGGCATAATCTTTCACCCAAAAGGTTGTTTTCTACTTTCAAGCCTCAGTTTAAAAGAACACTATTTTTTTTCTACTCTGAGTCTGTGAGATATACTGTCGCTGTCCTTTCCAGCACTGACAGATAGAAACAGTAACTGGGCTCCTGCCCCTTTCGCTAGGCCTCTTACTAAACAGAGTGAATTCTCTTTACTCTGTCTCTGGTACCAATCTTAATTCACACAGCTCTGCCTCTCCTCAGGCTCTGCTGTCTAAATGGAGAGTTCCCTCAGCGTTGCTGTCTTTTGGCTTCCACTCTGTCCCCTCAGAGTTCCACTAAACTCAGGACAGGCCAGCCCCACCACAGCCTCTGCCTTTTGGGTCACTCTTCCCACAAAGATGGTCACCTCAGAGCTTCCCTATCTTAGTCCCCAGTCTGAGTTTCAGCGCCCCTCTACTAGACTTTCTCCCCTTGAGACAAGTCCTAGAAGGTCACCCACGCATCCACTCAGACGTCCCTGACTAAAATACCCTTGCTCTGGGCGTGATTCAGCCAAGGCTTCACTGGATCTCTTCGTATCCCACAAGCTGGCACCAAAATTTTGTAACGGCCTCCTTCTACCTCACCAAGGAAGGTCGCTACATCACTCCACTGTTACTCTTCTGGTAGTCTGCCACCAACCATCCCCTGCAATAAGTATCTTCAGGCCAGAATGGATTTCAAACAAAATAACTAAAGTTTATTGATTGGTACATTAAGATTGGTATAACAAATAAATCAGGTAATCACGTAAAGAAAGGCTCTAGCTCACACAGACTCATATCTCCACACAATCTGATCACTATCTCATCTCAACACTCACAGATCCCGATCTGACCCTCACACACATACACACCCCTATATATCCCAGCTCCTCCCCCTGATGTCCCGCCTTCCGACCACCATTGGATGTTAACACTCCAGCCTAAACCTTGAAGGACAGGTGACATCATAGCTGTTTGTAACACCCAGATTCTGCAAAATGGAAACTAGAACAAGAATTTATATACGCTGACATTACCCCCTTGATTTGAAAGGAAAGATCTCAATCACACGCAGCCAGTCGAGCACCGCCACTGAAGCCTCGCCACCTGGGCCACTGCCACCTCCTCCTCCTCTGCCACTTGGCGGAGCCGCACTCAGTCCTTGGCCCTGTGGGGCAGCTGCCTTTTTCCACCGGTGGTCGGCTCCTGGGCGACCGTTGAAGAGCAGCAGGTGGCTCGCCCTCCTAGGGCGCACGACACCACCTCCCGCTCTGGCCCCCGCACCATCGGCTGCTCACTGGAGTGGCCGCGGGCCTCGCCTTTGAAGCGCCGTGACAGCTGCTGCACGGAGGGCAAGAGGCTTTGCCAGGCCCGGCTGGCCAGCATGGAGGTGCCGCTGCTACTTTTTAATAAATTCCTGCTATCTGATACAGTGCTATATTGGATGGCATGAATTAAAATTAAGAGCCTCGTGGCGCAGTGGTTAAAACGCTGTACTGCAGCTAAAACTGTGCTCACGACCTGGGGTTCAAATCTCAGGTAGCCGGCTCAAGGTTGACTCAGCCTTCCATCCTTCCGAGGTCGGTAAAATGAGTACCCAGCTTGCTGGGGGGGCAATGTGTAGCCTGTATAATTAAAATTGTAAACCGCCCGGAGAGTGCTTGTAGCGCTATGGGGCGGTATATAAGTCCAATAAATAAATAAATAAATAAATAAATAAATAAATAAATAAATAAATAAATAAATAAAAATAAAAGCACCCCCTCCTGGCTTGCCCACCCTTCAGTCACCTGTCCCCATGTCCTCCCATTCTCACCCCATGTCCCCTCTTTCCCTTTTCACCCCTTTTCCCTCTCATCCTCTTTCTCCTCTGTACTGCCCCCCCAGCCTGATTGCCTCTCACCTTCCACCCAGGATTAACTTTGTTTTCTCTGGTAATGTGGGCAGTGGTGGGTCCTCCTCCCAACTGTGGGATTCCCTGAATGACTTCTTCCAAGCAGCCAGAGCGCCAGCCACCAGCTGATTGGCACCATGCCCAGGAGCCACAAGAAGCTGTGAAGCCAAATCACTGATTTTCCAATATGGAGAGGGGGCTCCCAGCTGGGGGATGCAGTTTCACTGCTTCTCTGGCTTCCTGAGCAGTGCCAACCAGCTTTGTCACAGAATATTCTTAAACAGCTTTCCAGGTTGTCACAGAATATTCTTAAACTGTGCTCTAATGAATGCAAGTTCAAATTCCTAAAGCTGCCACTGGACAAGTTCATGAGTCTTCCAAATAATCAGTTAGGAATTTATATGAAAATTCTAAAAGATGAAATGTAAAATTATACTTTGAAATATTCCATATTAACTTTCTGAAATCTCCCTTTAAACTACAATAAAGACATACAGTATATCAAATAAAATACTGTTTATATTGCAGAGCAATTGTAATGGAAAATCTAAAGTGAATTCTATGGCTTATAGATTATAGCAAAGACATTTTGGTGATCACAAAAAGCTATGGATTATTCTAAAAGAAATTGGTGTGTCATAACATTTGATTGTCTTGACCCATAATTTGTATTATGGACAACAAGCTACTGTTAGGAAAGAATTTGGAGAGACAGAATGGTTTCCCATAGACAAAGGTATCAAGACAATTATCTGTTTTATCTCCCTGTGTGTTCAGTCTACATGCATAAGTGAACATTGGCAGTGGTGGGGAAATCCATAATTTGATATGCAGACAATGACATCGCACTAAAAAAATGCAGCAATCACTTAGAACAAAAGCACAATTGGTATTGAACATTAAGAAACAAAAATAAGGACTACAGAGGGATCACATAACTTTAATGTTGACAATGAAGAAACTGGACTCTTCAAAGATTTGCAGTGCCTCAGTTCATGAGTCTAAGCAGAGACTTCAGCCAAGAAATCAGAAGACTGAGATTCAGAAATGCAGCTATGAAAGAATTAGAAAAGTTCCACATGATCAAGGCCAATGCTACGGTATTTCCAATTACTGTACACTGATGTGAAAGCTGCATGGTGGAGAAGGTTTGCAGGAGAGAAAAATAATTCAATTTGAAATGTAGTATTGGAGAAATGGTTGACAGATACTGTGAACTATCAGAAAGACAAACAAATGATTGCTTGATCCAATAGTCTGAACTCTGTATAAACAACAAAGAACAAACTGATGCTATCATACTTTGGATAAGACTCACTGGAAAAGACAACAATATTGGGGGAAGTTGAAGGCAATAGAAAAAGAGACCGACCAAATAGAAAATGAATTAACTTCGTGAAAGATGCCAAGTCTTGAGTACACAAGAGCTCAACAGGGCTTTTGGAGGTCACTCGGTCATAGGACTGCCATAAACTGGAAATGGCTTGACACCACCTGACAAAAAGCTGGATTTTCTTTCAGCTCAAATCAAATTTTTGACTTGGTTTCTTATTTTTTTTATTACATTGATTTTTGTAATTAGTTTCAATTGTGCACTTATTAAAATAGGTGCTTATTAAAATTAAGTACATTTGTCAAAAGCTTTTAAAATAGATACAAGAACATTCTGAAAATTAACAATTAAGTTTGTTTTTAATTATTCATTTTCAGGATGCCCTGGTGTCTATTTGTCCTGCATACAGCACTTCTGTACAGAAAAAGCTTCCTGTTTCTTGACTCTGTTTTCAAAAAACCAAGATGCAACCCGCCCCCCTGGGAATTCTAGCTATAATAAAGTTTTTTCTATAGAAAGGTACTGTGTCTTTCTTAAAGAGAAAAATAGGAAGCAGGAACAAAGTGGGTGGAAAGGATTATTGATTCTTCTGGATCAATACGTATGTTACAAGCCTCTACAGCTTAGGAAAACTACATAAATATGGGTTTCACATGAACAGGCTTCATTTGACAGTTGAAGTCAATTCTTCATGTGTCTTAGAGAGTGCAGTTTTAAAAAAACAATCCTGAAGTACCATCCTCTGTGGCATATATACTGTTTACAAAGGATTTGTAAATAACCAGTAAATGCATTATCAGCTAGTAGATTCCATTCTTTCAGATTATTTTTAAAATAACCAGCTGGCCATGAGTTTTAAGAAATGTTTATAAAGCTACCAATATTATGAAGGTTATGAAGGCAGCTTCTCGCCATGTTGTCAGTGGACCATAACTGATAATTCTCTATGCTTCATTGTGCAGTAGCCTGCATTGTATTCCGGGAATGAGTGCTGCCATAAAATCAATACTCTAACTATTCCTCTGGAGTACACATGAAGTTGAAGTATAGTTTAAGTATAGTGGTGGTAATATTCTCCAAGAAGAAAACAAAATTAATGTAGTGTTAATATATTGGCTACCAAATGGGTGAAGGGGCACGCCCACTTAGGAGGGGCTGAAGAAATGTTTGAATTTCTGTGTGAATTTCAGTTCTTCCCTTTCTAATCATGTCTACTCTGTTGTCTTTCCTGCTACTGAAACTGATATCAAAGGCTATTTAAAAACATAAGAACTGCACTCTTGAATCTCATCAGGGTCCATCTTATCCTGAATTGTGTTTCCAGCAGTTACAGGATGCCATGTGAGCTTCATCTGCATGTGTATACTCAACACCTATTATTTATCTCTTCCTCCTCAGCTTTCAAATAATGCTCCCAGTCCTATCATGTTGAAAGAAAGAAATGGAGAAGAAGAAAGTAAAAAAAACAAACCAACTTAGTTACTATGGCGTTCACCCTTGTAGGACCTCACAAAGGTGTTTTCCTCGCTTCCACCAGTGGATTACCTCAATCCACAATATAAATGATGTTTGTCAGAACACTTGTCTTGTGAATACAAACAGAACTTATTTATTGAAGTGAAGATGATTTAATAATAACAGAAGTTCTTCAGATAAACATTGTACACAAGCAAATAATTAACAGTTCTCTCAGTACATACTTTTCTCTTGCAATATCATTACCACCTTCTCTACCTATTTTCTTAACCAGCCTTATGACCCAGTACCTGTTCCCTCTCTCTCTGACTAACCAGCCCTTATTTCTATCTGGATATCATCCCTATATCAATCTCTATCTGACTCCTCCTTCTCCTGCCAAGCCTCATATAGCTGCTGACTCCTCCTCTCCAATCCTCTCATAGGCTCATGCAAATTAGCTCATGACTATGAATAGCATGAATGACATGGGGTGATCGTCACAGTTACAAAGCTGCAGAGTTCGCTCTGTGACACATTACTACACAATAAGACAAAGAGAAAGAGCAGACATTGGCTGAAATTCAGTAGTAAGTTACAACTAGAGTAGGTCCATTGAATTAGTGGAGATTGGTAACTCAACTCTTCTGTAAGTGCATTGATTCAGTGGGCCTGTTTTAGTTTATTTATTTATTAGATTTATATACTGCCCATCTAGAACGTGTCTACTCTGAGCAGTTTACATATAACATAAAAATAAGCTAAGGTAAAATCCAGATTGATCACAAGAGCCCAAAATGGGAAAGGAAGAAAAGAAGAAAGAGAAGAAAGAGAGGGAGAAAAAGAAAAGGGGAGATAGGCTAGGTAATGGCTGTAGGGAAGGCCTGCCTGTATAGCCATGTCTTCAGGTTGGTCTTAAAGGGCCTCAGCAGGGGAGCTAGGTGGATCTCTACAGGTAAGTTGTTCCAGAGGTGAGGGGCCACTGCTGAGAAGGCCCAATTTCTAGTTTATTCCCACTGGGCCTCTCTTGCTGTTAGGTCCCTCAGTTGCCCAGCCTGACTGGAGCAGGTGATACGTATAGAACTGGGCAGAAGAAGGCGCACTGCCAGGTATTGAGGGCCTAAACCATTAAGGGCTTTGTATGTAGTGATTAGCACCTTGAAATCAATGCGGAAGTGGATAGATAGCCAGTGTAAGGCAGCCAAGTTGACGGAAGTATGGTGAAATCTTTTCACCCCATTAACAGCCTGGCCACTGTGTTCTGGACCATCTGGAGCTTCCGCATCAATCTCAAAGGAAGCCCCATGTAGAGAGCATTACAGTAGTCTGTTCTGAGACTACAAGCGCATGTACCTGCATGATTGAGCACCCCTGCGTCAAGATAGGGATGCAGCTGGGTAATCTGCCAAAGATGTAAATGGGCAGAATGAAACATGGATGCTCCATGGTAAGTGCTGGGTCAAGATGGACTCCCAGACTGCAAAATGAATTCTTTGTGGTGAGAGTCACCCCCCCAAAAAAAGGGGGATTCCCCAAATCACTGACTTTGGGGCCACCCACTGGCAGGATCTCTGTCTTGTCCGGGTTCAACCTTAGTCCATTCGACTGCATCCATTGCAGAACGGCCTCCAGGCTGCACCCAAGGGACAGAACGGCATCCACTGCAGATGGAAAAAGGAGATGTAAAGCTGGGTGTCATCAGCATATTGGTGACTCGAAGCTCCACATCCCTGAAGCCCCCCAATGGCCTCATATAGGTGTTAAACAGCATTGGGGACATGATCGAACCCTGTGGGACCCCACAACTGAGGGACCACGGGGCCGATACATTCTCCCCAAACTGAACTCTCTGGGGATGGCCCTCCAAGAAGGACCAGAGCCAAGCAAGACCACCAGTCCCCAACTCAGAGAGTCTCCCCAAGAGGATACCATGGTCAACGGTATCAAAGGCGGCTGAGATATCAAGGAGGATGAGCAAGCACATTTTGCCCCTGTTAACCTCCCTAAGTAGGTCATCAAGTGGGATGACCAATGCAGTTTCCATGCCATGGCGTGGCCTGAAGCCTGACTGAAACAGATCCAGGGCATCAGTTTCATCCAAGAGAGCCTGAAGAAAAGAAACATTGGCGACAGGCCAATGTTGTCCACCACCAAGCTTGGTTTCTTTCTAATGGGTCTAATGACCATTTCCTTAAGGGCAAGAGGAACCTTGCCCTCAATAAGAGACCCACTTATTATTTCAGTGGCCCATTCAGTTATCACCGGCCTGGCAGCTTTGATTAGCCAGGCCAGGCAATGGTCAAAGGAGGAGGTGGTGGCTCAGCAGCGATCAAGGGCCTTGTCCACCTCTGCAGACGTCACAGGTTGAAACTCAGTAATTCTCAACGGACAAGACACTGTAATTGGATGATTTTTTAATTCTGCAAATTGGTCACAACAAATGCCAGATGGAGGCCAATCATTGTGGTCAATTCCAGATAGGTGACGTACTATACAGAAAAGTTCTGCTGCTGATTGGATGTTTCGCTTATCCGGAGAGTGAAGTAAGCTTTTCTAGCAGCCTCTACCTTAGCAAGGTAGAGATTACATGCAACCTTGGCAGCTTTTAAGTTATTTTCTGTCGGGTTCTGCCTCCAGAAACTCTCTAGCCTTCTCTTATTCTGCTTCATAGCCTGCAGTTGCTGGTTAATCCAAGGAGCTGGTTGAGCTCTGTGGCAGAGAGGGCATTTAGGAGCAATCGTGTCTGCAACCCTGGCATCCACCAGGGCCTCGACAGGAGTACCAGCCAAATCAGTTGGAATCCCACACATGGCATCCTGGAATCCAATACAATCCAATAGCCTGCGAGGGTGGACCATGAAAATAGGTCTTTGCTCCCCATGGGAAGGGAGGGCCACTGTGAGATTGCACTATCAGGTGGTGTTCTGACCACAACAAGGGGACCAACCAAAGGTCAGTCACCATCGGGCCACACTCTCTCTGCTCGGTGGTGAAAACCAGGTCCAAAGTGTAGCCACCCATGTGTGTGGGACTGAAACATGTCCAAAGAAGCCATGGTTTCCAAGAACTCAAGAGCTGGACTGGTATCCTCCACCTCCGCATGGATGTCGAAATCACCCAAGACCAAAAACCTCGAGGATTTCAAAAGTGCAGCTGAGATGAAATCGGTTAGCTCTGGTAGGGAGGTGGCTGAATCGTGGGGAGCACGGTATGCCAGCAAGATCCCAATACCCTCTCTGGCCCCAAGCAACACGTGGAGGGCCTCTAGGCCCAGCATCACCATAGCAGAGAGCCTGACAACCTCAAGGGTGTCCTTATAAACAATGGCAACTCCCCCCTGACCCTCCGGTCTACCCTGGTGCTGGACCACAAAACTGGGGGATAGGCAACAGACAGGGGCACACCCCCTTCACTCCCAGCCACATCTCGGTTATGCAAGCCAGATCTGCATCCTTTTCCAGAATAAGATCTTGTATTAGCTTGACTTTATGTTGCATAGTTGCAACATAAGACTGGATTTCTGCCAACAAATGCACAGAATTCAATTCCATTAAGTAGTACAGAAACCCAATAGCTTGTACAGTCTTGTGCCCACAAATGTCAGCCCAGTAAAGGATATTTTCTATCTTTACCATTTCTATCTTTTATTGCAGGCAGATAGACAGCCCCTAAAGATAATGAAATACGTTTCTAAGTAAATAGCATTTGTCAGTTACATAAAGCTTTTCGGATACTTTAGAAGGAAAACAGTGTGTGTGTGTGTGTGTGTGTGTGTGTGTGTGTGTGTGTGTGTGTTTTCCTTCTAAAGGAAACCCTTTCCCATAGGGTTCTTCTATTCCTCTTAGAATGAATTGCTTTCCACCTGTTATAGTTAGAGAATATCTACAACTCAACTTGTCCACAGTTACTACCTGGATAAGCAGGTTGAGCATAGGATAAGCACAGCACAGCACTGCACCAAGCACATTTGCAAGGGTCAACATACATCCACAGCTTCAGCCATCCCTATCTAGAGAAGTGGAGAAGGGGACTGAAGCCTGAAGAACCTAGGGCAAATATTATCATTTAACATCCTGAATATCATTGTGCAGGTCAAAATTGGGTATTATTTTCCCAATGGTGGTATCAGAAATTAAGGATAATGCCTTGAAAATTGTGATAGATGAATCCGTTTCCCAATACACAGAGTCCCATACCTGTTAATTTGTATTTTTACTGTTTGCACATTTATGGTCACTGAGATTTCCTAGATTTGCAGAATTCTATATGTATGTGGAGTGGGTTGGGGCCATGGAAATTTAATCAGCAGCCTTTTTTTAAAAAAAAGACTCCTTTATTGCTGCAGTACAAGATTCTCACCGTGCCATTGACCTCTGCACCTGTTGCTCTCTACATTTTTCATTATTTTCTCTTTCTGTTCACAATGAATACTTAATGAATGCAAGTAAGCAAGATTCCTTCTTTGAAATGGTGATGTGGTCTTGGGAAGATGAACTGTACACTCCGCTGGCACCGACAGGTATTCTCCAGTGAGGAAGCAATGCATCACTAAAGTAGGCCCTGAGTCATTAGAAGACTATTCCATATCCTTGTGAAAATAGTTCACTAAGATGAGATGGTTAGACAGTGTCATGGAAGCGACCAACATGAATTTTACCAAACTCCGGGAGGCAGTGGAAGGCAGGAGGGCCTGGCGTGCTCTGGTCCATGGGGTCACGAAGACTCGGTCATGACTAAATGACTAAACAAAAACAAAGGGGGAAAAATTGAAGCAATTTGGTAAAAGTGCATCTGCAAGTGTATGAATATGCACTTCAGCAGTCCATGAATGCCCCAGTAATTAGAATTTTATAATAAATTGTGTAGCTAATGCAACACAATGCAACAAGCTTTGCTGCATTCAATGCAAGTAGAAGCTCTCCATCTGAGCACATACAAGATTCCTTTATTAAGCCATACCCCATTACTGTTTCTTCAAAACTTGCAAAATAATCAGAACTACAGAAGCACACAGAGGGTTTGGCTCAGCAGAAGGAATAAATCTTCATTAGGGACTTAGGCTTAATACATATATATTGTCTGTAAAAGAAGCTAATAGAAGGACATTAAAGACCAATCAAGGTGTCCTTGGTTGACTTACACTGTGGTATTTCACCTAATGAGGACTTTGACAAACTTTGAGTTCCCAAACATGTTTTTTAATGTTACCCTTGCCATTTGCCAAGGTTAATGTTAATCATTCCAGTCCAAAGCCATTAACTCTGAAAAGTTTAAGACCTAAAATGAGTGCCCTAGTGAACACGGCAGACACTAAGAAGTCTCACAGAAGAACTGCATTCAGCTGAATTGATTGTGGTCATTTTGTACAATGTAAGCTTCTCCCAGCAGTACAAGTCTTCATCTCTTTGACTTCTAATACAGCAGAAGATCAGTCTCTAGTCATTAGACAAGGAACTTAAGATATACAGGTCAGCTTGCTTCTGTGTTTTACTCATTTTGTTCCATGATAGAGAAGACAGCACCAAGAGATTTGAAGGCCACATGTAGCCAGCTGGATCTTGGAGGCTGCGGCTGCGTCTCCATTGGCCAAATATTTTCTTTCAAAAATAATTTTAAAAAATCTCCCCACATGCTCCAATAGCCCATTAAAAAAAACATTTGTGGGGGCAGGACTGTTCAAGGATCCTGGCTGGTGAAAAGCACAGTACAGTACAGCATTGCCTTCCATACTCTTTAGAAGACAAAAGTGAACTTTCTGAAATTTTTTGTTTGTTTTTCTAAAAACGACAGTATGGGGGTCATAGGGCAGGAGTGCTGAAGTCCACAATTGTTGGCCCCATGTGGTCGATGGGCCCTTCTTTGCTCTCCTGTTCTAAGGGGTAAGATCCATTAATTGCTATCCAGGGAAGAACTGTGAGCAGAACAGGATCTGACAATGCCAGCAGGTATTATCAGCAGCAATCTGTAGGAGAACTACATTTCTCATGATCTCCTGGGCTTTGCACATAAGCAAATTGCTAGCTGAAACATCAGAACAAATGATATCCGGTGTATATCCCAAATATGAAGAGGACAAAAGGAATGGGACATGCATCCCTCATCTCCGTTCATACACATCACTTGCACTCAGTTCTGTTTGACAAGCAAGTGAAAGCGTGTTTTTGACAATTTTGGCTTAATTCTCAAAACATTTGGGAATGGCCAAAGACATTTTCTTGAACCCTTTGTTTGATCTGTAAAACTGATCCAATTCTTTCTGGGTTGTTGTTTTTTTCCTGGCTTACACTGAAGTAAATCTGAGATTTGTCATGGGAGCGCTAGAAAAGTTGGATTTCAAGAAGAGGTCTTGTGATTATTGTGTTGTTTAAACTGACTGAGAATCACCTTGAAACAGGTAGCAAATAAATATATAAATAAATTTTTAAAAAACTGAAAGGGAAAGAGAAATGTAGCATATAAGGATGTGAGACAATTCTTTCACTAGAATTTGGAAACATGAACTGTGTATCTGTGCATGCAGCTGTTACTGAATGAGGAATCACACAGAGAGATACAGTATGTTGTGCACATGCTTTCCTAGACCAATAAAAGAGTCAATTCACCAATGTGAACAGCTGCACAAAAATCACCCATCTAGAAAAGAATGGTGCTGTTTCCCTAGCAAAGAGCAAGATGGTAGCATTCAATCTTTTTGAAAAGGCTATGCATGCAAAGCCTAAGTGTTTCAGCTAAAGTTCTATGAGAGCAAAGCCCTTGACTAGGTTTCAGGTGCCACGTACAACAACATCACACACTCCACCCAATGAAAAACCCTTTGTTAATGAGCATGTTTTCCAGAAATGTGAATGAAGTCATGCTTATTCCAAAATAGATATAGATAGACACACAACTACAGACAACCTGTTAGCAGCACACCCTAATACTTTCTCAATTGCCCACTGTGACATTTACCCCTCGTGGCCCCTGTTTCTCTTCCAAACACAGAGCACATGAAGGCAAACCAAACACCTTTTCACACACTGCCACCAGTTGATCACTAAATCAACATATTTTACTTAGGAAAGATGAAGGTCCATGAATAATGCATAACCTATTCAGCATAATAAGGATGAATGCTATACCCACATTCCTACAGAACTAGCTTTGGAGCAAGGCAACCATGAATAAAAAAAATTGCAAGAGAAGGAAATGTAGCCAGAATAGTGAGAAATTAAGAACACAGATTAACATCCATCCTTACTCAAAACTTGGGTAAACCGATGCACCCTTTGTGAACTTAAGTTCTGCACCAAGTAAATACAAGGGTAAGCTCTGCTATTTGATTCATTACAGGAGGAAAACCTGCTTATTTAGAACAAAGCCCATTAAATATAGCAAGACTTTCTTTTTCCAAATACAGATCACATAAACTGGCCCAATACAACTTATGTAGCCATTGCCCTCCCAACCCTGGAATAAAGACGCAAGACAGCGATGTGGGTTAAATACGGGCCAAACTTTATTAATATAAATTCAGGTTCAAATTTTGCCATCCTTTACCAAAAGGAGAGGGCTATGCTATAGTGCGGAAAAAGGTAAATGGCAGGGGTATCCAAATACCCCTTGATCAACAAATGCGTGAGTCCCCAGCCCTAGGTTCCAGTGGTCTTAAAGATAGCAGGAACCCGGCTGGCTGCTAATAAACACCTCCAGACCTCAAGCCATCTTTACTCGATGACTATTGGTCCAGAAATGGCCCAATGCATCTTCCTGCCACAGGCACGGTAATCGCACGATCTGCAGTGCTGAGAGGTTGGATGCACTGTTGGCTTACCTTGAAATTACAGTGGGACACACTGGAAATACCTCATGCAAAACCCTTTGGAATTATATTCAAAGCAAGGCATGCATGGTTGAACTGCCTGCCCTGTGCCAGGGCGGGGAATTTGGGCAGTGGCATTTTTTCTATTCACTGTCAAATCTCTCACCTGTGTTTGGCCTGGCAAGAGTCATGTGCTGTAACCACAGACCCAGTTGTGGTTCATCCCAACACATGTTGGGATGAATAGCACTCCGCATGCAGAACGCCTGATCATACTATAGCCAGGCCTGGCAAGCGAAATCAGTGTAATCCCTATATATTATATCAAGCTATTGAAAAGGGCTTGTGCCCTTCAAGGTTGGGCCTTGACTATGACTCCTGCATATATCAAGAACACAGGAAGCCAGTTGCATCATGTCCTTTCTCGCTTCTTCTTCATATGCTTTTCTTTCTGTTTTTCATCTTCTTTATCTAATTCTTTCTTATCCACTTCTCTATTAAGAAGGTTGAATACATTCACGTATTTGTTCTTCTCAGATTTTTTTCTTTAATTAAGTGATCTCCCAAGGGCATGGAGTAATCCCCATATGGCAAAGCCGCTAAGGGAACTGAATTGTAGCCTGTAATAGGCACAGAGGGATATGGCCAAGCCCCTGCACTATGTACGTTGTCCGTTTGAACCTGCATGGGAGGGGCAGCATAAGGCATGCCTAAACCACTAAACTGCAAATTAGTATATGGCCATGGCATGTTAGTCAACCCTGTATTCGGTGCATTGCAGGGCATGCATGTAGAGTAACTAAATGAAGTGCAGCCAGCCCAGGGCCACGCGGTAGGTGTGTGAGTGCCAGGTGCGATAGTCAACTAACTGTGTGATGTCGTAGCCCTGCAGGGGTCATCCAGAGGATGCGATGTAGTGAAGCTAACTTCCTCCACCTCCTCCTGACCTCCCTGGTAGGCAGATGACAGCTCTGACACTCCCGGAGTCAAAGACCTCCACTTCTCCATGCTTCGAGCCCCCAGACTCACAGAGGCTCCATCAGCATCATGCCTAGGTGGAACTTCATGGACCTGGGCAGACTCAAGAGCAATAAACCCGGCCATTAGGTCCTGAGCCATTGCTTTTAATTTAGTGTTACGATGGCTTTTTGTCTCCCTAGCCGATCTGCATGGTAAAACCTCGCTCAGCTGAGGAGACTGCCTTGCCATCCTTTGGGCCTCCAGGGCTGAAATTTTTTCTTGTAGCTCCAGTCACACTGGCCAGGATTCCTTGTCTGATTATTATTGTGGGGGAGCCACCTGAGGGGCTAGCCTTGTTTTGGCAGGCTATTTCCCCTAGTGGGTGACCTGCACCTTCCTCAATGTCATTGTTGCCTTAGGTTATGGATTAATCAAGTGGTCATGAATGCTAACTAGTTTTAACCCAAGTGGTAGTGCAATAAGTTCTAGACATTAATTAGCCACCTATTTCAGCCTGACTATCGCATATAAATCACCCCGACTTTTACTATAGGCCTAAAAAGGGTCCCAAGCCACTGCCCCTTAAAAAAGAGTACTGGGGACAATGCCCTCTAAAATGCTCCCTAAAGCCCAGGCTTAGGTATACCTATTAATTTTCCACTTGATTAAATAAGACAATTTAATCCTATGGTGAATTAACTATAGCTTATTCCAATTTAATTCATTTGCTAAATATATCTTTTAATAATTAAATTGCTAATCAATTAAGTATTAATTTATTAAATTACTATTTGACTTAATATTAAATATTTATTAATATTTTTATATATTTGTGCTTCTACTACATCTCTTTCCTTTTTTAAAATTATTATTATTATATTTTAACATATGATTTACTGTAATTAACCTACTTTAATTTCCTTTCACCTTCTTTTTCTAATTTCATGTAATTTTGTTTTATTATTTTTTATATTTTAAATCATTTTTATTTTAAACCACTGTGCACTTTGCTATCAGACCATCCGGTCTACCAGTGCAGTTGCTTCCCAACCATTACTGTTTAAATGTTACTTTTTCCCCCTTGCTTGGTCGACACTACTTATTAATATTCAAATAAAGTAACTATGCAATTGATAAGTAAAAGACTCGAGATAATAAATAAAGAAACAAGAACTTAGACCCTGGGAGGGAGCCGATGCTACCCTCCCATCTGTGAAGCTCGAGATACAAATGACGCAGCTCTTAAAGTCGCAGTAACGCAGCAGGTCTCCGTCTCTTTCAGTGCCCGAAAAAGAAGAGGGTGGTGTGAGGGGAAAAAGCCCCTTAAGTAACCTGGCTTTCCCCCCCTCCCACTTGCAAGTCACTTGAGACTGGATGGTCTTGCGTTATCCAGAGTGGAGGGCAAAGAGCCAGCCTTGCTGTTTGTAGCCCATGGGCTCTCCAGAGGCTGCAGCATTTGTAGATGTTGACCCTGTCACGAACCTTTACACAGCAAATTCCTTCATTTATAATCTGATCAAGATAGGAGAGTCCAGCCCTCGTATTGTAGATTACATTTGCCACTACAGGATATCACAAATGGACTAGGGCTTTAGTGAAAGTTATTTCTACCTGTAGCCTGCTTCCAGTCCTCCTCTGTCTTTGGGGCTTCCTTATGTATAACAGTGGCTAATTAGAATTACACTTGTTTGTATGTGTCAGCAGTTGCACTGGCCATACAAAGTTGGTGCTTCCTCCTTTTGATTTTCCCTGAAATATCTCTCTCCTATAGGATGAGAGATTTGTGCAAAAAAGAAAAAGAAAAGAGTACATGCTAGGTGGGTGCAGTAGGTAGAGTAAAGCTGAACTACACATTTTTAAACAGTCATCTCATTTGCAACAGTCAAACACACACACAAAATGCAAACAACTTTAAGGACACATGAATCTGTCCTGGTTTAAACAATCTGATGGTCACTGAAATGAAACCAGAAATTATTTTGACTCATGTAGTCTAAAATGTTAATTTAACATCAAGCTTAGCTTCCCACCTAAGAAGCAATCAACCAGAAATGCCTGACATCTTTCTGCAAGTCAGGTGTCATCATCGCCTCTTTTTTTTCCCCTTTCCTTTTTGTAGTTTGGTGAGATTGCAGGCTCCAGTGTCTAGACTTCTGTAGTAATGAATCACATGTGGAGAGCAAGCAGAAGGAAAAACATGAAAACCCTTGTTTGTCGCTGCTGCTGCTGCTGACAAATGTAATTAGAAAAAGAAAGAAAGGCAATCCATATTGGTTTGTAGTGAACAATCTTAAAAATAATAATCTCTCAAAGCAAGATGGCATTGGGCAAAATGATGAAGTGGTGTTCAAAGTGCCATGGGTAGACAGAAGAAAAAAGTCTTTCTACTGTAGTAAAGTGTGGCATCTATTGGCCTTGAATTACCTTTCCAATTGAAACTTTTCTTGTAATTTGCCAAATATGCAATACCAAGAGTTAAGTCTTCATACTTAAGTTAGCATCTTCTAAAGAAGAAACAGACTACTAAAAGCAACCAAAGCATTTTTTTATTACAACAGACTACCACCATACACGGCAATAAACTTGAAGAGAACAAATGCAGTGCGATCGGGCAAATGTCTGTATATATGAAAAAAGGGATCTAAAACATACTGAGACAGGTAATAGAAATTCAATTTTTTCTTCGCTAACTACAATGATAATCTGGAAATATCCCATTCGTACACAGAATTTAGTTGTACACACCATCCACACCTACTACTATACATCATTCATATACAAAATCCTGTAGTCCTACTCAGGCCAGAAAAGGACTAAAATGAACATATGAGGAAGTGTATTAGTCCTGCCCCCTCTGGTCTAGTTTTTAATATATAGAAAACAGCAGCCTGGAGAGAAAGAACAGGGTTCTCTCCATATGGAACATCTTCATGATGTCACAAACTTTGATTTCTCAGGTCCAATGGCATGGCGAACCCTACCTACTGTCATTCTCCATACATGGAGAACAAAAAACGAAGACGGTGTCCATAATAACCCACTGTGATAAAACCAGGCTCCTATTATTTTGTACTCCTGTATGTGGCTTGCTTTGTCTGCCCGCCATTTTAGAAAAGGTGTGTGCCCTACTATCTGAAGGGGCACATTCAAAGTGTCAAATCAGGCAAAAATGCACCAAACAATAACACCAAACATCAAATCCATTATGAATGTTCCTCTCCACTTAATTCACAAATTCCCCAGAGGCTTATGCGAAAGGATAATTTAGACGGATTGGTCACAAACTCACTAATCACTTCACAACTTGGCCAAGGATTGCTATTTTAAGTAAAGATATATTATTTTTACTCAGTGTCCACTACAACTGCTCAAAATTCAGCATATCCTTTTTTTGACCTTTACAGATGATATTTCAAAGTGAATCCACTGCACAGCATTCAGCATTAAATATTTAGACTTTGTCTCTGAGACCTGCATTTTATGGCATTTTAATTAACAATAGGTTTTTGAGTGTGCTACAGGTGGCACACAACACAGCAGGTGCCCAAATACTGTGCAAAGCTTAGTAAGTGCACCTGACAATTTATAGCCCTTTAGTGTTATTAAGAATTTCATCAAGAAGCCAGTTTAGCAATTTGTCTTTCAAAAATATTTTTGTATGTAAATCAAAATAAAATGTAATGAACTCTCAAAAATATAGTTGATTAATTTTAAGGGCACAAAATATATGTGCAGAGTCTTTTTCATTAGCCAAAATACCTTTATCTTTTGGTTGCAAAGGGGTGGGATCTTCTTGTTGTTTAGCTGCTATGTGAAGAAACAGATGGCTACCTAAATCTCAGCATTCCCAGCAGGAATTGTGAACAGATGCCTTTAACAAGGAATAAAATAAGCCTTTTCTATAAGAATTTGCTCTGGGAATAGACTGATTTATGCAGTTTATTTGGAAGAGGGATCGTTTTTATGTTTTGTTTAGTATAACTGTCTGAACCCAGGAACCATTGGCTTAACAGCTGTATTTTGTACTTTTTGTGAGTTTGCACTCTTTAAAATGAAAAAGATACATCTACAAAAGGAATAAAACTCTCCAAAAAAAAAAATAAAGCTAGAACTTGGGATTAGCTAATAGCCTGTTAGATTGCCATAAGCACCTCTGATGATAAACCCCAAAGTTAGCAATAGCTTTTCTGAATTTACAGAGGTTTCTGTAATTATGAAAATACAGTGGTGCCTCGACTTACGAATTTAATTGGTTCCTGTCATAATACGAAATGGTTGTAAGTCGAAGCATAATTTCCCATTGAAATGCATTGAATCCGTTCCTGCTGAAGAAAACAACAACAACAAAAAATCACTGCAAGACCCATTGGAAACGCAATTAATCCCTTCCAGCCGAAAGGGGGGGAGAGAAAAGCAATCAAGAATGCAAGGCCCATCAGGAATGCAAAGAAATCAAAGGAGAAAGCAAACGGAGCACTTCAGAAATGCAAAGAAAGCAAAGTGAGCACATCAGAAATGCAAAGAAAACAAATGGAGCACATTAGAAATGCAAATAAAGCAAAGGGAGCACATTGGAAATGCAAGGAAAGCAAAGATAGCACATCGGAAATGCAAAGAAAACAAAGCAAAAAGCAAGGGAAGCATGCAAGACCCATCAGAAATGGAGGGTAAACTCCAAAAAGCAACCAAACCCTTCAAGACCCATCGGAAATTGGGGGAAACCAAAAAACAAACAACCCCCCCAAGACCCATCACAGCACAGAAACATAACCCCCCAGCCCAAAACCACACTGCAAAAACACCCAGAACAGTTTTTAAAAAGCAGGAAACAGCAGCTTACCAGGCAGCCTCCTCCGATCGCACACTCTCTAACTGCTGGGGCAAAAGACCTACAAAGAAGCAGCTTCCTCGCCACCAACAGTTAGCAATTTGAATTTCCTCCCGATTTCCCCTGCCTTCTTGTGTTCATAACTGGAAGCTCCAACCGCAAGTTGAAGCAAAATTTTGTGACCGGAGCTGGTCATAACTCAAAATGTTCATATGTCGTGACATTCATAAGTCGAGGCACCACTGTAAGTGCAATAATAGTAGGAAAAAGAAGCATTATGAAATAAGGAGTGTTTTTCAAACAGTAGCCACACACTATCCGTAGTAGGAATAATTGTCTGTAAATAATACCATGTTATGTTATGCACCTGATGTTCTTTCACGTTAGGAAAAATGTGACACACAGCATGTTAATACACAATATAGTCGGAGCAACGAAGAAGTATACATGTCAAATATATCAAGAAAGTAAATAAGGGAATATACAGATACTATAATACTATTCAAGTATTCTACAAATGGGTTTAATGAGCAGAGAAGAAACAGAGAAGATGAGCATGTTACCCCATACTGACACTCCCCTATTCTCACTGCCCTTCCTTGTACTGAAGACAAACCTCTGCAGCAGAATGCCTTATGCATTTGTATAGATGCAGAAGGCCTCCACATGCAGAATGTTGTCCTTTGTGTGCAAGGATGACAAGAATAGCCATGAGAAGGAGACAGAGTTATAAACATTCCTATAAAATAGGGAGTGCAGAAGCAGGATGAGAATTCTTTCCATAGTTATCACCTTAACTATATTGTCAAGGAAATGTAAGTTTCCATTGTTTTCAGAAAACAGGGAGATGACACACTATATCTCCTCCAGAAAGCTATTATGGTGGAAAATGCTGCTTTTCTTCACAATAGTTCACATATTACAGATATTAAGTAGCGAGTGCATTCATACAGAAGGATGTATTATCTGGAAACTTCCCGCATTATGGGTTAAACCCAGCCATTAGTTCCAGCCACATTACAGCTATTTCAGGAATGGGACATAAATCTACACTAATGCAAATCCCATTGATACAGTGGGCCTACTCTAGGAGAGGCTAAGGATTTGATTCAGCCTTAAATTTTATGAGATAATGTCTAATATGTTTTAAAAATACAGTACAAAGGCTTTAAAACGGATATTTTCAAACAATTGTATAATGCAGGTACCTATGCTCCTAATTAGCCCTGAAAAAGAGATATACTGTACATATGTGAAACTTTTCTGCTAGTACAATGAGCCATTACAATACATACTACTTAAATTGGCACTGAATAAACAAGTCGATTGTTCTGTGATGTTTTGAACCATCTTTTGTGGGGAACTTTGCCTGTTTTGTTTTCAATGTGAGGATTTTATGAAAAGGCATTGGAGTTAGTAAGAGATGTCTTTCCCTCAATACTCCATTATCCTGACTTAACTTTGTCCGCTATTTATCCTATTCCACAAGAGTATGCCTGATTCACTGAAAAAGAAGAGCACAAGAATCCAGTGACTTACTTTCTGTTCTAGCAATACATAAAATTTAATGCATGAGCCTGCAGAGGAAGATCTACAACTGCCAAAGGTACTGTTCAGTGTCACAGAGCCATAACAGAAGTTCATCATATTAGAAAGGAGGGAAATCAGACATCTGGTGAGATACCCCTTGGAGACTACTGGATGTGCAAATGGTTGAGCTCTGGTTCTCCTCTGCCAGTGAGATTGCAGTTTTGATTTTATCCTACAGTTTTGATTTTATCCTTTCAGGCTCTATCAAAAAGCAGCAATGTGTATACCTATTATGTGATTGTAATGCTTGCCATTTTTGTTTAGTTTTTTTTAAGAGGAAAGTGTTTAAGCTCTGGGCATCTCATATTTATTTCAAATTTGGTGTAGGCACATCATATTCTTTGTTTAGCCCCGTTGAGGAAGGAAATCCTTCATCAATGACTTTCCAAGCAGTGATTAAATGATTAGCAAGATTTTAATCCCCATTAATCCCTACAGGAGAAACTATTGGTGAGTTTATCCTATGCAGTCTCAGTTCTTCATTCTGAGGTCAAAATCTAGATAGTACTCTATAGTGCAGAAAGATAAGATGTGGACCTTCAGATGTGGCTGGACTGCAGCTTCCAACATTCCTCACCATTGGCTATGCTGACTAGGGTCTTCGGCCAGCAGCTGCTGGGATGCTGGGCTTTGCATACCTCTGCTCTATAGTCTTCAACAGATTATTTTAAAATAATATTTATTTATTTATTTATTTATTTCATTTTTATACCACCCATCTAGTGAAGGGCCATTCTGGATGGTTTACAACAAAACACACAACAGCATAATTAAAATACCAATTCAACAACAACAAAAAACAACCCCAAAATAATAAAATATAAAAATAGCACAATGTAAATTATCATATCATTATATAGAAACATTTAAAACAACAACAATCTTAGAACTGCAAAGCTAGCCCCTATGTATAACTGAGTCCAGCCCCTGTCAAGGAGGCATGCCTGGAAATCAAACTTCCAACTTCTGGCTTCACAGCCAAATGGCTAAACCACCAACCTATCCAGTGGTTCAACAAGTAGTTATATTTTTTCCCCTGTTTGTTAGAATTAGATGGCATTTTCAAGCTTTATAAGGTGATCATACCTACAAAACACCAGACCAGTAGGTGTAAGGTTCTCTCTGTGCGTATTAAGCATCTCTATATCTGAATATTTTTGAAAAAGAGAGAATGTTTTCCTGATAGAACTGAATAATGCAATTTCCCCTTCCTAAGTTGCTAGGCATATCAAGTTTCAATAATGCTGGAAATGAATTCAGATAAGATGGAAATCCAACTGTTGGCAGGATCATCAGACCAGTTAGAAGGAAAGTTATCAAGCCTCCATGGGGTTACCCTCCCCTTGAAGGATCCGGTTCATAGCTGGGGGTACTCTTGGATTCAGCTCTCTCTATGGAGGCAAATGTATCTGCTGTAGACAGAGTTAACACTCTCTTTCCTTATTTGTCCTGCTTGACCACAGATAATCTTACAACTAATTAACTAACTAATATCTTTATTTTACTGATATTTTTGCCTTACCACCAATCTGATGGGAAATGTATACATAATT
The DNA here is from genome assembly GCF_051106095.1 of Pogona vitticeps. NCBI lineage: Eukaryota > Metazoa > Chordata > Lepidosauria > Squamata > Agamidae > Pogona > Pogona vitticeps. Next base: position 79,091,662 of record NC_135788.1, on the reverse strand, counting down.
TCCTGAATTGCTAAGGACTGAGGCTCCCTTAAAAAACATACACAAGAACTTTTTTAACTTCAAGAAATTACACACACACACACACAAAGAGAAAGAAAGAGAGGGAGTTTTCATAAGAAACTCATTTGCTGGTGAAGGATTCCACATACTGTAATTGAGGAAGAGCTGGACTTGGGAGATTTGCAGCGCAGGTGAGTCAAAAATATTCAGGAATGGCTATACTTGTACACAGAATTTTGAGTGTCATTGTTCTCGATTCATCTGTGCAAATATATCAGATTTGATTTATAAATTGACTCCGAGGTACCTCTTTGTCAATGTTTATAAACCCAACACAGATTATTCTGGATTCTCTCATGCCCAACATATATACATATATACTATAATTTGATGCACTGCAGATAATTTGTGGGTCGTGCATCAAATAATTTATTTAATGAAATCATCATTCCCTTATTAAACGGGAATATTTCATTTCATGCTCCAAAATCCATGGCACTACACAACCCTGCATTACACATCCTTCAACCAGACTTAAGCCGGGAGGAATCTGACACCTCATTCATCTCACCAGTACCGTTTATACTTTCTTGCCTCAAGTGCACCAGAACTTCTTTTGTCTGGATTATTTTTTAATTAGTTCTTCAATGATGGAGTCCGTTTTGGAATGCAAAACAGGATCAGGAGTTATTTGAAATCATGACCCAGTAATGCTAACATTGTCTCCACCTTCACGAATGTGAATTTCGTTGTATGATATACTGTGTATATACTTACAGTGACAATAAATTATATTATATATTACCTTCTGCCCCACAACAGCACTTGAACATGACATTAATACAGTAAAAGACCTGCACTTTTTGCTGAACTTGAGGGAAAGGATGTCACAGTTGCAGAAAGGAGACACCAGTTGTGAGATTTGCTGTAGTGCGAGATACCAAGAAAGTAAGGGACGGTCACAGCACATGCTTCATACAAAAAGCAGCCACTCAGCTGGAGAATGACCTACAGGAGCTAGCACAGTCTTATGTTTTAAAAATTCCAGAAAAATGTAATGATTTAATTTAATGATTACATTTAATGTTGAAAAGGCACCATTTAGCTCAGGTAGAACGTCACCTCACCTCTATTAAGCAATCTTTCCTGAAGTCAGAAAGGCAGACAAATAACTTGTGTTCCAGTTAAAGTGAGTTCAACAACAACAACAACAACAACAACAAAACACTGTCATAGGAATTTGATATGCTGCAAATTCAGTGCAAAAAACAAAAACAAAACCCTAAATGGATCAGTGAACCATTTCAAACATTTTAAAAAGAAGACATTGGCTAAAATCCTGTTGCTTAGCACAATAAGTTACAAGTGGAGTTGGCCAACTAGTGCAAATTACTACAATAAGCAACAGAATTTCAGCTATGAACTCCTTCTCAGATACTAGCCAACTCCCAAAACTAGAGAAGAAACCAAAACTGTTAATGACTTTACTTCTAAAATACAGAAAGCAGTTAAAATCACGAAGATAAGAAAGGCTTCTGGTTTGAATGAGTGTCTTACTAAATTGTACAAGACATTTGGCTTTGCGCTAGTTCCAGTAACAGATAGATTGCTTATTAGAATATGATGAATCAAATGACATTATTTTCAGTCTTCAGCTCTTTCTGAAATACATTCAGAATGAAGTAGTATATTAAGTAGAAGAGTATTTATTTGTTTCTGAGAAAGGTGATATGCCAACATAAACTGAAATTGACACCCTTCATTATACATTATTTTAATCTAAGCATCACTTGAGGTCATGACTCTTCTGTTTCCCACTGTTCCATTCTTGGGGGAGGGAAGCATTTTCCTTCTTTTGTGTCCAACCTGTTTTCTGTTTTGATTAGTTCTCTGACACTTATCAAAGTAGATTATTTCCTCAGCAGATTATACTATATGGGGATCTGAACCATGTGGCCTCAAATAATTTCATAGACAGAAGAGGAAGCCTTTGTCAGGAAATCTCTTTGCCTCTTTTAAGAAAAAACAATATTTGTCAGATAAATAAACTTTCTGTCTCTTTAATTCACCCTATAACTGAGTAGTAGACAGTAAGGTTAAGATGAAAATATTTAATTTCTTCAAATAAATCCTGGTCTGCAGGCAGGAACCTATACTCAGACTTGCTCTTAGAATGATTATTTGTGTCCTTTGTGAGTGGATGAAGGAACATAAGGAGGCAGCTGAGAGTGGGCCGTCCCCTCATCCGTCTGAAAGGGAAACTCCAGGTAAGGGAAATGAGAAAAAGGAGATGTGCAAGATGGAGGAGGAAATGAGAGGGTTAAAGGTGGGGGAGGGGAAGAGTCAGGAGAGGGGATTCGAAGGGAGTTGGACGTTTTCCTCACTACTGAGGAGGATGGAAAATCAGGGGAAATGCAAAAGGTAGTAATAATTGAGGATGATTGGAAGGAGGATGAAAAGGGTGAACCAAAGGTATTTAAAGTACCTCAGAAAGTGTTGAATAAAAGAGATTGCATTCGGGAAGTGACAGTACTGTAGAAGGAGTGAAACCAATCATCAAGGGACTACATCCAGAGGAATGCATGGTATTGGTCTACCTGCGGGGTCGAGGTCCTCTGAAGTACGTAACCGGTCCCAAGCCTCTTCAATTGGGAGAGAAACCTCCGGAGGGTGAATGGTCCAGGCACCCCTGCTGTGAGATTATTTGTGCCATTTGGCGTGGGTGTCTGAAAATGCCGACTGACCAGGAGAAGTTCGGGAAGACTTACCATTGATAGAAACATCATTAGAAAAACCGCTACCCTTGTTATGGGACTGTTTACCTGAGAGTTTGACTTTTGAAAATCCCATTGAGACAGCTATGCAAAAAAAGTTAAAGTTATACGAACAAAGATTTAATTAATGAAATTCCACTTTTGTCATTTCATCTACAAAATGAGGAACTGTCAAAAGGAATAAGTGAACCCCATCACACTTGAGCCCTGGCTCAATATTTAGCTCCATTGAAGTGGGAATGAAGAGAGACATTGAAGAAACTGACTACCTCGGACATCTCTAACATTTTGATCCTAAGTGCTTCATAACCAAATGCATTCTACTGATTTCTAACAACGTTATTTCTTTTTATTATCGAAGTAGCATCAAGCCCTACTTGAACTCAATTGTATCCCTTTGGAACACATTAGATCATCCTCTGTGTCTCACACACAAAGAGTTTTCAAATGGCTAACTATAAAGTGGAGATCCAGATACAATTCAGCTCCCTTGTCTCTGGATTTCCACAGAATAAATAAATAAATAGATTAAAAACTCCCTCCAACTAAAAAAAGCAGCACATGCACAGCTATCATTGGCATCACTGAAAATGAATCAAAGCTAGAAGTTTTTATTCTGCCTGTTCCTTTGGCAAGAAAGTATATTTAAAAGTGGCTCTAAGACATAAAGCAACATTTTTCATTCCATATCAGTGGAAATCTGCCATGTATTTTCTTTGCAAATCTTTATGCAATGGCTAAGTAATTGTGCAGTTATTGTTTATGCCTGACATTTGTAGAATGCAGCTACAATTATCATAGTTAATAACTATTATGCAGGCTGGGATCAGAACTGAAAAACATTATTATTTAAAAATTCAGTTGCCGGAACTCTCAACCCTTCATGGATTGCTGCCTTGTCGTGGCGAAGGGGCTTGAGTAACTCAGAGAAACTATGGGCTATGCCGTGCAGGGACACCCAAGACGGACAGGACATAGTGGAGAGTTCCGACTAAACGCAATCCACCTGGAGTAGGAAATGGCAAGCCACTCCAGTATCTTTGCCAAGAACGCCCCATGATCAGAAACAAAAGGCTAAAAGATATGACGCTGGAAGATGGGCCCCTCAGGTCGGAAGGCATCCAACATGCTACTGAGGAAGAGCGGAGGACAAGTACAAGTAGCTCCAGAGCTAATGAAGTGGTTGGGCCAAAGCCGAAAGGACGCTCAGCTGTGGACGTGCCTGGAAGTGAAAGGAAAATCCAATGCTGCAAAGAAAAATACTGCATAGGAACCTGGAATGTAAGATCTATGAACATTGGGAAGCTGGAGGTGGTCAAACAGGAGATGGCAAGAATAAACATCGACATCCTGGGCATCAGTGAACTAAAATGGACAGGAATGGGCGAATTCAGCTCAGATGATTATCATATCTACTATTGTGGACAAGAATCCCGTAGAAGGAATGGAGTAGCCCTCATAGTCAACAAAAGAGTGGGAAAAGCTGTAATGGGATACAATCTCAAAAATGATAGAATGATGTCAATATGAATCCAAGGCAGACCATTCAACATCACAATAATCCAAGTTTATGCACCAACCAGCATTGCTGAGGAGACTGAAATTGAACGATTCTATGAAGATTTACAACACCTTCTAGAACTGACACCAAAGAAAGATGTTCTTCTCATTCTAGGGGACTGGAATGCTAAAGTAGAGAGCCAAGAGATAAAAGGAACAACAGGGAAGTTTGGCCTTGGAGTTCAGAACGAAGCAGGACAAAGGCTAATAGAGTTTTGTCAAGAGAATAAGCTGGTCATCACAAACACTCTTTTCCAACAACACAAGAGGCGACTCTATACATGGAAATCACCAGATGGGCAATATCGAAATCAGATTGATTATATTCTCTGCAGCCAAAGATGGAGAAGCTCTATACAGTCAGCAAAAACAAGACCTGGAGCTGACTGCGGTTCTGATCATCAGCTTCTCATAGCAAAATTCAAGCTTAGACTGAAGAGATTAGGAAAAACCACTGGGCCACTCAGGTATAATCTAAACCAAATCCCTTATGAATACACAGTGGAAGTAAAGAACAGATTTAAGGAACTAGATTTGGTGGACAGAGTGCCTGAAGAACTTTGGATAGAGGCTCGTAACATTGTCCAGGAGGCAGCAACGAAAACAATCCCAAAGAAAAGGAAATGCAAGAAAGCAAAGTGGCTGTCCAACGAGGCCTTAGAAATAGCAGAGAGGAGAAGGGAAGCAAAATGCAAGGGAGATAGGGAAAGTTACAGAAACTTGAATGCAGACTTCCAAAGAATAGCAAGGAGAGACAAGAGGGCCTTCTTAAATGAACAATGCAAAGAAATAGAGGAAGATAACAGAAAAGGAAAGACCAGAGATCTGTTCAGGAAAATTGGACATATTAGAGGAACATTTTGCGCAAAGATGAACATGATAAAAGACAAAAATGGGAGGGACCTAACAGAAGCAGAAGACGTCAAGAAGAGGTGGCAAGAATACACAGAGGAATTATATCAGAAAGATGTGGATATCCCGGACAACCCAGACAATGTAGTTGCTGACCTTGAGCCAGACATCCTAGAGAGCGAAGTCAAGTGGGCCTTAGAAAGCCTGGCTAACAACAAGGCCAGTGGAGGTGATGGCATTCCAGTTGAACTATTTAAAATCTTGAAAGATGATGCTGTTAAGGTGCTACATTCAATATGCCAGCAAGTTTGGAAAACTCAACAATGGCCAGAGGATTGGAAAAGATCAGTCTACATCCCAATCCCAAAGAAAGGCAGTGCCAAAGAATGCTCCAACTACCGTACAATTGCACTCATTCCGCACGCTAGCAAGGTTATGCTCAAAATCCTACAAGGTAGGCTTCAGCAGTATGTGGACCGAGAACTCCCAGAAGTACAAGCTGGATTCCAAAGAGGCAGAGGAACTCGAGACCAAATTGCTAACTTGCGCTGGATTATGGAGAAAGCCAGAGAGTTCCAGAAAAATATCTACTTCTGCTTCATTGACTATGCGAAAGCCTTTGACTGTGTGGACCACAGCAAACTATGGCAAGTTCTTAAAGAAATGGGAGTGCCTGACCACTTTATCTGTCTCCTGAGAAACCTATATGTGGGACAGGAAGCAACAGTTAGAACTGGTCATGGAACAACTGAGTGGTTCAAAATTGGGAAAGGAGTACGGCAAGGCTGTATATTGTCCCCCAGCTTATTTAACTTATATGCAGAATACATCATGCGGAAGGCTGGACTGGAAGAAATCCAAGCCGGAATTAAGATTGCCGGAAGAAATATCAACAACCTCCGATATGCAGATGATACCACTCTGATGGCAGAAAGTGAGGAGGAATTAAAGAACCTTGTAATGAGAGTGAAAGAGGAGAGTGCAAAAAACGGTCTGAAACTCAACATCAAAAAAACTAAGATCATGGCCACTGGTCCCATCACCTCCTGGGAAATAGAAGGGGAAGATATAGAGGCAGTGTCAAATTTTATCTTCCTGGGCTCCATGATCACTGCAGATGGAGACAGCAGCCCTGAAATTAAAAGGCGCCTTCTTCTTGGGAGGAAAGCGATGACAAATCTTGACAGCATCTTGAAAAGCAGAGACATCACCTTGCCAACAAAAATCCGAATAGTCAAAGCTATGGTTTTTCCTGTCGTGATGTATGGAAGTGAGAGCTGGACCATAAAGAAAGCAGACCGCCGAAGAATTGATGCCTTTGAATTGTGGTGCTGGAGGAGGCTCTTGAGAATCCCCTGGACTGCAAGGAGAACAAACCTATCAGTTCTAAAGGAAATCAACCCTGAGTGCTCACTGGAAGGACAGATCCTGAAGCTGAGGCTCCAGTACTTTGGCCATCTAATGAGAAGAAAAGACTCCCTGGAAAAGACCCTGATGTTGGGAAAGTGTGATGGCAAGAGGAGAAGGGGACGACCGAGGATGAGATGGCTGGACAGTGTCTGCGAAGCAACCAACATGAACCTGACACAACTCCGGGAGGCAGTAGAAGACAGGAGGGCCTGGCGTGCTCTGGTCCATGGGGTCACGAAGAGTCGGACACGACTAAACGACTAAACACACACACACATAGACAAAAAAACACAGGAAGGCTATTGAAGAATTTGGCTAATATCTTTTATAGTTAGTAATCAGGCATAGATAATAACTGCACAGATAAAGCGTGAGAGAATAGCTTAAGTCTTGACAGCCCACCCCTTTTCACAGTGACTAGCACTTTATATTATAAAAATCACTTTGGAAACATTTTAAGTGGAAAAAGTGTAACTTTACTGACAGTTGTTGTCTATAGTTACAGTCAGTAGAAAAATAGGAAAAAAATTTATTCCCACACATGGGATAGACTCCTCAGTGCTTCCTGCATACCCAACAGCCAAGAAAGGAGAGACACTAACAAAGGAAGTAAAGCAAACAAACAGGAAGAGATGAGGGGTAAGTCAGAGGTGGGAAAGAGAACTTTACCAATTGGTTAGTGGGAAAGGAGAATCTTTTTAGAGCCTAAAAGCCCCTCTCCCACGGATACCCAGTGTTAGAAAGTATGCAGGATTATAATTAACAAAAGTCACAGATCCACAGTTCTTTGAGAAGACAGAGACTTTTGGAATTGGAAGAGGAATATCTTGATGTGTGGTGCTTTTAATAATGAGAGGGTTTGAGATGTGTCTTAGATTCTGATATGGCCCAGTCTTTAGTTCTATGTTTATTTTTTTATCCATTTATTCAATTTGTATCCTGCTCCCATTAATGTCACAGCACTACTCTAGTCATAAAACAGAGGGGGAAAACTGAAATAATTAAACAAATAGCAATAACTCGAGGGGGGGGGGACAGATGGTACCAACTAATCCCAGAGCGGATGGAGGAAAAGAGGATGGGGAAAGAAAAAGGGGGGGGGACTGGTCAGCTGGGATTGGTGTGGAAAGCCTCACTGAAAAGCATGTCTTTAACTGCTCCTAAAAGTCCACAGGGAGGGGGCTAGATGGAGCTCCTCTCGAAGCTGGTTCCATAAAGTTGGAGCCACCGCAAAGAAAGCCCTATCTATTGTAGAGGATTTATGGGCCTCCCTCAAGGTGACCACCCAGAGGAGCCTCAACTGGGATCATCTTGTGGGTGGGGCAGATGACATTAAGGAGAGATACTCCAACAAGTACCTTGGGCCCAAACCATGGAGTGTCAAAATCTTGAACCTGATCTGGGATGCCACAGGCAACCGGTGGAGGTGAGCCAGAACGGGAGTGATGCAGTCAAATTTACTAGCACCAACCACCAATCTGGCTGCTGCATTTTGGACCCACCAAAGTATCTGGATCAGGTACAAGGGGAGCTCCATGTAAGGGCATTGCAGTAGTTGATCCAGGAGATGACCAGGGCCTGCACCAAAGTCCTGAGGGATTCCTCATCTAGGTAGGGGCAAAGTTGGGCCATTAGCTTAAGCTGGTTAAAGGCTGATCTATGTATCTTCCAAATCTTTTCCTTTCCTACAACAACAGTGATAAGGAGTCTGATTTTGTCCTATCTAACCCTTGGGTATCCAAAACATTTAGCTTTTAAATCCAAAAGACAGATTTGCCTTCCATGATAGTCATCAATGACAAAATGACAATTTACTAATTCTGTGACAAAGTGCATCACTGAAGTCATTTACTTACAATGTATTTCCTTCATTTCACTTTAGCATAGCAAAAATTATTTAATAATATACATCACTTAGGTTCAAATGAAGCAGCTTTGACAATGGACGACCAGACTTGATATCCTAGTTTTTGTTAAAAGCATTCTATTCCAAATCTAAAACAGCTACGGCAATATAACATTCAGTTTTCTCCTGCTGCACAAATACTGAATGTGCTAAGTTAATCAAAGTGGTAATTATATATGGTAAAAATTTACAGCAAGTTTATATTTAGGGAAGATATAGTACTAGTACCAGTAGAAGGTCAATGTATTGTCCCCCCAATTTCCTGAAAAGAAGACTTCAAATGCTAAGACTACAGAGCTATATCCACCATGAAACCCAACATTTGTCATCCCGAAACAGCCACCTTGATCTGTCTCATAGTTACAGCTGGTTCTCATCACTTATATCTGCCTGCCTTGCAGGGTTGTTGCTCATCTGACTCAAACTGGCAGACATTCCACTTTGTACCTCATTGCTTTCTTACATCGTATTTCTGCTTCATATATATAAGCGTTGTTCAGATAAAACAAGGGGCTCTTAGCATCACCTTCAAATAGGAGGCACTCTGGTGCTCACCTACATACCTCAGAACAAACTGATACTAAAAGTAAACCATGCTTTCAGAAGGGACAAAAAGGTCTACAGGATTGTGAAAAATGTCAATGTATAAAGACAGTCACCCCTCCCACTATGGTTTAGCCATACTTTGGGGGACTATTTATGGATATTCTGTCTACCATCTAATTTAACAGATACTAACAGGGCTTGAACTGCTTATGTTAGTTTAAAATATGTCACAATACGTAGCACATGAAATAAGTAGCTTATTAGTCAAGGTCATGTACTGTTTATATCTGAATTTTGTTTCAGTTTGATCACAATTTAACAAAATATGTAAAATTCAAATGATAACAATTTAATAAAATATGTAAATTTTGTTTCAGTTTGATTTTTATAAGCCTTTGCAAACCTTCTTAAAATTCAAATGAAGACAAAGCAAAATGAGCAGAGGCTACATTTTCCAAACCAAACCAAACCAATGCAGAAGCATAAATTCATTAACTTATAATTGCTCCCTCTTTTCATTACTTGTTACACTTCTCTCTCTCTTTTTTTAACATTTGTTGCTAGCAATCTGGTGCAACATGCTCTTGCATAGCAGTCTTTGAATAAGAAGATAAAAATCAGTAAGTCATTTATATGTCAGTAAAATATTCATTAGAGTTAAATACATTTTATGCACACATTTGCATTTCATGTACTTGCTAAAAATACTCCAAGAAAGACTACTGTTTCATAATTCTTTACGTAACTGAGGAAGCCATGGTCTAAAGCTTGCTCAGGACTGTTAAACTAGTCTTCCATCTCCAATTTTATTCCTCAAACATGGAGAGGAAGTGAGGGAAACAGAATGAGCCAGCTGATCCCCCATTATAAGCTCTACACTAATATTTATTCAAACCCAATGCAATTCATATTTCTATCCATGCCTAGTCAGTTAAACATACTGCAGAAATAGTTCTGTGTCAGTATATTAGACAGAAACAAAACAGAAGAAGAAGAAAACGTTGTGGCACCTTAAATAATAGTCATCCTACATCTGCGGACTGGAATGGCCTCTATGGATCATTGAGTTCAGCCCCTTTCAAGGGAGCACAGTGGAGAATCAAACTCACAACCTCTGGCTTCACAGCCACATACCAAAACCACTGAGCTGTTCACTAACTAATATATTTTTAAAGTGAGCTTTTATAGATTAAGTTCAATTCATCTGACATTAGAGTGAGACCACATGGAAAATATTTATGCATGCCTCATTGATGGAAACTCTCTTGGGGGAGGGGAATGGCAACAAAACTCCACCCCTTGAACAGCTCACATACATCAAAAACTCTGGTAGGGTTGTTATACCATACATTTTATACCATCTGTTGACGTAAGAAAATCTCCCACATTTGCTACAATAAGATCTAAACACACTTTTAAAAAAACCCATACACACCTGAAATTAGGTCCAGATTCCAAAATGAATGAGAAGCAGAGCTTGGAAATGTTATATTTTTGGTCTACATTTTTGGTCTACAGTGCCCAGAATACTCAGGCAGTATGGCAAACATAATGTTTCCGGGCTTTGATTAGAAGGCAGTGCAACTGGAACAAGACCACTCCAGTACAGTCCAAAAAGCAGACATCAAGAATTATATTCTGCTTTATCCCTCATCATTTTGCACCCACAGAGTTCATTAACACTTTCCAGGAGCAGCTCACTGTAGCTTTCTAATCTGAATGAGACCAAGAGTCAGATCTGCTTTCTCCAGAAAAGTCTCTGCACACACACCAGATAAAGGGAGGCAAAAATGATCCTTGTCATGTTAGTCACCTTTTAGAAATTAACAATGAAAGGGGGGAAAGTCTCACCCCAAGCAACAGCTACACAGGTATTTTACACCATGGGTAGATTATCTTCCTTGTTTACTGCTCAATTTCTAATGAATTGTATGTCGAAAGGGAGACAGCGAAGGTCAGCTACAAATCCAAAACCATAAATGCTGCAGAGGAGCTCATGGAATGATAAGAAGAAAATTAACCTCAAGTAAAAGCTTGTAACAGTCTTGACCCCTGACTCCTGTTCTACACAAACTAGATTTTCTTCATTTCACTTCTGTTATTGGGTTTTCTGAAGCACCAGCACCACCTAAGGAGGACAAGAATTGGACTGTAAATTAAAATCATTTTCATTCATCCAGTCATGTAAGTCAGCAGCTTAAAAGCATAGTCCATAGTTTCCAAATCTAATAAATGAAAGTTTCTGAACTCTGGGACAAATTGACTATAATAGTCCATTGGCAGAAAAGCATTAGACAGCCCTGGTATGCAATGAAATACACTACAAAAAGATCATCCAATACACTCTGCAAAACTCACAACTTACTAGTAAGATACAGCTCAACAGCTTACAATTAGCTGGCAACCTTGCTTCCCTCTTCTTCAGTCTCAGACTGGATGTTTGTTTCAAATGAGGTGGGGATGAAAGAAAAAAATGCATGGTAATACACTTCACCCTTGGTTGGAGGAGCACAATTGTGGTTATATATGGTGTGTTTCCCCCAATAAACAGACAAACAAACAAAAAACTGCTGGACAGTTCAGTAGTCTGGGGTGTCTAACTATGGAGCCAGAGGCTGGGTTTTCAATTCTTCACTCTGCCATCCTGACAGGGGTTTATTGTTTGTGTGTTTGTTTTATAGCCTGCTTTTCTCCCAATAAAGGGACCCAAAGTGGCTCACAATATTAAAACACATAGAACTAAAAGCATAATGAAGCAAAAGCAAAAAAGCGAAGCATGCTGCTTATATACTGCCCCATAGTGCTTAATACATTAAACAGTAAAAAAAAAAACAACCAAATTATGCTAATCAAAATACAAATGAACAATTAAAAGCAGGTAAACATTAAATATCTTAACTCTTGATGGACTTGATGATTCATATCTTAACTCTTGATGGACTTGATGATTCATATCTTAACTCTTGATGGACTTGATGATTCATAGAGTCCCTTCCAGCTTTGCAGTTCTAAGTTCTAAAATTGTAAATATTCAATAAACACTGTGCTGCTATTCATCTCCAGGAAGTGGTCTGAGAAAGGTGGGTCTCAAACCTATAGAAGCTCTTGTTGTTGGCAATGTGGAGGCACCCATTTCAATGATGGCAGCCTGGCCAGCCCCCTCTCCTGGCATGATGGCTCCATGGGAAGGCAGGGAAGGGTTTTGGGACATGCTGACAAGCTGACATGGGTTGGGGGGGGATGTATATATAGATATATAACAAACACCTCTCTCTCTCTCTCTCTCTCTCTCTCTCTCACACACACACACACACACACACACACAGAGAGAGAGAGAGAGAGAGAGAGAGAGAGAGCAAGGAATGTGTGTGTGTGTGTGTGTGTGTGTGTGTGAGTGAGTGAGTGAGTGAGTGAGTGAGTGTGTGTGAGTGGTGTTTGTTAATCAACTATTTATGCTTTGTAGTTACATATTGGGGGCATAAGAGTTATACATTGATTTTGAACTCACAGGGGTCTGGCAGCCCTAACCCCAGCCTAGTTGGAAGGAGATGTATATTCTGAGGTGTGTTATTCTGAAGGGCATTTTAGTGGGGGTGGGGAATTGTGCCACTTCCTCTTGCTAAAGTTTTGGCCGAAACCAAATGCTCTTCCCACTCCACCCAAATGCAGACCATAGTACTGTGTTTTAATTCCAAGCCCAATTTGCCACAAATCACTCTGTTCTGCAGTCAACATATGAGACTGAGAAAGTGAAGAGAGATTTTTCAGACCACTACCAGTTTTATCAAATTCCATACATGAGCGGCCAACTGCATCTGACTTCATGAGTCATTAGATGATTATGATAATGGATGAAGTGAAAACATGACAGCAGTTGTACACAGGGCATCAGGACATGAACAAAAATTGTTGGTGTCAACTTTTTCCTCTCCTTAATTTCAGGAGGACAGTACTGTGACTAGAGTGCTGGATTAGGACAGAGGGAACGTGTATTCAGGTAATTGTTCTTTCATAAAGCTCACTGTCCACTGATTTAACAAAAAGTATTTCACAATGGTTTGGTCTTAAAAGTGCAATTAAAAACCCAAGCAAACTACACCAGAGCACAGAGTTTTTCTCCTGGTTTTTAGAAAGAAAAGTGATAATTATAGCATTGGCAGTCCCTCGTAGCAGTATTGAAACGCTTTACTTGAAAATTGACCAATAGGGAGAGATTTTCATCCAATAACAGAACAGAACAGAACAACCTGAAAGAGGTGCTTATTTTCACTATCAGGTTTGTCCAGCAATTCTGAAAAGAGAGCCTCTTAAATGGGAAGGATTCATTTAAACAAAAGAGGAATACATGAAAAGATTTTTTCCAAGTTTCCCTCTTTCATTGCATTTTTCCTTCACCTTTTGTCTGTCAAATTGCCTGGGAATTTTTTTTTCAGCCAGTAACCTTGCAAAGGATACTGTCAACAGACATATAGAACATCCGGGAGGTGGAGAGGGGGGATTTTGAAGGTGTAAAAGAGCCTGGATTGGATGAAAGATTCCCCCCCATCATGGCTTTGTCTGAATTTATTATATTTCACTGGAGTCATATACCACCTTAAACTAATTTTTAAAAAAATTCCTTTTTTCTTACTGACATTAATCTTAAAACTCTCATCTTCCAAATTTTTGTCCAGTCCTCTGTTTTAATTTCTGTCTTTAAATCATTTTCCCAAATTGATTTCAAACCTTCTCTTTCTGTCTCTTTTTCCTCTTATTCCAAAATTAGGTTACAAATTCGACTCACTACTCCCTTCCTCAAAGCATCTTTCTGCATGTCTTCATCTGATGACAGAAATTGTTCATACTTAGTACATTCTCTATATTTGCCATTAGTTTTCAACCATTCATTTGTCCAACTATCTAATTGGATATAATTATACCATGATATAGTTTATTAGTCTCCAAACTCCAAATACAGTGGGGTCTTGACTTGAGAACTTAATCCGTATTGGAAGGCGGTTCTCAAGTCAAAAAGTCTGTAGGTCAAGTCTCCATTGACCTACAGTGCATTGAAAACCGATTAATCCCTTAACAGGCCGTTTTTGTTCCATTTTGGTTTTTTTCTGGTCTGTAAGCAAATTCTCAGGCTGCAAGTCAAACCTAAATTTTGCGGCCAGAGAAGTCTGTAACTCAAAAAGTCTGTAAGTCAAGCCGTCTGTAAGTCAAGGGTCCACTGTACTTTTTAAATTTACATCACAAGCAAACAGTGAATGCAAGTAACTATATTGGGAGTTAGAACAAATACAGAATATCCTAATTAGTGACAGGCAGACAGACAGAAACCTTTATTGGCACACTGTACAAAATTAAAAAGCATTAAGATGCAAATAAGAGCCTCGTAGCGCAGTGGTTAAAACGCTGTACTGCAGCTAAAACTGTGCTCACGACCTGGGGTTCAAATCCCAGGTAGCCTGCTCAAGGTTGACTCAGCCTTCCATCCTTCCGAGGTCGGTAAAATGAGTACCCAGCTTGCTGGGGGGGGGGGGCAATGTGTAGCCTGTATAATTAAAATTGTAAACTGCCCAGAGAGTGCTTGTAGTGCTATGGGGTGGTATATAAGTCAAAAAAAAAAGAAAATAAAACATTTAGCAGCTAACATGTGGCAGGAAACAGCCAAATAATATCATTAGGGCTTGGCATTCAGTGACAGCACGATGGGCCACCTCTGATTGATGGAGTGGATGTATCTGGCTGTTGTCAGGGTAAGTTCCTTAATAGTGCCACCTATGAGGTGTTGAATTTTTCTTGGGTTGTCCCATCCGGAATGGAAAGAAAGGAAAGTGCTCAGATATCCTTATACAGTAGTGCCTCGCAAGACGAGGTTAATGTGTTCCGCAAAAATCGCTGTCAAGCAAAATCGTCTTTAAGCGGAACATGGTTTTCCATAGAAAAGCATTGAAATAATGCATTCCAATGGGAACGGATTATCATCGTAAAGTGAAAATCGTCTTAGGAAACATTTTTAAACGAAACGCATTTCCCAAGCAAAGACAGCCGTCTAACGAAACAGTGACCATTAAAAAACCCATTTAGCGAAGCAAACCCGAGCTGTCAAAAACATCGTAAAGCGAAAAACAGGGACCTAAAATTTAATCGTCTTGCGAGGCAAGGTCCCTAACATCGTAAAGTGAAAATCGCCCATAGGAAACATTGTTAAACGGAGTGCAAGATTGCTCCGAAAACCTCATTGTAAAGCGAATTCATCGTTAAACGAAGCAATTGTCTAGCGAGGCACCACTGTACAAGATGCAGTAAAACAACATATGCTGCAAGGATTCAACCACTCCCTGACCACAATGGCAGACTATGAACCATAGTGAGTGCTGCTTTTGTGATTCAGCCTGTAGGTCTGCATTAGGTTGGCTTGTAAGGGAATCATGTAGAGCACCTCCTAGTGAGGCCTGGCACTCTTATGTTCTCCTGAGTCTCTTTCCTTCTTTCTCAAGTATCCCAGTGTCCTGAAAACCTCCCTCAAATTCTCCTGTGCCTCCTTGATGTGTAATATAATCTTTGTGTGCAGAAATGGCTAGCATTTTACATGTGGCTACAGAATGACATACAAGCATAGCAAACACAGTTCTGCTCCACCATCCCAACGTGCCACAATCAAACAAAGGAAGTTTCCTAGTGGGGGCCTATAATTGTTACAAGTGTGAGCTTGCTCAGAGATAACATTTCCAATCTTGGTCATACAAGCACAGTATGTAACCTTACTTTGCTTGTATGACCAAAGTTGAAAGCAAGTGCTGAAAGTACTTCTGTGTTGGCAACCTTTGTGATAACCAAGGTCAGTTTTGGCAAACAAATTGACAAGGTAGCTAACAAAGAACAGATGATTTAATGTAGTACATAATCGAGGGGAGTTGTCTCCGACACATTTTTGGTATCACCTGGCAGGACAAAGTTCCAAATAGAGTAGTCCTAGAATGAACTGGAATTTTTAGCATGTATACATTACTGAAACAGAGACATCTGTGTTGCCTTGGGCATGTTGTGAGAATGGTTGATGGTCAGATTCCAAAAGATTTCCTGTATGGAGAATCAGTACAGGGAAATCGCCCCAGAGGGAGACCACAGCTGTGATACAAGGAGATCTGCAAGCGGATCCGAAGGCCTTAGGAATGGACCTCAACAGATGGGAAACCTTGACAACTGAGCGTTCAACCTGGAGGCAGGCGGTGCATCCTGGCCTCCCATTTTGAAGAGACATTTGTCCAGCAGGCCGAGGCAAAGAGGCAGTCCCAAAACCAGCAAAATCAGGGAGTTGGACAGCGACAGATTGTATTTGTCTTTAGTGTGGAAGGGATTGTCACTCTCAAATTGGTCTTCTCAGCCACTCTGGATGCTGTTCCAAGTCCTCCATACAGAGCATGTTACCATAGTCTCTCAAGACTGAAAGATGCCTAACAACAACAAATATATCTTTAAAAGAAGAAAAGGATTTATTTTTGAATGTTTAAGTCAAGATTTTGAAGAGTGTCCTGGAAGAAAGAATTGAATGAATATACCAAGGTACAATATCTGTGACCAAAATTAAATTCCTTCTTAGATGTGTATAAAACACAAATCGTCTCTCATAGGGAGTCTGAAAATCAGGAGCCCTGTGAAGGCACTCAGATACAGTGGTGCCTCGCTTAACGGCGATAATCCATTCCAGGAAAATCACCGTTAAGAGAAAATATCATAAAGCGGGGGGGGACCCATTGAAACGCATTGAAACCCCTTCAATGCATTCCAATGGGGTCAAAACTCACCATCCAGCGAAGATCCTCCATAGGGCAGCCGTTTTCGCTGCCTGTCTTCTGAGGAATCAGTCCCAGAAAACAGCAGGGAGCCATTTTGTTTACCCGGTGGCCATTTTGAAACCTCCGATCAGCTGTTTTAAAATCGTCGTTTTGTGAAGAACCAGTTCCCAAAGCAGGGAACCGATCATCGCAAAGCAAAAAAAAAAAAAAAAAAAACATTTAGACAATCATTTTGCAATCACAATTGCAATCGCAAAAAGATTGTTGTAATGCGGTTTTGTCGTAATGTGGGGCAATCGTAAAGCGAGGCACCACTGTATTCCTATATGAAATCTGACAAGGTCTACGCATGTCAGGTAAGAGTCTATATCAGATCATTAAAGACACATAGAGAGGAATGTGATGATCATTCAAAACCAACATTTTCTAATGTGTGCCTGACTAATATCTTTTCCCTCCTTCATTTTTAAAAATAAAGTTAAAACTTGGTAGACCAGAGGAATGCTGTGGACATAGTGTATCTTGAATTCAGCAAGGCTTTGAATGAGGTCTTGTGTGATATTCTTGCTGATACATGGGTAAAATGTTCTCTACATTATCCTTCTGACAGGTGGATTTTTAGTAAGTTGAGAGACCATAATTGCTCACTGGTGGTTTCTTGGCATCCTGGAAGGAAGTGACAAGCGGTGTGCTGTAGGGTTCTGTCATGTTCTAGAGTCATTCAGCTTCTGTATGAATGTCTTGGATGAAGTAGAGAAGACAGACGCTCATCAAACCTGCAAATACTCAACAGAGAGGAGGAGTTAATACATCAGATGTAAGATACAAGATGACCTTAAAAGATAGGAGAACTGGGCCAATAGAAACAAAATAAATTTCAACAGGGGTAAATGTGGGATTCTACATTTAAGTAGGAAAACTGGGTGTGGCTGACAGCAGGAGTAGCAGTAGGCATTGCAAGGTCTTTTGAATGTCTGTAAACTAAGAGACCCCTTCTTTTAGAAATGCAGGGTGGATAGATCATCTTGTTTAGGAAGGAACAAGTAAACAAATTTGAAAGACAATAGTTGTTTCTCAACATTTTTCTCACACATTCCTGTTTAGTTCTCTGGAATCTCTCTTTCCATCTGCTTGCACTGTCCCCTTTGTGAGGAAGGCAGACCAAATGAAGGTTTTTTCAGTATGCATGAGAGACGGGTGTGTGTGCGTGCACTGAATCCTATTGCCATCTTGTTCCTTTTTAGATCACACTCCTCAACCAGAAGCAATTATATGTGGCTCTGCTGTAACAGTGCACACTGGTAACCAGCAAAATAACCTGAGAGCTACAATTTTGAAATCAAAACTCTCTCTCTTCTCCTGTCCCACCTCCCAGAGGTTGTTTATAGTTTAGCTGCTCAAGACCTATAGCAGAGGGCATGAAGGAAAGGGGATCTGCAATATGGGGAAAATAAATCCAGAATGATCATCATCCTTCCTACAGTGTTGCCTCAACTTACAAACTTAATCCATTCCAGAAGATGGTCATAAGTTGAATTGGTTGTAAGCTGAAGCACCATTTGCCATAGGACTGCATTGAGACCCCTTTAATCCATTCCAGCCGGGAGAAAAAATCACAAAAAAAAACCACTGCAAGCCCCATCAGAATGCGCTAGGGCTGGGGAAAAAATCACAAAAAACCCACAACACCACAGCAAACCTCATTGGAACACGCTGGAGCCAGGGGGGAAAATCGCCAAAAAAACCACCAAAAAACACAGAACAAGCCCCATCGGAATGCGCTGGGGCTGAAAAAAAATTCACCAAAAAACAAAACACAGGCAGCCCCATTGGAATGCACTGGAACTGAAAAAAGTCACACAAAAAACCACACAAACACAAACAAACAAACAGAGCATGCCCCATCAGAATGGGCTGGGGCTGGGGCTGGGGGGAAAAACCACAAATAAAATCATAGCACAGAAACATAACACCCCACCCACCCAAACCTACCCTGCAAAACCCTGTACTCACTCAGAACAGACATTTTAAAAAGCAGAAAGCAGCACCAGGCATTCCAAAGCCTCCTCCAACACACTCTCTCTAACCGTTGGGGCGAAAGAGCTAAAAAGAAGCAGCTTCTTCGCCGACCAATGGTTAGTAATTGAAATTCCCCACGTTCTCCCCCACCTTTTTTCTGATTGTAACTCAAAGCTCTGTTCGCAAGTTGAAGCAAAATTTTGCGGCCGGAGCTGGTCATAACTCAAATCGGTCATAAGTCGGGACATTCGTAAGTCAAGGCACCACTGTATATGAAAGAGGTGATGGACGGGATAAGGGCTTTTTCAAAAGGAAGCCAAAGGGTGTATAAGCACAGTGCAGGGTATAATTTGCATTTTTTTCTTATTTTCGTGCCTTTACCATAGTGACAACTCTTTCTACTCGAGAAGCCAGCTTTGCTTGATGACTTTCTTTTGACTCTGAAGCTACCTTGGGAACACTCCGTAGAAGAGTAACACCACCATCTACTGGCTCAGTGTTGCTGTTTTGATGTTGCTAACTGCTAATTATTCATCCATTTATAGTGTTAATGGATGACATTAGAAATATAGAGGCCACCAAGTTTAATCTTCTTGCCTCTGTGATCCTTTCTTTATATATTTAAGCAGTATAAAGTTTTCTGACAAGGCTTCACAGTTACGACAAATGTACCAAGCTGTATCACATTTGTCCGCTGGCATTTTTTTGTTTTGTTTCTGTAATGTTATCTCTCTTTCCTCTCCTCAGATCTCTCTTCTTTCATAATTATAATACCTCACATCAAATTGATTGTCCTGAGGGATACGATCATCTTGTGACTGAACCATCTAAGAAGTAGCTCATGCCAATAGGTCTTATATCCTTATTTTAACATGAACTACTGTGATTATTCTGGTATTATTATTGTCGAATTCCTTTCCTTCCTTTCCCTCTCACCTTTCTGCAACAAATAGCATTGATCTATTCTCCCATTAGCATAAAGAGTAGAGTTATACTGGGGCAATATAGCCCAGTAGTGGCAATAGTAGCTCTCTAATGGCAATGCTAGG
Source organism: Pogona vitticeps (assembly GCF_051106095.1). Taxonomy (NCBI): domain Eukaryota; kingdom Metazoa; phylum Chordata; class Lepidosauria; order Squamata; family Agamidae; genus Pogona; species Pogona vitticeps. The sequence goes on along the minus strand of NC_135788.1, from coordinate 79,071,762 downwards.
GACAAATTCAACAAGCACAAGTGTGGTCCTATCACAGTATCTCAATACAGAAGCTACTGCTAATCACTGCTGTCACTCTCTGCCTCTCTCCCCCTCCCCATTTCTGCTCCTTGGTTCTGAATACCATGTAGATCAGGGGTCTCAACCTCAATTTACCTGGGGGCCGCTGGAGGCAGAGTCTGGGTGAGTCTGGGCCGCATCAGATTTTCCACATTTGCTGACTGTGGCGAATGGCTTTTGGCATACTTTCCGTCAGCAAGCTGGCCTGATCCGCTGGAGAGGCTGGTCACCCTGGCGCCCCTTCCACAGCAAAGGGTGCAAAGGAAGTGGCTCCTGCATTGGCGGTTGTGGGTTGTCCTGAGCGGACGACGGAGCCACTTCCTTGGGTCAACCCTGTTTGTCCTGCTGCAGGGCAGTGCTTTCACCTGGGGGCAGGAGGAGGAGGAGGAGGAGGAGGAGTGAGGATAAACGACTGACAGTCTCCCTGTTCAGACACACTATATCTGGGTGAGCATTCAAAAGCCGAGGACAGAGGCAAGGCGGAAGGGGGAAAGCTGCTGTCTTTGGCGATGGCCCAGCTTGTGCGTTGCTCGCCCAGCCGTGAGCAGAAACAGGAAAGGGGGGGGAGGGAAGAGCACAAGTCCTCCTCCTTGCAGGGAACTTGCTTTCATAAGGGTTCCCACCAGCATTGTTTGGAGCCAGAAGTAAAATGAGTGCAGCGAACAAGCAAGGATGACAACCCGGAGAGAGCAAGATTTCCCCCTGTAGTCTGCTCTTGCCCATGTGTTACTGTTCTCCACATAAGAAGCATGCCCTATTTAGATGCAGGTTGGGGACAATGGAGGGATGCTGCAGGAAGACAAGGCACCCAGGTTCCATGGAGGGGGTGGCAGTAAACTGCCCGGGTTTAAATGCCCACAGATTCTCTCTCTCTCTCTCTCTCTCTCTCTCTCTCTCTCTCTCTCTCACACACACACACACACACACACACACACACACACACACACACACACACACACACACACACACACACACATACTAGCAGCTGCATGCGCCCCTTCTGCAAGGCTGGCCCCTTCAGCAGAGTAATCTCTCCCCCATACCAAAGGGCTAATGGGGCTCCTTGACTCCCACTCTGGCAACATGCCGTGGTCTTGCCCAGTGTGGCTGAGGGAGACCGGGGCGGAGAGAAGCACACGCAAGAAGGTTGTTCTCTCGGCAGCACCCCTTCCTGTGGCACGTCTGGGCAGGGAGCGGAGGAGCGCCAGGCAGGGGGAAGGAGAAGCGCAGAGAGGACAAGGCAGCAGCAGCAGCCTCGCCAGGTGACCCGTGAAGGAGGGGGAGAGAGAGAGAGCTAAAAGCAGAAGTCCCGGTGGCGCCAAACCCCTGAGGGAGAAGACTGACAGGCAGGGAGAGGGCTCCCCTTCTGGACGCATGGGCGCTTGGGGGGGGGGAAGGTGGGACCCAGCCCCTACAAGGTGGGGAGGAAGCCCTGCGCTTGCCAAGTAGGTGCTGGCACTGCTGCTCCCGCTCCTTAAACTTTCAGATTAAGACGGGGCCACAAACTATCATCCCGCGGGCTGCAGTTGGCCCCCGGGCCGTGAGATTGAGACCCTGATGTAGATCTACTGTACCATAACTATTCAATAAAATGGCTTATCACTGTTATAAGTAGGGTAATAACTTTGTTTATTCTGAGCAATGTTTTCTTTTTTGTAGAAAATGGTGAATCTACCTGCTATGTCAACATTCTGGATCATAACATAGTTTCTGGTGTCTGATGTGGAAGGTCTACAATACATATGTCTCTATGTATTGTCCCCACCTCTATCATTCTTTCCTTCTGCTACCTTTTTCTTCTCCTGTCAGTGGCTGTTCTCACACCTTAGTACCTGGTTTGCCCTGAAGAGTAAATATGCCTACTTTCTATTTTAAGAAGCTGCAGATGTGTTGGCCTTCCTACTTTTCTGGCCTACTTTATACCCTGACCTACATTATTCAACTGAAAGAAACCAGTGAAGAGTTGAGATGCAGGGAGGACGAAACTGAAGAAAGCATTAAATGACCATGACATGCTTTTCCTCATCAATAATCCCAAACAATGTGTTTTGGTTTTGATGGGTGAACTTCATTGACAATTTTGGGAGTCCATCTGGATAATCAGTTAATTGGAAGAGGTCTGAGCTGATGCTGTTGGGCAAGCATACTCCTCAGGGCCTTTCCAATAAGGTCCTGACATCTTCACTTATCTAGGCAAAGAAAGGCTTTGGGAAATTGAGTAAATGGTCAGTGTGAACATAGAACCTTTTGTGACATTCCTTAAAGAATCTGGAGATACAGATTGCCCTTATTCTGACTATATGGAGCAAAGCCAATGCTCTGAGTGTGCACATACATCTGCAATGTATGTACTTAGCTATAGAGCCCTATCCATTCAAAAGGGATTTTTTTTCAGAAAATTCTATGAATTATTTCATACATTTCTTCAAAGTAGTTAACCTCCATAATTTTCCCTTCAAAAGCTGCAGTGATAGGTAAGTAAACGGGGCTTTGGATCTCCAGACTTACATCTCAGTCAAAAAGTAATCTTATTCTAATGTGTGGATGAATGTATGGTACTCGATACCTCATCTAGTCATCTTTGAGCAGCGATGGAATCAGAGTTAATGCTTCAGTTCACAAATTGGGTGGCCTTGGACAACACATATGAAACGGCCTTAACCGAAACCTCCTCTTGTTAAGGACAAGTACAGAATCTGACACAGTCTGGCATTGTATCCATTCATACATGAGACATTTAGGATTTGGTGTGACCTGCCCTTTAAAAAATGATGGGCAACCATTTCAATTGATGTCCTACTTAGATTCTTTAAAATGTTATTAAATACAAAATACAGTTCAACATAAAAGAAAAAAAACTAAAATATTTTCATGCACATACCTTAAAACATATGAAAGATCTACACAATTCAAAAAACAAATTTAACTAATATTAGTATACCCACCACCAGGTCCAGTAGAGAAATATATTCCTTATGTTATTGTTGTTGTGATGCCCTATACCTCTTTCAGAATAACATTATCTCCATGTTTAGCTAAACAACCTTCACCTTTCTTTAACACATACTTCAAAAAGTCTTGCCATACTTCCATACTTATTCTCTTTTAATAATCCCTTTTTAAATTTTATATCCCATGTCAACTTGTCATTGATAACTATTTCCCAAAGTTTATTTTTGAAGACAAACATGATTACACTAAAAAAAGAGTTAATTCTTTAAAAAACCTCTGGTATATGAATGTGGGATATAGTGCTTCTGTAGCAACAATTCAAAAAAACAGGAAATGGCCCCATATTGCTGCATAATATGATGCCTGCACTGCCAGCAGGAAAAAGGTTGCCAAGCAAAGGGTAGCCTGAATGCTGACAACATCAATGGCAGCAGTCAAGATGGTCTATAGGAGTGGTCCCCAACATTTTTAACTCCACAGACCAGTTGGGAAGGCGAGGCACACACACCATGCTTGCGCTCATGTGCAAAGGAGCACACACATACTCGTGTGGGTGTGCACACACTCACAAACATTCGCGAAGGAACAGGGGGTGCTCAGGGGCACTTGTGCACACTTGCGGTGGGGTGAGGGGGCGCTCATGCTTGTGCACTTGCGCACATGTGCAAAGGGGCTGTGCAGGGGCTGGGAGTGCCTGCAGGGTGGGTGGGGGATCTATCTCTGCAGCCCGGTCCAGCCCAGGCCACAGACTGGCACTGGGCCGTGGACTGGGGGTTGGGGACCCCTGGTCTACAGGATACTCTCTTCTGCTCTCTGCCGTTTACACTTCTTAAAAATCAACCCTAACAACTGCTTTGTGTTTGGGTGAGAAGTGGTTAACTGAGGAAAAAAAGAGTCAGCTTCTGGGATTTTCCCTTGTGTTGTGTCACTTTGTGGATGGTAGTGGTGCTGGGGAACTCTTGTTCAACACCTTGACTATTAGTCTGTGGAGTATCTCAGGGCTCCATGATTTCCCATACTATGTCACACATACTGTACATGAAAAATCTGAAAGAGGCTGTCCAGAATTTCGTGGCTTGGTACCTCTATACCAATAGTGCTTTATTTGTAGCTGAAGTGATCAGTACCTTGTGATCTGAAATTTGAGAGTGTGGTGCCTCTTCCTCATTTGAAGAACTGCTAGTGCTAGACACAGAGCCACAGACACAAAGGCTGAAAACTTGTTGCTGTAAATTATACCACAGAAGGCTGATGACATCACAAGTTGTGGTACTTTAAAAAAGATCAGAAATAACAAATTTCCAATTCTCTCATCTGTGGAAATCTTTTGTTCTGGGGAAGCCATTGAAGGTTTTTGAAAATCACTGCCACAGATGAAATCATATAATCAGCAGCAATTCTCAGAAGTTACTTTCTTCTCCTGTCCTATCCTCTTCAATGACTTCTCCATAACAAAAAGAGTCCTATGAAGAACCTCAGGACCTTTCAGAGAGGAGGTGCTCAGAATTTTTTTATTTCAGAATAATTGCTGCATCTGATAACATCACCAGGTTTACACAGTGTAGTCTCCAAACCAAATACCCTTGAGACTTTCTTTGTTGTGTATTCTATTACATATGCATTTGAATGTAGCATTATTAGTGCGAGCAGGGCCATGCACATAGACTGCTTATCTAGCCAGCAAATATATAAGCTCTATTTGGACATCCACAAAGAGTTAATTTGAACGTGTGGTAAGGAAGACAGTTCTAGCCCCTCTCCTGCCTGTTTCTGTCTTAACATGAACAAGAATAGCTAAGGGAGGAGACAGTTTTCAACCCATAGTACTTTTGTATGCAAGCAGGAACCCTGGTGCAGAAGCCTCTGTGCTGCAGGGTCAGAAGACCAGCAGTTGTAAGATCGAATCCATGCGATGGAGTGAGCTCCTGTCACTTGTCCCATTTCCTGCCAACCTAGCAATTCGAAAGCATGCAAATGCGAGTAGATAAATAGGTACTACCATTGTGGGAAGGTAACGCTGTTCTGTGTCCAGTCATGCTGGCCACATGACCACGGAAACTGTCTATAGACAAAAGCTGGCTCTACAGCTTGGAGACAGGGATGAGCACTGTGCCCTAGAATCAAACACAACTGGACTAAATGTCAAGGGGAACTTTCACCTTTATCTAGGAACCCTGACTTTTTGTGATCCTTAATTAAATTGAGAGACTCGGAGCACAGTTATACATTAATTTTTTAAAAACCATCAGATTTAGTATGTTTGAAATCAATTTTTTAAATTCCAACTACACAATGCACAGGGAAGTGCAGATTTTTTTGCTGAGGAATTATGGTGTGTGTTTTTGTTGGGAAATGAGGTATTTTACTTGGCTGTGAGAGGGTCATTTATTTTAAATTTATTTATTTTGAATAATTTCAGCATATGTGAACACTTGCCCTCATTCTTTCTCAAATGTGATTATTTTAAAAGTCAGTGTGTTCCCCTCAACTGATATACAATAGAGTTTTAAAATGGTTTAAAGATTTCCCAAGAGGAAGCATGCACTGATCCTGAAACCACATGATTACCATGTGGTTTTAAATGGTCTTCATTTTCATAGAACTGCACCCTCAGTTTGTAGAAGGCACTTTCCTTTACAAATACAGTGGTGCCTTGCTTAACGGCGATAATCTGTTCCAGGAAAATCACCGTTAAGCAAAAACATCGTAAAGCAAAAATAAAAAGCCCATTGAAACGCATTGAAAACCTTTCAATGGGCTTAAAACTCACCGTCCAACAAAGATCCTCCATATGGCAGCCATTTTCTCTGCCTGTATAGTAAGGAATCCATCCCTAAACACAGCGGGGAGCCATTTTATTTACCCGGTGGCCATTTTGAAACTGCTGATCTCTGTTTAAAAAACATTGTTTTGCGAAGAATCGGTTCCCGAAGCAGGGAACCGATCATTGCAAAGCGAAATTCCCCCATTTAGACCATCGTTTTGCGAGCGGATTCGGCGTAATGCGGGGCAATCGTAAAGTGGTGCACCACTGTAGCTCATTTCCCTGTAGATATAGGCAGAGAATAGACTGGAACATTCTCTCAGCTCACAATTTCTGATTAACTCATTCACTAAATGTCCGAATAGGGTTACCCTTTCCTACTGAGCCATGCTTTTTCCACTGTTCTTGGGCATAGATATTGTTAGATATGAGCAAAAAAGGAAAAGAACATATATTTTTAAAAAATGTATGAAAGTGCACTTCTTGATCATTAGCATTGCTATTGTGTAGACTTTTCTGCTTCTGCTATGAAGAGACAAGGGTCCCCTTATGGTATGAGCAACACTCCTTTCACAGGTGAATTTTAGATTAGGGGCTTGGAGTTACTGCCTCTTAAAACACACAAAAATATATGTTTCTGAAACAAAGTACCTGTAAAGGCATCTCATTTTGATTGTTGTACTTCATGCTATGAAATGACAAGAGCTCCTTTAAAAAGAACAGGGACAGCATTATTCATTTATAACAATTACTTTGTTATTTATGAACTTTAACATGTGTTATGTTTTAAGTGTCACCAGACTGCAGCTTTAAACTACAGTAACTGCAGTTCTCATGATATGAAGATTGCTTGTTTTAATAAAATAAGATGGCTATTGACATCAGTCTGTGTTTACAGTCAAATGACAACTGTAGCAAAAATAATCCACAAACAGTACTTCATGCTTTTCAATAGATATTATAGGTATTTATTTATTAATGACAGTAGCAGCAGCACCATGTAAGGTAAAGGTTCCCCTTGACATTTAATCCAGTCATGTCCGACTCTAGGGCACAGTGCTTATTCCTGTCTCCAAGCCATAGAACAGCATTTGTCCATAGACAGTTTCCGTGGTCACATGGCCAGCACGACTGGACACAGAACACCGTTACCTTCCCACCATCGTGGTACCTATTTATCTACTCACATTTACATGCTTTCAAACTACTAGGTTGGTAGGAGCTGGGACAAGCGATGGAAGCTCACTCCGTCACATGGATTTGATCTTACAACTGCTGGTCTTCTGGCTTTGCAGCACAGAGGCTTCTGAGGTTTAACCCACAGCACCACCATGTCCCATGTACACAGAGCACTGTGTACTCTTCAGCAATCCTCTCCAAACAGACAAACATTAGTGCACAGCAAACAGAGTTCTTCAGATCTGTAGATATTACAACTAGAGATGGAGACAAATTTTAAAAAATGGTGATTCATTTTGATCCATTATTTGTCAAGGTTAACAGAGCAACGAATACGAATATACGACTATTCGAAGAATCAACGGATCGATCCGTTGATTCATCTGCACTTTAAATGGCTATAACACTGGCACCTAACCACCTAGAGACTCCAATCTTGCAGAGAAGCTTCTTCAGACGCTTTCCTACAACTTCTGAATGTTTGGTGAACATCAAATCATGGACCCCTGAGTTATATAGTCACAAAGAAGACTCCCCCAGGTACTTAGAGACTCCAGAATCACAACGGAGCTTCCTATGTATTTCCCCAACGTGCCTGCCAACTTTGATAAAGATTAGATATCGGACATCTGAGTTATTCATCCACAAATTAGGTCTCCCTGGGAGAGTTTACCATGCAGCACAGAACCCCATTCTGCCTATCGGCTGCCAATCAGCTGATCAGAAGCCAATAGGCAGCCACCCCCACACACAGCCAACCACCCCAACAGCCTACCGCCACACCTCCTTCCTTTCCCTACCTTAGCCCCCCACCCCACTCCCACTGACACCCCCTTACCTTAATAGCTGCTGCCGAGGTCTCCATCAGGTCTTCGCAGCCACAGCATGTAAAAAGGGAGACGGCTGCCCTTTGCAAAGATGGCAGCTACAGCTTCTCTACCTTAAATGAAGCTGCAGCCGCCATCTTTGCAAAGGGCCGCCAGTCTCCATTTTTACATGTGTGGCTCCAAGACCAGGAGACCTTGGCAGCAGCAATTAAGGTAAGAGGGTGTCAGTGGGGGAGTGGAGTGGGGTGGCGTGGGGCCTAAGGTAGGGAAAGGAAGGGGGTGGGGTAGGATGTGGTATTGGGTGGCTGGGTGGGGTGGTGGCTGCCTTTCTGCCACCAATCAGCTGATCAGCGGCTGGTAGGCAGAATGGTAGTTTTTTTTAAATATTGTACGAAGGACGAAAAAATCAGGTAAAGATTTGTCCCTTCATATTTGTGGGGGTCTCTGGAACCTACAAATACAGATCGACAAATATTTAACAAATCAGCTATATTCACTGGAAAAAGTGATCCATTTTTATATTCGTCCCCATCTTTAATTACAACCCATCCAACACAAACACAGGAAGGTTCACTAAAAATCAAAACATTAAAGCATATATTCCTGGCAATTGGTATAGGCAGGAGGAATGCACTTTCTGCCTGCTGCAACATCAGGAGGATTGCCCATTTATTAGAACACACCCAGACAGGCTGCCAGGCAACCCAGTGCTGCATTTATAAGTGAAAAAACTATCCTTTATCTTACATCATTGAGCAGCTGCAGTGTGCCAGTGCTGGCCTCAAAAAGGAGGCCATACAGATATGAGTATAGAGTTAAAAAGAACAAAGTTGGTTGGTTGGGTTACCTCCTTCAACCAGTTGTTCCCTTCCCTTCCTCATAAAATAGATAGTTTATGATGACTTGACTTTCCTAATTGCATTGTCAGCTGCTTGTCAGTAGAAAATTATTTCCAAGTCTCCTTCCATTAGTGAAAGAAACTTCAGTTTACTGAATAGTAAAGGACCTGAATGTCTTTGAGACAGGAAAGAGAAAAAGAAGCAAACAAACAAAAACGGGTAGCATATTTATTGGTTGATTGATACTTTTATGCTGTCTTTCTCCCAGGGCTGTAAAGTAAGACAACTTACAATGTAGCTAAAAACCAGTATCAGTAAATCCATCCTAGTATTAACATGAAATTTTAATTAAGACATATTGTAAAACAACTCAAATAATTACTGAATCACTACTTGGAAAAAAAAAAAACCAGCACAACCAGTAAAAATCCTGTCATTGACACTGAAGGCCTGCTAAAGACAGGATTTTAACTAGTTGGCAACTGAAGGCCTGCTAAAGGCTTGCTTCAAGGAAAAGACCTTTGTCTGCCAGCGGAAAGCCAACAGGAAGAGCCACTCTAGCTTCCCTTGACAGAAGAGGCCTCTCCAGTGCATACTCACCAAATGTGCTTGAGAAAGTAATGAGACTGAGAAGGCCTCTCCTGCAGCTTTCAAAGGCCAGGCAGGTTTGTTTTGGAGTACAGTTGTTGTTCTTTAGTCGTTAAGTCATGTCCGACTCTTCGTGACCCCATGGACCAGAGGACGCCAGGCCCTCCTGTCTTCTACTGCTTCCCGGAGTTGGGTCAAATTCATGTTGGTAGCTTTGATGACACTGTCCAACCATCTCGTCCTCTGTCGTCCCCTTCTCCTCCTGCCTTCACACTTTCCCAACATCAGCGTCTTTTCCAGGGAGTCGTGTCTTCTCATGAGATGGCAAAGTATTGGAGCCTCAGCTTCAGGATCTGTCCTTCCATGGAGTACAGTAGTCCCCCAGTATTCACAGAGTTGAACTCTGCAGTTTCAGTTCTCTGCAGTTACTGTGGCTGCAACCCAGCATTCAGTGAACATGTGCCCCTACTTCCTCCTCTCATCCTTCATTCCACTCTCACCCAATTGGTTCCCTTGTATCCTTTGGGTATCTGCAGTTGATCCTGGAATGAATGAATGAATGAATGAATGAATGAATGAATGAATGAATGAATGAATGAATGAATGAATGAATGAATAATACTGTATATGGCTTTTCAGATAGTCTGGACTCAAGTTGTATAGAGGTTTATAGGTTGTAATAAACAGCACTTTAAATTGTGCCTGGAAATGAGTAGGCAGCCAGTCAAGCTGCTGTAGGAGAAGAGTTACAGGTTCTCTAACTGGTTTTGGTTGGCAGTCTAGTCCACTGATTTAGACTAACTGACACTTCCAAACACTCTTCAAAGGCAGTCCCACTTAGCCTACAGTACAGTGATCTAATTCGGATGCAACTAAGCCATGTGTCACTATGATCATTTTATCCTTTCCACACACATAAAAATAAATTCATAGGCATCCTTCAGTCTCGAGAGACTATGGTAATGTGCTCTGTATGGAGGACTTGGAACAGCATCTAGTATTTTGACACTGTACGCAAAGCTTGGGTGTCCTCTCCAGGGCACGAAGCTTGGGTAAAATAATATGGAGGATAGGCTGTTACCCAAGCAGCAAATCCCCCCTCTCCATGTCGCTGAAATAGTCCAAGGGAAAGGCAAGAGCCAATACAACTGGTTTCAGTGACGTCGCAGGAGTTGATAGAATGACACGAACTGCCTCTGGGACTCCGGCCCCGTATTTTGCCTCAAGGTTAACTCCTGAAGCCTTTTCCATCAGTGGATATAGCCACAAGGCAGTGGAGGTTTGAAATCTGAGTTTTCCTTCTCCTAGATGTGCTGCCTTCCAGGCTTTAGACCCAATAGTCCAAAGAATTTAAAAAACGATGGTTCCAAAGCAAAGACAAGTGCTTTCTGTATACTTGTGTCCCTGTTTCCAATTTGCTACCAGTAAGGAAAACAAGGCAGGCCTCCCATGTTTGGCCTGCCGGGTAACAATACCTTGACCCAATTTTGTCATCCCACTTTGTGATGCAGTTCATCACCTTTATAAATATCTGGTCCAGCAGAGACTTTTTGCCCCTCTCTGAGGTAGAGCCATGTTGTCCTCAGGAGACAAGAATCTGGAAAGCAGCAGAGGCTCGCTGTCAGCATAACCAAAAAAGAGAGAGGAAAAGATCCCAGAAGATGGTTCCTCAAGGAAGAGATCCAGGGCGGGGAAGTTCATTCTAACTTGCTGCTTATGTTGCATTTGTGTCTCTCCACCAAAATCACCAGCAGGGCTGGCAACTGATGACAACTGCAAAGAGGGAAAAGAGTCAAAGGCATAACACCATTACCAGGTAAAGTATTCTAACAGTCTGGGGACTGAAATAAGTGGCAGGGAAGGCCAGGGAGTCCTCTGGAGGTGGAGGCGGCTTTCCGAGGTGTGTGTCTGTGTGTGTTTAGACCAGGCCTACCAGAGAAGACCCAAGACCTTTCGTCAGATAAAACAACTGGGGTCAGGAAACCAAGGGTTTTATACTTCATCTGTGCCACAAACTTACAAGAAAGTCATGGGGGATTGAACTGCTAGCACAAAACTACCGCCACAATGTCACATTTGCTGCTGTAATGTCTGTTTGATAAAATAAATTACCGACTGCATATATCAGCCAATACTAAGCACAGTTTTACTTCCAGGGGTTTTTGCCCCAATTATCTATTCCTATTGTATATGTTGGGGTAAATAAGTCCTAAGGGGAAAAAAAATCTACGCATGTGCACACTCTCACACCAACAAAAATATGTCAATCCCCTCCCCTTCCCAATCAGTGTCACTGTAGATGTTGTAACCTACATTTTTATTTAATTTAGAACCAAGGCTGTATATTCTTTCAATATCTATTAATTCACCTTTATTTACCCTAAATAATAGCAAGGTTATCAATCCTGGGCTATTGTGTCTTCATCGCTGCAGGTCTGAGTCTGAATCGAAACCATGAGTTAGAGGCTGATACAATATGATCTTCAAGGTCTCTATTTCTCCACTTCTCCACTTGTTATATACGTACTCTATACTGTGCATCTGTCTCTCAGGCAAGGCCTTTGTTGCATCTGTAGAATCTGAGGACCAGCTCAGATGAGTACAGTGAAGCTCTTTACTAGGAGGTTCACCACTAGGTGGCGAATTAGTTCAGCAACTCTGAACACAACAAATTGAAATACAATGGATATTCAAATTATCCCATTTATGTTTTACCTTTAATCAGCAATCCTAAACATGCTTCTACACAGCACCTCTACACAAGAACAGTAGAACAGCCCAATATATTTTTCTGTCTGAGACAAAGAACAAAATCGCACCTCTTTTTGCATTTACATGGATATGAGGCAGTGGTTTCCACTACACTTGCTGGCAGCAGCACAGGCGACCTGTGACCTGAGTGAAGAGGCGCTCACTCTGCATTTTCAGTATGAGTTGCTACCCCCACTGGACAACAGGTTAGCTTAGAAGGTGTAGGTAACCTGCATGGCATGGCATTTTCTCTTCCAAAACTTTGGTATTGCTTTACTTTGCCTAAAGATAGGGCCAAGCCTATTGCCTTACGGAGAGGCCTGTGTTTTTTTTGGCACCCCTGTTCGATGTGTTTTATGCTGCTCTGTATATATGTCCTGTGTTGCATTTTATTCTGACGTGTCTACATCTTTGTGTTGATTGACTGTCATTCTGTGTTTTATTTTTACTTATATGTATGGATTGTGCTTTCACTTGACAGTAGGGGAGCACACTGCACTAATGTGGTGGTATACTAATGTAAGAAATAAATAAATAATAAACAACCCTGAGCAACAGTAAATTTACTAAATGCTGTGGGGTGGGGTGGTTGTCAATGATTAGACCGTCACCACCATCATCATAGGCTGACAAATCAATTCTGACTTATGGCAAACCTTTTCAGAGTTTCCTAGGTAAAGTATATTCAGAAGTGGTTTATCATTCTCTTCTTCTGGGGAGCACCCTGGCACTGTGCAGCTTGCCCAAGGCTACACAGGTTGGCTCTACTTGCAGGAGGCACACAGGGGAAATGAAATCCCATTGTCTGTCTCCGTAGGCAGATTCCTAGCTTAGTTATCCAGCCATCTCATAAATGATGCCTTTTAAACAATAATAGTTACAAAGAAAAGAAAGGCTGAAATTCTGTACCAGTTTTTTTTTCTGTACATGAGAATATATGCCACAGAACTGCACTGTGCAGCTAAATTAAGTGCACCCCTTAAGACTATGTGTGTAAGTGAGAGGGAGCCCACAACTGGCTGATAAATTTACTAGAAACATCCACAATGACACATAGGCTTGCACACTTTTGAGTTCTTGAGCACAGCTACACACATCAGTGGTGCATTTTTAAAATAAATTTCTTTTCCAATTAAAGGTGGTGTTCTTTTCCTCATGGACCAACAGGGCTACCTTCATTTCATTTTTATTACAAAGAGATGCTGATAGAAATCAATGGGATTCAGACTCCATCACCAGAATGTATCCTACCCTAGACAGACATGAGATCTAACCACAGAGGTCACATCATGGTACTTTCTGAATTATAAGATGCTCACACCTCCTCTCTTGCTCATCCTGTGGCTACTTTACCCATGTGGACTCACCTGTAAAACTGCCTAAGCCAACAACACAAGCAGCTACCTCTGCCTATTCATTCAGCTTGTTCCTCTAGGCCACTGGTTCTTAACCTTTGTTACTCAGATGTTTTTGGACTGCAACTCCCAGAAGCCTTCACCATCAGCTCTGCTGGCTGGGGTTTCTGGAAGTTGCAGTTCAAAAACACCTGAGTAACAAAGGTTAAGAACCACTGCTCTAGACAACCCAGCATATAGGGTTGTTACAAGGGGTGCTGTTAAGTATTGATCCTTTCCCAGGAAAAAAATTGAGCTAGGAAGCTGTAACTGCCACACTATTCTACATATTCACCCAGGAAGTCAATGCACTTGCGACATCTGTCCTGCAGCTTCTTAAGTGGAAAGGAGTGGAAAGGAGTAGCCACTATCACCCATACACTTGTTCACTTGAATTCTCCAGCTGAGCAACATAGTCATGAGGACTGAGCCCAGTGCACCAAAATCTTCATTATTATTTGCTCCCACCCCTGGGCAAGGATTGAACAACTGCCCTGCTCCTCTACAATGCTTGATGTGTTTGCATTATATACCATGAAGGATCTCAGCTATCCAAAGTAAGCAAAGGGAGACAATAGCCTTCTCCCTCTCATTTATCTCATTCTCTGGAGTGGAACAGAGGGAGTGGCCTTTTTCACTTATATGGTGTACACAGGATAGGCAGCGCTTGTTCTCACTACTACCCAGAGCTTTCCAAATTATATTGAAATAGTAGTTCATTCCCATTAATTCTAGTATTTGAACACCAGCCTGTTGACCTAACTCATTACAATTTAGAAAAGTAACATTTACTTGTTTCATTGCCTTTTAAAAATTAATTTCTGCTCTAAAACCTAGAAAATGCCTGTCAAGATATCTCCAAACATGCCTTAATTTTTAAAAAAGAAAACATTGCTAATTATACTTGTAAAGTACCTTCATTTTTTTCCCTTTACATTACTTCTTACAGGTGACAATCCTTATTTGAAGCAGAGCACTTGCCCTGAAGCTGGCTAGAGCTATGTCTAGCTTCCTCCCTTGAAGAAGATGCTTAAGATAAGGCTGTTTACTGAAGTCTTTGAGAGCATCCTCTCTTAAAGTAGTATGACTGACTACAGTACTTTTAGATTGCGTGTTTGCAATCTTTTGGTTTTAATTGATTTATTCAGTGGTTGCCTTATTGATTGATTATATGTCGTGTTCTTTTTTCACTATGATTTGTTTTAATTTATGCTTACGCAAGTCTGGATATAAACTTCCCAGAGTTGCATTTATCCCTAATCAGTATGGTGCACGAGTTTAATGAAATTAAATAAATAAACAGCTCAGTGAGTTAGGTGTCTGGTGGTGAAACCAGAGGTTGGGAGTTCAATCCCCCCACTGTTTATCCCAGAAGAGCCAGGCTGGGCAAGCCGCGCAGTGTCAGAATGCTTCCAGATGAAGGGAAAGGTGAACCACTCCCAAATACTCTCTACCTAGAAAGTCCTGGGTAGGGTCGCCATAACTCAGAATTGACTCGGAGGAACAAATAGTCTAACTTGCCATGAACGCATTACTGTATGGTGCATTACTGAGGTGAGGGAAAGCGGTTCTTCTAAGACCAAACCTGCACCGTGCCTTTTATTCTGAGAGAGAGAGAGAGAGAGAGAGAGAGAAGCAATAATGGCAAGTCCTGCTTTTTATCCTGCTTTTTATCCTCTGCATGCTTCCTCCCTCCCTCACCCCAGAAGCAAGAGAACTCGGATGAAATCGAGGGGGAGGTGCTGCTGCTGCTATAGGACCGGAGAGGGGCTGATTCAACGTTAATATTGGAGCGCCTCTCCTCAGTATCGAGTTGCTTTTGCTTCCAATGAAAAGCGGAACCGTGACACGCCTTTTTTAAAAAACGGGTTTAGCATCACCTGGAATTATGCCTTTACAGAAAAAGGCGGGAAATGTTACCTTTTTTGGACGACAGTTCCCAGAATCCCACAGCCAGCGTACGGGCATTCTTATGGATTCTGGGAGCTCTGGTAAAAATAAGTAACTTTTCATCTGGGCGTTTACTGTATAGGTAAAGGCGGCGCTCCTGGTCCGGGGGGGGGGGGGAGTGCCTATGCGCTTGCGAGTCTCTCCTTTCCGCCGCCTCGTGTCCGCTGGAGGGCGCCGCCGGTCGAGGCGCCCGCCGCAGACCGAGACGCGGGAGGGCGAGGAGAGGGGGGGAGGCTCGCCGGATTCCCAGCAGCAACCGCTCCTGCTTCTCTCCTTGCCGTCCCACTTCGGGGTGGCGAGCGGGCGGCTGAGAATGGCGAAGCCGCCGCCGCTGCCGCCCTCAGCCGCGTCCTCGTTCGCCACTGCCAGAGCCGGTCTTCCTTCTGCGCCGTGACTTTCCTCCGGGGGGGAGCCGCGCGGGCGGCGATCAAGCATCCCCGGCTGTCCCCTCCGAAAAGGATCGCCGTCGCTGCTAGCTTCGCGGGAAGGCGGCAGCGGCCGTTCCCAGCGCCTGGACCTTTGCTTCCCCTCCTTGGTTCCCTCCCCCCCCTTCTCTTTTGTTTTTTCGTGTTCCTCTCGGTCCTCCGCAGCCTTGGGTCAGCGGGACCTGCCTTTTTGGCTGGCGCGCTGCTTTTCGCCCTGCGGGACTCCGGGATTGTCTGTGCGGGGCTGAGGCTCCTCTCCCTCCACCACGCGGCCGAGGCGAAAAGCGGCTTAGCGGCGCGAGAAGGGGGTGGGTGGGAAGAGAAGTGCTGGAGGGGCGGCGAGGAAGAAACTTTCCTCTTGGAAGCGGCCTTTCCACCCAGCCCCCTGAGGGGGTCGAGGGGGTCCGAGTGAAGGGAGAAGCCCGGGCTCCTTTCGGAGCACCTCTCCCTTTCCCCTCCCCTTTCCCGCCCAGCTCCCCCCCTCCCCGACGCGCTCCGAGTCCTCCCGGTTTCCACGGCTCCCCGGGAGCGCGCGCGGGCGCGGGGGCGCGTGTGGGGTTGTGTGTTCGCGCCGTGGTGCGGTGCATGGCTGCACCATGGCCACCGCGGCGACGCTGGTTTGCCGGGTGCAGTTCCTAGACGACACCGACCCTTTCAACAGCACCAATTTCCCCGAGCCCACCCGGCCGCCCCTCTACACCTTCCGGGAGGACATTCCGCTCGTCACCCAGCTGGCTGGGGTGCATCGCCTGCTCAAAGCCCCGCAGAAGGTATGGGGGGGACGGCGAGGAGGGGAGCAAGGGCCGCAGCGAAGCCGGTGACTGGTCGTGGGGGGGCATTCGGGTTTGCCTGGAGGGGGCCTGGGGGCGAGAAGCGTCGCGGGAGGCTTCTAGAGAGATGTACCCACGCACAACTAACTGTCCTTCATAAAAAGAGAGGGGCTTGTTAGGAGTGCAGTTTGGGATTACCCTGGTGTCACTGGTGCACCTGGTGCTTTGCAGAAAATAAGAAAGTCCCTGCCCCTAAGAAGCTGATGATCTTAATTGTTGGTATGCTGGGCTCTGTAAATAGTTGTGCAAAATTCCCTCACGGTTCCGATGAGAGGATGGACTGGGCCTCCTTGTACTAGATAAGAGCCCAAGGCTTAACTGGATGGAAATCGATTAATTGATTCAGGGGAGATGCGGAGGCAGGGGCGGGGAATGGAGTGAGGAGAAGAGACCAGCACTGTAGTCTTGGGAATAAAAAGAAAGTATCCTGCCAAATGCATAATGCTCCAAAATGTGGTGCTTGTGATGACCATTAACTTAGATGGGCAGTGATGGGTTGGGATAAGAGCCGGTGAAAGGTTCCTGACTCATGTTTTCATTAAGAGCTTTCTACAGGCATCTGGTGGGCCATGGTGAGGAGAAAGATGCTGGGTTATATCACACTTGCGGGGCTGGTTTCTTTGTTTTTATGATGTTGTGTCTATCAGATTGATATCAAATATTGATGCTTTTACAATCTGCCAGCTGCGTTGGTTCCTTGTTGTCTGACTGACTTGAGAAGCAGGCCTTGCGTTCTTGTCCTGTTTTTGGAATCCTTGAACACATGTGCAGAAAAGAGAACAAAGATGTTAACTTCGGCTCGTGTAAAAAATAATAAAGTGTACATTCCCCCAAATTCACATATGGGTCAAGGGAGAAGAATCTTTCTCTTGCATTGTGCCCAGCACACTTCTGTACAATTGTCACATGCACATCAAGCTACATGTTGTGTGCTATTTCCAGCAGAAAGTGAAATGCACTCTGGCATGCAACTGTTGCATAGATAGATGCAAGTACACTGCCATATATAGGGCTACGTTTTATGAGCCACAGTACAAAAATAATGCTGCAAGGCATCATGTTGGTTTATGGAGAAAATGGACATTAAAACATGCACCTTTTAAACAGTGCAATGTCAACTTGCTACAAATGATGTGTGATGCACCATAGTATATAAAGCCAGGCTAGGGAAGCTGTGATCTTCCAAATATTGATGATCTCCTGTGGTATCTCAATACTGGGCAGGCTGGCTAGGACTGATGGGAATTCAACGTCTGGAGAGCCACAGGTTCTTTGGCCCAAACAAGATGCTACTGTCACTGTGTAGTATCAGTGTGATGAATGCAAATTGGCTGGATCTCCTGTTTGTAAGACTATTTCAAGCATTTCTTTGGTTTTTGCCTACATCTGGCTCTTTCAATGTGGCAGTTTTTATCCAGTTTGCATTGATTACCCTGACAGGAACATCTTTATTATTTATCAAGTTTCCATTGTATCACATTCTTTACATGTTTATAAATAGATGCAATATGTATGTGCAAGTTATTTGAGTAAGTCATGCATGTTGGAAAATTGCTGGTGGCAGTTTGCTGATACGATGGGCTCCTCCCCCACCCGGACCAAGGGTTCCTAAATGAGCATCTCTCCAGGACAAAAAGGATCAAACTGAATTAAATTAAAGATTTCCATTGCTAGCTTAAAATGTCAGCCTTGTCCTTTGTTGCCATTGCTATGTCAACTGAATTTCAGCCATTGTGTTTTGAATGTTATATCACATGTAGCTGTCTTCAAGCAAGCAGTTGTCTGTTTCAGCTTGTTTAGTAAACACAAAACAGAAATGAAAGGCAAAATATCGTGTTACCTTTAGGACTAGCAGATTTATTTCCCTGTGGAGTCTTGTGATTTTCAATCCACTTATATGCACGGAACACAATGTTTAGGCCATGGATTTATTTACACATTGGGCAGAACTCTGTTGGTGATTTACATGTATATGGGTTAAACTGTGTAACTCACTGTTTCAGATTGCCACTAACTAGTGACATGCTGGAGCATTCTGAGGAGCGTCTGTTGTGCAGCTTGTGCACACCTCATAACAACCAATACTTCATTAATTAGAACTAATTCACAAAGTGAGTTATGCATTCTAACTTATGCACATGTGAATCAGAAGCGGAGTCCTGGCCAGTGTACATGGTTGTGGAATGGAGGCTAAGTGAACTGTTTACATTTGGGTTTCCTTTCATGCATTGAGCAGATGACAGGCAACTTGTTAAAGAGGAGGAAGAGCATACACAATCACATTTACATGACCATGTGGGTAAGCAGTACGCTAATTGTAGTGTCTGCTATGACAAGTGCAACCTTTGTCTTTGCTTTATTCAGGCCACTATTTTGTTGCTAACTATAGTTGACCCTCTGGCTTAGTGAGATTTACATAAATGTTGACTTACTATTCAACAATTGTTTTGGTAGGTCTGTGCTCTAGTTGAAACTAGGAAGAGGATACTGATGCCCATGTACCATTTCCTAAATGGTGTTCTTTTGCTGTAGAGGAAACTTGTTAAATTTGCTGTAGCAGTACTGCCCCTTTAATTCCTTGTTCACTTTTGCACAAAGGCTAGCTCATTATCTATTTTACTCTGTCAGGGTGCAATGTAGCTGTACAAAATAATTGCTGGTCATTGTTGCAATTGTATATCTAGTAATGTGGATGGAGGAACTGAATATAGCTGCCGTTATTCAACACAGGTGCTTTTAGCATAGCCAAAATATCTGTGTTTTGATGCTAATATATTGCAGTTTGGGAGGGACATGTTGATAAAGTTGAAATGGGGCTTGCTGTTTGCAAGTTTACTCAGAAGTCAGTCCTGTTGAATTCTTTGGTGCTTATTTCCAGGAATAATAGACATAGACTTCAAGTCTTTGTAGTCTGGTTACGTAGAGCACGTTATTTGTATGTCTTGAAGAAGGGACAAATATGCCAAACCTAGTTGTTCCATCTAAAGAAAGGCTCTACAATTTTATTAAAGACCATTTCAAGTTTTTTTTGTGTTTGGAGATAGAAGGCTTAGATTTAGCTGTTGTGTCTGTGTTCCAGTAGGGAGAAAAGAGTATTTCAGCTTTTCAGCAGGGGATTTTGGAAAGGATCTTTGTGTAAAAATAGTGCCCTGGTATGCTGATATCACAGTGCCATGAGGGGTGGAGATGGAAACTCTATATTGATCTGTGGGTTAGAGTGACTAACAAGTGTAACTTGAGATCTTTGTGTGTCCTTCCGAATGGTGTTGTTAGTGAGCATGTATAACCATTGGGGAAAATATTTGTTTTTTTGCATGTCTCAAACAATAGAGGTACGGCAATTTTCAAAAGTACGCACAGGAAGCATCCAGAATTAGTCAAAGATCTTAAGAAAATTGTTGCCAATTTCATTTTGTCTTGAGCTCTTCCGAACATTTTCCCCCACCTTTGAATTAAATTGCACTTTCCCCCCTGGACCTGGGGACTTTGATATCTGTGCTGTTTGCTCCATGCTAGTGGATTTTGAGCTCTTACTAATAAGTAATCCTTGTGTGGAATGCGTGTGCTTCAGAATCTCAACAAGGAGTTGTTTGGGGCAGTGTGCATTTGTCATCTTTGCAAAGGAATGAAGCTTGGTGCTTCCATTAATGATTAATGTGGACCATTTTCTTAGCTCCCTGGCAGAGTGATTTTGACTGCCACAGTGGTTTTTCAGGACAGATCTTCCTCTCACCTATTAGCTGCAATTACCTGAGATTCTGAAACTTTCAAAGCAAACCCACAATGGAACCTAATTCACACCTTGCACTTAGTAGCACCCTATAATGTTAGGAAGATACATAATAAAGAAACAGTGGTGAAACTGGGGGGGGCGGAGGGAGGGGAAGGATTACATACAGGCAGAGGAAGAGGTATTTAAGCTCTTGCTCTTGTGTGGGCCTTATGAGCTGACAGTTGTAACTGAGGCTTTGTTAAAAATAGCCATTAAGTCTACTGTCCTTGGAAGAGTTGATATCTTTGTTAAAGCTACAGAATGCAGCACAGCAATGAGAGAAGTCATGCTGTTTGTGAAAAAACGGTCCCTGCTTTTGTATGTACATCAGCCACCTAACTGGGCCTGTTTAAACCTGTAGATCCCTAGTCATGGATTGGAGTTAGATCAGTGGCTTACATAGTGTCACTGATGCACACTGTATTTAATAATCATAACAATGATACTGCTGAGGCCAATGATAATAATTATTTACATGTACGATTAAGTCATTTCTGACATGTGACACCCACCTGGGATTCTCTTGGTACTTGGGAATGATTTTGATGGTTTTTATCCTTTTGAAGGCCCTCTGGGACTATGCAGCTTGCCCAAGGCTACACAGATGCCAAGGCATTTAGCACCCATTCCAGGTGATCATGGATTACCCCTTTCCTGGGAAGCCCAGAAGGGTTTCAAACTGACTCCTATCCACAGAGTTATACAACCTCTGTGCTTTAGAGAATAATAATAATTGTATGGTGTTAAGTCAGTTTTGAGTTATGGTGACCCTTTCCATGGTTTTCTAACTATAGGGCGCACCAGAGTAGTTTACCATTCCTCTCTACTGTGGTATTCAGAGACAGTGCAGCTTGCCCATGGCTACACAAACTAGCTCTTTTTTAGGGGACCATGGTAGAGAATCAGGCTGCCAGTATCTGGCTCTGCAGACAGGTACTCAGCTCATCAACCTGTCCTGTTAGCCATCTATGCTTTATAGAGTGACATAAAAACAACTCCTTTGAGATGGTTTGTCAATAGTGGATGTATAGACATCTTTGGTTACATACCCTTAGGCTTGGTTTTAGTTAGAAATAGGGGCTGGAAGTTAAAGATAAAGAGTTAAAGAGCCTTGTGGCACAGTGTTTAAATTGCAGTACTGCAGCAAAGGCTCTCCTTACAACCTGAGTTCAATCCCAGGCTGAGGTAGCTGGCTCAAGGATGACTCAACTTTCCATCCTTCAAAGTTTGGTGAATGGAGTACCCAGCTTGCTGGAAATAGTGCAGTGTGTAGCCTATGTAATTAAATTGTAAACTGCCCAGAGAGGGCTTTAACACTATGGGGCAGTACATAAATAGCACAATTTGCCTTTTTGCTTTAAAATTTGGTGGAGAAAGAAGATAGGATTGGAGGATAGAAAGGACACTTTCTAGGAGGGAGATTCCAGTCTGTGGAGATATATCATTGAATAAGAGGGGAGTCATGTAAGAGAGAAGTGTGTGTGTTGATTGAGGTAGAAAAAGAGATATTAAAGATAGCTTGTGTTTAGAAGAGAAAAATCTTTAACTAATGAAAACTTCCGAGTGTCACAGCAAGAGCTTCTCTGACCTTTAAAAAGGTTCCCCTTGACATTTAGTCCAGTTGTGTCAGACTCTAGGGTGCAGTGCTCATCCCTGTCTCCAAGCCATAGAGCCAGCGTTTGTCCATAGACAGTTTCCGTGGTCATGTGGCCAGCGTGACTAGACACTGAAAGCCATTACCTTCCCACCATGGTGGTACCTGTTTATCTACTCGCATGTACATGCTTTTGAACTGCTAGGTTGGCAGGAGCTGGGACACGTGATGGGAGCTCACTCCGTCACATGGATTTGATCTTACGACTGCTGGTCTTCTGACCTTGCAGCACAGAGGCTTCTGTAGTTTAACCTGCCGCGCCACCACGTCCCCTTCTCTGACCTTCAGGAATGTGCAAATTAGCTTGCTTTGGTGATTTTTTTCTTCAGCACTTATGCAAATGATTTGTTTGGAATATGTTTTCACAGAGCTGAAAAACTGCTTCAGTCACAGTTTTCCAACATTAGCATGCTATCAATTGTAATTACCGTTAAAAATATTTGCTTCAGGCTTTAGAATGATATTTTGGTTTAAAACTGTAATTTTCCAAATTTCAGGCCTGAAAGGACACTTTCTACAGAATGAACAAAAGACTGGCTAAAACGAATATACTTAATGTTTTAACATATCTGCTTTTACCATCATTTGTAAAATGGCCCATCACCTTCAATGTAGTGGACATGTGTATACTTTGGAGGATGATCTAGAATGGGAAGGACCAATGGCTGAGTAGCAGAATGTTCAGTCTCTCCAGTTCCAGAAGGGACCTTGGGACAGGCCTGCTTTTTCCAGAAACCCCACACCAAGGGGTCTTAGCTGGGATACAAGGGCACTAGAGGGTGATAAGAGGAGATCTCTTATGAGGATGTTTGTAGCATGAAGATGACAGAAGATGTGACTATGCAATGTTTCTTAGAGCAGCAGCTTACCTTGGTTGCTGTGAGGTGCTAAGTCCCTTTTAAGGCCTAACTGTAGAAAAGCAGGTCAATCAGTAATCTGGGGCCAAAGAGGGGACAGTACGTCTATATCACTACCATCTGTGAAATGTAGTGCAGGTCATTTGATTCATTTTATTCACTTTGATAGAATAATGGGAAAGCCACCCCTTATAACAGAGAAGAGGCATGTGCTGTCATTCAGCCTCCATGCATAAATTTGCAGCTATTCTGGATTCAGGATTCAGACCCTGCAGTCTGGCTAAATAGGAGTGCAGCATTGAGGGCAGGCACTGAGGTCCAAAAGGTTTGAGATACAAGGACAGGGTGTCTGATATGAGGCCACCTCTAGGACCAAAATTCTGATTGACAATTGTGCAGAGCTCTCAGCAAGAGAAGCAGTGATGGGAAGTGGCACAGCATTCTCCAGAATATATTGGTCCCAAACAATGTTTTGCTGGTGTATTAGAAAATCAAAGATCACTGAAAGGTAACCTGGTTACTCTTTAAGATGCTGGTGAAAGTTAAAACCAATTAAAGTTCTTTGGTAAATGTAGTCTGCTGTGAATCCCTTCAGATGCAGGCGAGTGCCTAAAGAGCTCATCAGTTTGCAAACAAAACTAGATACAAAACCACAAAACATTTGGCATGGAAACTTTTTGGATCTGATTGCTTATTATTTGCTGCCAGCCACGTGTCTGAAATAGAGTTTTTGAGGAATAGGTGTGTGAACAAACAATTCTGTAGAATCTGCAGAGGCTACTGTCTTAAGGCTCTCTTTTGCTTTTAAAATGAACAAAATTGTTTAATTAGTTAAGGTTTTTTTAAAAAAATCACTAATGTGAATGCTGAATTCTGAGTTCCCCAAAAAAGTTTAGCTATCTTTATAATTTCAGGACATTACTTTATTTAATAAGGAGGGAAAGAGCAGGAAAGAAGCAGCAGGAACAATTCAGATAGCTATATAAGGTAAGCCTCTGAACAACGCAAAAAAAAAGAAAAAAAGAAGGAGATCTGCAGCTATACACTCCTGGCTTGGAATGCAGCTAATTGACCTCAGTGCCTTTACCTCAGCCTCAATCCTTCTGCTGCTGGATGAATGCTTTACTGGGATATTTGGCTGAAGATATTTTTTTCCATTGTCTTCTTTAGCTGGTGCTTTTTAATCTACTCAGTACCCTTTTGTTCTCACCATTATCTTTTTTTGTCCTAGAGTTTCCACAGTCTTCATCAGAATTTATTCACTAAAACTCTTCCCAGGTTTTAAAAAAAGTGTTGTGGTCCAGATATCCTGCAGGGTGGGAAAAGAAAGGTTAGTAACTTTTCACCATGCTAGGGTCCCAATCTGGGTAAGTACATATGTATGGAAGGAGCAATCTGGTTGCACATTTTTTAACTAAAGCAAAAAGGCATTGTATGTAGAATCCATCACATTGTCTCTGCAGCAGTGAAGTATTAGTATCATGCTAATTTCAGAATGAAACTGTGAACATTCATGACATAACTTTGCCAGCAGTTGGTGCCATAGGCTTTAATGGGGGAGGTAAAACTTAATGATTAGAACCTTGTTCGTAATCACAGAATGTGATGGCTTTGCAGTTAAACGAGAGATCACCCAGTTGACGGCAACAGGGCTTTCTGCTTGCACAAGAGGGTTGTGAATTTCCTCTTGGACAAAGGCCAGAAAACAGACAACTGTGCATGAAAATGAACCTTTTACATTTGTGGTAAAAGGGAACATGATGCTGGCCAATACATTCTGAGCTGCTGATTAAACTTCACCAAATTAATGAGGGATCATTTTATTGCAGAGCCCAGAATAAAAGCATATTAGTAATTTTAGTAGTTTTCACTAGCATTTGGCAGAAACAATGAGTCATGATTGAAAATTTGGGTTACAAGCGTAAATGTGTCAATTTTCATCACCTTAAAGCTGTAACAGTTTCCACTAAATGAGTTTGATATCTGGCACAAATGAAGACCTCGTTTGTGATCATGGATGCCAAGTTCCAAAGTATTAGTTTGAGAGGTATGATTTTTATAAGGAATATAATTTTGGACCCATTTTTTGTTAGTTTGCCTAAACTGCAAGGTCACCCCAGTCCCCCTTTTGTATCCTGTGAGATACTAAAATACTAAGTGAGTCAGTTCAGTGAATTGCACCAAATAACTAAAGCTGCACTAATATGCACTGTAAACAACTGATGAACATTTGGGGCTTTCAATAAGTTATCTCTGAGAGCTTGCAAAATGATATATTTATTCTGTCTCCTGTGCGATCAAAAACTCAATATTGCCTTCTTGCTTGTCTGTCTTCATGAGCAATAAGCATGACATCTGAACCAGTTTTAGAACTGTCTACTTCAAACCCACTTTTTGTGCCAGCTTGGCTTGATAAAGAGTTCTGGAGGACTCAAAAGCTTGCCTTGTTTATCTGTTAGTGACCCTATAATGGCATTGCCTCACTCAGAAATTTGCTTCTGCGAATGAATTTGTTTGTATCAATGAACTGTCTCGTCATTTGAACAAGAGGGAGGCTTACTGTTAAGCAACAATGTTACAAAAGAAATGTTGGTTTTCTAAAAAGAGTGAAGTGTTGGATGTGTATGTCTAGGGGAGGAAGCTGAAAAGACCCTTTAAAATCATTATATGTTTTTGGTTTTCTTCTTTGGAATATGGTCTGTTTACTATAGAGTGAGGAGAGATGTATACATCCCTCTATGGAACAAGCTGATCAAGTAAACATTGTAATGGATTACCCGGATAGATTCTGTAGTGTTTGAATTGCCCCTCCTTTGTAAAGGCACTGAAAAGCACAAGCTTCTGAAATGGAATGTGACATTTGTTTAAATATGCACCGGAATACTACATAGCCCTTTAGAAATATAATGCTATATTTACTGTACATGAAATTCCAGGAGGGAATTAGGCTGGCAGGATGTAATTATGCATCTTGGAATTCAGCCAAGCAGGTTAACATACCTCTACACTTTGGAAAGCACTCAGAGGTTCTTGATGAGATCTACCCCTTGTTTGGTAATTAAATGGTCATAATCTGTAACACCATGGTTAGATTTTTTTTTTATTGCTGCCCAAGGGAAAGGTTACCTCCCCACTCCTCCTGTTTTTCAACCTCAGCACTCTTTTTAACACATGGATAGCATTTAATCATATTAACTTTGTTATTTCTACAGCATATTAATAATGTGGTTGGAAATGGGTGTTAATTGCCTTTAGGGAAGTAATAGATTTTATTTGACTTGTAGGAGTGTTGGCTAATGTATTTAGCTTGTAGAATTTTAATAGAAAAAAGATGATAAACTAAAGAACATGATG
The DNA here is from genome assembly GCF_051106095.1 of Pogona vitticeps. Classification (NCBI taxonomy): domain Eukaryota; kingdom Metazoa; phylum Chordata; class Lepidosauria; order Squamata; family Agamidae; genus Pogona; species Pogona vitticeps. Next base: position 79,045,566 of record NC_135788.1, on the reverse strand, counting down.
ACTTTGGTAAGGGCAAATTTGCAGTAAAAATTGTTTCTGTATTTTAAAAAACATTTTATGTTTTCAATTTATTACATGTAGAAAGGAGGAAAAATGATTGTAATCCATAGATCCAGACAGAACGAAAAAAACATATTGCTGTTTGACTCTATTATTGAAACTTCATTTACTGTCCTATAGCTGTACAGTGGGCCCTCGACTTACGAACTTAATCCATTCCGGAAGTCCGTTCGTAAGCTGAAATGTTCGTAAGTCGAAACCAAATTTCCCCATAGGAATGCATTGAAAATTAATTTATTTGTATGGGGGGAAAAAGCTGAGAGGCGGGGAGGGAGGGGGGCACTTTTTTCTGTTCGTAACTGGAGGAAAGTTCGCATGTTGGGTTCCCTATTTCCCTGTTGGAGCGGTTCGTAAGTTGAATTGTTCGCAAGTAGAGCAGTTCGTTAAGTCGAGGGTTGACTGTACTTGTGATTTGAACATCACTGTTGATTGCAGCAATTGTAGGGCTGCTCTACATGTTCAGAAGCATTACATTGTATCTCTGTTGTGTATACATAGTTAGCCTTTATGGGAGAGTTTTTCTAGTCTAGGTTTCATCGTTTTTTATAGATAGATATAAGTATGTGTACACTTTAAAAACATTTAGACAGTTTTTAATTATGTAATTGTCTATCTACATTTTGAAGTGGTTCAGTCAAGGAAAGTTGTATCATCTTACATTTCTGAATATCTGGTTCAGTTTCTTTTGTGACAGATAAACCAGTGGTACAGTATCTTGTGTGTGTTCTAAACCTTCCTACTGAATGAGGTAGTCTTACTGTCAGCCCTTGAAACTTGGGCCATTTTACAGATATAGAAACTTAGTTTCTCTAGTTTGTATGACCCACCTGTTCTTTTGATTTTCAGCCTATACTGTTACCTGTGTTCATGTTCACATTACAAGCATGATAAAACATAGGCAGGGCAATTTGCCCTGCCAGAATTGCAAAGTAAACCTACAGTTTTCTGTCCCACGTTCGCAGGTGTGTTGCAGCTGTTTCTCTGGATTGACTCAGTTTACTATGGAATTGACAGTCCAAATGTACCAGAAGCTTTTAGGCAGAAATATTGTTGTTGCTCATAGTTCTTAATTCTGTATCAATTGTTTAAGGTTGCTGGGGTAATGATGCATATTAAGTGCAAGATTACACTAGGTTTGTACTTTGGTAAGAGATCATCAGGGAATATCAGGAAAGTCAGGGTAAGAGGCTGGGAAGGAATCCTGCCTGAAATCTCAAGGGGGACTAGTGAAGACTCATTGGCCCAAATCATCTTGCATAGTTAAGCAAATGATGTGATATTTGGAGGCAAATGACCCCAAGTTAAGAAATCATTGTAGCAATTATTAGGTTAGGCATCCTTCAGTCTCGAGAGACTATGGTAACATGTTCTGTATGGAAGACTTGAAATAGCTCTAGTGTGGCTGAGAAGGCCAATTTGAGAATGACAATCCCTTTCACACTGAAGGCAATTATTAGTTGCATCCATATAACTTATTATGCAACATATAATGTCTACAAGGATTTCTTAACTTGAGGCTATGTTCTCCAAAAGTCATACCAGCCTAAATAGGTGAGAGGATTTCAGCCATTGTAAGGCAGCTTCCTGGTTTCCTGTGTTTCTCCATACAATAGCATATATACGAGGGGGTGCTGATACGTATTGAGCCTTCCCCAGAAAAAAATGAGCTAGGAAGCTGTAACTGCCACACTATTCTACATATTCCACCAGGAAGTCAGTGCACTCGAGACATCTGTCCTGCAGCTTCTTAAATCCTTGCAAATACAATTCTTCCGACTGCTGGTGGAACCACTCATTTGAAGCATTGCCTCCAGAACACTCCCAAATCATTGTCCCTTTAGATGTTTTTTGAGTTTGGGAAACAGATGATAGTCAGAAGGAGCCAGGTCAGAAGAATAGCGTGGATGGGGCATCACTTGAAAGCCTAAGGAGGTCAGTTTTGTCATTGTTTCACCTGCAGTGTGTGACGAGGTGCTGTCATGCAACAGGATGACACCTCTGGAGAACTTTCCTTAATGTTTTTCCTTGATGTTTTGCCTCAGCTTCGTCAATAAAGCACAGTAATATTTTAGATTGATGGTTGAACCCTGTTGGAGGTAGTCCACCAACAGAACTCCCTTTTTATCCCAAAAAACTGTTGTCATTTGCTTCTGCATCAACCTTTGCAGTCGGAACTTCTTTGGCCTAGGGGAAACACTGTGCCTCCATTCGTTAGACTGTTCCTTTGTCTCAGGATCATAACAGTTGATCCGTATCTCATCACCAGTTATCAGTTTGCCCAAGAAATCTCACTCATTTCTTGCAAAATGTTCCAAAACAGCCACCGATGACACCACACGTTTCTCCTTTTGTTCGCTTGTTAAACGTTTGGGGATCCACCTTCTTGCCAGTTTTCTCATTTCCAATTCGTTGTGGATAATGTTACCAACTCTCTCACGTGATGCTCTGAAATATGTAGCAATACTTTTGGCTGATATTTGGCGGTCCTCCATGATCATGTCATGGATGGCTTTCACATTTGCAGGCAGAGAGACAGAAACAGGCCTTCCACTGGGTTTCTCACTTTCAACACCGAAATGGCCAGTTTTAAAAATCGACAAACCAACGTTTAACTGTTGCATATGAAAGGCTACTGTCACCCATCATGACATTTCATCATGGATCTGCTTTGCACCTTTCCCTTGGAGAAACAGGAACTTGATTATGGTCCTATGCTCTTCTACATTGAACTTTTCTGGAGGTGCTGCCATGTTCACTTTGGACCTGAACATGAAATATAAGTTAAAATCATAGGTAGTTGATTTTTACACCATTGAATACAGACAAATTGGCCAATACACCCTTCAATTTATAGCTTTCTAGCTCAATTTTTTCTGGGAAAGGCTCAATACCTGCCAGCACCCCCTTGTACCTATAACCTATCTATTAGAGGCAGAATCACTGTGGTTGCATGTCTGTTCTGGAGAAGTTAATTTCAATTCCACTTCAGTATCATTTTTTTAAATACTGCCTTGCTTGCAATCTTTGAAATGTTTTATAATGAAAATAGTCTGGGAAAAGTCTCCATGACCACTGCTGTGGCCCCAGAATAATGAAGGAAGCTACTTGGAGAAAAAATAGAAATGTTGGAAGAGGTAATCTCATCTTAATTGTGCCATCTTGTTTTATCCACTAGGTCAGTGGTCCCCAACCTTGGACCTCCAGATGTTCTTGGACTTCAACTCCCAGAAATCCTAGCCAGCAGAGGTGGTGGTGAAGGCTTCTGGGAGTTGTAGTCTAAGAACATCTGGAGGCCCAAGGTTGGGGACCACTGCACTAGGTGATTTTAGTCCTGTTACAAGGAACAGAATCCTCCCATCTTTTTTTTATTGTTCTTTTTTATGTGCTATCAAGTTGCCTCTGACTCATGGCGATCCTGTGAATGAGTGCTCCCCAAAATGTTATGTCCTCATCTGCCCTGCTGAGCTCTTGCAGAGTGAAGCCCATGGTTCTTTTTAAGGAGCCATTCCACCTCATATTTGTTCTTCCTCTTTTCCTGCTGCCTTCACAGAGCATTATTGTTTTTTTTCCTAGAGAATCCCATCTTCTCATGATGTGCCTAAAGTAGGACAGCCTCAGTTTCAGTATTTTTGCTTCCAGAGATAGTTCATGCTTGATTTGATCTAGGATCCACTTGTTTGTCTTTCTGGCAATCCAGGATATCTACAAAGCTCTCCTTCAGCACCATATTTCAAATGAATCCATTTTTTCCCTGTCAGCTTTCTTCACTGTTTAGCTTTTATACCCCTACATGGGGATCAGAAATACAGAAGTGATGATGACCTTGGTCTTTGTCTCCAGTGACACATCCGTACACTTGATGATGTTTTTTAGTTCCTTTATTGCTGCCCTTCCTAGTTCCAGCCTTCTTCTGATTTCTTGGCTAGAGTCTCCATTTAGATTGATGGTTGAGCCAAGGTGTACAGGATCTCTATTTCAGTTTCTTCATTGTCAGCATTAAAGTTGTGCAGTTCTTCTGTAGTGATTTTTGTCTTCCTAACATTCCGCTGCAATCCTTTCACTTTCCCTAACAGTCATTTCAAGCTATTGTTGCTTGGATTCATTTCCCTTGGAGAAGAATAACCCCATATTGTTCCTGGAAAATTATTTACCTCCATTCATTAAACCAAAGTAAGTGCAAAGTGGAGCAGAAGAAATGCGAACCCCAGTATCCAAAGAGTTACTTTAAGCATGCCCAATAGGATGCTAGATTCCCCACCAACATACATTTGAATAGCAGTCCTCCATGCCATATAATCATTGTAAACTGCCTCTGAAGGTCATCATCATAGTTCTGAGACCTCATATCACGCATCTTAGAAATGAAAGACAAAACTCCTTTCGGATGCATGGAGTAAGTATCTCAGCAAAATAAGCTGTGATCCGATATGGTACTTATAGTTTAGAAGTTTTTGATAATTTATCTTGATCAGTGGATCTGTATTGAAAAGGAAAGGAATATTGAAATAAAATACTTCTAATGCACTACTACTTTCTTGCTGAACTACACATTTTTCTCTTTTCATTACAGTGCAGAATTGTAGCATGTAATTACAGTATTTGAACATGTTACAACATGTCATTGCATTAGCTTGCATTCAGTGACCTAGCGGCTTGGTAGTTGTACAGTAATCCCAGTCATTGTAAGAATTCCACTGACTGATTTCATGGGATAAAAATAGCCCTTCACTCAGACAGTATATGTTACCACTTGTTTTCTGCTTTGACTAATGGGTTGTTAGTTTCTCTGTAATTAGTGATTGACAAGTGTAATACCTGGAATACTTGTCTTTTATTGTATTGGTCACATGAATAACGAGATGTGAAGGGTAGATAATACTGACTGCACCATGACAAATGAAATTGTGACTTTAATATTTGGCCCCGTCAGACACACAGGTCAGAGGGAGCGGTTGGATGGTTCCTGAGACTGTTAGGACTTGTGTTTCAATCCTGTTAAGCTTAGCCAATGTAAATGCGGTGTCATAAAGCAATACAAAAAGGGACGTGGTGCCGCTGTGGGCTAAACCGCAGAAGCCTGTGCTGCAGGGTCAGAAGACCAAGCAGTCGTAAGATCGAATCCACGCGACGGAGTGAGATCCCGTCGCTTGTCCCAGCTCCCGCCAACCTAGCGGTTCGAAAGCATGCAAATGCGAGTAGATCAATAGGGACCACTTCGGTGGGAAGGTAAACAGCATTCCGTGTCTAAGTTGCACTGGCCATGTGACCACGGAAGATTGTCTTCGGACAAACGCTGGCTCTATAGCTTGGAAACCGGGGATGAGCACCGCTCCCTAGAGTCGAACACGACTGGACAAAAATTGTCAAGGAGAACCTTTACCTTTACCTTTAAAGCAATACAATATTTCAATGAGACTTGAACACTCTTTATCTTTTCTGGATTGCACCAACAGACAGGATTCCTTGAGCTGAGTCCAGATTTAGAAGGAGTTGCAGCAGCTTTCTGAACTTGGAACTTTCAGGTGTATTGGACTACAACTTCCATAATCCCCAGCTATAATGCTGTGTTGACAGGAGTTCGTGGGGCTTTAAGTCCAACATACCTGAAGGGCATCCAGTAATTTTTGTCTCATTAACTTGAAAAGGTTTGCTGGAAACATTGATGCCCAAAATTAGTATAAGTAATACCTATGAGCCTAGTCTATAAGGTGTAACTTTTTGGTAGCACATGGCTGCAAGTTAAAAAGACAGTATAGCTATTATCTGTTGTACTTGATGTACCAGAGAAAACATCTACAGTGATGTCTTAACTTTTAGGAATTCACTGCAAAAGTTATGTTTGCTTTATGACATCACAAAATGACATTAGAATTTTGATCATTAAGTCATAAACTCAGCCTGTAGTTTTGGGTGGAGGAATGGTTTGAGCAACTTGGTTTAAAATCAGTTGGTGCAAATCAGATGTAATTCTGAACCATCTGAGCTGTGCCTTTATGTCCTGGAACCAGCCATCTCTTATCTTTCTGGCTGCTTTGGGGAATTTGTTAGCTTCTGATATCTTAAAGTTGACACAATTTGTTGTTATGTCTGTTTTGAGTCAGTGAGGACAGCACCATGGTCCACCTCTTTTACATCTTCAGGTAGTCACTAAGTAGGTCTTGTTAAGAGGTAATGATCTGGTTATGTCTGGCCCCCCGGGGAAATGCCAGAGGCCTCTTGGGACATGTTTGCTAGGTATTTTGAGGTAGAGAATTTTAGTACATATCTTACTGAGAGAAACAGAAATCCCAGGCATGTTGGAAAAGGTAGTTTTGGGATAATTTCTTAAGAAAGCTTCACTGAACCCACAGTATTGTTGTCACCCAGCTCTCTTGGGGGAGGGTGTTTGAGAAGGTGGTTGTGGTTGAATTTCAGGCAATTTTAGGTTATACAGATTATCTCTAAACCAATTTTAACCTGAGTTTGGCAACAAAGCATTGCAGTTCTCCCAAAGCTTCTCAGAAGCTGCTGTCATTAGTGAAGAAATACAGATAAACGGTGTCCCACTTTAGATGTCTCTAGAAAGCATTTTTCTCCTTAGATTTCTTACCACATTTTACTGTATGCTTGTGGCTTATCATCTGATCCCCCATTTGGGCAATTGTAGCCATTTTTATCCTTTCCCTTAGCAATAATTCAGCATGAACCAGATACTACCCAGTCTCTACTTGCTTTTTCCAATGACTTAAAGTAAGATCAGGATGGACAAAAATCAAGGATTTAAATCAAAAATATTTTTTCATTTAAATAATCCAAAATCTGATACTTTAAAAATATAAATCATTATTTCAATCATGATTTAAATTGTGATATAAATCAAATCCACCCTGATTAAAATTAAAACTAAAAGTAAAGATACTGTTTTTATGTTTAGCACAAGTAATCTGGTTCCATCTTGGTTAAGGCACATCCCTCTCTTTTGTAAAAAAATTGGCTTGTTCCCAAATTCTCTTTGTTGCCTAAAAAAAATATCGAATCCTTTCTTGTTTATTCCTATATCTCATTCACACACTTAGATTCTTCAACCTCATCTGGCTGAATGATCCTTCACTTCCTAGATTCTTCTCTTTCCACTTTCGTATTATCAACTGTTGGAATCTTCCAAATTAATTTCTATATCATGACAGTTTCTTCTAGAAGAGTTTGGCATACTGCAGTGGGGCTATAATAGTGAAAGGTTATCATCATCATATAACGAAAAGAAAAGAAAAAAATGGCAATGTGGCCGCAGTTCTTTTTAATAACTAACCTGGAAGAACTGCATTAAGCGCACTGGTTAAAAGAGAGACAGGCACACAATAGGAAGGTAAGTGGAAAGACAGAGGTTATGGTATGTAGCAAAATGACCTTCAGAAGACAGATCTGTGCTGAGTGATACCTTTCCATATATCTCATTGGGATCCTGAAGATAAAGGAGAGATGTGGCGAAACCATGGCAGTTACTGCAGGAAGAGGGTCTTGACAATGGCTGTGATTTTTGTCTCCACTTCGGTGGAAGCAGAGGCTTGAACAGCCAAACCTTAATGTTCAGGATAGGGGGTGGGGGGAAGTGAATAAGACTTTCTGGCAGAGTCCTGAGATTTTTTGTTTACTTGGATCGAAGCAGAACACTCCATTCAACAAGAACTTTTTAATAGTGTTTTTAAAGCCAATGTGAAGATGAAAGAAGCATGTTCCATCATGCACTAGATCAGGGGTGTCCAACCTTTCACCTTCCCTGGGCCACATTAGAGGATGAAGATTTGGTTTGGGCTGCATGGGGGGACAGCCCTAGTCATCCTCTGCAGCCCCGCTCCAAGCACGCTTGCCGGCAGCTATGATCTCAAACAGCAGAGGCTGCCAGCTTCGACTCCGGTGGCTTTATGGGGCCGGGAAGGGGTCCACTTATTGACAGGGATGGCAAAATGCAGTCATGCAGGCCCCTTCTCCCCTCCCCTCCCGCTCCTTCCTTCCCTCCCTCCTCCCCCATCATTGTGACGTGTCCCGGCCGCATTCCGGCCACAAGCGCCGGCAGTGTAACTTGAAACTTTGGAATTTCTTTAAAAATAAAAAATTGCGCTGGACCACATTATGAGCCGACCTGGGCCGCATGCGGCCCACGGGCCGCAGGTTGGACAAGCCTGCCTGAAACCGGTCAAGATGGGGTCCTTCTGTCATGCTACAATGGGGCGGGTGGGCGGTTGTGTCATCTGTCCTAGGAGTATGTGATTGTTTAATTGGGTGCATTCATACTTACTATTTGACTGTCATCAAGTATGTCTTCTATTGTGAAGTACCATTCTTAACAACAGCTAATTTGAATTAGAGAGCCAATATGGTTTAGTGGATTGAATGTTTGGCTAGACTCAGGAGACCTCGATTCAAGTCCCTGCTTAGCCATAAAAACTCAGTAAGAGGTGGCAGTGGTAAAACCACTCTTAAGTATTTTAGATACCTTAAAAACTCATATTTGGTTCACTGTAAGCCAAATGTGACTTGATGGCACATAGCAACAACATTTTGAGTTATATTGTTAAAAGTATGTTCTTCACTGACCTGCTGCTCCAGAGCTCAAGATAATAGTGCTTTCTTGATGTAATTTTCCAGACTTCTTTAACTACCCCAGTCTCTTTTTAGAAGAAGTTGCCAAATCTCTGTACAGTGGTGCCTCACATAGCGAGGTTAATCCGTTCCGGATTAACCATCGCTATGAGAAACATCGGTCAATGGAACAAAAAAACCCATTAAAACGCATTAAACTTGGTTTAATGCGTTCCAATGGGCCCTAAACTTACCGTTGAGCGAAGCTTCTCCATAGGGGCGGCCATTTTCGGGCCCTTGCAAAGCGAGGGCACGGCGGGAAAAGTTGCGACGGCCATTTTGGAACCGCCAATCAGCTGTTTTCCCCCGCTTTGTTTTGCGAAAATCGCTAAGCGAATCGCTTAGCGATCATCGCACAGTGAAAAAACGCCATCGGGGCCATCGCTGAGCAAACGCTCCAGCGATGGCCCGGACCCCCTCGCTATGCGAATTCATCGCTCAACGGAGCGATCGCTAAGCGAGGCACCACTGTAGAGTTCACAACACAAGCCTCTTACAACATTGCGACATTTGCATAGACAATATTGAGGCAGAATGTCAGTCAAGCAGATGTGGGGGCAGAAGCCTGCCAACAAAATCCATTATCATAAGACTCTAAAATGTTCCTTCAAAGAAGTGCCCCAAGGAAATGACATGAAGAGGGCGATACCCCTACATGCAATAATTTCATAGAATAAAAATCATACTTGGATTGGATATATTTAAAACAGGGATGTCCATTCAGATTCAGAATATTTGGAATTCACCAGATAATGCCATATATTCGGATAGTTCCAAATATTTGAGAATCTAAAATGGAAAGCTTTGAATATCTGTAATAATAATTCCTAATATTTGGAGTCTCATTTACTCCTATAGATTAGAAAGCAGAAGGCTAGTTTTCAGCTTGCTAGAGAAAGAAGTGAAAGTGAAACCTATTTCTGTAATGATTTCTAGAAAAATATAACTTAAAGACACATGGGCACCAAGGGTAGTTCGGACCGAGAACTCAGTGTCAGCTTCTGGGAGTGATCATGGGTTTCCCAAGGGAGGAGGTGTGGGATGAGAGCAAAACATGTAAATGATGTCTGTCCGCACCAGTGAAATCTAGAAGCAGGCACAGACACCAGAACATATTTTTTCACATTGGTTCTTTCCAGTTGAAAGGTGGGCATAGCTGATGTCATTTTCCTGAGCATTGACTTGTACTATAGCAGGTTTCTCTGTCCTTTTCTGAACCCTCAGCTTACATTTATATTCTCTCCATCTCATTGTATATTATTTAAAATAGTTAGGAATAGGATTTAAGATTAGTAGATTCATAGATTAATACATTATAAATCCACAGAGAATGTCTTAGATTTAGGCCTTTTTAGGGTATATCAGGTGGGGAAAATATTTTTTTAATAGATTCAGATATTAATAAGTTTTGTGTCTGTGTGTACATGTGCTATTTTCATTGGAAGAATTTATGTTCTGTGATAGCAGAGCATAAGATGTGGGAGGCAGCAAATGCCAGACCCACATCTCAAGAATAAATTCCAGGCTACCTTGGAGGAGCTTGGAGAGATGCAGAAAAAGACCTTCTGCAAACATAAAAATGCTAGGGTTAGGAGAAGGGAATGGTAAACCACTTTTGAATATTCTCTACCTAGAAATCCCTGAAAAATGTCGATGTAGATTGAAACTGGTTTAGATTAGTGGAGATGATAACTCTGAATGACCTGCCATTCTCTCTGGTGGAAAACATTGGTTTCCACAGATTTGTGGCAGAACTGGCATCCCATTGCCGATTGTCATCCCAAACAACCCTTAGTGACAGGGTGGTGTCCGATTTCTCTTGGGCTGTCACCCTCCTCCTCATCATCATAGAACTGCAGAGCTAGAGGAGACCCTGTGGATCATCGAGTCCAACCCTGTCAAGGAGGCACTAATTTAAACTCTCAACCTCTGGCTCTGTAGTCAGATACCTAAACTACTGCACTGTCCAGCAGTCAGGCAACTGGCACAGCAGCAGTTGGCCATTGCATAGTTGGTACATTTTACAAGTGACACCTGGAACAGCCAGACTGCTAAACACTCCTATCTCTTCCAGACAAGGCACTGGTGGGAGTCAGGCATAGGGCGACATACAAGGACAGGATACAGGTGGTCCCTGTTGAAAGTGGCTGTGATGGAGGAAAGCCATACAACTCAACAACATTCAAGAGTCTTCGAGAGAAACACTGCAGCAGTGAAGTCTAGCTACAGAAAGGCAAGGTCTGTTTGTTTCAGACAACGGGGCAGAAATGATAGCAGCACTGCAGGATGAGATGAAAGAAGTGCAGCGGATATCTCATACACTCAACGTAATAGTCTGGGGTAGTTTGCAGGTCATGGAAGACACATGCATACATAATATAATGGAATGAACCAGCAAGGTGACAGGGCATTTCCGTCACAGTGAGCTGTTGCAGCAGAGGCAAGAAAAATTGGGATTGCCATTGCACCATCTAAGCCAGATGTGGCAACTTGATGAAACATACTTTCTACCTGCTTGTACAAGTGTTGGAGCAGCAAATGACACTCCATGATTTGGCAGTGGTGACGTCTATTGGCGTAGTTGCTCCTCTGGGCAGGGAAGAGTGGGACATTACGGCTCAAATGGTCTATGTCCTCTGGAGCTTTGAGAGTGCAACACAAGTCTTTAGTAGGGAAACAGCCATCCTTAGATAGGGGATCCCAGTGTTCCAGCATTTGGTTGGCATGATGGAGGGCATAATGAGGGGACAGTCTAGAATGGATGGGGGGGTTCCATTCTTCTGTCCTGAAGTGGTGGCTCTAGACCAGGGGTCAGGGAACTATTTTACCTTTTACCCCCCAAAATATTTATATACACCAGCATTACCCCCTTGATTTGAAAGGAAGGATTTCCTGTTTAGAGAGATCTGGCCAGTGTAGTGGTGGGACTGCCATCTTGCCCAGGCAGGGGACAATGTCAACCAACCCACACCACGCCTGGAACATGGATCTGTAGAAAGACCTATTTTCTTTAAGTTAAATTTACCATTGCTGGGTTTCCCTGAAGGCCCCCTTTAAGTTAGAGAGAGTGGCACACTGTGCTCACAGTACTACTGTAACTATGCCGTGCTTCAGTCTGCTGCCCACTCCTTCTGCCTCTTTAATTCTTCCAGCGGCTACTCCAAGGCTGTGCTCATTCACTCAGCCATGCTATGCCCCATGCTGTTCTCACAGTTCCCATCCACCGCAGGTTTTCTGTTGCTCCAGTCTGCCTGCCAGTGTTGTCCAGGATATTTGCCCACTCCCCAGTGCAGCCTGCCCTCTGCTTCCCCATTAATGCTGATGGCATTCCCACTGTTTAGCGCTCAATCAGTGGGCCCCTTACAGTCATTTCCTAATGCCTAGGCACTGCTGCCTGTTAGTTTCCCCCCTTTTTTGTTTGGTACAATCACTGAGAAGGTGTCAGAGGACACATGGATATCCTTTAATAATTTCTTGCATGTTTCTGTTGTCTTTTTAAAGGAACAATAATGGCTATATAGCATTCATATGACTTTAATGGATTTCTGAATATCTGGAGATTCCAGATTTTTAAATTTCAAATTCCAAATCTGAAGGACTAAATTCTGAATCTAAACTTTGGCGCTAGTGCACATCGCTAATTTAAAATCTCTTGAAATCTCTCCCCCGCCCCTGTAGCAGGAGGAAGCCAATACAATAGTACATTTAAGGACAGCGTTTAGCCATATACAGTATATGTAATGTATATTTTAGTTCAGTGGTGATGAACATTTTTTGGGCTCATGTGCCCAAAACGGGGGGGGGGACAGCGGGTAGCGTGCCACTGCCTCAATAGCGGCGGCGACGGACCCGGACCCAGAAGACTGGAACCGGAAGTGGTGGCTTAAGGGGGAATCATGCCGACACACCCGGAGGACCTGGAAGTGGTGGCGGAAGGGGTAGTCCCAGCTGCAGCCGCCTCATGAGGTTTGGCTGCACAAGGGGGCGGGGGGGGGGGACTAGCGACCTATGGCTCGCATGCCAGAAGAATGGGCTCCACATGACAGCTGTGGCACGCGTGCCATAGGTTCGCCACCACTGTTCTAGGTGAAAGAAGATTGACTACTGAGAAAAGATTTGTTTTATACTACCATATTTACCTAAGTGTTTTTATCCTGTTCTTCAGACTACAAGACTCCCAGGACAATTTACACAGGAACAAGAAAAACAAGTTGTAAAGATTAGAAAGAGAATGTGGTCTTGAAATAATATTTATTTGAAGGGTTGCAATAACACTTCTTTCACTCTTACAAAAGTAGTTTTGGAAATGGGAAGAGTTGTTGGTGATAATATTTTGTCTCACTGGCTGCTGTTCCTTATTTTTTACAGAGCATTATATGTATTATATAGTTTGGTGTCCAGTGTTCCTTCTGATTTTCAGCCCTGCTGGATGGGGCTCTGCCCCTCTCATGAGCAACTCCGCCTAGATGTACTTCCCCCCACCAGGTGGGGTTCCATTGCAACCAGAAACAACGGAGCTCAAAACGACCACTGTCGGTGCACAGAAGAGGAGTAGCCCTGAGCGGGGGGGGGGGGGGGGCGAAGTGCAGAAGCGCAGACACCTTAGAACAGGGGTCTCAAGCTCAATTTACCTGGGGGTCGCTGGAGGCAGAGTCTGGGTGAGGGCGGGCTGCATCAGATTTTTTCGCCAAGCAGAGCAAGGGCTCGAGGAAGCTGCCCAGGAGTTTCCTTAGCCCAGCTGGGGCTCCAAGGAGGAGGGGCGTGCAAGCCCTCATCGCTGGCCACAACACCCTCTGGCTCCTTCACTACCACCACCACCAGCAGCAGCAGGACGGAGAAGGGAGGGACCGCCAGCAACCGCCTAGCCGAGGGGGTAGGAGGGCATGACGTAAAATTAAAAAACCCCTCACAGAATCACCTTGGCAAAGGAGAAAAGCCCCGATTGGTACCCGCAAAATTAAACAGAACTGGGTGCGGGGTGGGGCCCCTGCAGGTGTTCACGGATGCGCACACACAAACACACACACACAGAGCGGTCCGGAAACCTTCCTCTGAAGGCTCCCCTCAAAAGCACACTCAGCAGCAGCTACCCACCACCATGACAGAGGAGCAAACTTTGCGAGGTGAACCCAAGCAGTGTCCAGAGCCGAGGCAGCTGAAGCACCATGAAGAGGAGGAGTAGGAGTTAGGACCGCTGGGTGCTGAGGCAGCTGCTGGCTGGGCTGGTGCTGGGGATGTCAAGATAGAGACCCAGAAAGCCGCTTCCCTTAAAGAGGTGGCGGTGGCAGCAGCTGCTGTTGGCAGTGCTGTTGGAGGCGCTCTTCGAGGACAGGCTGGAAATGAGCTCTGCTCTCAGGCATCGCTTGGCGGCAGCTCAGGCGCTCGGGAATAGGGCTGGCAGCGTGCCTCGCTCGCCAGCTCTCCCCCAAGACAGCGCCTCTTGCACCCTCCATCTGGAACTGCAGCCTGCCAGCTGGCAGACAGGCGGGCTGGCTGGCAGGTTGCAGTTCTGGATGGAAGGTGCAAGAGGTGCTGTCTTGGGAGAGAGCCGGCAAGCGAGGCGAGGCTTTTTTTGACTCTTGACAGCAGAGGATGCGTGGGTGCTTCGAGGGGGGGGGCAGGCAAGGCAGGGGCTGCAAACTGTTGTCGGGTGGGCCACAAATGGCCCCCAGGCCACATGTTTGAGACCCCTGCCTTAGAAGGAACCTTGGTGTCAGTATGTAATTTTCAAGTGGTATAAGCTTTCACATTTCAGTGTTACTGGTAGTTTACAGGTTGGTGAATTTCAGGAACTGTGAAAAGGGTAGTGTATCTTATAAATGTCAGAATATTCACAAATATTGGCCTGTATTTTACCTATATCAATTTTTTAAAGCATATGTAGATTTGAGTGTGGAGTATACTGTGCATTTTCCCCCCATGGTCACTCACTAAAAGTCTTTTGTTGATTAACATGGTCTCCATAGTTCTCCATAGTTCTGAATTTGTCCAGTGAAAGAGGAAAAAACCTGAGGAGAATTTCAATCTGTTCCTTTTATTTTAAGAACTCAATCTGCTTTTCTTGTCAAGTAAGAAAGGAGGAAGACTTGTGTTTCCCTTCAGAATGGTTTGAACTCTGGCACCCACATGAAGGAATTGTGGTTCCTAAAGGGAAGAAATGACGTGATTATCATTTTTATGAGTCACAGCATAACTTGAAAGCTAAAGACCTTCCAGTAGAGAGAACTGATGTGAATGTACCCTGTAAAATAATAATTGTGGGGAGAGTTTATGTCCATATTTGGTGGTCCTGTGTTCATGCTGTGTAAATGTGTTTGTTTCCTAAGAGGGAAATGTGTGGATCTGTCCCTCTTTATCTTATTTTATTTTATTTTTGACTGTTGTCAGCACTCTGACTTTATCTCCCTTCTTCTTTACAGAGTTGATTGCCACGTATGATCTTTAAGGGTTTGTTCGAATGTCATGATCACTATTATGAGAAATCTAATAGTAGACTTTCAATGCCTATGTAATTGTCTCTGAAGATGGTCTGACTCCAGAAACATCTGAAGCAGCTGATGCTCTAGTTAAAAACAGTATGACTTGAACTGAGGAAATTAAGAGATATATACAATTTTGAAATAATGCTTGCTTTATTTTGAAATAATGCTTGCTATGAGTCCAGTAATAAGCTGTACTAAAACAAAAACAAGACCATGTGTCTGAAGAAGTGGATTGTATTCCAAAAAAGCTCACCCTGAAATATTTGTTTAAAGATGGAGTAGCCATATTAAGTGTGTTTCAAAAATAAAAAAAATGAAAGTTTTGTAGTACCTAACAGGCTTATTTTAGTGTGAGCTTTCATGAATTACCATCCACTTCCACAAACACACAAAGTTAAGTATTTAGTCATAAGTTTGTGTAGAATCTGGAAAGTGTCCAGAAACTTCAGCGGGCCAAATGCAACAGCCAGATTGCTCACTGGGGCTGTTCACAGGAAGCGCATAACCTCCCTGTTACGGCAGCTCCACTAGTCGCCAATTCATTTCCAGGCACAATGCAGCATTCTGATTTTGACCTATAAAGCCCTAAACAGCTTGGGTCCAAACTATCTCAAGGGCTACATCTTCCCTTTATGAGTCTGTTCCAGTGTTAAGATCATCAGGAGAGGCCTTTCTCTCAGCCCCGTCACCTTCACACCTTCTCTGTTGCTGCTCCCAGACTGTGGAACTCCCTCCCCACAGGCTGGTCCCATCTTTGCTGTTGTTCTGCAAGCAGGCAAAGATCTTTCTCTTCCGGCAAGCTTTCCCCTCAGTGACTGGTTGACTGAGTAGAGTTTTTAACTGGATTGTTGCTTTCAAGGTATTGTTAGTGTTGCTTTTGTTTACTCTTTTTTTAGTTTTGTATTTGTTTGATCTTTTAAAGTATTTGTATGCTTACTGTTTTAGCTTTAAATATTCTTTTAATGATGTAAGTTGCCTTGGGTCCTTTTAAAGGAGAAAGGTAGGGTAAAAATATTTTAAATAAATAAAAATGAATGAACATTGTAGGAATGCCCCCCCCTCAATAAAATTAAGTATGGGCACAGAAAATGATGTGCAAGTAGTATTATTAACATAAGTATTGACCTTCAAAGCAACACTTCTCACAAGCTCCTTTTCCTACTTGAGTTTGCTTTTCATGAACCTAGAAGAATCTGGGAGAGGGGGCTTCCTCCTTCAGAAAATACACCTGTTCAGGAGGGCTGTCCCAGCATTTTATGAATTACAAACAGGAGTAGCAAGAGCCAAGCAGAATGGCTGGAGAACAGGCACATTTTGCATGCTAATTAATTCTTCTCCTAAGGGCTTTTTTCAGACATGCCTGATTGGAAGAGCATAGGAAAATATTTTTCTCTGGGCTTTCTTAACGATAATTAGTAGAAAATATTAAATTGTATAGAAAGTGGGAAAAAGAAGGGAGAGAGACTTTCAGAAGCAGTTCTCAAATTCCCCATTTTGTAGTCTGCCATTAAAATAGAGAGAAGGTGTAAACTGCAAACATCTCAAGAGCAGCTCCTCCTGCTTCTAGCTTTTAAAACCTTCCCCCCCCCCCAAAAAAAAGCTTCTCAGGCTGGAGGCTTGGAGGAGTAGGTGAAGAATAGGAGATTTGTTCAGCCATGATCAGGATGCCAGCCTCTTAGGGTGCGATAACTTTGTATACTTAGTAAGTTCAGAAGGCATTGTGGAAATAGACTTTATAATAGCCTTTATAATCTTAGAAAATGGTACTATTTCCAGTAACTATCCTTAAAAATTGAAGTTACCAAATGGTGGCATATTTTAAGAGCACATATTCTGTCTTAGCTTTCAGATGGGTTGAATTCAACAGATGCAACCTTGTTTTTTTACAACCCTTAGCAATTTGAACCAGTATGTTGGGGGTTTCTGCCTAATGGGCTTCAGAGGCAACTTGCTTTTATTTTTCTCTTCACTAAAACAATGGGCATGAACCTCCCTAAGCACATGCGTGTTAGTTTTTGCCATTTTATTAAGAAGGAACACCACCACCCCCGTACATAAGCACGTTGCCATTCAGACAGACATCGCCGCACAGAACCCATTACAACATTCACACACAGAGAGAGACCTCTTTCAGTCATGAATGTACAGCTTTCAACCACCTACCCCACTTTTAGCAGTACAGATACTCTCTCTTGGTGTGAGACACAGACGTTAGTGTGTGCACAGACACCAGGAAAGAGGAGAGCTAGGTGAAGATGATATATTTGTCATTTAAAGGAGCCTGGAGCCCTTAAATTATTAGCTGAACTGAAACCTGTGAAGCTTCAAAACACTTCAAGCATTTGGCAGTGCTAGTGACTCCAAACAGAATTGGAGGCTCCCTATTCACGCACCAGACATTATCTGGTAATGATGGGAGACTAGATCTAGTGAAATAAACAGAAATTGAAACCAGAATGTGGTGTGATATGAGCAAGGGAGGGTTTTTTTGTTTCAATCTTTGCACTTTGTTAAGTGTTAAAAATCTAACCTCTGTTCCTTTTTTATAGCTGAACCTGTGCATAACAGTTTAACAAATATCTAGTTTGACCTTGACCCTGACTTAATGGCACATGGTTATAATTCCTAGTCCTCCAGGGTTTTCAAGACAACAGCATTGTGAGGGGACTAGGGTTAGACTGATACTGACTGGTCCGAAACCATGCTGGTAATGTTAACCGCTGTTGTGTGGCACATTAAAAACTGCTATGTATTATTTGGCATAGGCTTTTGTGGACTATAGTCCGCTCTATCAGATGTATGTGTGCCATGTACAGTGGACCCTCGACTTACAGACGGCTTGACTTACAGACTTTTCGAGTTACAGACTTCTCTGGCTGCAAAATTTAGATTCGACTTGCAGCCAGAGAATCGACTTACAGACCAGAAAAAAACCAAAATAGAATAAAAATAGAATAAAAACCACTGGTTATGGGATTAATCGGTTTTCAGTGCATTGTAGGTCAATGGAGATTCGACTTACAGACTTTTCGACTTGCAGCCACCATTCCAATACGGATTAATTCCTTAAGTAGAGGGTCCACTGTACATCGAATGGGGATTAAGAAATAGGAATGCAGAAGGTGCAAGCATGGGATGATCTTAAAGTAGAGAAAACTGTTCTACAATTGTTACAAAACAAACAAAGGTAAAGTGGGAATAGAGACAACCCCGCATTGGTGAGGTGATAAATGTATACAGGCTGTTGAGTAGTTCTGTATGTGTAGCAATGACAACTGCAGCAGCAGTATATCACAGCAGACTGAAGGCTTCCTTTGGGGATTTTGGAGTGCACACAGCTTTGTCACATTGTGTATGAGTTGCATGCATCCCAAATTCAACTTCAGTCAACAGCTATTTACCACTTCTGATGACATCATCACCATTGTGAATGCAGAGTTGCACAACAAGACTTTAGCCATAATGAAATACAAAGACTTTGTCACTACTGCATTCAACGGAGGTTGAATGTCTTTATGTATTCTTGTTCAACTATTTCTGTTTGGAATATATCTTTGAACTGTTTTTGTTTTATGATAGCTATCTTGAAGTGCGGGGCTGGCTGGATAGCTCAGTGAGTTAGATATCTGGCTACAGAGCCAGAGAGTAGGAATTTGATTCCCCTCCGTGCATGTCAGGAATAGAGTCA
Source organism: Pogona vitticeps (assembly GCF_051106095.1). Lineage (NCBI taxonomy): Eukaryota > Metazoa > Chordata > Lepidosauria > Squamata > Agamidae > Pogona > Pogona vitticeps. The sequence goes on along the minus strand of NC_135788.1, from coordinate 79,026,717 downwards.
CCATATGTAGTCTTGGGCAAAGCTGCACAGTCCCAGGGCATCTCCAGAAAAAGGGAAAGGTAAGCCACTTCTGAATACTCTGTACCTAGAAAAACATAGGAAGAACTGTTATACTGTAAGTCAGAAGTGACTTTCTTGAGTTATTGCTTTCTTGAGATTGGAGTGCCCAGGAGGATGGAAGTGCTCTTCTCCCTGGCTTTGGGGTCCATTTACTCTTTTAAAGGTTGTGCTATTTGGCTGGGTAAAGTGGTACAGGACACTGAGGCAACCAAAGACACATTGGGAAATGATACCTGTATGACCCCTTAATGAGGGTTAAATTTCTGAATCCTGCAATAGGGTTTCTGTTGTGGAAGTGGCAGCAGAGCTCACATCTTGGCCTGTCATGGAGTCTATTTCCCGAATGAGTGTCTCTGTTGCAAGGTCTGCAAGACTTCATACCCAGAGCAAACCTCTTACACCAGTGGTCCCCAACGTTTTTAACTCTACGGACCGGTTGGGGCACCCCCTCACGCTCATGTGCGAAGGAGCGGGGGCACTCACACTGGGGCGCATTTGCAAAGGGCAGGGGGCGCTTGTGGCACTCGCAAGCACTCGTAAAGGGGTGGGTGGTGCGTGCTTGCATGCATGCGTGAAGGGGCTGTGCGGGGGTGGGAGTGCATGTGGGGGGTGGGAGATCTGTCTCCGTGGCCCGGTCCGGACCTGACCATGGACTGGCACCAGGCCATGGACCAGGGATTGGGGACCCCTGTCTTACAGTCTGTCCAATGTCTCATGTTTCTTCATAGTAACACAAATATTACTTCCTGGAAGTACCATTGGGATTTTCCTAAATTGGAGTCCAAAATTTAGTATCCTTGATTCTGCTTGGGGAAATAGATCTCAAAGTTTAGAGGGTGCACATTTGCTTCCTTCTTCTATAACACTCCAGTCACTCAGTAACTATTTTGTAGTGTTGGGTTCTCAGCACCTTTAGAAAATATGTTATGCATATCTTTCTTTACATGTTTATCCCAAATATGTTTATCTTCAGGATGTGGTTCCACAGAGCACTTTGTGAAGAATTTATGTATGATTTGGCGTGTAAATTGTTGCTGGGACTTGATACTATCAATGACTAAGGGTGTATTTGAATAGAACCCTATCAGTAAAGTACTTTAACTTTGGAAGCCAGCCAGAAAAGTAGGTGTTATTTTGATAACTACTGAAGTACTAATAAGATTTGCAAATATAAACTTTGATACAGTGACTGATGTGTAATTCATTTTATGGAAGTAGATATTTAATGTGTGAATATACTGTATTTTATTTAGAAGTGACCTTTTGTGACATGTCAGTTATTTTTTCCTTAATAGTTAGTATGCATAAGAAAGCAGGCACCTGGAGTACAGTAGTGAATAGATTTCTGGATGTAATGATAGTGAGCTTATCAATTATTATATTTTTGGAAAATATTTTTACAGTTCTGGAGATTTGCCTTGCTATAGCTTGAAGAAAATAAAATGCTACCAAGTCTTTGCGTATGGGGTGGAAAGGGTAGAATTGGCTACAGTTAGTTAGTTAGCTAGGTAGCTACTGTAGCTAGCTAGCTAGCTAGCTAGCTAGCCAGTTAGTTAGTTAGTTAGTTAGTTAGTTAGTTAGTTAGTTAGTTAGTTAGTTAGTTAGTTAGTTAGTTAGTTAGTTAGTTAGTTAGTTAGTGTGAGGTTTCGACTTTAGGCTCCTCTTTTGGTCCAAAGAAATCAGTAGATTTTTGTTGCTTCAAAACAGGTGAAAGATTTATTGGTGCATTTAACAATAAACAAGTGTCTGTAACATGATAATGACTCTTTTCTCCTTCTGCGAACGGGTCCAGAAGGGGTCTCCAATCTTCAAACAGGAACAGGTTGCCATAACTATTGTTCCATGGTCCTGGTAAATCAGCAGGGACCCAGTCTCTCACGATCTGCCCCGTCGAACCTTCCAGCAAGGGCATGGTCTCGTCATCCCGATCTCCATTCCACAGGGTTTGTCTCTCGGGGTCTCGATCCTCCCAGGGTCCTTCCTCTCTGTAGTTCTTCCTCATCTCTCTTATTCTCCATTCTAGCCCCTCTCTCCTTTCTCTCTCTCTACTCTTTCCTTCTCTTCTCTCAACTTCCTCCTCCATTCTCTCACCTTGGCTTCTCCCCAATAAGAGGGTCTGGGGGGGAATCTCCCTTCTTCTTTAGGCTCTCCCAGCATCCTGTCCAGGGGTCCTCCATCCACACCCATTCCCAGCCTGGTGGCAACTGACTCTCCTTCCTTTTTACCTCCCTTGTTCCTGACTCAAACTCCACCCTCTTTTTCCTCTCTTTTCCCGCCTTTTCCTCCTGGACCTCTCTCACTGTCACACCTTGCAAGTTCTCAGTCAACTCCTCTGTTTCTGTCCCTTGCTGAGCTTCTGCCGCAGGTCCTGGTGCTGGCTGGGGACTCTCCTCCTTATTCTTGTCGTGGGGGAGGGACGGCTCTCCAGCGAGTGGGGCATCCCTCTCACCTTCTGCCTCATAGTTAGTTAGTTAGTTAGTTAGTTAGTTAGTTAGTTAGTTAGTTAGTTAGTTAGTTAGTTTCCTCCTCTAAATTCCTCTCTGTAAAGGACTCAGGGAGCTTAAAAATGATTTAAGAACACAAATATTAAAACAATTAGAAATGTAAAAATCCCATTATTAAAAAAGAAATTAAACATTAATTATTAAGCAGCACAAAACCTGTAGAACAGGTTTAAAATACATTTTCGAAAGATAAAAGAGCAATTTTGCCCTTAAAATCTCTTCCTCAGCAGCAATTTAATATTAAGAGCCTGCTTAAAAAGGAAGGTCTTTGCCTGCTGGCAGAAGGCCAGCAGGGAGGGCTCCAGTTTGGTCTCCCATAGCATAAGAGTTTCATAGCCTGAGAGCAGTTACTGAAAAGTGTGGTGGGACCTTACAGGCCTCCCCTGAACAACTTCAAGCCCATGGAGACTGGCATGAAAAGACACGGCCACTAAAAAACCAGGAATCCGCATGAAACCATTTGAGTGTAGAAAACTCTGGTTCTCTGAATTGAAGACAGACTGCTGAGCCTCCCCAGCCTCTTCAACTTTAGGAAAGTGACAGCTTGCTCTAATTTGCAGTCCATGAAAGGACCCAGAGAAATACTGGGACTCTTTTTGCCTGCTTGGATTGACTCTAATTTGACTTCTTGCAACCATCAGCATCCATCAGCAGCCAGTCAGCCTGGGGAGCAGGGAGTGGAGGTGACAAGGACCCTCCATTGGCACACTGAAGCAAATTCTATTCTGTGGTGCTTATATTAGCCAATTTGGGCTTTTCTTTAAAGATATAATAGATATAAATACGAATGTCCTTATTCCCACTTACTGCATCTTGTCTCACATCCACATAACTCATGAATTGGGGGTTGTGCCAGACAGAGACATTTTTCCAGAGTCCAGAAATTGAAGATTTGTGCAGAACATAACAAATATTCCTGTTTCTTATGAATTGTGCTTATTTTCAGTGGATTTGTGCCTGTGACTCTAGGTCATAGGGGGTCATGCTTATTTGTGTGCTTGCTGTCTGTTGCCATGGAAATTATTGTGATATTATCTGTACATTCACTCAAGAATAAAACAGTCAAAGGAAATGGGCTGAGAGGCAGCTAAGCCTATTAGCATACAAATGGCTGTTCTAAGTGACCACACACAAGACCAAAGAAAGAAAAGAAATGCGTAGGCACACTTTTTAGCTCAATCTGGGGTACCCACATGGTTCTCCAGGAAAAATGATTCTTTAACAGTACAATCTGGTGTACAGTATGTCTACTCAGGCATATGTCCCAGTGAGTACAGTGGCACCTAATTCACAGATAGGCGTGCATAGCATTGTAGCCTAAAAGAATTTTAAAATGTCAAATTACAATGAATACAACACACACACATACCAGTGCATCAAGAACAGTGTGAGTCTTTGCCAAATCCAAGAGCTGAATACAAGGCAGATGTTATGGTGCTTCAAAGTTTAAAATCTCCTTTTACCATATTTCTGCCTTGATAATCTATATAATGAAATTTCATATGAGTTATGGGCAAAAACTGATTGAAAATGTTTGTACGAGTTAATGCCATTTCCATCCCGTGTTTTAGGAGAATTTTAGGGTTCTTAGAAAAGAGATCAGAGAACTAGTATGCCAACTACTCTTGGTGTTCACAAGAGTGATGGTGAGAGACAAGAGGCATGTGCAGTGACACCCCCCCCCCCCCCCGGAGTGAGTCTACATGATAAATTATATTGTGAAACTCTCTGCTGTATCCCAAGTTCTGTGGGAGACTGTCAGGCGTTCCTTGGTACTGCTGTCAAATAAAATTGAAAATACATCAGCAACCTGATAATCCTATGAATGTAGTGGTAAAGGCTGATTGAATAGTGTGTCTCAGGCTTAAATTTTGACTTTGTGAAAATTGAAGAGGGGATCACTTGGCATTGTTGTCTTGCTATACCTAAAAAAGTACTGTTTGAATGTTAATATGATCACATTACAAACAGAATGTGGTGATTTTTTGTGGGGGGGGGAGGGAGAAAATGGGGAGTTGCCCGGAGTTGCGTAAGAGACAATAATGTTCTTTTCTTTTATAGTGAACGGGATAGCCGGAAAGGGGGAAGGGTGAGAACGAGGAAAGGAAGATGGGTAAAGTCTTTATAATAATCCAGGATTATAACAACAGTAGCAGCAGTGACAACAACAAACAGATTGTTTGCAAGTAAAACTCCCCCTGCTGCCAAGCCACTCCATCCCATTTGTGCCTGGAATTTTAAGAAGGCCTTGAGAGAGAGGCTCAGGACCAAGGTTTCCTAGGGAAAACAAAACAGGTTCCCTGAAGTTTCTGTTGGCATGGGAACAATTGTGTTATGTTGCTCTTGATTTATTCGCCCATTTGGCTTTTGGGTGGGGGTGAGTAGGTGGGTGGAGGAGAGATGCCTTGAAGGCTTCATGGTACTTAAATACATGTGTCTACCATGTGTTTGAGGCAAAGGACACCCCCCCCCCCGGTTTGCGTTCTTAAATGGCTGTCCGGGGTCAGTCTAAAGCTTAAAGACAGTAAAAGCACAAACAACAACAGAGTTCAGGCCAGTGAGTTAGTTTTATTCAAAGCCAATGTGGAATTTCCACTGTCACTTTGGAAGAGGGCATAAAGGATTTAATACTCTTCAGGTAACTGGTCAGGAGCCAACTTCTGTTCCCTTTTGTTTCCTCTGTTCCTGTGTCCTTCAATGGAGCTGCAGGGTTTAACAAAGCTAGAGAATTTTTGTTTGTTTATTGAAGTTAAGAGCTACACTTGTGAAGGGAAAAGCAGTGCATAGATCTTCCTTCCTTCCTTCCTTCCTTCCTTCCTTCCTTCCTTCCTTCCTTCCTTCCTTCCTTCCTTCCTTCCACCAGCTGAGAAATTCATTATACTGCTTCAGTGACGAAGGCCAGATTGATGAGCTTGATGAGCGTTTCCTAAATGTTGAGTAGTTTGTAGCTAAAACAAAATAAACCAAGAATAATGAATGATAAAGGCTTAAAGAAGAGCTATGGCCAAAACCTTGTTTGTTACTACAGTAGCTTACCCTAGAGTAGGTCCATTGAATCAATGGGGATTTGATGAGTCAACTTCTCATAAGTTCCATGAATTCAAATGGACCTACTCTAATTGTGACTTACTTCAGTGCAGTAAATCATAGAGTGGGCCTATTTGAATCTATGGAACTTGTGAAGAAATTGACTTAGTAAATTCCCATTGATTCAGTGGGCCTACTTTAGTGTGATTTACTACATTAAGCAACAGAACTTTGTCCCATGTGTTTTGTAAAATGGTAGATTTTGTATGTTTTTCTTTTCTGTTTATATGTGAATGGGGGGGGCTTCAGTTCTTAGGATCTGTTCAGATGAGTGGACTTGAATAAAGTGAATGATGAGCCTGATTCAGCTATTACATAACAGTTTCCCAAAACAGTTAATCAAATGCTAGTTTTTCACTTGTTTCTGCAGTCTCTTAGAGTCAGGCTTGTATGACTCCTTCTTGAAGGATTTTTTTTTGGTGTCCCATGCCCCAGCTTGTGCCAATTTTCACATGTTTAGTTAGACACTGGACATCCAGTTACCTCACAGTATTTGACTTTTTGTTGGGATTGCTAAGATTTATGAGAATTATAGTTTTTGTGATTCCTGATACCTGGGATGCTGTCATGGTAGTATTTTGAGCCTCGTGGACACCATGCCACAGGTTCCTTTGGTTTCTGTTACCAGGTTGCTATGTGCTGTCAATTCACTTTCAATTTATGCCATCTGAAAAGGATTTTCACCAGGTAAGAAAGTATATGAGATATTCAGAGTGGCTAGCATTGCCGCTTTCCAGCAGATTTCCCTGGCCTAATAACTTGAACCCAAGCCTTCTGAGTTCCACTACATACTGTTAGGTAGGTAGTTGCAGGAAAAGGAAAATGGTAGGAAAATTTTTATGACGAAATGCATTTCAGCCATGCTCAAGCTTGGTAAGAGTCTAAGCTGGGCGGACATGTAAATTTGATGGAGCATCAGGCAGCAGTGTTGTGTTGCCCCATAAACTTACCAAGTAACAGCAGAGGGACTGGAAATGAAGCTGCCCCACTATTTAAATTTCCACAGAATACTTAGGCCTTTAAATTAATGCTGGAATGTTATGAAAAGGCTGGTAACAGCACTGCAAGCTTATGCAGGGGTGAGAGAGTGATGTGGCTTTGAATTTAGTGATTGAGTATCATCATATAATTGTTTTGCAAAAGTAATGGTTTCTCAGTTAGGTCTCCTTTACTTATTGAAGCTGCAGGCTGAAACTACTTAGCATTTTATGTTGGTTGTATTGTTGGTTGCCAGTTGGGTACTTCAGACCTGGAATGGTTTCATAATAACTTGGGTTGCTCAGGCTTCAGGTGTCTGTTCCAGAAAACAGACAAGTCTGAGGCTTACACCCACCACTCTGATTCTGGAAGCCATCCAGCATCAAGGTAGCAGTAAAGCTGAAACTAAGCACAGCAGAGGATACCATGCTTGTGCTGTCTGAATGATGCCTTCCCTAAGCCTATGTCTCTTAACAGCTGCCGTTTCCTGGCATGTTGGAGCTTGAATGAATATAGAAAGTCCTTCCGTAGTGTGTGCAAAGCACATTCCTCCAGATGATATTGGAATTAATGATTTCTCACCATTGGCTATGCTTTCTAGGACTGATAGTTGTAGTGTGGCCGCATTTGTACCTTACCCTCAGTTTAATACAAGAAGTTAAACTTGGGGTGAGGGTTAGTTGTGTCGATCTTGTGTTATAAAAACAACAAGGAGTATTATGGCGCTTAAATGCTAGCAAGTTTTGTTTGGTGTAAGCTTTTTTGGGCTGCAGTCCATGAAACTTCTTGCCAAAAAAACTTGCTAATCCCTAAGGTGCCATAAGACTTTCTGAACTTTTGTTGTTGTTCTTAATGGAATACACATGTGTACGTGTGCACACACATTGTTGTATGTGCTTGCAGTTTAATTAGGGAGTAAATCAGTCACACAAACCTCTAGACATCTAATTAAGTGTAATCTCAGCTTTTGGACACCTTTTGTGGCTTTTCCTTTTACTCCCTACATTTTCCTCTCATTATCAGTAGCTCTGTAAGTATGCAAGGAGTACTTGCTACCTTTTTTCTTATTCGAATATTGCTGGAGGTAATTCATTCATGCTTCTAAATTGAATAATAATGATGATAGGAACTTGCAAAAAGATCTGTAAATCACAAATGGGGGTTTCAGAGAAGGCCTAGCCATCAAGGCAAGTTAGCCAGCTGATTAATGGGTCTGTATAATTGTAACTATTGCCAGATGTTGTTATAAATGAATTTATTGTGGCAGTTGACCTGTTTACCCAAAAGACAACACACAACTTTCAAGACTTTCCAAATAATAATTGTAGTTGTAGCTAAAATAAATAACATTCAGTGTGAAATTAAACAGGAGTGTGAAAACAATTCCAGTAGCAGTGCAGGTGTAACAGGCACATGTTGACCATTAATAGGTACAGTAATACACATTAATAATCATTAATTGTACTAGGCATGGTAAGTGCAGTCCGTTTGCAAGAAGAGGTGACAGTTATTCTCCCTTACAAAATGAATGAATGAAATTACTATCTGACTGTAAACGTAACACAGTTGCATGATTACCTAAATTTAACTGGGAACACAATGGCTGTGTTTTTGGACTAGTCAGTCTATTTTTGGACTAGTCAGATGTTTTTATCACCCTCAGTGGAGAAAATATTCTCAAACATCTAGTTGTAAATAATATGCAGCATACAACTTTTGACCTGTGCCTTACGGGCTTATTATGAAGAAAAATGGTTAAAAAATCTTGCAAAGATGAGAAACTTCCCCTTTTCATTGGACAAACTACTTTTTGAGCCTTGTTTGAAAGTTAGGAGTGGTTCAATGGAAGTATTAACCAGTGGTGTTACTTGAACCTGTCCTTATTTTACTCATTTATGAATGATTTGGCTTCCTTGGAATCAGCTGGATCTTTGAGCTCTGCAATTAGGCTATTTAAATGTATGATTTCTATTTTATGGTATGATTGTGTTTAATTGCCACAGTCAGTGGTTGGAATATCTTGCCTACTGAAGGCTTCTGTACTTTTTTGAAAATTATTAGGCTTTTAGATTCAATTATAGAACTTTTATCCCACTTTTACACAACCGTAGCAAAAGGAAGATGGCCAATAACAGTGAGATGCAGAGGTGTAGTTTTTAGTCCCAGCTAAAGCAGATCTACTGAATAAGTGGGGTTTACAGTAAGGATTGACTTACCATTTAGAATTGATTCAGTGAGTCTGCTCTAGTCAGGACTAGCGGTTGGATTTCTTCCATTGTTAAATTTATCAAAATGAATCTTAGCTATTTCTAAATCTAGAAACATGTAGGTAATGGACATCCTACCCAGTACTTGAAGGACAGATCCTGAAGCTAAGGCTCCAATACTTTGCCATCTCATGAGAAGAGAAGACTCCCTGGAAAAGACCCTGATGTTGGGAAAGTGTGAAGGCAAGAGGAGAAGGGGACGTCAGAGGACGAGATGGTTGGACAGTGTCACTGAAGCTACCAACATGAATTTGACCCAACTCTGGGAGGCAGTGGAAAACAGGAAGGCTCTGGTCCACGGGGTCACGAAGAGTTGGACACGACTTAATGACTAAACAACAGCAACCCAGTACATATGCTAGTGTTTATTTTCATCATACTCTAAAGCGGAACCTTCAAAATGTTTTGTACTTCAAATATCAAATAATAACAGAGCCATTCTGAAGCTTCTTTTCCACAAAGAGCAGTTGTTCGGTGCATACAGGTGTACTGATCATGGCAGATTTCCCACTCCAGCCTCTTTTTTGTGTACAGTCTTTTCTGATGGGGCAGGATGATAGGAAAGATGACTAGAGGATCCAGTTATTGGCTTATTTTCTAGTTCAAAGGGGAGGCGCTGTAGTTGTCTCACTGTCTCTGTTCACTGTAGCATTATGTGGAGTAGAAGAGTTGAACAGAGAGACCTCAAAGGGCAATGTGCCTCCTGTTCTGTATTATGTGCGTTACATGTCTCTTCACCCTGATGCTTGTGTTGCTCCTCTTAATGTCCCCTTTAATCTTACTGTCAGTTCTTCCTTTTCATCCATTCTTTTGTTCTACTTTATTCCACCCAAATCACATTCAACAGCATGGGTGGTCAAGAGTCTAATACAGATCCGTTGTACCTCTTGTAGATAAAGCAATAGTAGTCCATGTTGTAGTAAAGTGCATGAATTGGACTATGTCAAATGAAGAGGTAATGTAAAGAGGGTTGAGCCAAAACACAGTATGAGAAAAACCCTCTGTACTTGGTTAATAACATTAAAATGAGGGATTGTGATAGACTCTCTCTGACCCAACTGAAATTTCTAGTCAAATTAACATTGCGTTTTTAAGTAAAAAATGTGCAGAAGACTTCCCTTTTGTGAGGTGTTCAGGATTAATACATACATAAAAGTCTCATGGCTAGATATTCTTTTAACACCCCACTGTAGTTTACAGGTGTGAAATTATAGTTGATAAGTGTATTTTAAAGCTGTGTGAATGTACAGTCATAGATACCACAAAAAAAATTCAGAACAAATAAAGTGTTTCTCCCATTCAGCTGGTAATTAGGGTCATTGAGGGATGTACTGGTATGTACGGCTCATAAGCACTTGTTTTAATTCATCAGATGCCACAAACCATGCCCCTCAAGCATAAGCATGTTATTCCAGCATTTCCATCCTTAACAGGGCATACATATCATTGTGATCAGGTTCAGTTTCAAATTTTGACAACTCCTCATTTTGCGCAGGAAATATCACAGGAGACGTCTTCCTAACTCTAACATCTTTATTATTTACATGATAATCGGCGTTCATAATTGGATCAAAAATACTTAACTCAAGCAACATGCAATAACTGTCCATCACATATTCCCACCCGAAGTCTGTTGAACTTACACGGGTGCTGGGCCAAACTTCTCCGCGTTGGTAGGTTTCCAAAGGGGTGCGCTCCTCACTGCACAAATGGTGCCACAGCATAGGTGCTGGGCCCAGTCTCCCTCAGGAGGGGGAGTGTTGAATCGGGAATCCAGGCGAATCACCTGTCATCCTCTCCCTTTATTCTTGGGAAACACTATCATGGACCATTCTAGAGTCTCATTTCTCACTTTGCCCAATTCCTTAGGGGTAGGGTCTGGAAGCAATCTTCCCAACTTCAGAGTAGGAAAGTCTCTTAATAATTCCTGGGTCTTTATCCTCTCATATTCCCTCAGCCTTTCCAGTTCTGTCTTACATTTCTACAACTCTAATTCAACCTCAAACCGTCGCTCTCCCTGGCTACTTATACCCTCTTCCCAAACTGACAACTCTTGGTCCTCCCTCTTCTGGCTCCCGCGCTCCTCCACCAAACATATTTCAAATTTCCCGCTTCGCTCTGCTCTCGCCCCCTCCTTGGTCAAGTTCTCCTTTGGGTCCGTCTCTACACCGGCACTTTCTGGTTTCCTTCCTCCCTCTCTGGCCTCTGTCTCGTGGGACGGCGCACTCTCCTCTGGACCTCCTTCACAATCATATTACCCGCTCAGCATGTAATAATTTTGAACCCTTTCATGGTCTTGCCTGCACATGTAACAGCACAATATGTAGATTTCTGAAGTGGAGTAGTAGATGATATCACATCAGGTTACAGGAGGAAGTACACATTTCTGATTGTTTTCTTCAGGATGGATAAAAATCAGTGGGTTTTTAAAAAATAAAATTGATTGAAATCAAGATTTAAATCATGATTTAAGCAAAAATGATTTTTACAATTTAAATCATTATTTAAATTGTGATTTGATTTAAACCAAATCCACTCTGATTTTCTTACACTGAAAACCTCTGCATCTGGAAAATGAGCATGGCAAAGGAGTGGGCTGAGCTACAATTTTCTTTATTCTTTTCTAGTATTCTGCTTGGAAGCATTTTTTTCATGCCAAAGATTTTGATAAAGCATTATTCTCCTGACATCTGAGGGAAGTGCTAGTCCATTCTATCACCTGTTGCTACTGTATGAGGAGAACTGATTTTTCCTCTCCACCCCGCCCTCATTAGGTACTATGTCACATACATTGAGTACTTAGTACAAACTCTGTAAGTTGGTCTATAGAATAAAAGACTTGCAATTGCAGCAGAGAACTATAGTGTTCCGGCTTCTTTCTCTTTCAGCTTGATGATTGTGCACTGCAGCTGTCTCACAATGGTACCTACTTGGATTTGGAGTCTACATTAGCTGAGCAAAAGGATGAATTGGAAGGCTTCCAGGAGGATTCTGGGTGAGTAATTTATTTCTTTCCTTTTCAAAGCTTAGGTTTACTGGAAAATATGGAAACTGTGGCATTCTAGCATTAAATGTAGTACTTAGGGTCTAAACTAGGAAAGCTAAAATGATGGGGAGTTTTTAATCTAATATGGAACATCACATTAAACTGATGACCAGGAAGCTGCTGAATAGTTTAGGCATCTGGCTGCAGAGCCCTGAGGTTGGAAGTTTGTTTCCTCACTGTATTTCCTTGACAGAGGCTGGACTTGATGTCTCATACTTTTTACCTGTTCCTCTTTCAATGTTATTTATGCTATCTCTTGCCAACAGTGCACATCTGCATTCTGTATAGGACAGACAGGATAATCTCTGCACAAAAAATTTAATGGACACAAATCAGGCCTTAGGAAAAGCAACACAAACTCATTTCACGTCCTTTTAATTTACCAGAACACTCTACACATGATCTAAAAGTGGCCATTCTGTAAAAAAGAAATGACAGGACAAGAATCCAGAGAGAGAGAGAGCTGAGATTATATATATGTTAGACAACCATCTCAATGGACTCAATATAAGCCAAGGCTTTTTAGGGCAGTACCAAATGTACATTCTACAATAATTGAACTGTTCTGTATCTCCCAGATATATTTTCCTCCTTAACAGATTCACCTTAAAAACTTTGAAGATAAACCAGAAAGTCTTAACCCATTGCCATGTTGTTCTTCTGGCCATTCATTGCTTCGGGTAATTCACATATCATTGTTGTTGCTGCTGCTGTTTAGTTGTAAAGTTGTGTCCGATTCTTCGTGACCCCCATGGACCAGAGCACACCAGGTGCTCCTGTCTTCCACTGCCTCCTGGAGTTTGGTCAAATTCATGCTGCTAGCTTCGATGACACTGTCCAACCATTTCATCCTCTGATGTGCCTTCTCCTCTTGCACTCACACTTTCCCAACATCAGGGTCTTTTCCAGGGAGTCGAGTCTTCTCATGAGATGGCCAAAGTATTGGAGCCTCAGCTTCAGGATCTGTCCTTCCAGTGAGCGCTCAGGCTTGATTTCCTTCAGAACAGAAATGTTTGTTCTCCTTGCAGTCTAGGGGACTCTTAAGAGTCTCCTCCAGCACCACAATTCAAAAGCATCAATTCTGTGGCGGTCAGCTTTCTTTATGGCTCAGCTCTCATTTCCATACATCGCTACTGGGAAAACCATAGCTTTGACTACTCGGACTTTTGTTGGCAAGGTGATGTCTCTGCTTTTTAAGATGCTGTCTAGGTTTGTCATTCCTTTCCTCCCAAGAAGCAGGCGTCTTTTAATTTCGTGGCTGCTGTCACCATCTGCAGTGATCATGGAGCCCTAGAAATTAAATCTGTCACTGACTCCATGTCTTCCCCTTCTGTTTGCCAGGAGGTGATGGGACCAGTGGCCATGATCTTAGTTTTTTTAATGTTGAGCTTCAGACCATTTTTTGCACTCTCCTCTTTCACTGTCATTAAGAGGTTCTTTAATTCCTCCTCACTTTCTGCCATCAGAGTGGTATCATCTGCATATCGGAGGTTGTTGATATTTCTTCCGGCAATCTTAATTCCAGTTTGGGATTCATCCAGTCCAGCCTTTCGTATGAGGTATTCTGCATATAAGATAAATAAGCGGGAGGACAATATACAGCCTTGTCGTACTCCTTTCCCAATTTTGAACCAATCAGTTGTTCCATATCCAGTTCTAACTGTGGGTTGCTGTCCCACATATAGATTTCTTAGGAGATAGATAAGGTGGTCAGGCACTCCCATTTCTTTAAAAATTTGCTATAGTTTGTTGTGGTCCACATAGTTAAAGGCTTTTGCGTAGTCAATGAAAAAAATAAATATATGTTTTTCTGGAACTCTGGCTTTCTCCATAATCCAGTGCATGTTAGCAATTTGGTCTCTAGTTCCTCTGCCCCTTTGAAATACAGTTTGTATTTCTGGGAGTTCTCGGTCCACATACTGTTGAAGTCTACCTTGTAGGATTTTGAATATAGCCTTGCTAGCATGTGAAATGAGTGCAATTGTATGGTAGTTGGAGCATTCTTAAAATAAATTCTTTGGCACTGCTCTTCTTTGGGATTGGGATGTAGACTGATCTTTTCCAGTCCTCTGGCCACTGTTGAGTTTTCCAAACTTGCTGGCATATTGAGTGTAACGTCTTAACACTGTCATCTTTTAAGATTTTAAATAGTTCAACTGGAATGCCATCACCTCCACTGGCCTTGTTGTTAGCCATGCTTTCTAAGGCCCACTTGACTTCGCTCTCCAGGATGTCTGGCTTAAGGTCAGCCATTACACTATCTGGGTTGTCCGGGACGTCCAGATCTTTCTGGTATAATTCTTCTGTGTATTCTTGCCACCTCTTCCTGATGTCTTTTGCTTCTGTTAGGTCTCTACCATTTTTTTTCCTTTATCATGTCCATCTTTGCACAAAATGTTTCTTTTATATCTCCAGTTTTCTTGAACAGATCTCTGGTTTTCCCCTTTCCATTATTTTCCTCTATTTCTTTGCACTGTTCATTTAAGAAGGCCTTCTTGTCTCTCCTTGCTATTCTTTGGAAGTCTGCATTCCATTTTCTGTAACTTTCCCTATCTCCCTTGCATTTTGCTTCCCTTCTCCTCTCTGCTATTTCTAAGGCCTCGTTGAACAGCCACTTTGCTTTCTTGCATTTCTTTTTCTTTGGGATGGTTTTCGTTGCTGCCTCCTGGACAATGTTACGAGCCTCTATCCATAGTTCTTCAGGCACTCTGTCCACCAAATCTAGTTCTTTAAATCTGTTCTTCACTTCCACTGTGTATTCATAAGGGATTTGGTTTAGATTATATCTGAGTAGCCCAGTGGTTTTTCCTACTTTCTTTAGTTTAAGCTTGAGTTTTGCTATAAGAAGCTGATGATCAGAACCACAATCAGCTACAGGTCTTATTTTTGCTGACTGTATAGAGCTTCTCCATCTTTGGCTGCAGAGAACATAATCTGGTTTCAGTATTGTCCATCTGGTGATGTCCATGTGTAGTCGCCTCTTGTGTTGTTGGAAAAGAGTGTTTGTGATGATCAGCTTGTTCTCTTGACAAAACTCCATTAGCTTTTGCCCTGCTTCGTTTTGAACTCCAAGGCCAAACTTTCCTGTTGTTCCTTTTATCTCTTGACTCCCTACTTTAGCATTCCATTCCTCTATAATGAGAAGAACATCTTTCTTTGGTGTCAGTTCTTGAAGGTGTTGTAGATCTTCATAGAATTGGTCAATTTCAGCCTCTTCAGGATTGGTGGTTCGTGCATAAACTTGTATTACTGTGATGTTGAATGGTCTGCCTTGGATTTGTATTGAAATCATTCTCTCGTTTTTGAGATTGTATCCCAGTACAGCTTTTCCTACTCTTTTGTTAGCTACTCCATTTCTTCTATGGGATCCTTGCCCACAATAGTAGATATGATAATCGTCTGAATTGAATTCACTCATTCCTGTCTATTTTAGTTCACTGATGCCCAGGATGTAATGTTTATTCTTGCCATATCCTGTTTGACCACATCCAGCTTACCAAGGTTCATAGATCTTACATTCCAGGTTCCTATGCAGTATTTGTCTTTGTAGCATTGGACTTTCCTTTCACTTCCAGGCACATCTGCAGCTGAGCGTCCTTTAGGCTTTGGCCCAACCACTTCAGGAACTACTTGTGCTTGTCCTCCGCTCTTCCTCAGTAGCATGTTGAACACCTTCCGACATCAGGGGCTCATCTTCCAGCGTCATAACTTTTAGCTTTTTGTTTCTGTTCATGGAGTTTTCTTGGCAATGATACTGGAGTGGCTTGCCAGTTCCTGCTCCAGGTATATCGTGTTTAGTCAGAACTCTCCACTATGACCTGTCCGTCTTGGGTGTCCCTGTACGGCATAGCCCATAGCTTGTCTGAATTACTCAAGCCCCTTCACCACAACAGTGCAGCAGGCCGTGAAGGGGACATATCATTGCAGCTGCTTACAAAACCTCTTATAAAGAAAAGGTTATTAGAAACTGTAAATGGACAGTCTCTTCATTATTCTACCATTGTTATTCTGTGACAGAGGTTCTTACATCCTTTATTACAACACAAATTTCAATGGAATATACCTGTATATCAAAGAGGCTATCACCTCCCTGTAAAATACCCACTGACAGTCTTGCTAACCAACCACAATATCTGTAGTTTGAGACCATGTATAAATATTTGCCATGTTATCTCTCTCAAGTCTGTGGAAGTGGGCTTGTCCACAAAAGGTCACATTAAAATACAACAGTTTTATAGTGCTACTACGTTTTTGTCTTTTTTATTGGTCATTTAATTTTAATTTTATTTTTACCTATAATGTTTGTATGGATGAACAAGACTACCTCTTCCGAAACTAACCTCCCTGCCAATTTTGCATGACGAACACACACAAGCAGGGCTGAGAGAGGCTGACCTCTTCTCCGCCTGGCTTCGTCTAGATCAGTGGTTCTTAACCTTTGTTACTCGGATGTTTTTGAACTGCAACTCCCAGAAACCCCAGCCAGCACAGTTGGTGGTGAAGGCTTCTGGGAGTTGCAGTCCAAAACTCCTGAGTAACCCAAGGTTAAGAACTACTGGTCTAGATCTTTGTAGGACAGGTCACTGCAATGAAGTCCTGAATGACTACTGTATTGTTTTCTCCTTTACTCTTCTAACATTCAGCAGCTGCAGCATTTCAGACTCAAGGAAATTGTTCACACTGAGGGACAGTTTGAGGCAGCCAACACCCAATTACTTCCCCACTTTTACAACCGCATAACTTCTTCCCCGGTCTGTATGTCCCTCTGCCCTTTCTGATTCTGAGGATTGTTCCCCTACTCTTTTTAAAACATATCCTTCCAAGTAGCAGCCTGTACTTTGACTTCAGCTGCTAAAAGTATAATAAATCTTTCTGGAAGGCAGGTATCAAATAGAAGGCAGTCTTGTTCTTCCTCCTCATAGATGAAAAAAATAAGCCTTTCCTTGTCCCCCATCACAGGGGTTCTTCCAAAGGGTCAAATCTGGGAGTAATGGCTCATCATCACCACCTGCAGGGATCCAGCTTTTATTCCTTAGCCCCAGGAAGATGATATCCATCTTTTCTAGAATGAGGGGGAAGTCCTCTAACAAACTGCAAAGAGAGCATTTCAGTGTTACCAAGTTCATGAATGAGCCAGCCAGCAGTCACCTGGAACCCTACTCTCCTTTCACTTCCATAGGGGTTTCCATCTCTTCCCAGGGTATATTCAGCAGCAGCCTGTTCTTCCAGTTTTTTTTCTTCTTCCTTTCTCACAGTCTTCTTGATTGCTAGAGCCTGAAGGTACTTTCTTTAGTCTTATGCTGATTCATCAGCCTGGGAAGGCAGCCCATCTAGGAGAAGGAAAACTCTCATCCCAAACCCCCATGGCCTGAGGAGAAGGAGGAGGCACCGCCATCATCCACGCGGTGAGGGAGCAGGCCGGGTAGGTGGGACTCATTAGCCTGGGAAGGCAGCCCATCCAGGAGAAGGAAAACGCCGATTTCAAACCTCCACTGCCTTGTGGCTATATTCACTGATAGAAAAGGCTTCAGGAGTAAATCTCAAGGCAAAATCCGGAGCTGGAATCCCAGAGGCAGTTTGTGTCATTCTGGCAACTCCTGCAACATCTCTGGAACCAGTTGTATTGGCTCTTGCCTTTCCATTGGACTATTTCAGCGATGTGGAGAGGGGGGATTTGCTGCTTGGGTAATAGCCTATCCATATTATTTTACCCAGGCTTCGTGCTCTGGAGAGGACACTCCAGCTTCGCATACAGCGTTGAAGTCCTCCATACAGAGCATGTTACCATAGTCTCTCAAGACTGAAGGATGCCTGTGATGCTGATACTGAAAAGCCGTTATTCTCTGAATCAGCTTTAGCCTCAGTAATGACCTGCAGGAATCACTTGCTGTAGCATTATAGGCAGCAGCATCCAGAAGAGATCCTTAATAATAAGCATCAAGCTAATATTTAGTCCAGATAAGATATGTGTTGTTAGTAGGTGCTTTATCTGCTCAGCTAAGGGTTGTTTATGCTGATTTAGATTATGTTTCATTCTCCTGGAGAGAGCTGGGTCATACCGTGTTTCCCCGATAATAAGACCTATCCCGAAAATAAGCCCTCCCCTTACTGTGTAACATTCCTCTAAAATAAGCCCTCCCCCAAAAATAAGCCCTATTGAGATTAATTTTCATGCCACGCCGTCCCATTACCGGGCAGCGAAAGGAGGGCAGGCGGGCGAGGGCAGGCGGGGCGGCGGCGGACGTGGGCTCGGCAAGAAAGGCGCGCCTGGGCGAGAGAAAGAGTGGACCGGCTGGGCCAGCCTTCCAGCTCCTGGGAGCAGCAGCAGCAGCAGCAGGAGCCGGCCGGCTCCGCAAGAGGAATTGCCGGCTTCCCATAGCGAGCAGGGGCGGCAGGAGATTCCTTCCTCTCCCCGCCCACCTCACCCTCTGGCTGGCTTCCGAAGGACCAACAAGGGTGGCGGAGCCTCTTCGCCCTGCCGGTGGTGACCAGTGGGCGGAGAGAAAGGCCGCCGGCCAGTCGGGTGGGGGAAAGACGGGGCTTCCTTTTGTGACATCACCCTCTCCCCCCCTCAGGAAGGCTGCTCCACCCCCTCCCTCATTGCCGAGGCGCCCCCCGGAGTCCCTGGCCCGCAGCTCCTGCCCTTCCCCCACCCTCCCGCCGGCGAGGCTGCTTCTGCCGCGGCCACCCCAAACCGGCGCTCGCCGGCGATGGACTCACCACGAGGAGGCTGGAGACAAGGGCGACGCCTCGGGAGGCCCAGGAGAAGGCGGGCACGGCGGCGGCGGCGGCCGGAGCCGCAGGAGCCTCCATGGCTGCCGCTGGGGGCTGAGCAAAGGCGTCTCTGGGCGGCGGCAGCCGGAGGCCCCTACCGAGCCATGGGGGCCGGGAGCCGAGAGGGGTGCGCCTGACCCACCACCGCCGGGGGAGGAGCTGCTGCCCATCTAGCAGCCCCGCTATCCCATTGCCGGGCAGCGAAAGGAGGGCAGGCGGGGCAGCGGCGGGCGCGGGCTCGGCGAGAAAGGCGCGCCTGGGCGAGAGAAAGCGTGGACCGGCTGGGCCAGCCTTCCACCTCCCGGGAGCAGCAGCAACAGCAGGAGCCGGCCGGCTCCGCAAGAGGAATTGCCGGCTTCCCATAGCGAGCAGGGGCGGCAGGAGATTCCTTCCTCCCCCCCGCCCACCTCACCCTCCGGCCGGCTTCCGAAGGACCAATAAGGGCGAGATGAGTGCTGTCAATGTTCATTAAAATAAGCCCTCCCCTGAAAATAAGCCCTCTGGTATTTTTCTTTCCCCTAAAAAATAATAAGACAGTGTCTTATTATCGGGGAAACACGGTAGTTTGGAGATGCTCATATATTTAGCTTTGTCATTTAAGGACCTCGTGGCCTCTGTGGCACAGAGTGACTTTTATCAACCTTGCTGGATAAATATGGACAGAGATACTCTAGCTACATATCAGGCAAAATCCAAAGAAACAAAACTAAACAAAAAAGACAAAAACATGTGGCACCTTAAAGACCAACTATTATATTTTAATGTGACCTTTTGTGGACAAGTCCACTTTGTTAGTCATATGGAAAAAATGAAATGCTGGGTGAAATACCAATTACACAAGTAAAAAATACTAAATATTCATTGGCTGCAAGAGTCTTTTGTATATGGTTACATCTCACATGCAGTGACTTATGGCCTATGTTTGGTGTTAGGTTGTAAACATTCTTTCAGGAGACAAATAACAGGTGACAGGAGCAGAAGGGAGGGGGGAGAAGAGGTGAGGAAGTTGAAGACTGTTAAAAACTCAAGGGGGAAGAGTATATTTAAAAAAAGGTAATAAGGAACCATGTGTCTTAATGTAGGGAATATTGATAGTTTTTACCTTGGAGCCTTGTGATAAGAGATCGGTTTGGTAGTTGTGAACAAAATACAGTAACAGTGGTAATAGATAAACAGCATGTGTTACATTTGGTAATGACTTAAGAAACCTAGACTTATATTCAATCCATTTATATGATGTCCATCATGGACATCATAAATTTTATCTCACCTGTTTCCCACTGTAATATTTATTTGTAACTATTCTGTTCTAAAATAGTGAATTTCAAATTCTCTGTAGAGTATCTTGATAAGTTGAAATGATTGGAAACGGGTTTCTGTTTCTTGTGGTTTCTGATGTCAGAATTGTGACCGTTCATCCGTTTGTATAGAGATTCTTCTGTTTGTCCTATGTACAGAGTACAGAGGGGCAGTGTTGGCAAAAGATGACATAGAGCACATTAGCTGAGGAGCAAATGAAGTTATTCATAATCTTTCACAAAGATTTTTGCAGTGCACTGTGTACTTGAGGCTGCCTTAGAACAGTGGTCCCCAACCTTGGGCCTCCAGATGTTCCTGGACAACAACTCCCAGAAGCCTTCACCACCACCTCTGCTGGCTGGGGTTTCTGGGAGTTGGAAATCCAAGAACATATGGAGGCCCAAGGTTGGGGACCACTGTTTTAGAAGACAGTTAAGAAACTTCTGTTAAGGCAGAACAGAGCAGCAAGTTGGTTAGTCTGAGCACATGAACACTAGGCTGCATCTATTTTGTTCATTATCAGTCAGTTTCTCAGAGCAGTTCAGATGCTGATGTTTAAAAGTACATTTAAAAGTACAACATGACTGCAGAGCAGTCAATCCTGTTTCTAGATGTTATAATTCTTATGATCATCTTCAGAGGATCTTCTCTTGTGGCTGTTTCCCATAATGGCAAATCAAGTGACTAACAGAGAAAGAGCCTTCTTGATAGTGACCCCTACTTGTGAAATGCCCTTCCAAGAAGGATTCACCTGGAATTCACATTGATAGCATATAGATGCCAAGCAAAAACCTTCCTGTTTCAGTAGACACTTGGTACTTTATTTGTATTTGTATTTTTTCTTTCCTCTATTGTTTTCATATTTTGTTTTAATAATTATTTAAGTTTCATTGTTGCCTCTTAAGAAGCTCATGGCCTAACATCTGGATGCAGGAACAGCTGGTTTATATTATCATCTCTTAAAATCTGTAATTTTATAATGTTTGCTTTTTATGAGGATGAAGCATCTGAAAGACACTGCCAGTTGTGTGGTACAGAAGCATGTTTAAAGAAATAATAATACTGAATTGAAACATTTGTGAGATCTTTTGGAATCGGACATGTGGGGCTGTCGATTGGGTGGCAAAATATCACTGTCTAGAATGTATGCTTCTTGAACTGCTCTGCTTTTACAAAGGCAGTAACAATACAAGATGCCAGCAGGTCACTGCTATTCTGGACAGGCTTCTCACAATGACTGCAAATGAGAAACAGATGTACCTTTGTGTTTAAGCCAAGATGTGGGGGAGTTTGAAACAGACAGCTATTACGATGGAGGGCTGAGCAAGCAGGCCACAGTCTGTACAGATGCAAGTATGCTTTAGGTCTGTGGATTGGCACAAACTGAGGATGACACTGAATGTTGCTACTTTATCCTGCCTTTAGACAAGCAAATAGAGAGGGAAAGTGGGTAGCTAACTGAACTAAGAAATACCTTTGTCAAATATACACACACACACACACACACACACACACACACACACACACACACACACACACACACACACACACACACACACACACACACACACACACATTTGGATAGCAAGTGTCCAAAACATGGAGAACAACGAGTTGAGTTTATGCACCAATAAAACAACTAAGTGAGTAACAAACAGAGGCAGGAAGGTCATGCTCTAAGAGATAGATGGGTTGAGGGGGCAGCAGTGAGTGGCAAATACAAGCAGGCCTTGGCTGTGTGGATTAGCCAGCCCAGCATGACCCTCTTCAAATCCTACAAATTATTTTAGACAGGCAGCTATGTAAAAAAAACAAACAAAAAAAAAACAGTATATTTCTGCCTTCCAGGCACAGCCCCTGTTAAACTATGGGTACACCATGCCAAAATATGAAAAAGCAGCAAAATTTATTGGACAAATTTATTTTATGAGGTGTTTAATAAACTAACTAAATAAATGGTGTTATGAAAGTTCAGATTTGAGTTGCTGCAGTGAGAAAGCAGCTAGTGGGCTGCAGGGAAAATCAGGTGGCAATAATTATGGAAGACAAAATCAAGGAGGCAGCAGTGAGTGCCAGATGCAAATATGTCCATGGGCTGTGGGTTGATATGGTTTTATGACAATTGGCGGACTCTACTGATGCATGGATACAGTAGAAAGCTGGGCAAGAGAGAGGTGGGCAACTAACAAAAATAAGAAATATTCTCGTAAGTAGTTGGCAAATCAAAAGAGGAGAAGACACAGTGACTGGATGGACACAAAGACGCTGTGCTTGGATAGTGTGTTTCTAAGTTCAAAGTAAAGTAGATAGTAAAGTAGTACACTGGGAGAAAACAGCAAGGGGCAGTAATCATAGTCAATATTGAGATACTGCAATGGAGAGGGGGGAGGACTGCCAATTAGAATTAAACTGGAAAAAAACTTAACAGAAAAGAGAAGTGAAATTGATTTTGTACAGGCACTGTTATAAGGCTTTCAGATAGAAATCTCTTTAGCAAAACTGTTCACAGTGAGCGTAAAAAGACTATTAAATTAATGTATTCAATAAATCTCTGGTTTATGAATGTGCTTTTGTGTCCATGATTTACAATGCCTGGAAATGGTTCAGTATCACGGTGCAATATCATGCTTGTACTTCCAGCAGGAAAAAAGATGCTATCCTTCATAGTGGAAAGGTCAGCCCAAATATTGATTGTGCTACTGTCAACAGTTAAGATAGTCTACAGCTTCCCTTTTTGTGCTCACTGTGATTCACAGAAATGCAAGCAAGCAAGGGAATATCCCAGAATCGGACTCCTTTTTCTCTCCAGTCTACCATTTATCAAAGCAACTGTCATGACTGTTCCTCTCCTTGTGTCTACTCTCTTTCTCTCTCAGTTTGCGGGTACTCTTTCTCCCTTCTTCTCTCTCTTTGCAGCCTTCCCCCATGTTTGATCTCTTTCCCTCTCTGTTTGTCATGTCTCTCTTTCTGTTTGGGTTTGTGTTCATTGGTCATGCTGCCATTTTAATCTACTCTTCTGCTCAGAGGTCAGCCCCATTCAACTCAGTTTAACTCAAGTACTTAGTTTTCTCAAGTAAAACGGAGGGTTTGAGCAGTTGCTGTGGAGTACTTCAGTAAGTACATGCAACCTGAATTCCTGATAGATTTCTGATGTGAAACAATTATTTTTCAGGTCATATGTTTTCTAAATGGTAGGATGGATTAACTTCAAATATAAAAAAACACATTTTGGGAAACATTTTCTTTTTAGGCAGCAGTAATAGGCATTTGAAAAACAATTGCAGAATTTGTATTCTCGAAGGCTTTCACAGCTGGGATCATATGGTTGTTGTGGGTTTTCCGAGTTGTTTAACCATGTTCTTAAGGTTTTTCTTCCTAACATTTTGCCAGTCTCTGTGGCTGGCATCTTCAGAGGACAGGAGTCAGAACTCTGACAGAGACTGGAAACGGAGACTGACAGAAATAGCCCGGAAAACCCACAACAACCAATCGCAGAATTTGCTATGTGCCACCAAAAGATGATAGTAAAACATGTTGGGGGGAACCTTGAAAAAAGTTAGAATGTGAAAAATATATATGAGAATATCCCCAAATACATCACAGAGCAAGCCTGTACTGTACCATCTATTACCACTCTGTCACATTATAGGGACGGAGCTACCACCGCCTAGAGCACAAACCTGAGAGGGGCACAAAACTAACCTCAGAAGGTCGAAGAACTGGCCTCAGGGGTGCAGAACTGAACTCAGAGGAGGGCAGAACTGACTTGAGACAGGCACAGTTTTATACAGACTAGTTTCTTGAAAAAAATGCAACTGAAAATTTATATTTTAAAAATTTAAGATAAACACTAGAACAGTGCTATGGAATATAATTATTTATAAAGTCTTACAAATTTTTTCTATATTCTGCAATCCAGGGGTCATTTCATAGAAAAAGGGCTGCTGGTACTCTCATTAGCATAACTCATTTGCATATATCACCCCTGGCATCAATGGAAGTAAGCAAAAAACCACTGGGTAAGTAAAAATAAATAAATAAGCACTTCCAGAGTTGCCAGTACTACATACTCTTGAGTCTTCCCCCCCCCAAGGTGACCCCTGCTGCAACCCCTATTTTTTACAAATGTTCCATTGACACCAGCCACTACTTCCTGGGGTTATAAGTCATCAAACAGGGCTAATGGACAGGCAGCAGTGGGAAAGAAAAATTTGGTGAAGATCCTGCAGCTTCCCTCTCTCACTTAGCTTTTGGTCTCTTTTAAGCTTCATTCCCCCAGTTATAACTGGAGACAGACTTCTAGTTTGGGAGGGGCTCCACCAATGTTCCCTCTAAGCCAAGTCAACTTGTGAGAAGAAATTCTACCTTGTGACATCAGACCTGGAAGATCTGCTAATCTCTTGTGCATGCCAAAGCAGTTTGAGCATGAAGCGCAAGAGGCTGCACCACAAGATCCAAAGCAGAAATTCAAAATAAATTTCTATTATGCTGTTTTAGACATGGCCATACAATCTGTTGAAGAGAGATTCCAAACAGCTACAACAAATTCCTTGTTTGGCTTCCTGTGTGACATATACAAGTTCAACTAAAAAATGTACTGAAAATGTACTTAAGGCCTGCAAGAATTTGGAAAAATCATTGATGCACAAAGGAAACAAAGATATTGATGCTGAAGATCTGTGCTGCGAACTTATAGCAATAGCTCGAAGACTTCCAAAATCTATGCCATCACAAGGAGTACTTCTCTTCATAGTGCAACAAAAACTCCTGGTAGTGTGCCTAATGTTTCTGTGGCTCTAAGGATCCTTCTCACACTTTCAGTGTCAGTGGCTAGTGGTGAACGCAGTTTCTCAAAACTCAGGCTTATAAAAACATATTTACAGTCAACAATGCTGCAAAGTAGACTAGCTGGTTTGGCAGCTATATCAATTGAACATGCCGAAGCATCAGCCATTGACCTGAAGGAATCAATGACAAAATTTGCAAAAGAATAGGCATGTAAAATGAGATTTTGATGTGGCAAAAATATAAACATTTAAGAGACATTACAGTTCATAGGATTATTCAAAATGATTTGTGTGCTAAAACTGTTTTGTATTTGAGAAAGAAAATTGAAGACTGTTCTATTACTTGTTCTCTCAGTTTTTTAAAATAAAAATCTCACAATTTCAACTTTTGTACTTTCTACAATTTTTCCTACAATTTGTTTGTTTTTGAAAATTGGTTGGCGGGGCGTGTGCAAGTAGTTAGTCCTGCCTAGGGCGCAAAAAGGTCTGGCACCAGCCCTGGTCACATATGCTTCACATTCAGGAACAAGTTAAAAAGTTGGGCCTTTTTGTTCCAACTGCCTCCTCCTATCAATAATGGCATGTGGAATAATGGCTTTATTGCTTCGTCATAGAATATCAGAGGTGCACTCCAGAGCACCTGTAATAATATATCAGTAGTATTACGTAATTACTACATGTGCACATTACCATTCAGGATGACTCAGACATATCTTAAAAGAGATTACAGTTTTGCTTGTTGATCTTATTTTTAAAAGGGTTATAGTGGCACTGAGGCAGTGTGATGTGGTGGATAGCATGATGGACTAGTACTCAGGAGACATAGGTTCAGATCCCTGCTCAGCTGTGGGAACTCACAGGGTTGGAGGGGTGGCAGGGGTAAAACCACTTAAATATCTCGTATACCTTTGAGTACCCTTGACAGCACATAATATATTCACAGTGGCACACTTCACTGGGTCAAATGAATTGCATTTATTAGTTACAATCAGAAATCCTGAGGGGGGAAATTAATTTTCTATAAGTTATCCTCTGTGTTCTGCAGCTTATCTTCAATGGATCTGTGGGACACTTTCATATAGAAGCAGTGTCAGGCAAGCAGGTATGACAGTAACCCATACGAATAAAGAGAAGAAATTGCTTATTTTGTAGCAGTTTAAAATTTGACCAGTGACTTCCAACAGTTTGACGAGTGTTCTGTGTTTCCCTGTAAACTTTTTAAGATTAGATTTGTAACCAATTATAGAACAGGGGAAACTCCTTGCATGCCTTATACTCTGCTAGTAAGGTGTGGTGGCGCTGCGGGCTAAACCGCAGAAGCCTTTGTGTGCTGCAGGGTCAGAAGACCATCAGTCGTAAGATCGAATCCATGCGATGCAGTGAGCTCCCGTCGCTTTGTCCCAGCTCCTCGCCAACCTAGCAGTTCGAAAGCATGTAAATGCGAGTAGATAAATAGGTACCATCTCAATGGGAAGGTAAACAGTGTTCCGGGTTTAAGTCGCGCTGGCCACGTGACAACGGAAATTGTCTTCGGACAAACGCTGGCTCTACGGCTTGGAAACGGGGATGAGCACCGCCCCCTAGAGTTGAACACGACTGACTAAAAAAATGTCAAGAGGAACCTTTACCTTTAAGGTGTGTGTAGCTTTATTTTACAGTGATTTTTTTCAGACATTTTATTATTTATTATTTTTGTTTGTTATGTTTATATCCCATCTTTCCACTAAAAATAGTGTTCAAGGCAGCTCAGTGATGAAAAAATAAAACTACAAGTAGCTAAAAAAAATCATATAGTTATGGAAATCGTGTGTGCTGTTCTAGAAGAGCTTAGTTCATATTGCCTGTCTAGTAAGTCTCTGTGGAAAAGATAGGGAGGGGGTAGGGGTGTTAGATCGGGAATCAGTATGGCTGGTTGCCAAGCAAATGGGAGGCAGTACAGGAGAGAAGCTCCATCCTTTTCCATCAGAGAGAGAAATCTGAAACCATCTTGTCTGTCTGGGAAGGAGAAATGTCTTGAGAAGGAAAAAAGGCATGAACATTTGTCTGATATATATTTGTACTGTTTTTGTTATGGTTTGTTGTTTAACTTTATTTGCCTTAAACAACAAATTAATAACCCAAAGAAATAATACATTGGCTAATATCCTTAAATTCAGTTGTTGGTAGCAAAAAACATTTTCAACACGAAACATAAAATATAGAAAGGAAAAAAGACATGGTGGCACTTTAAATACTAACTGTTGTATTTTACTGTAAGCTATCAGGGAATTTAACTCACTTCTACAGACATATGGTTTAAAATACAGAGACTGCATGGCAAAACATTCATGAAGAGACAGTTTGGTTGCATTTCATACCTGGGAAAGATGTGTGACCATTGTTTGGTGTTACCAGCAACAGGTGGTAATGTAAAGAATGGCAGACTTTACCTTTAAGCCTTTTCCCGAAAAGATGGATCTGGTATTAGTGAAGAAACATAGCTGTAGTTAACTGCATTATTATTATGTTTGGTAATTACTTAATAAGACTTGGCTTATATTTAATCCATTGACATGGGTGTCCAAGCATGTTTATATACAGTAGGACCCCCTTATCCATGGGATCAGTATCATCTGATTCACTTATCCATGGCCTGAAAATATTAAACATATTAAAAGAAAAACCCTTGCCATTATTTTAATGATGAAGTTACCAGAACTGGCCAAGAGAGGAAATCAGAGACCATGCTATGTATAGCATTTGCTAAAGAAATAGATTGCATCCATGTCATTACCACAACTGGTTATTAGATGGAGCCAAAGCCCATACTGTGTACAGTGGGGTCTCTACTTAAGAACTTAATCCGTATTGGAAGGTGGTTCTCAAGTTGAAAAGTTCTTATGTTGAATCTGCATTTCCCATAGGAATGCATTGCAAACCATTTAATCCGTATCTGCTCTTTTCCGTCCATAGAAACTACAGTGGAACCTCTACTTAAGAACTTAATCCATTTTGGAATGGTGTTCTTAAGTTGAAACGTTCTTAAGTTGAAGCAAAATTTCCCATAGGAATGGACTGAAAACCAATTAATCCGTTCTGGCTGTTTTTTTGTTATGTAGAGGTGCGTTCGTACATTGAAGCATTAGTTCCCATAGGAACTAATGCAAAGCTGGTTAATACGTACTCTACCACTAGGGGGAGAATTTTTTTTTTAACCTAAGATGACCTAAGGTTAAAAAAAGAGCAGGAAAGGTTTTTTTTTCCTGTTCTTATCTTGGATTTCTGTTCTCAAGTAGAAGCAAAATTTAGCAAATGGAGCTGTTCTTAAGTTGGATTGTTCTTAAGTAGGGACGTTCTTAAGTAGAGACCCCACTGTATAGTATATTGTTTGCTATTAAAATAGTGTTCCACATTTTTCAGCGTTTGTTGGGAGAAGGCTTGGAAATGATCCCCAATGAATATAGGGGTCCTACTGTATTTTATATCAGCTGTTTCCTTTTGGATTCTTGTTATGCAGTTTTTCTTCTGCAAAATAGCAACTCTCATATCTTGTGAATAGTGTCTTGGTAGATTTAAGTGATTTAAAACAGGTTTCCATGTGCTGTATTATTATTTCTGATGTCTGATTTATGTATGTTAATTATTTTGCATAGAAATTGCCCTGTTTGTCCTATGTAAGGGCAAAGGGTGGCATAGATCACATTAGTTGAGGAACAATTAAATGTGCCCTTGATATTGTGTGTGATGTTGTTGGGTCCTATGGTAATGTTGCCAGAGTAAATGCAGGGGCAGAGCTGGCATCTGGTTTTGTAGCACAGTATAGTCCACTCCATGGTATGTAGCTCATTGGGTGATGATAGTTGCCTGAGATTGTGGGTTTGTCTGTTAGTAAGTATAGGTCTGTCACCAAGGGCTTGGAAGAGTGAAGTATTCTTGTCAAGGATGGATTGGTAAATGTTTTACTATGTAGTTTCTGAATTCTGTATTCCACAAAAGCTTAGATTAAATATAGCAGTCAGTCTTTAAAGTGCCACAACATCTTTTCCCCCTTGTTTTGTTTTTTATTTTGTTTTTCTTCTTGAAATGCTTGTACAGACAACTCCAAAAACTGTGTTGCTGTTCTTCGGGAAAAATCCATCAACATAATGTTATAATAACAATGGTACTGCTACAGTGGTGTCTCGACTTACGAACGTAATTGGTTCCGGAACTCTGGTCATAACTCGAAATGGTCGTAAGTCGAAGCACCATTTCCCATTGAAATGCACTGAAATGCAATTAATCCATTCTGCCCGAAGAAGAAAATCAACCCCCCCCAATCACTGCAAGACCCATCGGAAACGTTATTAATCCATTCCGGCCGGGGGGGTGGGTGAGAAAAGCAAGTAAAGCATGCAAGCCATTGGAAATGCAAAAAAAAAAAAGCAAAGCAAAAAGCAAGCGAAGCGTGCAAGCCATTGGAAATGGGAAAAAAGCAAAGCAGAAAGCAAGCAAAATGTGCAAGACCCATCGGAAATGGGGGGGAGCAAAGTAGAAAGCAAAAGAAGCATGAAAAACCCATCAGCAATGGGGGGGAAGCAAAGCAGAAAGCAAACGAAGCATGCAAGACCCATCGGAAATGGGGGGACCCAAAAAGCAAACAACCCCCCAAGACCCATCAGAAATGGGGGGAAATCCCCAAAAGCAAGGAAACTCCCCTAGACCCATCGGAAATGGGAAAAAACCAACCAATCAACAAACTCCCCCAAGACTCATCACAGCATAGAAATATAACCCCCCCAGCCCAAAACCACACTGCAAAACCCACTCAGAACAGTTTTTAAAAAGCAGAAATCAGCACCTTACCTTACCAGGCAGTCCAAATCCTCCTCCGATCGCACTCATTCTAACCATTGGGGCAAAAGAGCTACAAAGAAACAGCCTCTTCGCTTACCAACGGTTAGCAATTTTAATTTCCTGCCTTTTCCCCTGCCTCTTTTCTAATCATAACTCAAAGCTCTGGTCGCAAGTTGAAGCAAAATTTTCTGCTAGTCATAACTCGAAATGGTTGTAAGTCGGGACGTTTGTAAGTTGAGGCACCACTGTATATCCATTGTGGATCTTCATATACTCTCAGAGATCTTATGAACTATTTTCAGTGCTTTTCAGTCATGCCACTCCTCTTTTTTTGTTTTGGCTTTGCTGTTGTTTTTTTGTGCTATGCTGTTTTTATTCTTGATGTTTGTTTTTTCTTGATGTTATTATTTTTGTCTGTATCACTTGTTCCATCGACTATACTCTCTATATAAGTATTGTGCACTGCACAGAGTACTCTGGCTACTGTGTGGTCAAAAAGTGTCTTTAGAAAACCAGAAAACAGTTATTTTAGTTTTGCTAGCCCTCTCTATGGTAGCCTTTTGATCAGCAGCTGGGTCATTTCTCGCTCACAATTGGCTCCTGCACGGGAGGAAAAGTGAAAAAGAATGAGGCAGGTTGCAGAAAGCAGTACCCCCCCTCTCTCTCTCCCTGTGTGTGTGTGTGTGTACATGCTTGCATGTTTCTAGGTGCGTGTGTAAGAAAAAAGAGGGAGAGGGTGCTGTGTGCTGCATACATGCATACTTACCAACACAGGATGGTGGTACATGCCTTGTTCCAACCCAAGGCATAATGGTGGGGAAAGAGGAGGAGGAAGAATGTCTCACCCACATCTTGTTCCTCCTTTCCTCCTTCCCTGCCCTCTCCTTCATCCTCGCTTGCAGTCCAGTGGGGTCTTGTACATTTCTGTGTGTATGTTTTCCCTAGGATCTGTAGACTTGATTCCTAAATAGTATGTAAAGGTGGGGCCAATTCCCTCATCTGCTTTTCCTTTTGCCAATTGTAATACCTCCTGCTGCTCTCTCCCAACCAGTGCCCTTATCACACCTATATACCTAGGATAGCAGATTTTGAGAGAAAAGGCATGACCTTGAGGGTGGGAGATACATACTTCCTCTGCAACCTTCCCACCCCCAGATCTGGAAGTGTGTAGTGTGTAACCAAAATCATGAACCCCCTTATCAGCTAATCTAGATCCAAAAGTATTCATGTGCTCAGTGCTGTCCATCTGCCCCTAAATATTTAATTTGAGACAAGAGTCTGGAGATATGGCCTGCAACCCCATTGGCTGCTTCTGCTTCAACTCTGGGCCTGGATGGATTTGCTCAGATTTGCAGGAGCAGGACTGTGATCCTCTGCAAATGTACACACTGGAGGGGTCTGCAAGTCCCTCTGCCTCTTAGGGTAATTAATTATTAGCGCATGTTATAAACATCACTCTGGGCCTTTCTGAAAACTGCAGTCAAAATGTGGGGTAACATAAATCAAATAAACAAATAAAGCAGCAGTCCTATAACCAATCTGTTGCATTCAATGGGATTTAATTTTTCATGAAATGTGTGGGATTGGACTGCAGACCTAAACTCTGTGGCAAGCTTTTTTTTTTAAAGCATCTGGCTGTGGCAGTGAAAGCATTTTGCTTATAACACATACATAAACATTTTTCCCACCCTCCCCGTCCTATCCCTTTAAATACTGTCTTGGTGAAAACAGAAAGGATGCCTTTTTTTGTCCTGCTGTAACAACATTGAAATGTGCACACAACAAAATAAGGAGAGGTATAGAGGCACTTTTTGTGTCAGGTGGGAATGTGACCATATGCTCAACAGGATAAGACATAATAACATTTTTAAACTTTTTCTGTGTGCTCTTTAATAACAGTTGAGAGATGCAGTTAAGATTTCCATAACATTGAGATATTTATTTGAGGAACCTTTGTTTCTGATGAGGCAAATTGCTTTTCCTTCCTTCTTTCTAATGGTTGGCATAAGAGCAGACTCAAAAAAGAAAAGAAAAATGGTTATTCCGTCTTAAAAGAGGAATTGAGAAGGAAGAATCCATTCAGGCAAAGATGTGGTATGTGTGGGGAATATTATGCTGTTTATCAAAGGTGTGGAGCTTTCTTAGCTTAGAGCCAAATTCCAGTTTAGGAAGGATCTTGGGATACTTTATTTCAGCAGTAGATGGGGCTTAGTACCTATGATAAGACTAAGCCAACATGGGCAGGACCAGTCTGGACAATTTTCCAAGTGTTCATAACATAGGTCACATTTATCTGTTCAGTAAGCATCAGTGCAACATCTTTCAAGACACAAAGGATATCTCAGCTGCACGCACATTATCTTAGGAGTAAATCCAAGCACCACAGGTTCTCCTTGGCTAGAAATAGCACCTCAGTTCCATGCAGCAGCCTCCTGAGCAGCAGACTAAAGTTTAATGTATTCGCGAAAGTTTCATGGCTGGGATCTAATGGTGGTTGTGGGTTTTTTGGGCTCTTTGGCCGTGTTCTGAAGGTTGTTCTTCCTAACGTTTTGCCAGTCTCTGTGGCCGGCATCTTCAGAGGACAGCACTCTGTGCTCTGGTGTAGTTGGCTTGGGAGTGGAGTATTTATGGCTGTGAGATAGGCTTTTGTCCTATTCAGGAGATGGGTGATTAGTGTGTCTTTTTGTGGGTGTATTGTTGTGAAGAGGAGAAGAGATTATCTGTCACTGTGGTTGATGGGTGTCATTAGCTGGTCTTTTGTGTGTACCCAGTTCTTGTGGCTGAGTAGAGGTCGTTTTCGGGCCAAAGAGCCCGAAAACCCCACAACAACTATTAGACTAAAGTTTGCTTCTGTGCAGTAGCTTGCTGAGTTGCTACTGTTCAGGACACAATTTTCCACTTTGCAGACCTAAGCTTCTGCTCTGTGTGAGATCTTCCTGAGCTCTCATTTCTGGACAGTGACTTGAAAAGCATTAGAACTGACTGTCCTTCCAATGATATCATCAAGAATATGAGACGTTTGGGAAATAGTTCACTTTACTTCAGGTATACGTAATGTGTGGCCTACAGTCTGCATAGCTCACAGTGCCACCTCTCAGCAACCTGTTTCCCATGACAAATAAAAAAAGGGGGTATTATAAACGGACAATCAAATGTTCAGAATTCTCCATGGCCAATTAGGCACGCAAAGTTCTCCATCAGTGTGAGCAACCATTTAGGACTTATTTTGCCCTGACCTGCTCTAGGCCCAAAATAGCTTTTTAAAAACCAACAACCAAGAAAGTAGCATGGATGTGCTGAAAGCCTTCCAAAAAATGGACAAATGCAACCCACTGAAGTCTGGGGGAGGGCAAAAATGACCCTTTGAAGTTGCCTGCTGTGGGTATACTGAATCCAGGTACTGTATGAGGTAGTCTTATTGTTAATTATATATACATTTGCTAACTCTCTCTCTCTCTCTCTCTCTCTCTCTCTCTGTGTGTGTGTGTGTGTGTGTGTGTGTGTGTGTGTGTGTGCGCGCACACACACACACACACGCACATACACACACCTGAGGAGTATGTAATTTTTAAAATGTTTTTGGGGAAAGCATATATAAATCAAAATAATGTATTTCCTTTTTTTTTTGGTCTGGTCTTGGTCAGATCAGTTGAATAATGAAATGCAGTTTCTTAGGACTCCAGAAGACATTTAAATACTACCCTAGAATATAATTCTAGAGTTACTGTATAAATCACTGTTCTTTTTTGTTATTAGCATGATCTGCACCTAATCATGCTTTTTATTTATTTTTCCCCACAGCAGAGGCAAAAAACACAGTATAATTCTGCGCACCCAGCTTTCAGTGAGAGTCCATGCCTGCATTGGTAAGTGAACTTTCAGTTACTTAAATGCAGAAAGTGCGAATACATGGAATGTAACAGGGCACAACTTTGTAGTACAGTGGTGCCTCGCTTAACGATTGCTTCGTACAACGAAAAATTCACTTAACGATGGCTTTTTCGGAGTGATCTTGTGCTTCACTTAACGATTTTCCCTATGGGCGATTTTCGCTTAACGATTTTGGGACCATGCTTCACTTAACGATGACAGTTTTAGGTCCCCTTGTTTCGCTTAACGTTTTTTTTTTACAGCCCCGTTTTTGCTATTTTTAAAATATTCTAAAATGTTTAAAAAATGTTTAAAATGCTTGGAATCGTTAGTGCACCTAATAAAACCTTCGTTAACTTAATCTGGCTTTGTTCTGAGTCTTTTTGTATTTTTTGTGAATTTTCCCCCCCATTGAAATAGGCTTCAGTGCATTTCAATGGGTTTCGCTTAACCTTTTTTTCCTATGGGGATTTTCACTTAAGGATGGTAATCCGTTCCAATTGGAACGGATTATCCAGTTTTCAATGCATCTCTATGAGAAATGGTGTTTCGCTTAACAATGTTTTCACATAGCGATGTTTTTTTTTGGAACCAATTAAAATCGTTAAGCGAGGCGCCACTGTATATATATAATATTATTCTACCTTCTGTTCTGAAAGGTTTGGGCTGCCATACAGCTATAAAACACATTACAGAGAAAAAGATGGGAATTCTTCAGGCCTTTTTTTGTGAATATGTGCAAAATAGCTTTAGTTTGTGTATTCTAACAAATAGTTTGAGATGAGTGATCACATTGGAACTTCAGTCCAGGTCTGAGCCATGCTCATTTTTCAAGAAGTAAGCTTTGAATCATACTGGTGAATTTTGTTCTATATATTCTGAAATTTCTTCACATGTGGAAGAGACTTAGAAGGTCTGTGTGCACAGAACTGTGAATTACAGCCCAAAATTACATTGGTGGATCAATCCATGGTATTTCCCATCCATCCTTTTCTTCCTAGCAAGGGCCAATTGGTCAGATACCTTTTGGTTGTTCCAAGTAGGGCAAGAAAATTGTAGCTATCCTCCACATTTAGTTCTGAAATCAGAGAGGAGGAATATTGCCTTTGGAGGTGTTGTTAAGTCAAAGCCGCTAATAGATGCTGATAGGCTTATAGCCCCTCTCTCCTTTAATGTGTTTAACTCCTTTAAAAGAAAATCTCATCTGGTGGCTATCACAATGTCTGATGAATGGACACTATAAATCATGAACTGTATAGAAACCATTGTAGGCAGTTGATTCTTAATGTGATGGAACCAACATATCCTCTAATGTTCAGCCCCACTGAACGGGGCTCCACCTCTGTCTCTTGCAGCTTCGCCCCCGGCTCATGCAGGGGGGGTTCTATCGCGATCAGAACCAAAGGGGCTGCGCAAAGGAGGAGGCAGAGTTGCACGCATGCGCACAGTCACACAATTTAGAGGGGTCCTTGGATGGAACTGATAGAATGTTAATATTTTAGATCAAAGGTGTTTGCATTTTGCTTCTAGATCATAGTTTAGGATTCCTCCGTGTTTTGCTCATTAATTTGAAAAGCACAGTGAAGACACTCTTGTCTTTGAGGGAGGAGAGCTTGCGTTCCTTTTGCAGGTGTTCAAGACGATTGCAAGCATATTGGTAGGAAATTCTTCTAGCTGTCTAGCTGAAGCACTTGCATCTGCCTCGTTAGATTTGACGTACTGATTTGAGTTGAGGAAACTGTAAAACTGCTGACCAGCAGCAAACTACTGTACTTTAAAAGCAGATAATATTTATTGCTTTAAATTGTGCAGCTCTTGGCCAGGCAAACTGTCATTACTGCTGTGTCAGTGACTGGAAATACTCTGAGTATAATATTGCTGTCAAAAGGCAAGCCAAGTGAAACCAGTGTGTAGAAGGCTGCTCATGTGTATCAAATCCTGCTAGCTCAGCACGGCTGGTTCTTGCCTGTATTGGAGCGCTCTGTGAGTTGCTGCACTGGGTGTCTTTTTAATTCTCTCTGGGATCATTTAGGCTACTGCGCCAGGACTGAATTTGGAGTGTCTCTTTGTAAAGCGGTATCTTTGTTAGTTAATTTGCTGTAAAATCAAGTTGCCACAACACCTTGAAGACTAACATATTTGTTATGGCATTGTGAAGTGCATACCTATTCAGAGGAGAAACTGTACCCCAAAGCCTAACACAAGCACCTACTGTATGTGACCCCCCCCCCCCCGAATTGCAGGAGTGAAGACACACTGACTAGGGAGGTAGAAAAAGACACTGCCTCATCTTTGGTGCATAACTTCTAGAGGGTATCAATTTCAGATTTCTTGGTATGAACTGGACTGAGGCTGATGATCTAGGAGCCAAAATCCTAATAAAAAGAAGGCCTTACTCTCTGGATGTTCCCTTGGGCAGGAGTCCAGGGAGTGTGTGAGAGAAAGGCAATAGCTTATTCTTTCTGTGTCTTGCTGTCTTCTCATATATACGTTTGTCAAAGATTTTTCACACTGGCTCCTTCCTGCCTTTCTCGCTGTAAGGAGGTCCCCAGTATGTGAGGAGGTTCTATTTCATTTGTGTTAAGTGGCAAGTATCTCCTTCATTAATCACACTGAAGAAGTCAGACTTCCATCACATGAAAATCTCATACTGCATTAAAGTATATTGGTTAATCTATAGACCATGCTGGGTCTTTAAAAAAAATTAACAATATAATTTTTAAAAAGGGGATAATTTTTGTTTGACTGAAAAAAGAGAATGTTATAAAGCAATTTGCACAGTAGGAATATTTCTCTGAATTAGTTCCGTCTCCCGAGCTTATATTGTGAATTTTTGTGGATGCCAGGTGTGCCTAAGTCATCTTATAACATTAATTTTGTATCCGGATTTCCTTGTTGTACGATTAAACTAGGAACAATCAGCATTGGGGATTTGAGATTTGATTTCAAGAATGAAGAGAGTTTTGTATTGAAAGGCTAAAATGGTTTGAGCATACAGTAGTTTGGCTCAAGAAGAGTGAAAAGTGGGTATCATGAGAATGTAGGCATTAAGAGAATGCTTAATGTTCATTCCCAGAAAAAGAATCCACCAATACATTTTTTAAAGCATTGCACATTTCAAAATTATGAACAAATCCTCACTCACATGCTCTTGCACTGTCTGCTTAATCAGGACTGCCACAAAAAGTACATTACCTCAATATTATTAAAGCAGGAGGGGAAATCCAGACTGGACAAGGTCCATTTCATGTTATCAGTGGAGGTGGTCGACATTATGGAACAAGTAGCAGTTTTCCTTGAGTCAATTGTTAGGAGGTGAAGCCCTGACCTTGAACAAATGTATTTGTTTCACGCTCCCTGTGAGTCCAGAAATCTAAGAAACTAGCTTGACTATGTTTATTTTATATACGTACCAATAAAGGTTTTTTATTATTATTCACACACACACACACACACACACACACACACACACACACACACACACACACACACACCAGCTACTTGTTCTGATATACACACACACATATACATGCATACATACATGTGTGTGTGTATGTGTGTGTGTGTGTGTGTGTGTGTGTGTGTGTGTGTGTGCATGTACCATATTTTTCCATGTATAAGACTATACTTTTGTCTAAAATCATTAGACTAAAAATTGAGGGTCGTCTTATACAGGGAAGTAAGCTGAGAAGAGAACAAAAACAAGTGGAGGGGAAAGCAGGGATCAAAGTGATCCTGCAGGGCTTTGATCCCTGCTTTTCCCCTCCACTTGCCAAGCCTTAGTAAAAGGAAAGCAGGGATCAAAGCGCTGCAGGATGGCTTTGATCCCTACTTTGCTTACTAAGCCCCATGGGGCTTAGCAAAAGGAAGGGGAAAAGGATCAAAGCAATCCCGTGGCTGCATAAGGAGGAAAGGGATCAAAACAATCGTGCAGTCGTGGGATTGCTTTGATCCCTTTCCGTCTCCTTTTGCTAAGCCCTGCAGGGCTTAGCATGAAGGGAGAAAGCAGGGATCAAAGTGATCCTGCAGTGCTTTGATCCCTTTCCCCCTACACTTGCTAAACCCCACTTAAATTTCTTAATTTGGGGTTAGAAAAGTAGGAAGCGTCTTATACATGGGGGCATCTTCTACACGGAAAAATACGGTATATGTGTTTGTGTGTATATATCAGAACAAGTAGCTTTTTGTGTATATATGTGTTTGTGTTTGTGTGTGCACGCACACACCTGTGCACACACAAACACATATGCTTTTGGGTGTATATTTTAATGTTAGTGACAGATAGATTAATTTGTTTTCCCCTTAGCCTATCCAGTTCCTGTCTCTTATAGTAAAGGTTTATTTCGGGTTTATTTGCACCATACATATTTCCTTTTGCATCTCTTGACTTTCTTTGTACATCTGTTAGCATAAGCAGCTGAATTTTCTTGCAGCTTTAATCTAATTTATTTATTAGAAACAGCACTATTTGTTCTTATCTTCATTTCCTGCTCAGGAGCTAATTGAGTAGTTTCCTACCGAGGAGCCTCATCTTCCACCATTATTTCTTGTTCAACTCGTACTTGTGTCATTATAAGTAGAGATGGGGTATTTGTATACGAATACGAATATCCCTGCACATGTGGAAATAACGAGGGTCCGGCCCCATGGGACCAGACTTTCCACTCACGATTTCGGCTCCGCAGAGCCTTCCTATCATGCCGTTGTCCACAATCGATTACCGACTGGATAACAAGCCTCTCTGCTAGGTCGAAGAGTGGCTAATCCATTGTGCAGAACAGTGCGATAGGAAGCCTCTGCGGAGCTGGCGGCAGCGGCGAAATTGTGAGTGGACGGTTATTTCTACCTGTGCGAGAATATTCGCATTCATGTATGAATATGAATACCCCCATCTCTAATCATAATGTTTTTGAAATATTAAGTATTTAGAAGTTGTTTATCATGGCTTTTTTTTCTGCACAGTACTAATAAGATTTATCTGAGTGTCAATGCCGTTGCCTATGAAAGATCCCTTGGCAGTGGCATCTTTTAGTATTGCTACTGCCCAGTAATTGCCCTCCCAGAATTTATCTAACCCCATTAATTCTTCTTTTGATATGACTTAATTCCTTAAGAGAAGTTAATGGAAGTTACTTCCCTCCCCCAATAAATGGACATAGAATTGAAGACAAATTGACTTATTCTATCTGGAAATGTCCTTACTTCACTACTACTACTACTATGTTGGAGATCAAAAAAGAATCATAATTATTAACCATCTACATTGAATACCACAGGAATATAAGGAGAATTAAATGTTCTTATTCAAGACTCACATGTGCCCAAATTCATTCTAATCTACACAGTAGTGATAGATTTGCAATATTACAGCTTTCACAAAAAGGTTTCAATATGGGCTCCCAAACTCAGGGTTATGTTTCTCAAGGAGGATGTTTTTTTAAAAAACAAAAAACAAAAACCGCACACCAAGAAGGGAAGGAGACAAAAAAAATTCAGAATGTAAAAAGAAATCAATATTTGTAATCAACTTTTGATTTTTTTTAACTTTTGAATTAAAAAAAATCAGAAAACTAATTTAAAACAGTTGTACCAAAATACTGTGTGAAATCCAGTTGCTTTTATTATATCATTACTGTATATTTGATATATTTTTAAACTGTTATTGTTTTATTATGTTGCAAACCACCAGAGTGGCCTTGTGATGGTGATATAAAAGTCAAATAAATAAATAAATAAATATACATGCAGAAGGCAAATGCATAACGTCCAGAAGCTTCCAGTTGGCAATTAACAAGTCACAGCTGGGATTTGCGTGGTCCTGTGTGCCTTTTGGTTTGGCACATGCTCAACAATCCAGTGGGAATTTGTTAATTGTCAGCTGAAAACAACTGAATGTTACACCGTTTATCTTCTATTTCCACAGCAAAGCAACAGGATTTCAGCCATTTCTTAATGTTAACTAAAATTATTCTAAATGAAATTTAATTTTTATTATTTATTTTATTTTTATTTTCTAATTCAAAATACAAATTCATTTTTTAAAAAGGGTTAGATTGTAGTAAAGGAGAGATGAGGAGGCATGAGGGTTTCTTAAAAAATCAAAAGCAGACACAAAGTTTTGAAAGTGTTGGGAAAGCATGTGCTAGGCCTATGCAAACTCCCACTGTTATTTCTCAAATACATCTCCATTCTTTAACACTGGCACTACAGTGGTTTTTCATAGAGGTAACTCTGCTGGTCTGTTGCTGCAAAATAACGAAGAGTTTTGTGGCATCTATAGAAGTAACTTCTTTGTCTTTAAGATTAATAGATCAATGTAACTGGCATTACACTTACCTGGCATTACACTTAGTGGCATTACACTACAACTACTTTTTTGTACTTTTGTACTGCATCCTCGTATCAATATTCCATGTAATGTATATGTTTTTCAGTTGTGACTAAGCTGCACATTATGTTCTCCATTACAGACTGTGCAATGCACTTAGAGTGCACACATATGGAATCATATGGTGTGCATATTATTATTCTTAGTTCTGCACATTCTATTCACCACCACCACCCCACGTATGGTCATAGTATTGACTGTGATTTTATTGTTTTTTTGCGGAGGAAATGTTGTGACTAAATGCAGTTTATTGACAAAGTTTTGGCATGTGTAGCGAGAACCTGATCATATCTATGACTGAGCCTGGAACCATTATATGACCAACACCTCATCAATTAGCTGCAATTAGCTGCAGCAATTTATGTGATCTCTCTGAAAATATTAATAAGATTTTACTCATTGTGTTTTTAACAAGTGTTATAAAGATATTTTTTGTTTTGTGTTAGAAATACATTTTTGTTTAAAAAAAACTTACTTTAAGCTTGAAAGAAGAAACATGTGGTGAACATTAGATGCTCACCAAAACCTGCAACTAATTCCAAATTTAATTTAAAGGAAAGAAAGAGGTGCCTGGAGAATTTATCAGAAGTACTGTTGTTTCAAGTTCACAGGCTGAAGGAATAAAACAGCATAATGGAATGAAGTCGAGAATATCTAATCTCCTTGGTAGAAACTTAAAAGACTTGAAAGAGAAAAAGGCAATTACAACTTTCCCATATGATTGAATGGCCAAATCGTTGGGAAAGTCATGTGTAGTTTAGAGACCAAGCCGTACGCACTTGAGATTCTGGGAGTTGTAATCCAGAAATGTAACCCTAATTAAAAATAGCATTTTTCAGAGAGTATGGTAGGAAATACTGAATAAAGCAGAACATACAAGCAAGTAGATATCAAAAATATTTTGGAACTGTTGAAGATGAAATT
Organism: Pogona vitticeps; assembly: GCF_051106095.1. Classification (NCBI taxonomy): domain Eukaryota; kingdom Metazoa; phylum Chordata; class Lepidosauria; order Squamata; family Agamidae; genus Pogona; species Pogona vitticeps. The sequence goes on along the minus strand of NC_135788.1, from coordinate 78,985,918 downwards.
GGTGGTTCACCTCAGATGGATTATATTATAATATATTACAAAGCATAACTTAAGACACTTTTTTGCAGATGACATATTATTAACTGTAGGATTATTTAGGTTAGGCGATTGAAGAAACTGAACATTCCTAGATCATATAGATAGACCATTATTTTATGGAGGTGCTGAGCATTCCAAACTGTGAAAGATCTGCATTAATAGGTTCTGTTCCACTGATGTAGATTGCGCCTCGTGGCGCAGTGGTTAAAACGCTGTACTGCAGCTAAAACTGTGCTCACGACCTGGGGTTCAAATCCCAGGTAGCCGGCTCAAGGTTGACTCAGCCTTCCATCCTTCCGAGGTCGGTAAAATGAGTACCCAGCTTGCTGGGGAGGCAATGTGTAGCCTGTGTAATTAAAAAATTGTAAACCGCCCGGAGAGTGCTTGTAGCACTATGGGGCGGTATATAAGTCCAATAAATAAATAAAATAAATAAATAAAATAATAAATGTATCGTGTTTCCCTGAAAATAAGACAGGGTCTTACATTAATTTTTGCTCCAAAAACACATTAGGACTTATTTTCAGGGGATGGTTTTTTTTTCAACAGGCTACATTTATTCAAATACAGTCATGTCATCTTCTTCTGGTTGCTGCACAGTGGTGGAGAGCGGGGTTTCACTTAACGGGCTTGTTTTTGGGGTAGAGCTTCTATTATGAGCATCCCGAAAAATCATACTAGGGCTTATTTTCAGGTTAGGTCTTATTTTCAGGGAAACAGGGTATATACATATCTGCCTTTTTAGACTGAGCAGACTCTTTTTGACATGGAGGTATTTAACAGCTTCCTTGCCTGCAATAACCAGAAATGCAAAGCATTATAGAGCCAGAGGTCATTGCTCCATTCTTGAAATTTCATTGGATGTCCTTCATTTTGACTCTATTCTCTTTATCCTTTTGTTGAGCATGCTGCTCTTGGCTGGTAAGGGTTTTAGAGAGAGAACTTCACAAAACAGTTTAAAACCAGCATATAAAGAATGTAGTCGCCTGTGAAACATGTTGTACGCAGTTAATTGACCCAGAAAAATCGCCAAATATGCAATGTCCAACTACTTCAGTTGCACTCAAAGAAAAAACTTCCTGAGCAGTCAAAAACTTCTCCCTAGCTGGATCTTGCTGCCAATCTAGGGAAAACATGGCATGTTTACTTTAATCTTATTTAGAACTATGGGACTTAAAACATTGAACATGATATTTCAAACCATTTGACTCAGATACTTAGGCAATTCTGCCCTGTTAATTTGAGGGACCTAACCACAACTAGGACTGATCTTTGGTGTTGGCACCATCAGACAACTACTGATTAACTTTACTCTTAGTAGTGCCCATTGCAGAGTGCAGACTGTTCCTGATCTGCCCATAGAACTAGTCACAAGATGTTCCAGCACGCACACTGCAGCAGTAAGCCACTGGCTAGGGAAAAGGACAGAGAAGATCAAAAGGAAGAAGGACAAGGGAACAGACATTATAGTTATGGAATGTACAGAGAGGACTGTATTCAGAGAGAGTCATGCTTTAATCTAGAGAGGCCATTTCCTATATACATTGAAAAACTATTTTTAAATGTTGCTAAACTTTGCATGCAGTTGGTTTCCCACGGACAAAAATGAGAACTGCCTTTAGAAATCAATGGGAAAAAAATCTATGAATTTAATGAAGCTGTGACAGCAGCAGCATGTCTGTCCCCATGCAAACCTTAGCAGCAAAGAGAACAATTGATTTTCCTAACTCAGATCTTATTTGGTGTGTGTTGGGGAGGGGATGCAGAAGCTGTTCAGCCTATTAACCTTGCCAATCCATATGCCAAGGTAAATGTGATTCATTAGGCCTGTATTTCAGTTTGAAGGACACCATGACTTATAATAACTCTGCCACATTGCTGACGCTAAATATGGCACTTCAGGTTGAAGTAGTGTATTATAACAACCCAGCGGTGGGCATCATGCTGAGAATCCAATGTAGAACAGCCATCCAGTTGTAAGAATGCAGCATGGGATAGTCTTGCAGTGTAGTTCACTGTTCTTTTAATGCTTTCCTCCCATTTCAGATGTAGGATGCTGTACTGCAAGAGAATAATCTGCAGCAGTTCTGTAGTGGAGCTTACTATTAATATTATAGTTCAGAGATGCTATGACTGGTTTGGATTGTCAGACACCCACCCCAAGCCGTACAGAGCATGTCTCAATGTGCAGAAAGGTCATGCTACTTAAATTGTCTCAGCAGCTCTCCTAGGCCAAACCCAACACTCAGTGGCATGCACAAGCCTCAAGCTCTGTTGGAGCACATGCCAGGTGGATGATGCTATCCTGAAATGAATATTTCCATTACTTAATTTTGCACATTAAGAGAAATCTGAGTTTGCAAGGACAAAGATCTTATTCAGAGAAGGTGCCAAGATATCTGCTGCCCAGTCACAAATGGGCACAGCTTTGGGGTTTGTCTGATCATTTTACACATTTTGGAAAATGGTAACAGGATGGAAAGATGAATAGTTTGGGTAAGAAGAAAGGGAGGTAGCATATTCTGCAGAAGGAGGCAGAATGGATCACACCCATTTACAGGCCTAAGCTTCAGGTTCTGTTTATGAAAACCAGCAAGTACTATAAAAGTATCTGCACAAAACAGTCATTCAAACAAAGTCCATCTGGTTTTTGTGGTATAATGGTTCTGTGTTCACAATTCAAAATGCCAGGAAATGGTCCAACATTGCTTTGTAATATAATGGCCACATTAGGTTGGGAAAAAGGCTTTACATAGCAAAGGCCAGCTTGATTGTTGATGACACCAGTGTTAGTAGTCAAGGTAGTCTACAAGATCCCTTCTTCTTCTCAAGACCATTTACAGATGGACATCAAGCAAGGGAAAATTCCTCTTTCTTTCCATCATGCCTTTCTCCCTCCTCCCCCCATGGCTTCTCTGTATGCCCAGATGTAAGCCCCATTCACCTTGGTGAAACTTTTTTGTTTCCTGAAATATTAGCACGAACTTTGTGGGTGGCTACAGGATACTTCAGTGAGCATGTGCACTCTTTATGAACTCTTCCTATGTAAAATAAACATCTTTAAAATCCTGTATCTTCTAAGTGACATGGAGTGTTCAAATTCAAATTTAAAATGTCTATAGCAGGAATTATTTCCTTTTGAGGAAGCAGTGACAGGCATTTGAAAAATAACTATGTGCCTTTAAAAAAAAGGTTTCAAAATACAATCTAAAGAACATAAAAAGTTTTTTTTTGAAAAATAGGAATTAGAAATTTGAAAGTACTTGTCCAATTTTCTCCAAATTTCGCACAAAACAAATCCATTCTGTTTGCAATCACTCTGCCAAATATAGAGCTGATTTTAGAACCCATTCAGAAGTTTGGATTGCCCTTCTTATCAGTACAGTGGGGTCTTGACTTGAGAACTTAATCCGTATTGGAAGGCGGTTCTCAAGTCAAAAAGTTCTCAAGTCAAATCTGCATTTCCCATAGGAATGCATTGAAAACCATTTGATCCGTATCTGCTCTTTTCCGTCCATAGAAACTAATGGGAAGCTGCTATTCCGCCTTTGACCACTAGAGGGGGATATTTTGTTTCTTTTTTTCTTAGGTCAAGAAAGGTTCAGGGAAGGCAGGGAAAATACAGCCCAGGCAGTACCAGGCAGTCTGAAGACTCCCAATCCACTCTCTAAACGCTGGGAGGAGTGAGGAAGCAGACAGGCACCCTTTTCACTGGCCAACAGTTAACCGAAAGTTCAAATTTTGCACTTTCCCTGCCTCCCACGTGGTTTTTTTTCAGTTCTTAACTCAAATCTAAGTACTTAAGTCAAGTCAATATTTTCCTATGAGAGCGGCTCTTGAGTCAAAATGTTCTTAACTCAAGTCGTTCTTAAGTCAAGACCCCACTGTAATAGCTTATGGAATGCTGTTCTGACTTGTCACACAATATTTCTTTTATTGTTTTCTCGAAGGCTTTCACGGCCAGGATCCGATGGTTGTTGTGGGTTTTTTGGGCTGTTTGGCTGCGTTCTGGAGTTTTTTTCTTTCTAACATTTTGCCAGTCTCTGTGGCCAGCATCTTCAGAGGACAGGAGCTAGAACTATGTGTTCTGAACAGACAGAGTTTGGAAGTTAGAAAGTTAGGAGTTAGGAAGAAAAACATTCAGAACATGGCCAAACAGCCCGAAAAGCCCACAACAACCATTTCTTTTATTCTTTCTTTCTTTAAACGTTTATAGAAATATCAGAAGTACACTCCTGTGCACCTCTAATTTGAAGCACTTCTAAAGCGGTAAAAATGGTCACTTCCTGTACCTTACATACTCAGATCTGTGCACTGCAGTCTCTGCATAGGATTCATAAACAAGTCTCCACTGATTGGCCAGGCTGTCTGAAACAAATGGGAACTAGCGTACAATGAAACTTGGAGAGCCACAGATTTGCTGGTTTGATATGCTTAGTAAGTGTATTTCATCCTCAGTGGCTGTATCTCATGTAGCCTGAAGGCTATAAATCCTGTCAAGCCACGATGTCTTCATTTTGAGATAGAAACTGAAGGTTGAATAATTTTCTACAATGAAAGAGTGATGGCATTCCATTACATAGAGGGAAGGCTCCATCCCTTCTGGTCATTAAACGATACAGTTTCACCACATAATTTAATCTCCCGTTTTGCTCAGTGCCTCTGTTTGATGCTATCTCAGAACTTGCATGTTCATTCCGAGGCTGCAGGCAGAGGTTTGAGTTCTACCTATCCTTTGGTTGAGAAATGGACAGCCAACTCCGATTTTCTTTCATTCTGGTGTGCAGGAGTGGATGTAACATGAACTTAGCTCTCATCAGAGATTTATCCACTGACCTAGTGCAAGTCTTACATGTGTACCAAATTATCTCTTTGGCTTTTTGTCTTCTCATAACTCTCCAGGGGGCCTTTGCTTAGTGTTCTGTATCAGAAGGAACTATGTTTAGCTACTTCATCAAGCATGGCTTCCTCTTCAGATATATATATTATTACACCTACAGAATGTAGTTCTCTGGAGTTTGCCAGGTTACATCTCTTCATCTGTTTAGAAATCTGCTTGGAGTTGTGTTGTTTCCTAAATCTCGACAAAGATGGCCTTGTTGAAAAGCTGTTTGACAGCTACGATAGATATATAACGAGAACCAGCGTGATGATGATATGGTTATTGTGCTGGTACTTGTGTTATACAGGTTTAGGTATAGATTTAGCCATGAAATTTACAGGCTGACCTTCGGCTAGCCACTTCTCTGATTAAAGTCACAGTGAGAATACCTTGGGGGAGTTGTGTGTATTGTAACATGCAGTCAAGTCAGAGCCAACTTATACTGTAGTGAGTTTAATAGGGCTTTCAAGGTGAAATAGACATTTAAGGAATAGTTTTACCAGTTCCACTCCTATTCTCCATCAGTTTCCATAGCTGATCATGGATTGGAACTCAGGTCTCATGAACTCTAGTTCATGAGAACTCTACCCTGGATATCTACATATTGATGGCGGGAAGAGGAATATATGTTAGTTAGAGCTTATTGAAAAAAGGTAATATATAAACAAAAGAAAGAAAATGAGTAAATGTTGATGGTAATGTAGAAGAAGGTGAAAGAATTTGAGCTCAATTTAAGCTTGTTAAATTTTATTAAGGATTTGTGAAAGAACCGGTGGTACTTATTTTCATCTTTATTGGTCTCTTAAAAATTAACCCAGAGAGAATAGACTTATATTTAGGTAAAAGTGTTAACCACCAACTTAATTTTCTGCTGTTTTTGGAGTGTGTGTGTGTGTGTGTGTGTGTGTGTGTGTGTGTGTGTGTGTGTGTGTGTCTTAATGGCTATTATTTTTTAATTGCAAACAATATGTTTAGTGTGTAGAGGAAGCTAATTCTGTTTTTTAACATAGTTATCTTTTTCTCTGAAAACTTGAGAAGTAATAAATGCATGCTGAATTTGTTTATATATAAAACTAAATGTACATTAGGTTAACAGTGTGCAAAAGAGAAAAGAACTCAGAGCATAGTATAACTATAGTTGTTCTGATTTCTTGTTTAGAATTTCGATGAGGAGCAAGGGAAGGAGAGATATGTGTTCGTTCCACCATTACCTTAATGTTAAGTTAGTATGATCAGTTCGGACTGTAGAAAACTTGGTTTGACTGGGCATGGGAGGAGGTCTTAAGGTCAGTCAGCCTTAGTAACACAGCCCTGAGCCTTGGCTTACTTCAATCCTTCTTTGAGAGGAGATTGTATTTTGCTGGCTTGGAGCTGCTCTAAGCAGATGAAGCTGAGTACAATCCCAGTAAGATGACAACCAGCTGTTCTCCATATCTGTCTTGTTGCTTAGAGCTGTAGAATATCTGCCTGTATTTGTTTCTAAAAAAAAATTATCATTTAAGGGAGATGTCTTTTATACATAGTATTTCCTGAATGTAGATCCTATGTGTGGCTGCTTATCAAGGAAGGAGTAAGGGATTACAGACTTGATAGAATCAACTGGAGATTTGGTGTATAGCATCGAAGAAATAAATATGGGCGAGCTTTCAAAGGTTTCCCCTCAGATTAGCTCGGAAATTACCTTTGAAATCCACACAACGGAATCGTTTTGTCAGGCTGACTCATCTCAGTGAGCAGCAGCATTGACTCCCTGGCCTGGCCCCTGACACCCAGGCTGCCTCTGACATTCCAGAGATGGAATCTGAAACCTGCATCTCTGATATGAGTGTGAAGCTCCCATTTTAAAATGTACTTTTTAAAAAGAAGCCTGGCATGCACATCTGACCATGATTTTTTGAACTTTTATGAAGGTTTTTTCCCTTTAGTGTCCACGGCTGCATAGTGCCTACGCTGATGAAGACCTGCATGGGGACAAGAGCTAACTTATGTTAGTAGATTTTTTTAGTAGTTTGATAAAGGTACCACCCACCATTGCTTTTAAATTTTACAGTTGCATGATTATGTTGACATATTTTCACTCTAGATTTGTTTTTTCTTTGTTATGTGTTTTCTTGTATGATTTGGAGACCTTATCTCAGGATTACATGTGTATATCTTCACATCAGAGAGAAATGAGCAGAACTGTATGGTTTTTTTTTTTTCCTACAGTGCTTTGTGTCTTAAGAGGTCTTTATAAAGACAGCTGAAACAGTAGTGTGGGGAGAGTATTACTAAGCACATGACTGTTTGATTCTCACCTTTTTCTTTCATGAATGTATTAAGAGATACAAGGGGGACAGGGAACAGCTGTTTGATGTAGTAAGTTTCCACCTCACTCAAGGGAGGCCCAGAAATAGCTTGATGAGCTTAGTGAGCAGCTGTCTTAAAGTCTCCTGTTTTTGCTTTGCAGTCAGTATGTCTCAGGAGTCAGGGAAGAGATTGAGAGGATGGCAGTGGTAATTATGACAAGGAATGAGAGGGTAATGAAGACTACACAGGGTGGGAAACTAAGAACCAAGTCAAATGTTTCACAGGAGAGTGAATCCAGTTCTTCTCTTCCAAGCATCTTGCCTTACATTTAACAGGAATTGTTTAATCTCCTCTACCCTCCAATCAGTTTGTAAAGAATGTGTTCTGTGCTCCTGTACGATATGATAGAATATGACTGTGCTGTTAGAAGTATTATTTCTCAACAAATTGAAACAAATGTAGTTGGGCCAAGGTGCTCAATGAAATGAAATGAGTCCAGATCTTGAGCATTCCTTAACTGCAGGCCCAATTTTTTTTCAAAGTGTAGCACTTTCTCTTGCCAGATCATTTGCTCTCTTAATTACACACACACACACATCTGTTTTGACTTAATTAACATTCCGTTTGTTAGACCACACTAACGATATGTAGCATCTAATTCATTACTGATGTTGGGCATCAGTTCAGGGCTTTAAGAATCTCATTGGACTGAGATAAAAAGAAGATAAATTTGAATATCATAGAAGTGTTGATGACACGAAATGTATATTCCTTTAATGGAGATGTTAGAATACTACAGGGAACACTGTGAGCAGCAGTCTGGAACTGGCCGTTCAGCAAGGATATGCAAAATGGTGTTTCCCATCCTTCCCAAGCATTCCAGCAGGTTGCTATGGTCCATGATACTAAAAGCTACTAATAGCTATAGGAGGATCAAACAGGGCCAGTGGGAGTGTAATCCCCTACCTAGCGCCTGGTATGTATCTTCCACCAAGGTGACAAATGTCATCTAAGTCCTCAGAATTAGGTTAAAGTGCATCAGTGAGATACACTACAGTGTGTTCAGATACCTTGACCCAAAATGGGATATCAAAGAATCTGTACTTTCTCCTCATGTAGCTGTTGTTTTCTTCTTATTGTCATTTTCCTTTCACTAGCTTAGACAAAGTGCATTTGTGGCTTTGGCACATATGTGGAGTGTCCTGAACCTGGACAGAACAAAGGTGTTTTTGAAGGGACCTGAAGGAAAACAGTTACTGAGGTTGTTCAGAGTGCATTTTCCCTTTGGGGGAAATAAATAAAAATAGAAGATAAAAAAATTAGAATAGGACAGTTAATAAAAAATCATTGTCAGAACAGATTGCTTCTGGACAAGTTTTTATTTGTTTGTTTGTTTCATTTGCTTATTTACATTTTTTCTTCTTTTTTGTGCAACATGCTAATCTCACTTGGAAGCAAGCAGAGAGGGTAAATTACAAATGATTCTCGGGTCTGGGTGAGATTTCAGGATCCACATAGAGAAGATTCTTCAGCCATCCTAGTTCCTAGCCATAAAAAAAAATTCAACAACAACAAAAAGCTTTGGTTTGGTCCTAAAAATATACTGGAGACCATTGAGTTGGTAAAACTGGTTTTGAAGGTAGCTCTACATGTGATATATTACACTAATCCAAATGAGAGTTTAGAAAGCATTGGTAGCTGATGCAAAGCCAGCTTGGTGCAGGATTATAAATGTCGTACAAGCCTGAGCTGACAGAAGTTCTTGGAATAATGGAAATCTCTTTCCGCCCAAATGGTAATACTGGATCAGTGAGCACCATTCAATTGTGAACCTGTTCTGTTGGGGAGACGTTGTCTTATTGAAAAAGATTGAATGCCTCTCACCCAGGCAGACAAACCACCTACCTAATAGTAATTCTGTCATTACTACCAAATGGAGATGGGCACATCTGGACATAATGAGGGTCCGGTCCCCTGACCCGTCCACTCAAGTGTCCACTGCTGGCTCCGCTCTTCCTTCCAATCACTCCGGAGCTTGCAGTCAGCTATCCACTCGTCAGCCTAGCAGGGAGACTCATTTTTTCTCCTTCTGACACGAGTGGATAGTCGACCATGAGCTCCGGAGAGATTGGAAAAGAGAGTGGAGCCGCTGCTGCTGGATATGTGAGTGGACAGGACAGACCCTTGTTACGTCCAGCTGTGGGGGGGACTATTCGTTTTCATATAGGAATATGAATACCCCCATCTCTACTACCAAACAACATACTACCAGTAATTCCGTCATACCTGGACTGACATTTATTTTATTGCTATCATTCAGCCATTCTCATCATATGACCCTTTGGGAGAGTTCTGGCACATTTGAATGTGGGGCCACAGACTGGAAACAATTCTTCACACACCACCTTATAAAGTTTGTTATGCAACTTATACAATTCTGATTTGGCCTATATTTCATATATGTAGTATTTATGGCTAAGACCAAAAGAGGGTTGAGAATGGCTGAGGCCATTGCCTTATCAACAGTTACCGTAAGATCTAGCTAGGGGACCTTTTTGAAAGAGCCATCCCTCAAGGAGGTAAGAGGAATGGCTTGTGGACAAAGGGCCTTTTTGGCAGCTGCCCCCAGACTATGGAATGCCATCCCAACTGAGATTTGTCTGGCGCTGATGCTAATGACATTTTGGTGCCAGGTCAAAACCCTCCTGTTCCAGAAGGCTTTTAATTGAAATAATATCAACTGTGGTCCTGATGGCAATTTTTAGAGTATATATTTTAATTGTATTTTAACTATTTTATCTTTTTACTGTACAGTATTTAAATTGTTGTAAGCCGCCTAGAGACCTTTGGGTAGTGATTGGCGACATCATTATCATCATACTACTACTACTACTACTACTACTACTACTACTACTACTACTACTACTACTACTACTACTACTACTACTACTAATACTAATAATAATAATAATAATAATAATAATAATAATAATAATAATAATGTGCAGCATTTATTAGATCATGTATAATTATAACTGAAAGGTATTATTTTTTCATCATTCTTTTCTGATTTTAAAATACAGTGGTGCCTCACTTGATGACGTTAATTCGTTCCAGCAAAATCGGTGTAGAGCAAAAACGTCGTCAAACGAAATAAAAAAGCCCATTGAAACGGATTGAAAACCATTCAATGCGTCCCAATGGGCTGAATACTTGTTCGTTTTGCGAAGATCCTCCATACAGTGGCCATTTTCGGTGCCTGTAAAGCGAGGAATCCATCCCTAGAAAACAGCGGGGGGGGGGGCATTTTGAAAGCCGGTGGCCATTTTGAAGCCGCCGATCAGCTGTTCAAAAACATCGTTTTGTGAAGAATTGGTTCCCGTAGCAGGGAACCGATCATCACAAAACGAAAAACCCCCATTTAAAACATTGTTTTGTGATCGCTTTTGCGATCGCAAAAACCTCATCATAAAGCGATTTCCTTATTAAGTGAGTCAATCGTTAAGAGGGGCACGACTGTATTTCATAAGAAATAAGAAAGCAATAACTACATTGAACGTGTAAGCAGCACACTTTGCTTTTTTTCTTCAAACAGGAAGGTGAAATTCTGACCATGTCCGTATCGAACCATAGTCATACACAAGACCTGTATATGTCAGAAATAGAAACTGAGTGGATATGTTGCTAATATGACTGAATTTGGATATAATTCAAGCATGACATTGGAACCAACCTGTGTTTTGTTACCTACCATTGAGATACACTGTTGTATACAATTGTACAAGGTAATAATTGAATATTAATTTTTAATTTAGCTAAATGGATCAGATTCTTGCTTAATAATAGCAAGAACGTTAAAGAGCCACCCAGTGTGCTCTGTATTTCCCATGCTCCCCCCCCCCCCCGGTATAAGAGATAGACCATCTGTGTAGGAGAGTGGCATCCCTAAAATTCATTTCCACTTGAGATTCATGCTTGCCAGAAATGCCAGCACAAGGTTGTGTTTTTTGCTATTTCCTCCATACATCAGTTGATTTTAATTACTTATTTGCTTACACAGCAGAAACCAGTATTAGTCTTTTTCAGCTGCAGCAAGTGGTTTACTCTCTCTAATGTAGTCTGTCTCCTTAATAAATTCAAATGCATATACAGCGGTGCCCCGCTTGACGACGATAATGTGTTCCAGCAAAATTGCTGTTAAGCGAAATCATCATCAAATGAAAAAAAATCCCCATTGGAATGCATTGAAAGCCAGTCATTGTGTTCCACTGGGGGAAATACCTCATCCTCCAGCAAAGATTGTCCATAGAGAACCGCCAATCAGCTGTTCTAATTCGCTGGAATGCGAAGCTTCTGTCCGGAAAGCAGCCATTTTGAGAAAGGAGGGAAGCCATTTTGCGGAGCCGGAAAAAACATTGTTTTGCGAACAAACGGTTTGCGAAGCAGGCTCCTAATCAACGTAAAGCGGATTTCCCCCATTGGAACCATTGTTTTGCGATCGCAATAGCGATCACAGAAATGTCATCATCAAGCAATTTCGAAGTCATGCGGGGTAAGCATCTAGCAGGGCACCACTGTATTATACAGATTTGTACAATTTACAGTATTATGGTTGCATTGGGAGACATTGTAGTGTATCTTGAATTGTCAACATTCTTTCTGTAAGACAGTGTACTCAGTGGAATTTGAGAGTACATCAGTGCTAATACAGTGATCATACAGTATATTCAATCAATGTCTGTTCCTTCCGCCTTATATTTAGTTATTGAAATAAGTAGCCAATATTGGCAAATTTGCTTCCAAATTAAATGTTGAATAATCCCATATATGAGGCTATATCTGTGATTCCAAAGCAGCTGTGTTTCACAGCATAATTATATGCTTTACATATTCTTTTTATAAAGTTTTTAGATATGATGTAGGTGAACAGCAGATTTTGCTCCTGAAAGAGAATATTCATCTTCTGAAAGAGAAAATTCCATTACAAAGGAAATTCCTGCAATTTTAATGACAGTCCATCAGACCCTTATATTACTCCTTTTAGACATGTGCATTGTTGACCAATTTATCTGGAATCTCTGCTAAAGAGCAGCTGGGACAGAAATTGAGTCAAGGCACTCTGTGTAGATAGCAGAGCTTTGAAGCAAGAACTTTAAAAAGAGAAAAATAGCACTTAAAAACATTTTTAAGAGAAAAGGAAAAGTGGCAGTAACTGACCCAAGCCAATCTGGCATCATCATATTTACATTTCATACTGAAATATGTTAAACTTCATAGTGCAAGATTATTATAACTTGGTTACATCCCTTCTTGTTCATAGCAGGGAACAGTAGAGAACAGAACTGCTAAGCAGCTATTTGTAGATACTTTTTGGCAGCACTTGGAAAGTTTTTGTGTTCTTGCTAGCTATTGTAGATTTTCTTAAATCCAAACAGAGGAAGCTCAATTTCCTAAAGAGCTTGAGGGAAGCATGGTAGATGTGAATGTTGATATTTTTTGGCAACTGACTTTTCAAGTCTGAGCAACAAAAAACTGCACCGTTCAGAAGTTACTGGCTCTTTTCTGGTTATCTTTAAGCAAACTGGAGAGTAGTCTAAAATGTTCAGCTTAGTGATCTATTTCTTGGTACTTTCCCCCAGAGATATGTTAAAACATTTTATATTCTTGGGATCTGAAATGTAAAAAGATAGTTTTATTTGATTTTGTTTTGTCGGCAAAGCAAAACAAAATGGTTATTGTTTAATGCAAAAATACTATATCATGAAATGTACCATTGCAGGGCGATAACTTTTGACTTGGTTCCTAAAAAAAGCTATCTACAACATTGTAGGTGTCAGATCTCCATCAGAACCATTCCTGAAATGTATTGATGGGGCTTCAGATGCATGCAGGCGAGCCCTTGAAAGATGAAATCTAGTACTGAAGCAGAGGTGAACAATAAAAGGGGAAATCCCATTTAAATACTAGAATTCAAGGGGATATTATGGCTGAGATCCTGTTGTATATGCCACACTGTGTACAGCTGATGATGTTGTAAGTTGCTGTAATTTTTTGGAAATTAAATCTTTCAAGTTTCTCCCCCATCTCCCATGGAGTAATTTTTGTTGTTAGAAAGTTATTGAGTGCAGCAGAATAGGAGGAGATAGTATTTACTTAACAAAAATTGCCACTGTGAGGATGAATTTCCCGGCGACAGATTTCTACCATAATTAAAAACTCCCCCTTCTGTCCCATGGCCCCCAATGATTACTCAATGGTGAATGTGATTCCTCTGGAGTTTTGGGACAAAAGGAAGAAGTATCTTCTGTTTGAGAAATAACCATAGCTGGTGGCATCATTTCTGTTACGCAGAGCAACTTATGCAGCTGAATTTCGGCCGATAAAATCACTTAAGACAGTCATGTTTTCTTTTCCAGAATGTTTTACGTTAATAGTTTTACATTGCACAAAAACTGAGTCCAGGTCAGGTGGGATATTCTGGCTGGGTTTATGTGTTTACTCACATCCTCATTACCCATTTAATCCTCTGCATTTTTCAGGGCACAACATCTGAAGAAGGCTTCTGTAAGAATGGGTGGGATCAGATAGTGTCATTTTTCACAGGTATATGTGTTTACGTGGCTGTGAATGACTTCAAATGGGGACTTTTATGATGCATAAAGGTACATCTCACCACATATTTTTAAAATACACATTTCAATCAAGAAATACTACAAATCTGAGATACATGTATTTTAATAGGAAATCAGAGTATTTCAGGAGACTTAGTAATTCTAAAAATGTCCACAGTTCTGGAATGATTTTATCACAACATTCCACTGCCATAATTCTCTGATAGGTTTATACAGTTGCACATTGAGATGGAACTATATGTACCTTCATATCCTTTGTACCCTGTACAAATAGCAGAATAAATGTCTCCCTCCTGTTGTTGCATGATTCGTGTCTGTACTCTACAGTTGCTTTTGATTATTCCCTTTCCTGTAGCCAACTGTCTGCTTGGTTGACTTCATAAGTGCTCAGGAAACCTCAGCATGGACATGACGTTATCAACTCTAGGACGTGTATTTCTTAAGAGAACCTAATTCATAGGAAGATATACTGCCATGTTTTAACAGTGTATATAAAGAAGTATAATTTCATACAGTGTCCAAGAGAGTGGCTGTATCAAAAGAAAATGGGAAAACTAGATTTAAGAATTCTTGAATTTTTGCTTTATACTTTAAATATTATAAATTTAAAAGTTAAACACTCTTGGCTTGTATGGTTTTGAACCTGTACACATTGGGCACTCAGTGACTGCTTAACAAAATAAAACACTGCGAGCCCCTGGGGCTGCAAAAAACAAAACAAATAGACATAAACATAACCCCACCAGCCTAATACCACCCTGCAAAACCACCCGAAACAGTTTCAAAAAATACAGAAAAACAGCACCTTACCTCACCACGAAGCCTTCTCTGAAGCCTCCCAGCCATGCTCAGCCTCCCGGGCTCCACTGCCACCAAGACCGCCGTTGGCAGGAGGCCTCCGGGAGACCCCCTTGGCTTCCATGGCCGCTGCCCAGGCTCCTCCACCGCTGAGACCACCATCAACGGGAGGCCTCCTTAGCTTTCACAGCTGCCGCCTGGGCTCCTCCACGGAGACCGTCACCAGCGGGAGGCCTCCTTGGCTTCCATGGCTGCCTCCCGTGTTCCTCCGCCACAGACCGCCGTTGGCAGGAGACCACCGGGAGGCCTCATTGGCTTCCACAGCTGCTGCCCGGGCTCCACCGCCGCTGGGACCGCCATCGGCAGGAGGCCTCCTGGGCTTCCGCCACTGCCTGGCCTGGGCTCCACCATCGCTGCCCAGCCAGAATGGGTCCTCGCCTCCCGGCCAGGCTCTCACTCCAAACATTGGGTCCATCCGCGCTGCTCACTTCCCAGCCAGGCTCTGCCTCCCAGAGCCTGGCTGGGAAGCGAGCAGCGTGGACGGACCCAGTGCTGGGAGGCAGAGCCCAGCTGGGATGGGTCCTCACCTCCTGGCTGGGCTCTGGCTCCCGACGTTGGATCCATCCACGGTGCTTGCTTCCCAGCCGGGCTCTGCCTCCTGAACCCCAACTGGGAAATGAGCAGCACGGACGGACCCAGCGCCAGGAGGCAGGAGCCCGGGAAATTCAAATGGCCTCCCGGCCAGGCTCAAGCCTCTAGGCGCTAGGCCTCCCCCCCACCCCCGCCCCCACCACCACCGCATCCCTTTCCTGAACTGTTGGGGCAAAAGACTTACAAAGGGGCAGCCTCTTTGCCATCAACGGTTTGAATTTCTTGCCCTTTTCCTCTGCCTTTTTTGTTTGTAGGTCAAAGCAAAATTTTGTGAACGGAGCTGTTCGTAAATCAAAATGTTCATAGGTCAAGGCGTTCATAAGTCAAGTCACCACTGTACAAGTCCTAAAAAATAATGGCCAATCTGTATGTGATTGGGAGGCATTACCCAAAGAGATCCAGGATCATTATTTGCTGAACAACAGCTCTGAGGCCACACAGACATCACTTTTGTTTCCTTGGTGTATCCTAAAACTAACCTTATCCTGTTTTTCAAACCAGATGGTGTTGAATGCTGGAAATCATTCTGCAGCAGATAAATCCAGCTGGTTTGTAATTTCTCTAGTCTACTATCTTTGCACACAATGATCATTTTAATCTAAACAAATCTAATTAGAGGATGAGAGTAAATGTATATATTTGGAATAAATTTGTTCTTTATGTGAAGGAATGTTGAAGACTGCCACCAGCCTTCTACAATTTGTGTTTAGATTCCTTGACTTTTCCATTTGTGGAAAAAAAAAACAGACATGGACCAGACTGGAACCAGAATGAGAACTCTCCTTACCCCCTGAACACTCTGTACTTAGCCCCCTGGAAGAAGGATAGAAGACAGATGATAAAGAGTAAGCACATGCAGAGGAGATCATAGCTCTTGTAAATGTTCATCCCTTGCACCTGGCAAAATTCGCTCCTGTGTACAACTGCTAAAGGCAGAATACCCTCTTTCTCTTTTACAAGTAATCATCCCAGTTGTCAACCATGAGGAAAATTACATGAATACATTAATGCATTGTGGTTAAGAGACTGAGGCAAGGAAGCTTCCAGTTTAAATACTGTTGACCATAAATTCATTGAGTGACTCTGAATAGGCTACTCTCCTTCTGTTTAAACTCTCAATTGCAATGAAGGGGGGGGGTGGCTTTTCAAATATGGGGAGGAATTTGAAGGTGGACACTTCATGTGCTTTATGCTCAAGGCCTCCCTTCTGAAATTCTCACCCACCCAGTTAAGGGGATTTCAAAATGGCTCAGCAGAGGACATAGGAGAGCACTGGTGGTCTTTGCTCTCATAATTTTCCCACACCCAAATGTAAAAGAGGAGAGGCATTTTTGCCCCTCTTTTTTTATCATGCATCCTCCCCTTTTTAAAGAAACATTTCCTTTTCCTGATTGTTCTTCCAAGGTTTCAGCTTTTGAGTTCAAGATTTTCTCTCCCCCCCCAGCATTATCTGTATATTTTGAAACATTTTAGCGTTTCTTGTTTTTGTGAATTAATTAAAAATCCTCTTTTCCATTTTTTGTGTGGTTTTCTTTATTTGTAGACTTGTAGTTTAGTGATAAGAATAAACTGAACTGCAACTAAAAGGAAAGAAGAATGTAAAACATATTCTCGAAGGCTTTTCACGACCGGGATCCAATGGTTGTTGTGGGTTTTCCAGGCTGTTTGGCAATGTAAAAGTTGCAGTGTAGCTCCATTGGACAATAAGAAGAGTTTAAAATTTTAACAATAGACTGGCCAGATTTTTACAGTGTGTTTCAGGTGAGGTTTCTTTTATATACTTGGTGAGAAAGTACAGTGGTGCCCTGCTTTACGATTACCCCATTAAACGACGAAATCGCTTCACGATGATGTTTTTGCAATTGCTATTGCGATGGCAAAACGATGTTTCAAAGGGCGATTTTCATTTGACTATGATTGGTTCCCTGCTTCGGGAACCAATTCTTCGCATTACGACGATCTAAAAACAGCTGAACATCGGGTTTCAAAATGGCCACCCACTGTGCAAAATGGCTCCCCGCTGTTTTTAGGATGGATTTTTCACTTAACAGGGATTGGAAAATGGCCGCCCTATGGAGGATCTTCACTGGACACTGAGGTATTTCGCCCATTGGAACGCATTGAACCAGTTTTCAATGCTTTTCAATTGTTTTTTTTCCTCGCTTGACAACGATTTCGCTCTACAGAGATTACGCTGGAACAGATTATCCTCATCAAGTGAGGCACCACTGTATAGCCATTTGTTTCATGTTACAGTTGTGTGTTCAAGTGGCATGTGTGATGTTTGGCATTGAATAAATCAGAATATGTCATGCAGACTTTGATGCCCATGGATATTTGGTACAGTGAGCAATTGGTGATGAAGCAGCTACTCTGTTATGTCCAGCTATTTTTTTGTTTGACTATTTCTTTTTGTGGCTTTGGTCAGTGTATGAAAACAGATCAGTAGCATTCTATCAAAAAAAGATAATCCATTTTGAATGGATCTTTGGCCTGTTAAGACTAGTGCAGCAAACCGAAAATGACTTAATTCCTTTTTTTAAAATTTCACAGAAGCTTGTGGTATATCCTTGATCAGTTGACCTCTAAGTTAATTCACTCATGTGTGTCTGAACAGACTCTGATGAAGAACCTGACTGCTTGTGTGGAGAGAGCTATTTGATTTCATGCTTTGTTTCTACTTACCTTAGCATTCCACTATGGTTAACCAAACACAATGGAGGCATCCTTGTGACCTTCATTTCTTATCAGGAGAAGACAATTCATGATGTATAGAGTAATAAACCTGAAATTTAAACTGCAATGATAGATAAATATATGGTTGTACATGTGAGAAATTGTTACTGCACAAGAGTGCAGTGATGCTATTCTGCAGCAAAGCAGATCATTCTACAAGGCATTTCTAAAAATGGGGCAGCCCAAACAAAAAAATGTAATTTTGAAACTGAACTTCAAACGAGCACCAAATTTGGCACAGGTATAGTAGACAGATTGCTCTTGTTTTTATGCCAAATTTGGGGATGTTTGGGCAAAGGTTTTTCAAGTTATGATTTTTAAAAATAAAACTGTTCTCTCCCTCCATGCAGAAACAAGCAACCTTGAAGTTTTAAAACAGATTTAAAACTGATAAAATAAATTGAAAAGAACAGTCTTGCTTTTCTTGAAAGAGATCATGGAGGCAGAGTCAAAAGACACATTTTCTTTAAAGAGAGAAAAAAAACTAGACTTCCTTTAAAGAGAGTAATAGAGTACCACTCGTCTAGAAAGAGAGACACTTTGCCATGTGTCCCGGAGGAATTAGAATACACTTTTAATCATATTCAAAGTATTTCTGCATTACAAAGGCACAGAGCAGTTGTGTTTGTCTCAGTCTTGAATGCTTTCAGTAAAGATTCTCTCAAGATTTCTGAGACCAGGCTTCTGATACAAATCTTCAAATGGGAAATCAATTCCAGGTCTAGGGCAATCTGAACTTTTTATCTTGTCACTCAGGATCCAGTTAGCTAACTCTAAGGAGAACGTTTTAACGTCTTCCCTGCCAGACAGGTACTTGTGCTGGCTAAGGGATTCTGTGCCTGATTATAAAAATATTTTAAAAGGTGTTTAAAAATGAATAAAGAATAAATGTTCAGAAACGTACTTATTTAAGCTGTGAAATTGCTGTTTGTTTTTTTGTTTTGTTTTTTTGTTTTGTTTTGTTTTTTGTGGCTGGGGATGGTCCCTCTCAATGTTAGCACAGCTTTGGTGCCCGTGTCCTTCATATTTCAACCATTCCACCTGTCATGTCACTATATAATTGTCTGGTAATTAAGAAAAAAATATTCCAAAAATCTGTGTCCCATCAAGTCACTTCTGATGTATGGCGACTATATGACTTAATGATCTCCACAATGTAATATCATTAGCATTTCTGCTCAGATCTTGCAAACCAACAACATCTCATGTTAGGTTGTTCTCTCCTTCTACTGCCCCCACCCTTTCTCCAGCAATATTGTCTTTTCCAATAGTCTCAGCTCAGGCCTTGCAGACTTTAACAACTTGGCTTCCTTTATTTAGACAATCTGTCTTATATTAAGGCTTCCCAACCCCAACTCCCCACTTTTCCCAGGAATATTATCTTTTCTGCTCAGTCCAGTATTTTCATCATATGTGCATGTTAGGGATAGCCTCAAGTGACTCATTTTTGCCCTAGTGAGTGTTCAGGCTTGACTTGATTGAGCACCCACTTTTTTGGTTTTCTGGCTATCTGTATTATCTGTAAAGCTGTCTTCCAGCACCACATTTCAAATGAGTTGGTTTTTGTCCCCGTCTTTCTGCACTCTTTCTTTCACGCAGTATGGATGACTTTGACCTTGGTTTCCAATAGCAATCTTTGCTAATTCTAACCTCTCCTCTTTTTTCCCCATTACAAAAGGCAAAGGGACGTCTTTTAGAAAACATGCACACAATCTGTAGAACGTTTGGTCCAATATAGCATTTCTTCCTCAGATTGCATACCACAAAGAAAGGGATTGGAAACTGAAACATAGTAGCTTTCTACTCTGCATTCTACGGAGTGGACATTGCAACATTAGTTTATCTGAGAGGTTAAAGGATGCGTATGTTCATCCCAGTTGCTCAATCATCTCTCCAATGCTGTTTAATATCTACATGAGGCCGCTGGGAGGGATCATTGGGTGGTCCATGGCTTCATGTTATTAGTACGCTGATGACATGTAGCTCCAAATCTCCTTTCTTCCAACAGCAGTGAATGCCATTGTGTCCCTTGAGCACTGCCTCAGGGCTGTACTTCAATGGATGCAGAAGAATGAACTGAGGCTGAACCTGGACAAGATGGAGGTTTTGAGGGTGGGCGCCCCTCCTATCAATGTTTTGGGATGCTCTCTCTCTTTTGGGGGGGGGCGACTCTCACCACAAAGAGTGTGGTCCGCAGCTTGGGGGTCCATCTTGACCCAGCGCTTACTATGTAGTCCCAGGTAGCGTCTGTGGTCTGCATCGTCCATCTACATCTTCGGCAGATTGCCCAGTTGTGCTCCTATCTGGATGTTGGGGCGCTCACCACTCTGGCCCATGCGCTCATAATCTCGAGATTAGGCTACTGTAATGCGCTCTACATGGGGCTACTCTTGAGATTGATGTGGAAACTACAAGTAGTCCAGAGTACGGCCAGTGGATTATTAACTGGGGTGAAAAAATACCATCACATTTCCCCCACTCTGGCGGCCTTACACTGGCTGCCCATTCGTTTCTGCATTGACTTCAAGGTGTTAATGCTTATTTTTAAAGCCATAAACAGTTTAGGGCCTCGATACCTGACAGAGCGCCTGCTCCCACCTAGCTTTACCTATGTCACTTGTTCTAGCTAGGCTGAGCAGCTGAAGGGCTCAACCCCGAGAGAGGCCCGGAAGGAGAGAACTAGAAACCAGGCCTTCTCAGTGGTGGTCCCTCACCTCTGGAACACCTTGTCCCTGGAGGTTCGCCTGCCACCCTCGCTGGGAGTTTTTAAGAACAAGCTGAAAACTTGGTTCCTCAGGCAAGCCTTCCCCCATTCCATTTCTTAATTCCGTATGTGTTATCATCTTGGGCCTTTCTATGTTGTTTGATATTGTTTGTTATAAATTTTGTTTGTAAGCTGCCCAGAGTAGATTCATTGAATCTAGATGGGTGGGGTAAAAGTTGGAAACTAACTAACTAAATAAATTTATGCATTTAAAATGTTAAATAAACAAACATGTTTGTGTATTTATATACATACACAAGACCAGCAGTCATAAGATCGAATCCACACGACGGAGTGAGCTCCTGTTGCTTTGTCCCAGCTACTCGCCAACCGAGCAGTTTGAAAGCATGTAAATGCGAGTAGATAAATAGGTACCACCTTAGTGGGAAGGTAAGGTAAAACAGCATTCCCTAGTCACGTTGGCCACATGACAGCAGAAACTGTCTTCGGACAAACACTGGCTCTACGGCTTGAAAAAGTCGGACACAACTGGACTAAAAATGTCACGGGGAACCTTTATCTTTTTAGCAAGCATACAAAGTATATAAACACACACATATCCATGAACAGACCTAATATGCACTGGGACACACAGAACTATAGAACTCTTGGTAACTTTTATTCCAAAATCGACAGTTGTGAAAGAGCTTTATAGGATCACCTTTGAATGCACA
Organism: Pogona vitticeps; assembly: GCF_051106095.1. Classification (NCBI taxonomy): domain Eukaryota; kingdom Metazoa; phylum Chordata; class Lepidosauria; order Squamata; family Agamidae; genus Pogona; species Pogona vitticeps. The sequence continues at coordinate 78,964,453 of NC_135788.1, read as the reverse complement.
AAATATACAAACTCTCAAGCTCAGTATAACTTTTCATCAGGCAAGATGGCAAACTTTTGAGTGAGGGGAGATGTGGAAAATCCAAATAGATGGCTATAAGTTTCAAGGCATGAAGAACTGCAAACAATGTCCCAGATCAGGAAGTGTAGCTTGGTGAGTCAGATAGTATTGCCAGTTTCACAGGACCTGTGGAACAGCTCACTGGGAAAGGGACAAGATGGAGAGAAATCCCCTTTCTTTGCATAGATAAAAATAATAACTTGCATTTGCATTACCCATGAATGAAACACAGGTTCTTTTGTAAGCATTAGCAGAGATGCAAAGAAACCACAGTTGTTATATCACAATTTGTTCTGTTCCCATTTAGCAAGTGCTAAATGGTCTTCTTTATCATTTAGTCAGATAACACTGTTGTAACAATAAAAGCAGCTAAGAAGTTGCAGTTACACTACAAAGGGGAGTGTATCTTTTAAGTTACAGCTATGATAGAGCTGTTATATCTTTGTTATTGGGGTGAAAACAACTGATTACAAATAACTTGTGAAATTTCAACTTCAGATGGATTTATAGGCCTACTGACATTTGCCTCTTCTCTCTCTCTCTCTCTCTCTCTCTCTCTCTCTCTCTCTCACACACACACACACACACACACACACACACACACACACACACACACACACACACACACACACACACACACACACACACACACACACACACACACACCAGAGAGTGAGAAAGAGAAACACTCTACGAATTATATTGGTTCAGTAGCACAGACTTCATGTGTCCAGTCCAATGAAGGTAAACATATGAGATTTATTCTTTCCTCCCCCATTTCTCTGACAGCAAGCCAGCCAAAGTAGTAATGAAACTGGAACTAATCTGGGGCTTGGAAAATTTACTTTTTTAAAGCTCTGACGGAACCGCATTACATACCATACTATGTGGATATTGCCTAAATAATGAGTATGTTAAAAGTGCGGCTCTTCATAGTTGAAATTTTAATCATTGAGTGAATGTAGTGAATGTAGAATGCCCATTAAAACAACAACACATTGAAACACAAAGAATTTTTGTTACCAAAATTGTCTTCCAAGCATTTTATATAAGGAAGTTAGGACCAGGGAAGTTGGGATGTTATCCTTATTCATGATAATAAGGATGTCTGAAGTCATGGTCTGTTATCTTGTTCACCACAGGTATATTGTAAGACTGCACCCATGGATGCTGTCCCTATTTTCAGTGGGGCTTATTGTACAGAGTGATACCAGGTAGTACTTTGCATGAGTTCTGAAAAGCCCTACACATGTAGTGGGGTGTTACATATGAGGGACATGAACAATAAGATTTTTATCCTGTGTCCTCTAGCTGTAAACATTTATGATACCAGCCCTTTGGATGCATAGAATCACTGTAAGTTAGAAGCAACTAGATGGCACATAACAACAACCATCTTGACATATTTTTTTCTGCTTGAGCAAGGAGCAGTTGGAGGGGATGAAGTTTTTATTGAGAAAATAATATAGGGGAATGGGTTTACTACCCCATGGCAGTCCTGATCAGGACCTTCTTTTCCCACAGCTGTTTGTAAACATTTAAAGCAGGCACAAATGCTTCAGCTTGATAATGTATATTTATTTATTTATTTTATTTTATTTGTTCGATTTATATCCCGCCCATCTGGTATATTCTACCACTCTGGGCGGCTATGTAACAAGTGTTGTTTTGCCTTTAATGATCAGAAATAGGTGAACATAATAGAAATGCATTATTAGTACTCTAGGATGAAGTGAGTCCTGTACAGTGTCCTGTAAAGAACATTTCCTTGGCGATCCAGTGTTGGCCCCCATGCATTGATGGTACAATTTCATAAGAGACCTATGGAATCTAGAGCCTGTTTCTACTTTTGATTTCTATTGTTTTGATACCTGCATGTGTCGGTTCTAGGTCCTCCATGATATTGCTGTTATTTATTGTTCTATATTGTTCTGTAGTGGTGCAAAGGGCCATACCTCTTTGGCAGAGCTTCTGCCTTGTATAGTACCAAGTTTGTTCCCTGCAATCATGAAGCAAAACTGGAAAAAATTAGGTGTGAAGAACCACAACTAATTGTTCTACATAGTACTGAACTAGATATTCTTCTTAATGGTCTCTGTGAATGCACAAGAATCACTTAAGTCTGCGCCTTAGTTGCGCCATGAATTGATTACAGTCATGCCCCGCTTAATGATTGCCCCACATTACGACGAATCTGCTCTATGATGAACTTTTTGCGATTGCAATTGTGATCGCAAAACGATAGTCTGAATGGGGGAATTTCACTTAGCGATGCTCAGTTCCCTGCTTCGAGAACTGATTTCCGCTTTACAATGATCAAAAACAGCTGATTGTCAGGTTTTCAAAATAGCCACCGGGTGCTTAAAATGGCTCCCCACTGTGTTTAGGGACGGATTCCTCGCTATATAGGCACCGAAAATGGCTGCCGTATGGAGGATCTTCGCTGGATGGTGAGTTTTTACCCCATTGGAACGCATTGAACGGTTTTCATTGCGTTTCAATGGGGTTTTTAATTTCGCTTTACGATGTTTTTGCTTAACAGCGATTTTCCTGGAACGGATTATCGTCATTTAGCGAGGCACCACTGTACTTTAATGTGCATTATGTGGGGCTGTCTTTGGAAAGTGTTTGGAAACTTAAGTCCAAAGTGTGGCAGCCTGGTTCCTAACGGGTTAGCTGCAAGGATCACATATCCCCTCTATCACAGCAGCTCCACTGGCAGTTGATCTGTTTCCATACATAATTCAAAGTACTGTACTGTTTTCAACCTATAAAGCCCTAAACAGCTTGGGTCGCTGTTGATGTGGTTTACCGTTTTAGTGTGGTATTTGTTTGATTCTTCTGTAATATTTGCATATTTACTTTTTTTTAAAAAAGCTTTTAAACATTGTCTTATACTGATGTAATCTGCCTTGGATCCTTTTTAAGGAGAATGATGGGGTAAATATGTTTTAAATAAAATAAAATAAAATGTCTTGTGACTGCTGTCTTCAATAATAATAAACTGGGTTTGTAAGCCAAAATGTTTATTAGAAACACACACAAACACAAATAAAAAAAGTTCAGTGTTACATGTTTTCAGATTCTTTATTATATGCCTGTAAGCCTTTTTACCTTCTTTATAATGTATACAGATTTTGTTTCTAGACATATGTATAACATGTAGATTAGAGATAGACATCAACTGCACTTCAGTGGTTCAGCCCACACAGGTGTTCCACAGGCGCTGCATGCTCTGCTCCTCTACTTTATCTAGGTAGTTGTCCACTCAGATGAGGAAGCAGAGAAGGGAAGTGCCACAATAGCTGCAATGTACACCTTTAGGGTGGAATGAGATAATCCATGTTTGAAAAGGTATAAAAGGAAGGAAATAAGCTCAGAGCACTGTCTCTGAATGGGCAGCCATCAGAGGCGGCAGAGGAGGGAAGTGTACATCAGTCGCTCTGAGTGGACAATAGCCTGAAGGAGGCAAAGGACGGAGGTTTGCTGCTGCCATTGAGTGGCCGATTGCCCAGAGGAGGAGGGGGAGGGAAACATGCAGTACCCTCGGAACACCTATGTGGGTACCACACGACCACTATTCATGCCGATCTCTAATATAGATGCTTGTTTTGACACATACTCAAATGAAAACACACTATTTTCACAACTTTATAAAAAAAACAAGACCATGCTAAACTGGTTGTGGGTTTTTCGGGCTCTTTGGCCGTGTTCTGAAGATTGTTCTTCCTAACATTTTGCCAGTCTCTCTGGATGGCATCTTCAGAGGATACGAGTAGAACTCTGTGCTCTGGTGCAGTTTGTTTGGGAGTTGAGTATTTATGGCTGTGGGATCAGCTTTTGTCCTTTTCAGGAGATGGGTGATTATGGTGATCAGTGTGTTTTTGTTGTGGGTGTATTGTTGTGATAAGGAGGAGAGATTATCTGTCACTGTGATTGATGGGTGTCATTAGCTGGTCTTTTGTGTGTAGTGATCACCAGTCCTTGTGGCTGGGTAGAGTTCGTTAACCTTTTGCACGCTGTATTTTTCAGTGCTGGGAGCAAAGTTTTGTTGAGTTTCAAACTTTCTTCATTTTTGTTGAAGTTCTGCTGGTGTTGTGGATTTCAGTGGCTCCCTGTGCGGTCTAACCTAATGATTACTGGTGTTGTCCAGTATTTCAGTATTTTGAAATAAAATTTCATGTCCAGCTTGTTTTAGGGCATGTTCAGCTACTGCCGATTTTTAGAAAACAAACAGAACAATCTTCAGAACACAGCCAAAGAGCCCGAAAAACCCACAACAACCATTAGCTCCTGGCCGTGAAAGCCTTCGCAAATACCATGCTCTTAACAAGTTCTTTCTCTTTTATCACAAAGCTCTTTCTCTTATTCCAAAATTGACTATCTCTCACACATCCCCACATTATTTACAAAACAGCATCTTCACAGGCAGGTATACCAGTCAGTTCACAGTTCCATTCATGAACATTCTTTGACACCTCTCAACTATGTTAATAGTCTTTCCTGGCACACATTCAGTCTACAACAGTCATTCAGACTCCTGTTGCTTACCCTGCATGTAAATACAAACCAGCATGCAAAGTATATTTACAGTGTAAAATTGTTACAGCATCTACTTATGCTCCTCATAGACAGCAAATATTTTACAATGGAAACAGAGGTAGATTTAGTCACAACTTAATTCTACTTGACTTAAATATGTTTGCCTACTTCTGTGACCAATGTATTATGTTCTTGTTTTTATTATATCTGGAACCAACCCAGTGTGTTCTTGACAGTATTTTAAAATATTAAAATATTGAACATATTCATCAGTTGCTTAGTTTTTCATAAGAACTGCAATATTGAACAAGCATTTTAAGAATTCCCCCCCCCTCCCCGAGCTGTCTGTATTTTGGCTTCTGGCCATTCCGATGGAGACTGTATATTCTCTGGAATGAAAATAATTCATTTTACAAAGTTTCCAAGGCATTCTTTTGTACTCGTGGGTAATGCAGTAACAGCCTAGGGTATTCATATATAGTGTTCATATGCAATGTTCATATAATGTTTTATGTTCTATTATGCCTTTATGTTTTTCACATTATCATAATTTTATGGAAATTTAATGTTTACACCTAGATAATAGAATTGTTCAAATAAACTTATATGATGGAACAGATTTTTCTTAAAAAGCCAACATGTAACTGAACATGACAACGAAAAGACCATTGTCTACATCATTGAATTTTGAAATTGTAATCTGACTGGGATTCAGATCATGCTCTCCCTCCTTCCTCCCCCTCACACACACATTGATTGAATAAATGAGCTGTTTTAGTCTATTTGCAAGAGCAGGATACATGATGTGAAATAGCTTATGGAGTCTGCATTTGGTTAATGTCTTAAGACAGAAAGTAGGAGGAGGCTGCAGACATTCAAATGAGGCTCATCAATTTCTGAGATGTGTTCAGATTCCATCTGGTATTTTCTGAATGGTTATTAATAGGAGGAAATAAAATTATAACAGTGAATAATCTTTATTTTAAAATGTAAAATCCATTTATGATTCAAAACTATATTCCATTCCTGGGTGTAAGATGTAGGTTCCATTTTCTGAATTTTTTATCTGTTTATTTATATATTTTATATGACAGCAACTATGGTTTTTAGACTATTGGGGGGGGGGTCTTTTGAAAGACAGAATTAAATAAAAGGCAAAGTTAACTCTATTTTGTGTAAGCCCTTTGAAATCAATAGGAGTAACACATCTCATTATCTCAGTGGATCTGTTTCGTATAGGAATAAGCTTGAATTTAACCCAGAAGGTGGATTTGTCCATGAAAGCTCACATTAAAAAAATATATAAAAATTAGTCTTTAAGATTCCAACACATTTTTTCTCTCCCCCCCCCCTTTTATTTTGTTTTTACCTATAATGCTTGCACAGACTAACACACCAGTCCTTCTGCAACCCAGAAAGTGTTTACTACCTGTATTGGAGAGTAAATCTCACATAAGCAGCTTCTATGTTTCTGCCTTTCCTTCCCAGTTTCATTACATTTTCCTCAGAACTCTTCCCAATAATGTTCAGTCCTATTTTATGTGGTTGGGATTCTCAACATTCTAAAGAGATTAGAGAAGTTTCCCCCTCCTCTGTGTGGAGAATTTCAGTACCCGCTCAGTGATCTACTCTTTATTCCTCCTCCTTGAGGTTGGATTGGAAGACCTTTGATGTCATTTACATGTAAAACAGGGGCTCAGTTTAAAAGCTCTATGTGAAAGGCCTTTGCCATCCCTGTCAAAGAGGGTTGTGGGAAAACTGCAAAAGCTGGGAGTGGCTTTGTGTGACTTCCTTTGTTAAGCAGCTCATAATGACGAAGAGCTAACTGTTATAATAATCAAAAAGGTATTAAACCAGGGACAGTGTACTGAAATAGGTGGATACCAAGAATGTTTTTGCCTATTGATAATAATAAAAATGAATGTTGATATAATTGACTTTAAATGATTAAATGTTTGTCTGCAGTTAGATATGCTAACACTTAAACCTTCATTTAACAAATCTTGAGTGTGATAATATTTCAAAAAACTTGTACTCTGAGTTCTTGCTCTAGTATATCATATTTAGTTTCATAAGGAAAGCAATCCCATTCCTTACATCTCAATGATAAGTTATTTAAAAATGTAATTCCTATTTGATGACAGTCATCTTTTTGCTGCATCTTTAGTAGGCATCTGATTGACTAAGTAAGAATGAAAATAACATAGTCAAATGGCACCTTAAAGAGTGGGATGTCATCTTTCTCCGTCTCTCTCTGCTATTTTTTGCCCCCTGCAACAGACTGCTGTGGAAAAGGAAGAGGACATTCTGCTGCATTTGTGTTGGAATGGAAGATACAGTGGAAAATACTGGTTTAAATCCCGTTGTTCGGCATAGTAAGTCACACTAGAGAATGGCCATTGGATCAGTGAGGATTTAGTGAATCAACTCCTCTGTAAGTTGCATTGGTTCAAATGATCTACTCTAGTTGTAACTTAATGTACTAAAATGTGTTGCAACTCAACTAAGCCAATTTGAATCAATGGCAGTTTGAGAAGTGTTGATTCACAAAATTCCCACTGATTTATTGGGCCTACTTCTGTGTGACTTACTACACTAAGCAATAGGATTTCAACCACTGTTTTCTAATGCCTTAAATTCAGTCTGATAAAGTTACAGACTTTACAAGTGAATGATTTAATCCAGCCAACACAATGAAGCCATAATGCTGGATCCCACTTAGCAGTGGTTAAGATATCATGAAATACTTTCACTGATTTATTTCTCCTTCTACTTAATCATCTACTGTGAGTGAATTTCATGCTAAGGGAAACATTTACATGGATCTTGTGGGGCTATTTTCCCACAAGATCTTAACTTTATTTCACATTAATCTGAGTTCCTGTTTACCAAGGATCATAAAGATGGGAAAATAAAAGTCAAAACATTTATATTGAGGCAAAGTTTACACAATGCCCTTCACATATTGACTGGAATCCTATTTGTGCAGCTCTCTGTGCTTAAGACTGATAAAGTCAGCTGCAGCCTTTTATATTTCATTAAAAGTTTCATATCCCCTCCCATAGGTTCTGATGGTTCTTAGGGATCCCTTTCAATCTGGGGAAGTCTTTGGGGGGCCTCAGGATTGCGGGGAGTTTTTAATGTTTAAAAAAGTGTTGTTGGCAGAACCAAGGCTGCAGTTTTTTTGATATTAAGGGTTCCCCACCCTACCCCGTCTCAAGTCAAAAAGGATCCCTAAGAGCCATAGAAGCTTGGGGGTGGGTACAGGAGACTTTTAATAAAAGACAAAAGGACACAGATGACAACATCATTAGCCATAGACACATGGAGCTACACCGAGAGGATTCTTGCAACGGGACGATTGTGCAGAGGAGGTTGCTAATGCCACATATTCCAGTGGATACAATGTCTGATGGCAGCCACACTGCAGCCTTCTCCCCTGACAGCCATACCTTTGACTGATATTAGAAACAGTTCTACTGATACACAGTGGCACTCATTTAGAACTGCTCTTGGGAAATAAATATTTTGTATTGAACTTTAAACTCTTTACAGTTGTTTATTTTGGATCAATTACAGTTGTAACAATTCAGTTATTTTTGTATGTTAGATGTTTTACAGACTGAACACCTTCGGTTTTCATTAAAATAAGTTTCTGGCCCTTCTCCTGAGAAAAAGAATGGGTGCAAGCATACATCCAGTTTTGTTTAAGGTGTCAACTAGTTTCCGCCTTCTAGTACTTCTAGTGGTCTGACCAATTTGTGCAAAGGCAGTGTAATAGTTCATAGTCACTAGACCTTTTATGTTCAACTGTATCAAATTAAATGTTATTTCAATATAGTTGAATAATTTTTGGTACACTGTGGGCGACCTACATATGTGCTCTGGTGGTTCTAATGTTTCTCTAACTATGAGCATTTGTGGCCTTTAGAGGTTTTTGTCTTATACCTCCCAGTAGCCTTAGCCAGCATAACCAGTGGTAAGGAATGATAGGAGCTGTAAGCTAAAAATATCTGGAAGGACACAGTTGCCCACCTTTGTCTCAAAGCATTAGGTGACAACAGCTTTTAGTTTGTATATGTGTGTAAAGTTTGTTCTAATATATTCGCTATTTTTGTGTGTAATACATGGTTGTGTGGGGTTTTTCTACAGTCTGTGTAGCCTTCCCTTGGTTTTTCTGGAGCACTATGCTTGTTAAATCCCTCACATTCACTCTGGTTTGAAGTCATAAACAAACTGTTCCAAGAATGTGTATGTTCTATGTTTAATTTTAGCAATGTAGTTTCTAAACCACTGTACTCAGAATGGCCCTTAAGAGAAGTTATTATCTTTCAAAACTGTTAACATGATCGCTGAAGTGGCTGTTGTGTACAATAATGACAGTGGAGGCTAGAAGCTCTTTGCCCACCCCATGCCTCTTGTTCTGCCTGGAGAAGGGATCTACCTCTGAATGCATAAACCACCTGAAGGTGACATTGCATCATACTCTATTGTTCAACTTTCTTTCTTCAAAGGAGAAGCAGAAACTAAGACAAGCTCCCCAAACTCCTGAGGAATACAGACGGAGCAGGACTTTTGGGGGCCTATTTTAAATTACAAATTCTCCCTGAATTTATTTGAAAAAGTAGCAGTGTTACCTCTTCATCAGAACACTTGAAAGACCTGAGTCAGAAAGGAAATAAATGTTTCTTTCCAGCAGCCCCTTTGAGATATTAAGCAAGCTTAAGCTTGGAAAAGGTAAAGAAGGCAGTTGATAATGATACTGAAACAAAATCCCACTGTTAGAAGTAAAGGGATTTGAAACCACCTTTCTTGCCAGAAACAGACTTTAGTTACATCTTCTTTACTCTTATTTCAAGGGAATGGGTTTCTTTTAAGTCTTGCAGGACTGGTAATGCCTGTGATCTGGAGTTAGAACAGTCACACGTGAATGAGTCCCTGCTGTGAATGTGACTAAGGCTGTCGAATAATGAATCCTGCGTAGGAAGGTTGTGGGCACCATCCATATGGTTATGTTTCTGTAGGAATTTTCAGGATATTTGCTCCCAGGGGTTAAGTTTCAGATGAGGTGTGAAACATGGTAGTTACAGTATGAAAAGAATATCATAGGAAGAAATGCCAGCTATAAAAGCATCAAAACTCACTCACTTAGTTTTCACTTGTGACTTGGATATGTAGAGACATGTGAACATTTGCCTTGTTCTCTTGGTGCTTCACAGAATCCCACTGGCATGTTCATTCTCCCCTACTTGACACTGCGAGTTGCAAGGGGCCTTCAAGAAGTTGCAAAAAAACCCTGTGTCTCCTCTCCCCCCAACTCTTTCATGAGAAGGAAAAACAATTAAACTTACTTGGACAAGGCAAACCCAAAAGTTATTCACCCAGATACAAAGTCCCCAAATGTATATATTTGGAAAAGGTGAACAATTCCCCCCACTCCTTAGTGGAGCACTTCAAGGACTAAGGTTAGCCTTAGTGGTTCTTAGCAATAATCTCTGGCTCACTAAATTAAACGGCATACTATCCCTTTAAACACTGTGGTAGTTAGAAGGCATATTTTTTTATTTATAATATCTGTTCCAGTCCTTTCTCCATGTAGTGATACAAACAAATGAAATGTATACAAAATAGAAATCTGTAACAAATATTGGAACTTCTCAGAGAACATTTTAAAAATTAGGTGAAAGTTTTATTTTCCCACCCTATAAGAGAAGGGTCACATTTCTTGGCATTCTTGCTTTTCCCACATCCTTTTGGCTTCCTGGTGCAATAAAACTTTACCCTTCATAGTCCAAGATGTCTTTGGGAAGCTTAACTAGCATTTTATCAAATGCCAAATATGTGCCTGTAACATTCGTCATAGACATCCACAGAATGATGGCTCAAGTGAACAGAGGAAGCTGATTTCTGCGTCAATCACTCCAAGTTAATAACTTGGTCATATATGTAAGACAAGCACAGGGCTTGATCAAGCTGAATCAACAACTCTTCTGCAGTAAGGTAGAAGCAGTCCTAAGGGAAAGCTGTTAAGGGAAGCTTCAGATGAAGCATTTATTATGCCTTCATCCTGCATCATTCACTGAAATTTATGGGGACTTCACATGGCCTCATCCTCCATTTGAAATTCTCCCTTGTTTTGCACTGCTTATTCCATCTGTTTTCCTACCAGGGGAATAGCTGCTAGCATAAGGAGCCCTCCGTCTGCAAACATCCTGAGTTATGCATCTGAATGAGTGGACCTGCTGGATAGCTCAGTGGTTTAAGTACCTGGCTGCAGAGCCAGAGGTTGAGAGTTCAGTTCCCCACTATGCCTCCTTATAGAGGTTGGACTCAATGATCCATAGGGTCCCTTCCAGCTCTGTAGTTCTGAGCAGGCAAGGCCAAAAAGGATCAAAGTTTAAGAGCTGAAGATGAGTGAGAGAAGGTAAGGAGCAACAGCTGTCAGATGCAACTGCAGGGTTTAAACAGAAGAGCAACAGCACTTCCCTTCAATTGCTGGACGAGCAAAGAGCTACTTAGACCAGAAGCTTTAGGGTCATCTCAAAGAGTAATATCACATCCTAAGGGCAAGGCCATGCAGTACTGTAGTTCTTAAACCCAACCGCTGTGAGGCCATTTGCTCATTATGGTGGTAAGGCCATTACTTTCTTCACATGATTTGTGAGGCCATTTGTCCTTTATGGTGGTGTAGTTGCTTTTAAGGGCTGAGTAAATATAATACAAAGGAAGGAAAAGAGGGGGGAAAGCAAAGACAAGGATAAACTGGAAAACAAGATGTGATAGCTTCTGTTGCAGTACAGTGCAAGGTCTCTATTCTTTCTCAGCTTATTTTCCATATATTTAGTTTATAGAAGAATCTTGCCTGGACTTTGCTATTGCCTGTTCATCATTCTTTTCCCTACGCCTTTGATCGTGATCTCCCACCAGCTTCCCTGCCTGTACAGTAGTGCCCCACATAGCGAGTGCCTCGGTTAACGACGAATCCGCATAGCGACGCGTTTTTTGCGATTGCAAAAGCGATCGCATTGTGATGTTCTCAATGGCTAAAAATCACTTTGCGATGATCGGTAAGCGTTTTGCTTACTGATTTTCGCATAGCGATGCTTTGGGAACAGCTGATCGGCGGTTCCAAAATGGCCGCTGGAAAAAATGGCCACCCGCAGCGTTTTCGCACCCTTTACTCGCTTACCGGGCAGCGAAAATGGTGGCTGCATGGAGGATTTCTGCATAGCGGTGAGTTTACAACCCATAGGAACACATTAAACGTGTTTTAATGCGTTCCTATGGGGTTTTTTGCCCCGCATAGCGACGAATCCGGATAGCGACGATTTTTTTGGAACGGATTATCATCGCTACGCGGGGAACCACTGCACTTACTTCTTTACGAACCCTTAATTTAAGTCCCATAGTTGGATTAAAAGATCTAATATAATTCTTGTCAGAATGCAAAAATATATTGCCTATTCTGAATTCTAGAAGAGGATGATGATTAGATTATATCCAAGTTAGGCCAAATTATACTTTGATTTAGTCAGATGTGAGGAGTGTTACTGGTCCAAGCTTTGCATAGTGTACACCTTATTTTCTGCATTGCAAAATTCTTTCTGCATCATATTCTGTTTTTTAAAGAAAGATGCATAGAAAATCTACATATTTAGTGCACTGTTCTCCCCCAAATGTACATGTTCTACATGTTTATGGACAATTGTGCAAGTTCTCTGATGTGTATGTAGACTCACTAGTGTCAGATGGTAGTGAATCCCTATAGAGAGAGACAGAGGCAGCTGTGTGCTGCCATGACATCTTGTTGGAAGTGTCTGGTCTTCCTAGATAACTTTTCCTAGGATATGGAACAATTGCCAAGACTCATTAAGAACACTGAAGACAAAACATTCCTCCTGAAGCATTAAGGCATGTGATATTGCGAGGGTGATCTCTGGACATTATCAGAAGTAATGTAAAAAGGTGAATGATCTGGGTAGCACAGGTGTTTTCTTTCTTCCCTTCTGCTAAAGGGTGAGGCAGAGTAAGAGAGGAGTACTGGAAGTGAATGACTGGCTCAGGACATAGTGTTGTAGGAAATGTTTGGATTCTTAGATCAAAATCTGTGCTTATGTGATGAAGCACTTCTGATAGAAAATCAGTTAAATTACGTATTACCAGTCCCTTCCAGGAATATGACTTTACCCGTTGCCTCCCTAGTACTTTTATATGTGATTCAACAATCCCACCTCACACCACTCTCCCAGTAGCCGTTTTTTTCTCAACAAAGTCTGGCTTGAATGCACTGGATTCTTTTCCTCTGTATAGTCTTGCTTCTGCAGTGTTTCGATTCCCTGCTCATGATACTCTGTTCTAAATTGTATAGGTTGCTTTTTGGAGCATGGCAGTCTTTCCTTCAAATTTACTTGATAGGAAGTTGTTGAAGTATGACTGGCTGTATTACAGCCAGGTTCATATACGTTACACACAGAGAGACAGCTACTCATCTTTGTTTTATTTACAACAGGGATCAAAGAGGAACTAGAATCAGGTTGCCAACACCCCCCCCCCCAAAAAAAAACCACCAACCAGAGGAATAGTATATGAATTTTCCCTGTTTTTGTATTAATTTGCTTTGAAACAAGTTCATAAACAAACAGCTGATAGTTCAGTGAGTTGGAACACTTTGCTGCAAACCATGGGTTGGAAATTTGATTTTTCACTATGGGATAAGGGCCACCCTGTATGGCCTGGGCACGCTACATGGTCCCAAAGCACCTTCAGCAAAAGGCACTGATAAACTAACATCTGAGTACTTTATTTCTGGGGAACCCAGTGAAGGGCCGCCATAAAATTGGAATTGATATGATGCCCTGCACTAGGGCTGAAATCCTCTTACCTAGTTACACTGGCAAAACACAAACATAGCTTTTGGAGGCAAATTGTCCCAAGGTAGACATTGTCAGTTGCATACTGAGTTGTACAAAGTGTTGCAGCCAGACTGCTGACTGGTGCTGGTTATAGGCAGCATCTAACTCCATTATTAGAACAGCTTCGCTGGCTGCCAGTCTGTTTCTGGGGCCAATTCAAAGTGCTAATTATTACCTATAAAGCCAAGGGCTTCCAAAATGTGTGATGTAGTGCACTGTGGCCTCTGCGGCACCCCACAGCACACCAGAGGGCCATCAAACTCAGCTAGCAGTGCAGTGGAGTTTTCTGTCTGTTTCTTCATCGAGCTGGTGCTGGTGCTGCTCTTCCAGCTCCAATTCTGGCTCTTTTGTGCTTCCTTGCTTCCTCCTCTGCCCCACAGCTCTCGCCGTTCCTCTTGCTCCGCTGCCCAAGGGAGCCGTGAGTTAGAAAAGTTTGGGAAGCCCTCTATCTGTTGTGAGCTGCCTTTGGTTCCCTATGGGGAAAACAGCAGCAGCACGTACACAACGCACCCACCCGCCCACCCACTCCAGCGAGGAGGCAGGAGATCTGCTATGGACCACATGATTTTTATTATGTCCTGATACGTAAGTCCATAGAAACCAAAGAGGGTGTACTTTCTTTTTCGCATGACTGTACATGTATATGTGTGTATGGGAAAGTTGGGAATGTTTTATTTGCATGGTGGAGCATTCTGACCAGTCAGATTCTGTCTGGTATTAATCAATTGACGTTAAGAGGGTTAACTGCCAGATAGATAAAACAAGTGACAGTTACAGTTATTCAGTTAGATAATTTAGTGATAGTCTAGAAGTTAAGTGTTAAGAGATGTCTATTAGAAGTAGTCTGCTTACACTATGTCTGATAAGGAAGATCTTATAGCAGTACAAGTCTGTGAAGCAGAAGTCTATGTCCTAAGTAAAATGTTTCAAGTACATGTAGTTTATTCTACATGTTTTATATAATAAATATTCTTAAATGTTTTACCAAGACCAAGTGAATATTATTTAAATTGTTGTCACACACGAGGGAGAATACAATAAGATCCATACTTTGTGTGGTTCTTTTTATGCCATGTTTAAACCGCTGTGTACAAAACTCTCATACATTTCAACAGGTTTCTTCTTTGGTATTTTAAATAAACTTATCATGATAATTAAACTGCCATAAAAATCTTCCATAGTTAGAGTTTTTTTATTTTTCCCCTTGAGTTCTGGGGTCAGGAAAGAGAATTTGGAAGAGCTCAGAAGGAATGGATGAACAAAGTGGGTTTTCTGAATAGCTGGTAAATGGGCTCAATTTAATTGAGATTAGATCAGTGTTTGTTTCTTTTAATTAATTTAATTAGTTGTTAACTTAATTAGGCCAGTCCATTCAAACCAGTGGAAACATAAATCAAGTGTGCCCTGGGTATTCCTCCTGTGAAGGATCTGACAGCGCTGGCTAGATAGCAGGAAAATGTCAACTGAGACAAAAGTGAAATAGTTATTCTTAGTGCTGAGGGAGTAATCTTACCTCATAGATCACTGATGAGGAGAGCATCTGAAAGAGAAAGAAAGTGGAAATGCTTTGGTAGACTGGGGGAAGGTGGTGGGGGAATATTGAGTTTTTTAATACTGTCTTGGGACCTATCCATTCTACCTGTATTTCTGGGGAAAGAGGTGGGAGGATGGGAAATGCAACTGTGCCTGCTGAGCTACTTGTCATACTGGTCAAAATCCTGTTCATGTAACCTTGTGTGGTAGAAGTCAATGATGTCATCAGCTCACGGCACTAACATTTATCTTAAATTAATTAAATGTTCTGTGATCGCGTCTGCGATCTGGTTCAGGTGGCCCCTGATTTTGGGCGGGAAAGACAGTCTGAGACGGTTCTGAAGTTTGAACATTCTTCTTTTTATTACTTAACAAATTCAACTCAACTGATTCAAAGGGGTCCTTTAAACTTAGTTCTGGAAGTATTCTATAACTTTTAACTTTAACATCAGGTGTTAACAAATCACACTTCACAGAGGAGCCGGACCAAACCTCTCTCTGTCCGTTATTGGCCTCAACGGAGTACTCCTCACGGCATAAGCTGTCCCACAACAGGGGTGCCTCGCCCAATCCCCCTCGCGCGGCTGGTGGGGAAAAGAGGGACTGGAACAGATCACCCTCCGTCCCCCACGCTGAATGCTGCGTGGGTACACCACCACGGTCCATTCTATAGGTTCTAGCCCCTCTCCTCTCGCGCGGTAATTCTTCGGGTCAGGCAGCCACCCACCTCCAAGCTGGAGATTTGGGAAATCTTTCAGGAAACAATGCCATTCTCCGAAATCACCGGTTAGCTCCGTCTGCACCGCGCGTTCCTCTCTTGCTGGCGTTTCCCCACCTGTCACAATTCTCAATTCCCGCGCATTTCCCCCCTCATTTATAATCTCCTCCCACACAATAAGATCCTGCTCCTCCCCCTTATCCTCAGCCAGGCACATCTCCACAGACCTTTTACATGCCGTATCCCAAGGCTCTATTTCCACCTGCACTCCCTCCACACATCCTTGGCTTTTTTCGGGCTTTTGCTCTACCGAGGACAGCACACTAGTCTTCTCGCCTTCACAGCTTCCTATCCCCCACTTTAGGTTCTGTTTTAGTCTGTGCAAGCATATAGGCAAAATCCTAAGGAACAAAACAAAGCAGAACAATTAAAAAAACGGCAAAAACATGTGGCACCTTAAAAACTAACCATTATATTTTAATGTAAGCTTTTGTGAACATGTCCACTTCATCAAACGTTAAGAGACAGAATGAAATGGAATGAAATGTTGATGAAATGTCAGTTTCAAATTCTAAATGTTCATTGATTCCATGTCTTAATTAGGCTTATGTTTGTTTTACAATCCTGTTGTAAAAATACTTCAGGAGGACAGAAGACAGAGACCAGGTCTGAGCAGAGATGAAAATGCAGTTAACCTCAAGAGGGGAAAAAGGAAGGAATTTAGCAGAGGAATCATGTGTTAATGTAGAGAATATAGATAGTTTTTAACTTGCCTTGTGATGAGATGTTTCTTCTTTTGTTAATACATTTTCAATTGTGTATTTTTAAAAGACTCGCCAAATCCTCAGTAGTATTAGGTCCCACTTGTTGACAGGAGTTACCCATCTTTCACTGCTTAATACAGTATATTATGTTCAAAGGCGCTACCTTTATTCAGTGCCCAAAATGTTTGTTGATTTATGTAATATGGGTAAGGTATGGTATCAAACATGAGTAAAGTGACGTTTCATCTTACACAAATTATCAGAGCATTATATGATATAGGTTTTCCGTTGAGATCATCATGCACTTCCTTGCATGGTTTTCAGTTCTTTTGAAAAACAGATAGGACTTAACGTAACTTAATCAGTACCTGCAACTTAAAATGATGACATACAGCTGCAAAATGTTGAGTAGCCACCATATCTTTTATGTGCAACTCAATCACAATATTTTTTAAAAGAAAATCTGGAGAAGGATTATCAAATGATGACCAATCAAAGGAAAACATGCTGGGTAAGCCAGTGCATAGCTGCAGTATGCTGCAGCTCGTGGTGGGGCACAGAAGGTAACAAAAGTGACTTAGCAGAGAATGTAATAGTGAGGACAACCTAGTGAATGAAGTAAGCCATCGTTGTTTAGTAGTGTCCGACTCTTCGTGACCCCATGGACCAGAGCACACCAGGCCCTCCTATCTTCCACTGCCTCCCAGAGTTGGGTCAAATTCATGTTGGTCGCTTCTATAACACTGTCCAACCATCTCATTCTCTGTCGTCCCCTCCTCCTCTTGCCTTCACACTTTCCCAACATCAAGGTCTTTTCCAGGGAGTCTTCTCTTCTCATGAGATGGCCAAAGTACTGGAGCCTCAGCTTCAGGATCTGTCCTTCCAGTGAGCACTCAGGTTTGATTTCCTTTAGAATTGATAGGTTTGTTCTCCTTGCAGTCAAGGGGACTCTCAAGAGCCTCCTCCAGCACCACAATTCAAAGGCCTCCTCCAGCACCACAATTCAAAGGCAATGAAGTAAGCAGCTCCCCCCAATGTTGACCAAAAGCAGGGAGACACATAAAAGGGAATTCAAAGTATTAGGGACTAATTAAAGAAATAGAGGAACAAACGAAATTGTCCAAGGCAGATTGAGCTGGCCTTTTTTCTGCTGAATTGAAAATTATAGATCACACTAAAACAACATAGGCAAAAATAGAGCAATCAGGATCCATGATTGTTGTTTTTTAAATTGAGAATCAGAGCAACAGAGCTGCCCAGAAAGCCAGTAATTCTAAGCGGCTTCTATACAAGCTGTAATTACTACATTGCAAAACATGTTTCCTTCAGAGATACATAGCTTACATTATTATTATATCAGAACAAGAATGGAAGAAAAAGGAATCACCAGGAAAAAAATAAGATGAAATACAGTTGTGGAAAGAGAGTTTGGTTAGAAGAATGCAAAACATATCCTGTATGAAAGTCTCATGATAGCAGTCTCTGGCATCTGCCTTTGAGAGACCAGTTCAGCATTCAAAAGTAAAATGTATTCATTGGACATTTCCAGTGGCACTTAAAATACAGAAAGCTAAAAATGTTTTGCATTTGACTATAATGCTAATCAAAAAAAGAAGTTTCTAATGCAAAGATGTCTTTTCAAAAATGTTTATGCCAGTCTGGGCATGGTGTTAAAGTACTTTAGTACTTGCTATTTCAGTGTTGAATACTTCTTTAAAAGAAAATCTGTTGGCAAACAACATAGATCTCTAGAGAAGGAAACAAAGAAGCAGGCCCAGAATTCTCTGGAACAGAATTCAAAAATAGCTACTATCTGGCGCCTGTCATATCAAGAATGGTTGTATGTGTTAATAAGCAATCAGGTCATTATAAGATAAATGAAAGTGTCACAGATAATCTAGTTCTCTTCTTAAAGGAGGGCTTTTAAAAAACTGTTTTACCTACAAAACATGTATTACCTTTTTGGAAACTATGTCTCCACCTTGCATTGTCAATTTTAAGCATTCTTGATTGGTGCCCCTTAAAACAGTGTGTCTGTTCAGAATTTGTCAAAGGATTCATCCTGATTGCTTTTTCAAAGTCCATGTTTCAAATAGGTTTGGGTTTTTTTTTTGTGTGTGTGTACCACACACTCCAGAGAAAGTTGCAGACAAACAACTGCACTATGTATTTGTCTTTATCCTTCTAAATTATAGGTATCATCTCTGTGTGCCATAATTTACTGTCATGCTGACATGGGGATGCATTTGCAAAAAAGCAAAAGCACACCAGAAAAAAAAGTGATTGTTAACCAGCAGTGACACGTCATACATTCAATGAAATTGGAGAGACAGTGGCAAGTCCTCATCATGCGGTGAGAAAATAAAGAGAAAACTTCCATTGGGAGGCTAATTTTTAACAAAATTGCTTCAGGGAGTGCAATATCAGCATCATTTTGTTTTACATTTTTGTTACAGATAACTAGATATAAAATGATAAGAACAAAACAAATGGAAACAGTAAGACTAACATGAAGAAGAAGAAAAAATAGTAATCATTACATCATGGTTAGTTAAAACTTGAGCAGTCTCTTATTAATTAATGTGTGAGCTGTCATCAGCTTAACTATATAAGTCTTTTGCTGCCATGTTTATGTTTTGTTCCTTTTAGAATATTGATAGGGCCACTGCTGGTATGATTTCTATAATCTGATGTGTAACACCTTCCTTTTCCATAAAAATTGGCCAGTATGCTGTTTGTGATTTAAATTTAATTGCTTAACTCACTGCAGGAAATTGCTGCAAACTAATAAAGTTCTTCTCACATCATGAGCCACATACCCAATTGGAGAACAGACATATGCCTATCAATGTGACCAGTGCCTCATTAGTTAGCAGCAGTTTGCCAAAGTGTTTTTTGCAATGTAACATGCCAGTTATTATAGTCCCAAATTGTCGTATAACAGGGTTGAGCACCCTGTATTAACAGACAAATGTGCTGGTTACAATTTCTCCAGCCTATTGTGTTGTTCGTACATGTTGTCTTTGCATGAATGGATCTTCATAATAATACCCTAAGTGTAATTGACAGGGTCATGTGCTCTGTTTCCTCTGTGGCCTTGTGCAAAATGCATGATCCAAGACAGTCATCAGAAAGTACTTTATCCTTGGAAAAGTACTTTAGGCCTGGAAAATCTTGGAGAGGCTGCCATAAGCTAGAGATGTTTGTTTGATTGTGTTACTGTAGAGGGTGTTTTTATTTCTTAAAAATCTTCATTCTATATAAGCTTTTTGTTTATTCGTTGCAGATTTCTCTACATAAATCAAATCTGGGTTAAACATGAACAGAAGCAAGGAAGCCTATTCTATAATTAATTTGTTTCTTGATTTGTTCCAAATTTTCAGTGTAATACACAAAAAGAGATTGACAACCAATCTCAAATCTCTCATTCTCCTAAACAAATTTCATTCAGTTAATTATAAACTCTTCACTGGTATCTCCATAACTAATTTCTATAAGGCTTCCTTCTTTTATATATATATATCACTATTCTTAACTAATTTGTTGGCCTTTCACATTCTCCTTACTGAAACCATTTTTCCTTGTGAGTCTATCTGTTTTTCTTGATAGAAAAAGTTTATAAACCTCCCTCTCTGTCTCATTATTTCTCTCTCTCTCTGGCCATTTTATCAGATCATTCTGCTTTCTCATCATGGGGAACATTTTATAAAGAACAGTTTAATTTTGGCAATACTATTATTTTTATAGTGCTAAATCAAACATCATAGAAATTGAACAAGGGTCTTGTTGCATCTTACAAAATCAGTAAACTGATAACTAAAACTGGAAGCGCTCACAACATGGGTGAATAGCTTATTGTGCCTAATATCTGATGCCATGAATTGGAGTGCCAAAGAAACAATTCAGGCAATTCCTTTGAGTAACTCCACTGTTGCCAGAAGAATTGATGAGATGGCACATGACATTGAAGAGGGATTGGTCAGTTCATTCCAATCCAAGAAATTCTAATTACAGTTAGATAAAACTATAAGATAAGGGACGTGGTGGTGCTGTGGGTTAAACTGCAGAAGCCTCTGTGCTGCAGGGTCAGAAGACCAGCAGTCGTAAGATCGAATCAATGCGATGAAGTGAGCTCCCGTCGCTTGTCCCAGCTCCGGCCAACTTAGCAGTTCAAAAGCATGTAAACATGCAAGTACATAAATAGATACCACCTTGGTGGGAAGGTAACGCCGTTCCATGTCTAGTCACGCTGGCGACGTGACCACGGAAACTGTCTTTGGACAAATGCTGGCTCTATGGCTTGGAAACGGGGATGAGCACCGTGCCCTACAGTTGGACACGACTGGACCTTACTTCATAAGATAATGACACTCTTCTCATGGCTTACATGAGATTCTGGAATGGCAGCAAACTGATGCAAGAGATGTTGTTTGCCAGGAAGATTAAAATGGATAATAAGAGACTGGCTGTTTTTTAAGAAGTCAAAAGTTACTGACTTAAACGAGAACAATATTCCAATTGAGAATAGAATCACTTGTGCAACTGTTGGAGCTGTTTCTGTGGCTGGCTAATTCAGAGGTTTCATTGCCTATCTGAAAAGAGTTCTACAGTGGACCCTCGACTTACAGACGGCTGGACTTGCAGACTTCTCTGGCCACAAAATTTAGATTCGACTTGCAGCCGGAGAATCGACTTACAGACCAGAAAAAAACCAAAATGGAACAAAAGTAGAATAAAAACTGCCAGTTATGGGATTAAGCGGTTTTCAATGCATTTTAGGTCAATGGAGATTCGACCTACAGACTTTTCGACTTGCAGCCACCGTTCCAATACGGATTAATTCCGAAAGTAGAGGGTCCACTGTACCTTCTGTCTTTACTATTCATTGCATCATTCACAGGGAGTACATAGTATCTCAGAACTTGTGAGGACACTTCAATATTTTGTTTTCAGTTGTCTTAAAGGCCGTAAATGTCGTCAAATCCCATGGCCTTCAAGATTATCTTTTCCGGCAACTATGTGAAGAAAATAATGAACACTTCCAGATGCGGATGCTGAACACCAAGGTTGGGTTGGTGGCTTTCCAAGGGAAACTGCCTTCAGTGCTTTGTTATACTCTCAGAAACCATAGTTTCCTTCTTGTTTGATAAAGAGCACGAAGAAAAACTTGTTGATGCTAAGGCAAACATATTTTATCTGGCAGATATTCTTCAGGAACTTAATTTGGTAAACAAGACTGTACAGGGCAAAAACAGTAACTTTGTAGATAGTAAAGAAACCGTTGTTTCTTTTCTTAAGAAACTCGAAGTCTATTGGCACAATATAGGCCACCAGGATCTTTTACAATTTTAAAACATGAAGACAGATACAGTGGGGTCTCGACTTACGAACTTAATCCGTATTGGAAGGCAGTTCTCAGGTCGAAAAGTTCTTAAGTCGAATCTGCATTGAAAACTATTTAATCCGTATCTGCTCTTTTCGTCCATAGAAACTAATGGGAAGCTTTCTGCCACTAGAGGGGGATATTTTTTTCTTTTTTCCTTTTTACCTAAGATGACTTAGCTTTAAAAAAAGGAAAAAAAGAGTTTGTAACTCGAATCTAAGTTCGTAAGTCGAGTCTATGTATTCCTATGATAGCAGTTTGTAAGTCGAAACGTTCGTATGTCGAGCCGTTAGTAAGTCGAGACCCCACTGTACACTGAAAGATGATGTTATGTGAAGCATTTCGAGGAGCTGCACAAGGATATGCAAGGAAGATTTAATAACCTGTTAAACCTGAGTATTCTGGATTGGATTTTGAATCAATTTGAAGTACAACCCACAAAACTGAAGCAGAAATTCAAGAGTTTGATTGATCTTCAGTGATTTAATTGTGCATCATCATTTGGGTAAGTTTCAAAAAGATTTTTAGATCAAGAGTGATCTGCTGAATAAATTTCCATCATTGTGGGAGAAAGCCCAACATTTTTTTATTGCCTTTCCTTCAACATTTTTTGAGGGTGGATTCAGCAAGGTGGTTTCCTTGACAGAGTCAAGGAACAGAATTGATACTGCAACAAGAGGTGACCTCCAACTTTTACTGTCTGAGCCTGTGATATTATGAAACTTGTAGAAAAGCACCAATCTCAAGGATTGCATTGGACCTAACAGATGTTTAACTTTGTAGTCTTTTTAAAAGTTTTTTCAAGCATGCTGGAATGTTAATGTCTTCTTGATGTTTAGTCATAAATGATTTTATATCTTTCTGTTTGTGTTGTATCATCGTTTGTCGGGTGGGGGGATGGAACTCCTAGGCCAAAAAAACATTGAGAATGGCTGGTTTAGAATATTACATCCTGGTCATAGTTTCTACTCAAAGGATATTGTGATAATTGGATTTTGAATATAGATGAAGTCGGAAAATCTTGTCGAGTTTGCCATTAGGAAGCTGGCTCTTTTGTAGGAAATAAATATTCTGAGGGAAAAGAACTGTGTTTCTCATACTCTTGAGAACTAACTGTCATTGCATCCTATGCATACCAGTCTCTTTATCCAACTTCCTGATGTTATATCACCAGTAGCTGCTGAGAACACTAGAAATGTTGTGGTTATTAGAAAGATCCTTCTTCAGATTTTTAAGGTCTAACTAAACTGAGGTTCTATCTAAACTTTAAGATAATTATTGGCCAACCAGTTCATGTTCAAACATATACCAAAGAAAACCCAGTTCCGGTAATTGACGCATTTTATCTTTTGGTAGCAGTATAATTAGATATGTTGTACTGTTGTTCCAGGTTCTATTTTTATGTGAGATTGTAATGTAATTATTTATTTCCTTACTGTGTAATTATATCCTACACATTCAACACTACAATAGCAGGATTCTCTGTGTGGCCTTACAGTTACAAGATGATAGTAATTAGCTTGGGAACCATTGCTCACATTAATGAGTCTTTAAGTTAGATTAGAAATTAACAAATTCAGCATATGTAAAACTTTGAAAACAATAATATATACAGTATTTTTTAATATATTTTTTATTTGAAACCCTACTGAAAGGTATGATAGATCTATGCTGCCCCATATTGAGGATATATTGTGGCTGAATGTGTTTCTAAAGATGTGTAATATTTTTGGAATTAAACTTATTTTTGCTGTTCTCTAAGCATGTTATCTAAGAAGAGTAAGTTGATTTAGTGGGTTTTTTGAATGTGAATCTTTTAAGAGTGACATTTTGAATCATCTAGCACTCGTAATTTTCCTTATTCATCATTCATGTGGTTGTGGTCATGAAGATTTGCAGCATAAAATTTCACATCAAAAACAGCAATTTTTAAAAAATAACATTGGTGTAAAATTGGTTCTTATATAATATTTGTGCTGGAAAGACTAAAATATAATAGTAATAGCACCATTATTGGATTCATAATTATGTGCCATCAGATTGATTCCCACTTATGGTGATTCTTGCCAGAGTTTCTTAGTTATAGAATGCTAAGAAGTAGTTTACTCTTCTCTTCTTCTGAAGGTACTATGGGACTGTGTGACTTGCCCAAGACAACACAAGCTGGTTCTTCTCCTGCGAGACGCAGTGAATAATTGAACTCCCAATCTCTGGTTTGAGGCCCACCAACTCACTGAGCTTAGCCCACTTATTGTTGGATTAATAATAATAATAATAATAATAATAATAATAATAATAATAATAATAATAATAATAATAATAACAACAACAACAACAACAACAACAACAACAACAACAACAACAATAATAATAATAATAATAATAATAATAATAATAATAATAATAATAATAATAATAATAATAATAATAATAATAATAATAATAATAATAATAATAGCTGCCTTCTAAATACACCTTATACAAGATAACAGTAAATTTTGAAATGGAAGTGCCCACCAAGATAGTTGAGTTCTGTGAATTGAAGCTGGGACCTTCTGCATGCAAAGCACATATTCTGTCACTCAGCTAAAGCACCTCCTCGTTTATTCTCTTTGATGTAGCCATTCAGATTAGATAGCCACTTCTCTATCAACAAAAAGGAGTGCAAGCAGAAACAACGCCATGGAAGACAAAGGTCACCAAAAAGGAGGGCATTCCTCAAAAAAGAGAACGAATTATTGGATTATATTAGCATATGCTAATTTAAACTAATACCTGTTAATGGCATAATAATTAGACATTACTGTAATTTAAGTAGAGTTTACCATATTGCTCAAGACTGAGACAAGCATACTCTGTGAAAATGAGCTACTTTATCAAGCTCTGTACCTCAGAATGGTACAAAGAAAGATGCTATTCTGTTCATACGTAGACTGCATATTCAAAGAAAAAAATTGCAATTAAGCTAGTGGTTGGCTATGGAGTAAAAAAAATGTATTACTAAGTACAAAAGTAGCCTGATCATTGTTTAAAAGCCTCATTACTGAAGAAGTCAGCTGAGAGTTGCAGGACATTTAAAAAAGAAAATGAATAGGCTGAAGATCAGAATCAAGATGTAAGTACTGTACCAGGCTGACAAATTGGTGTTTGTGTGCGTGCATACGAGCACATGTGCATCTAGGGAGGCAGATTTGGGAAAATGTAATTCTAAAGAGAGCCAACTCTATCCTCCTGTTAATTCTCTGTTTGCCTTAGTATAAAACAAACGTAGTGCTGGATTTGCAAGTAGCAAAGGCATTCTCTACTGACTTTCTTATTTGTGACATCTGATTATCCACTAGAGTTTTGTTTTGTTTCATTTTATTTTACAGTGTTATAGCAGGGGCACTCATTTAAATGTAACATAAAATTGTATTTGCTCAGGAAGGGAAGGGGACAAACTAACACTCATTTCCTAAAGCCTCATTTTTAAGCCATTTCCTAAAGAGAGTGGTGGTATTCCAGTTTATGGCAGTCTTTGATTATATAAATAATTTTGTTTAGCTCCAAGGTGGTTTTCTTCCTGGATAAAAGATGGAAATAGCCTTGATAACTCTAGTGGATGGACTTGATTCAAGCTGCAGAAATGAAGTCTTTTTATTCATATGGTCATCTCAGCTATTTTTTATATCATCAGCTGTGGTACTCTGCTAGATCACCCGGCTGGTGTTGTTTTGGATGGCTTAATAATAGGCTAGCTCCGGTGCTGATGTTTTCAGTGGCTGAAATCCTGTTTCCATAAGATATGCTGCATAATGTCCTCAACCGTGATGATTTTTCAGATATAAAACATTTTTTATTTCTCCCCTGAAAGTCCTGAGGCTATCATGGAATCCCTTTCACTGTCAGGAAATAACTAGTGGACATGGGATTAAGGGAGGGTTCTTTAATAAGTGAATATCAGTGCCACCAGGATGACTTTACCAGCTGCAGTGATTTTTGCTAATTTAAAACCTGCCCCTCCTCTCCCACAAGCCCCAGTAGATTCCCAACAATCAAAGGGATTCCATGAGAGCCCCACAAACTCTCAGAGAAGATGAATGTGAAACCTACCAGCATAGGTGTCCCAGCAGTCTTTCCCCACCCCCAGAATGAGTCTGGTCCATTTACTGGGCTCCTCAATGCACACGTGCCCAGTGGTGGCAACATGGCGCCAATTGCAGATGTAGTCCCACTGAATTTGCGTAGGCTTTCACGGGGGGGGGGTAACTAATGGTTGTTGTGGGTTTTTCGGGCTCTTTGGCCGTGTTCTGAAGGTTGTTCTTCCTAACGTTTCGCCAGTCTCTGTGGTCTAATCATCCATCTACAGAAAAAGACAAAAACCTATCTCACAGCCACAAATACTGCACTCCCAAGCCAACTACACCAGAGCACAGAGTGCTGTCCTCTGAAGATGCCGGCCACAGAGACTGGCGAAACGTTAGGAAGAACAACCTTCAGAACATGGCCAAAGAGCCCGAAAAAACGCACGACAACCATTAGTCCCACTGACTTTGCTCCGCTTCTCTCCGCAGCCGATCACGCCAGTGAGGAGGTGGGAAGATGAGTCTCTCCGCTTAGCTGCTGAATGGTCAGCTGAGGAGCCTGGTTAAGTGGACTGGGCTGGTTCTGTTGAGAAAGGGAAAGACCACCGGGACACCTGTGCCAGTGGGCTTCCATGTCTACAATTCTCTTTGTCCATTACTAATAGCAATCAGTTTGGTGGGCATAAGGAGAAAACTATTTGGCAGTAACTGTGGAACTTCTCTCCCAGAATGTGCCATTAACTACCTCTCTGTGGGTTTTTTATATGATCTGTTGAATTTTAGAGTAAGACTCTAAACTCAGTCTGAACACAGCTTTTAGTGTTTCCTTGTGCTGAGGTTGCTGAACTTTGTAGGGGCAGGGAAGCTGGCTTTTGAGTTTCTTCTGAATATTTGCCTCGACGTTTTATATTTATTGTTCACATCCCACTTTAATTGTTTTATACTTTAGCCTTCCCCCCCCAGATGTTTGAGAAATAGGCTTCAGTCCATAGATAAATTCAGCTGGATTCCTAATGTTCTCACTAGGCTCCTGGCTCGAGATTCTTGTCATATGGTATTGCATTACATTTATTATACAACATGGATACTATAAACAACAACAACAAAATACTTATAATAAATTGTTCACTTGAGTAATTCTGAAAGCGGCCAAAAAAAGAGTTGTTAAAACAGGTGAAAAATTCTTTGATCTGTTTTCATGGACAAAATCTATACAAAATTGTAGTGTAGTGGGACAAAATTAGAATATTATTTGTTTTAGCAGTATCACTTCGCAGAATTAGAAAAAAAATTGTGTGAAGAGAATTAGATAGTTAGCATATCCAACATATTGTTCTTTCTTCTTCTTCTTTTCTTTAAATGATATTTGGCAGGAGATCTGAGAAGCGTTGAATCTTGAACCTCACTGTCTGAGGCTGTAACTCATACTATTAAACTCATCAGGATTGTGCCTGGTTAGGCTGTTGGATTTCTTTAGGCACAGACATGAATAGGACATGCTGTCAATCAGAAGTGGGATTTTGTTCTTAATGGTGCTTCCTGATCTGTCCCCTCCACCATTGTCCAAGTGCTGGCGCATCAATGGGTGCATGAATGTTAGGATAGCTAGATCTACTTCCCATCTTAAATTTCTTCACAGCCACTTCTGTTCCATCATTCTGCAGCATGCAAACAAATGAATGTGGCTAGACTAAAGAACCTGGTACTGCTTCTAGTTTGCATGCTTCCAGGTAAGCTCAAAAGAGCTCACCGGAGGTCACTTTGGAAAGGACCCTATAAACCCTGGGTGTAATTTCCTATTGGTGGCAGAATACAGTTGTTAACTGCTAAGAGTACAAGTTACATGTGACAAAGTCCCCAGTTCAGTTTTTTTTTTTCTTGACTACAAATTTACTAGACAGTCTTTGGCATGCCAGCATTCTCTCACTGTGTAGGGATAATAATACTGACCTATCCTACAAGGCTGATTAAGAGGATTACCGAGATAATATGGATTAAGCATTATGGAAAGCATGGCAAGTATAATGACTGAGAAAGTGCAGGTTTCTATGAGACTAATTGGATATTTAATAATCAGATATATCACTGGTGCTGGCTCTTTACATTCTTTGAAATATATTACTTATTAGTAATCACACCATGATGTATTATTCCCAGTCTGTCTTCAGTGAGAAGTACAAAATCTGCTTTCAGTTTTGGTTTCTTATTCTTTAAAAATGCTTCCAAGTCAAAACACTGGCTATCTGGTATTGCAATGTCACATAATTTCATATGTCAACTGAGATTTCTTTTAGCCACAACTGCAACAAGCCACTGAGGTATAGAGAATACACTGAGCCAATAAAGTAATATGCTTGAAGCTACAAATGAAAAGATATTTGAGTACTGTAAGAATTACCTCATAATTTACAGCCAAATAAAACTTTAAGCTATAAAGTGTAAAATATAGATTAAAAAGGTTGATTATTGTTTCTATTGAACAAGACACACTCTTAACCTAGTGTTTACAACTGATCAAGATGAAGATGATCTGAGGATTATGGATCTAATAACTTTCTCTGTGTCATTGTCAGATCATTATCTGCTAAAGTTTGGGTTGACAATGACAGCTCCCCTTCACAGGGAAGTTAGACCCATTAAAATGGTCCACCCCTGGAGGCTACTGGACCCAGTTGTGTTCCAGGGGGCCTTGTATAGGATCCCAATTGATTTGGTTGGTACTCCTGTCGAAACCCA
Organism: Pogona vitticeps; assembly: GCF_051106095.1. NCBI lineage: Eukaryota > Metazoa > Chordata > Lepidosauria > Squamata > Agamidae > Pogona > Pogona vitticeps. Next base: position 78,935,741 of record NC_135788.1, on the reverse strand, counting down.
GGTTACCAGTTGGTATTCTTTGGCATTCTGGGTGGTTGACATGTTTGCTCCCAGATGCTCGGTGGTTGACATGATTGCTCCCAGATGCTCTCTACATTCCAGGGCTCATCATTCACCCTAGTTTATGGGTGAGTTACAAGCCATAAAACAACTGAGGAGAAGGCTAGAGAGCAACTGAAGTAAAAGCTCCCTCAGATGGGAATTTAGCTGCAGTAAGAAAACTGTGTAGTAAATATTGTAATGTCATTTGATTGGCTAAAAGAGCTCATTACACCTCACTGTAATGGCATCTCACCAGCAAACCACACTCTGTCAAGTAGTCCAGGATCTCACGAATCCTGGGCAGTCCAACACTCCTCAATCTGTTATCGCCGCCATTAATTGATTTGTAGCTCACCTTCAAGCAAAGATTGAGGCTATCTTTAAGAACTTCAACTCTATTAGGGGTGCAGTTGATTGTGCTGAGATCTCCAATATGCCATCTTGTCTAGTTTTGTTGCATCAGTTTCAGTCTGTAATACCTGATGACGTGAACAAGGCACTAGCACACTGCAAAGTCACTTCCTGTCTGCTAGACTCATGCCCTCCCTAGCTTTTGAAATCTGCTAGGGAGGTAACAGGCCATATGCCCTCTTGTTTGAAAGAAGCTATAATCCGGCACATCCTTAAACAATCATTCTTAGCAGCAGAGGATGTAAATACTGTAACTACAGACTTGTCCCGAACATTCCACTTTCAGGAAAACTAATAGAGAGGATTGTGGCAGATTAGCTGCATACATTCTTGGAAGATATTGTAGTCTGGATCCATTTCAGTTGGGGTTTAGGCCATGCCACTGGACCAAGACAATTTTGGCCACTCTGCTCAATGACCTATTGAGGGAGATGTGACCTTCTTGGTCCTGGATCTCTCAGTGCCTTTGATACTGTCAACTATGGTCTCCTCCTAGACAGGGTTTGGGGATTGGAGGCTCAGTGTTACACTGGCTCCTGTACTTTTTCAACAGCAGTGTCAAGAGAATGCAGCTTGGGGATTCTGTTTCATCTCTGTAGGTTCTGCATTGTGGAGTCCCAGAAGGATCAGTTATCTCCCCAGTGCTATTTAATATTATATGTGGCTGTTGGGGGAGGTTATTTGGGGATTCAGAGTTCGTTGTCACCAATATGCTGATGACATGCAATTCTACCTCTCCCCATCGTCATCAGTGGACTCTGGAGTAGTGCTTGACCTCCGTTATAGACTGGATGAGGGTTAACAGATTGAAATTGAATCTAGACAAGACAGAATTCATTATATTGGGAAAGGATCCTACCTGGTTGGGAGACATTCTGCCGGGTTTTGATGGGGTCATATTACCCCTAATGGACAAGGTTGGAAATTTGGAGGTGTTTCTGGACCTGGCTCTCTCCATGGAGAAACAAATATCTGTCATGGGCAGGTCTGACTTTTTTTTTTTCATCTTCCGCAGATTGCACAGTTGTGGCCCTTTTTGGACAGAAACTCCCTAATTAAACTGGTCCATATGATGGTAATCTCTATGATTACTGCAATGTTTCCTATGTGGGACTGCCTTTAAAGGCAACACAGAAGCTTCAACAGGTACAAAATACAGTGGCCAGGGCCATATTGAGAGCAAGGAAATATGATCATATCTTCCCAATCTTGGCTCACCTGCATTGGTTGCCTGTTTGCTTCCATGCCAAATTCAATGTGCTAGTGCTAAGTTATAAAGGTCTTCACTGTTTGAGACCTCATTACCTGTCAGAACATCTCATTATGTGTTGGAACAGATTGTTGTCACTAACGCATGTGAGTGGTCACCCCTATAGAGGCCTGGAAAACAACCACCAGAAACCGTGCTTTCTTAGTGGTAGTTGCAACACTATGGAGCACGTTTCCAATTCATGTTTGCCAGCCTCCCTCCCTTCTGACCTTAAGAAAAACAGGTGGAGAGTTTTATTTGCCGTTGCTTCTGGAGTCTTATCATTGCTTTTTTAACTGTGTGTACATGTTGGTAGGTGGGTTATTATTTCTTTTTATCATTACTGTGTTTCCCCAAAAATAAGACAGGGTCGTGTATTAATTTTTGCTCCAAAAAACGCATTAGAACTTGTTTTCAGAGGATTTTTTAAAAAATGTACAACAATCTACGTTTATTCAAAGACAGACATGTCGTCTTCTTCTGGTGGCTGCACAATGGTGGAGGGCGGGGTTTCACTTAACTAGGGTTTATTTGGGGGGTAGGGCTTATATTATGAGCATCCTGGAAAATCATACTAGGGCTTATTTTCAGGTTAGGTCTTATTTTTGTGGAAACAGGGTATTAGCGAACAAGAGTAGTGCTCTTGTCACTAGGTGGCCGGGATAAAAATGCAATCAGTTTTGTTGATTAAGCAGCTGTAAATTAATAGGTCAATTAAATCTGTGGACATATGCATGTGGTCAAATATGGAACAGAAGAGGAATTTGGATTTTATACATCTGTCACAGGAGATGCTGTTTGGTTTTTAAAAAATTAATTATGTATTTAGTAAGAACATTTGTATTCTATCCGATCCTGTAAAGTTCTCTTGGTGGACAGCCATAAATAACTCTGAACATGTTACACAGATCATAGATAGCAAAATGTATTGCAATGTATTGAAACAAAAAAACTTGTACTGTAGAACAGGAGAGGTGCTGTTATTATCAGTTACTGTGCTTAACATCTGAGAAGTTGGATTGTTAATCTGTAACTCTGTTATAATCTCAACATTTAGCAGACATTGCATTTTCTGTTGGCCTCAAGGTTACTTGCAAGTAGAAAGTTTATTTAGAAAAGTGCCTGCATTTCTTTTTTTTTTAATGTTTCTTTATTTAAGTTAGGGGTAACACCATTTGACATCCACAGGGACCCTTCTCCACAAAGGAGTATACATTTTGGTCCAAGAAATGGTCATGGAAGAGAATTTTAACACACTCTCTCATTAGTAATAAAGGTGACCAGACTCTGTCCAAGAAGAATCTGAAACACTACATGAAACAATCAGGTTTTGTAAACGTTAATCAAAATGAATGACAAGAAAAAAATAAAGCAGGATAGATTCAAAAATATCTGATTTATGCCATGATCCTAATCAGAATCCTATTGGTGATTTATGCATGCATTAAGTAACATTGTGTAAGTTGCATCAATAAATTGCTGCTAGTTAATCAGGTGCTGGTTGCAATCAGGTGCTAATTGCTACTATGAATTGTGTGGTTTCACCTAAACTCACATTACTCACCAATTGTACAGTGGTGCCTCGCTTAACGATTGCCTCGTTTAGCGATGAATTCGCATAACGATGTTTTTTTAGAAAATAATATGCATCGCATAACGATGTTTCCTATGCGCGATTTTCGCTTAGCGAAGTTTGGGACCATGCTTCGCATAACGAATGCGATTTTAGGTCCCCTGCTTTACTTAACGATGTTTTTTTCCAATTAAAAAAGTGTCTTAGAAGGGTCAAAAACGGTTCTAAATGCTTGGATTCATTAGAGGACCCCTTAAGTCATGTGCAAACCTGATTTGGCTTTGATCTGACTTTTCGTTAATTTTTTGTGAATTTTTTTTTTGCCCATAGGAACCAATGGACCTGTCAAAATCTGACAGCTCCATGCTTTCCTATGGGGGAGAAAACAATTTACAAAAAATTAACGAAAGTTCAGATCAAAGCCAAATCAGGTTTGCACACAGGGGGTCCTCTAACGAACCCAAGAATTTAGAACAGTTGCTGAGTCTTCATTAATTTTTTGTGATTTTTTTCTTCCCCCATAGGAAATAATGGAGCTGTCAGATTTTGACATCAGCTGTCAAAAGTTGGGGGGAAAAAATTCACCATAAATTAATGAAAAGTCAGATCAAAGCCAAATTAACTTTTGCATCCGTTTTAGAGGGTGCAGAAGCTAATCCAAGCATTTAAAACCATTTTTGACCCTTTTATGACACACTTAATTTTGCAAAAATTGACTTCGCAAAGCCATTAAAATGTATTGAGTCAGCTTCAATACATTCCAATGGAGGATACATTGTTTCGCTTAGCGATGTTTCCTATGGGTTTTTTCGCTTAACAACGGCAATCCGTTCCAATTGGAACGGATTAACCGGTTTCCAATGCATTCCTATGGGAAATGGTGTTTCGCATAGCGATGGTTTCACATAGCGATGTTTTTTTTGGAACCAATTAACATCGCTATGCGAGGCACCACTGTATTTATAAGAGTGATGATTTTTTTATTTTTATTTTTCAATCCAGGCAGTGAGAGAGCTCAGACAAGGGAGAGAGAGAGAGAGAGAGAGAGGTCCGCAGATGGCACATCCCTGTTCTAAAATGCAGGGGACATGTTTATTATCACTTTTCCAAAATGGTTACTGTATAATAACTTAGGGCTAAAAAGCATATACAGTATTTTCATTTTCTGCACTACCAGGACATCCAACATAATGACATAATCCTGGAGCTCTTGAACTACAGGAGCAACTGGTTTCCTTCCTATCTCCAAACCAGTGTGACTTCTACATACCTGCCCTTTGTACAGAGTTCAAACTAAAGTTTATCACACACTACTAGACTTAATAGGCTAGATATGCAGTGGTGCCTCGCTTATTACCTCGTTAAACGACGAAACCGCTATACAATTACTGTTTTGTGATCACTTTTGCAATTGCAAAATGATGTTTTAATAGGCAAAATTCACTTTGCAACGATCGGTTCCCTGCTTCGGGAACAGATTCTTCGCATTACGACGTTTTTAAAACAGCTGATCGGCGGCTTCAAAATGGCCACCCACTGTGTAAAATGGCTCCCCACTGTGTTTTTGGATGGATTCCTCGCTTTACAGGCACCAAAAATGGCCGCCCCTATGGAGGATCTTCGCTGGACGGTGAGTTTTTCAGCCCATTGGAATGCATTGAATGGGATTTTTTATTTCCCTTAACAAGGATTTCACTCTACAACGATTTCGCTGGAACGGATTATCCTCGTTAAGCGAGGCACCACTGTAATAGGCTTGATATAATTAAACATGCATGGCCTTATTCTAGTCAGAATAGGTTTCTGTTTTTCTCTAGACTAGAGGAAAGAGGATGTTAAGGATATTCTTCAGATGGCTTTTCTGGTTTGCAGCAACAACAAAGGCAGCGATGAAGGATATAGATGCAGCCATCCATCTGTCCATCCTGCTGTGCTCCAATTGTCCACTAATAGAATTAAAAGTGGTTCACAACATGTTGAATAACAATAAATAGAACAATTAAGAAACAATTGCTAGTAACCATTTCATCAGTTTTATTATGAATATGTAATAAATCATCAAACAATAAAATATTAACAACAGTATAAATTGATTTAATCCAACAATTGAAATCAATCAAAAAGAGATTGAATAATAATAATGTGGATAGAAAGATATATCACAGGCAATGTAAAAATAGATCATTACACACAAAGGCAACATAACCCTTCATAAGTCTACAGATTTGTGCTAGAAAGCCACACCTGTTTATTTTTGTAACTTCCCTCCCAGCTCTCACTCAGGCCCCCATCTCTCATTTGGGGAAGTAAATATAGCTTCTCCCAGTGCCATATTCGTTTGCAAGGCAGTTGGAGAATGTTCAGTCCCTTAATTTTACTGTCCTCACCGGACATCCTTAGGCAAGCAATGTTCAATTTTTATCTTTGAAGCAACTAATACTGGAAATGTCAAGAATATCCAGAGACATTCTTGATGCTTTAGCATGAATATCCTGTTGCAGTGAGTCCATCCAAAAAGGAGCCATGAGGAAGTCAGAAACTAGAAAGAATTCTGCAGTGCAGTAGTTGACAAAATAGCATTGGAGTAATCAGTAGTGGCTTGTGGCTGAAATGCTTGTCCATTGCCAATGCATCTCTAAGGGTTGTAAAGTTGCCTTCTCAACATAGAGAAAGAAGCTTGATTTAAAAAAAACATTCAAAGGATTATATTGAGGTGGTGTCAACTCTTTCAGTACCCTGGCCTTAAATTAGAAATTTATTTCATCAGATGGAAAATAACTAACAGGCCAAATAGATCAATACTGAACATTTTTGTAATTGGTTCTATAGTTCTTGAGTAACATGTCATGCTCTTTGCCACATGTTTTTTGTCCTCTAATTACACATTTGTAAAAATCGTTTATTGCCTGAAGGGCTTTGTGATCACATTTTACCCATGTAGGCCTTGATTCAGAAACCCTTTTAAGGGCAGCCTCAAGAGCATTGTTAAATAGAAAATGGATTCAATGCCCTGATGTAAATGCCTACCATGAAACATCTTTATGGTGGCTGTCCTGTAGAGAGCTATGCTTTGAGTGAATTATCATCACAACCTAGTTCTCACTAAATTGAGCATGCAGCCTAGTTTTCACTGAAATGATAAATCTATTTCTGGAGCTTGCAGGTGGGAGCCTTCCTAACAGAACACCCCTCATTTAGGGAAAATCCACGAACTACAGAAAATTATCATATCCCAGAAAAAGTTGGCGTAAAAATCCTTTGTGATGATGACAGAGATTTTCTGTGGGTGACTTTTTTTATTTCATTTTGGTTATTTTAAAACTTATTTTTCTTTTTCTGAGAGACTTTATGGAAGAGCCTAGAAGCTATTAATAGTAAGAGTGAAGCAAGAATTACTGTATACATGTTTGAATGAAAGATAAACATTCTTAAAGGAGATCAGATGTAACATTTTTAGATGAAAGGACTTGATGTGCAGGACATAGGATGCCTCTGCAACCAGAAAGGGAATTTGACTGCCAGGCTGAGGAGTACAATCCTTTAATACATCATTCATCCTCTCGTGGGATTCCTCCCCCACCCCGCAACTAAGATTCCTTCATGCATCTTCTGTTGACACATCAAAAAATGTTATACTTCTGCTATCCTCTTTCGTTACTGTACTGTCTGTGGTAAGAAAAAAGATGGAAAAGAAGTGGAAGTAGATGGAGACTTACAGCAAAATGCAGACATAGCTAAATTCTCTGTAAAAGCAGGTGGGTGAGGCATGGCAATGGTACCTGAAAAGCTTTATCTGTGCTTATATATAAGCACAGATAAAGTGTCCTTGTCTGCTTATCACAGATAAACCATATGTATATAAAACCATATATACGGTTGCTCCTTCAATGCATATTAAGTAAACTAATTTTGTAATGTATGAAACAAATAAAAGCCGTACCAGATTAGATCAAAGGTTGTTTATCCAGCATTGTGTTGTGATAGTGACCACTCTATACATCTGGACAAGAGTGTATGTTCTTGACAGTTTTGTTTCCCCCCTCCCCACAGTTACAGTATGATTTTTTTTCAGAGTGACTGCATACTAGGTTCATCACACTGTTCACTGCAACCCTGAAATCTCCTCCTTGATCACTCCTTACCATCTCAAATCCTATTTAAAGACTGGAAGTTTCTTGTTATTTGCTCCAATGCGTATCACTTTAGATTGTATTTCATTGTTTCTCATTTGCTATTTTAATACTTGCACTTCCAGTTTCAAAAGACTGCTTGGTGTTGCTTCTTTGTTTTAACCACGCTAAATAACTTGTTATCAGAAAGCAGGACCATCTGATTGCCCATCTCTCACTATAACTCTTTAATGAACAAGTTGAAAAGCACAAATCCTAATACAGATTTGCTACTGCTCCCCCTCGGGGCTATTTCCATCCATTTGTTTCTCAAAATGGCCATTTATTTCATTTTGCTCTCTGTTATTTCACCAGTTACCAATCCATAAGAAGATTTTTTCTTCTTCCTTGATTGCTAAATGTCCTCAAAATTGTTTGGTGCTTGATATTTGAAAAGCCAAGTAAATGTTATCACCTGAAGCACTCCATCCGCATGTTTACTGACACTCTCAAATAAGTCTAGAATATTAGGGGGTACAACAGCCTTTCAACAATCCATAATGTTTCACCAGCTCTTACCCCCTCTGTATGTTTGATAGTTTTATCCTTAATAATTCTTTCCACTAGTTTGCCTAGAATATATGATAAGCTAATCAGCCTATAAATAATCAAATTGCTCCTTGATCTTTTTTAAAATATTGTATTACTTGTTTATTCTACAGTTCTCTGGGACAGAGGCTGATCTTAAGGATGTTACATGCATTTGATAGGACAGCCATAAACCCACATTTGCTGTACTTAAGAACTCTTTGATTGATACCATATGAACTTAGTGATCTGTTTGTTTCCAGTAAAGTCAAGAATGTCACCTCATGTCACCACTACTTGCTAAGTAACATTCCTTCCTGAAAACATCATTTAAGATGTAAGTATCTGTCCAATGTTTTCAGAAATGAAGATGGACATCACAGATTCGTTCAGGTTCTCAGTAATTTCCACATTCTGCTTTAGCATTCAATTTACTCCATTAAATACAACAGCTCAACTATCTACCTAGTTAATTTCGTGCTTCTAATGTATTTAAGAATGTATTATTATTTTTCTTGTAGCTGTTAGTGCCATGTCCTTCAATCATTTCCTACAATCCATATTTTCTCTTGCATTTTCTGTACAAGCTGGCATTCCTTTTTGTTCTTCTTACATAATGGAGTTCTCTGCATGTCCAGGGTGATGTCAGATAATGCAGGCTATAATACCCCCTCATGTTTATGTAAAGCATGATGATCTGCTTGAATAAGGTTATAGAAAACATGTGAATTGGTCCATAAAAAAAACTTGCTGTATCACAAGAATTTACAAACTGATAAATTCAGATTTGTTGGTTGTTTCCTTATTTCTAGTTTTTATTCAAGAGAAAAGAAGCTTCTGAAGCAGATGAATTTTGCAGTTTGACTGACATTGTTTCAGTTCTATGAATGTAACTGTGGCCCCTGCTTGCCCTGTGTTCATGGATGAGTTTCAGTTTCTGCAACTTGATGATATGGTCAGGACCCTTGGGGAGGTGAGGGCTACCACATGCCTGCTAAATCTTTGCTTTAAAAAGCTACCATAAAGGGACTCGTCAGTTGGGTAGGAGGAATGGTGAATGCCTCCTTGCAACAGAGTAGGATCCCATCGTGCTTAAAAGAGGCAAGACCATTGTTAAAAAACCCTCTTTGGACCCCATAATACTGCATAATTACAGTAATATCCAATTCTTGGGGAAGATGATAGAGTGGGTTGTGGCCTCTCAGCTCCAGAAGTTTCTGGATGAGCCAGATTATCTAGATCCATTTCAGTCTGTCCTCGGGCCTGGTTATGAGACAGAGATGGCTTTGGTCTCCTTGGCAGATAACCTATGCCAGGAACTAGATAAGGAATCTGCATCCCTGTCAGTTGTGCTGGACCTCTCATCAGCTTTCAGTACTATTGACCATAGTATCTTTGTGACTCATCTCTCTGGAATGGGAATTGGGGGCACTGTTTTACATTGACTCTAGTCCTTCCTGGAGGAGAGGACTCAGAAGGTGGTGCTGGGTGATTCATGTTCAACACTCTGGCCACATACCTCTGGGTTCTGTTCCATCTCTTTTGTTATTTAAGATCTATGTGAAACCTCTGTGAGAGATTATCTGAAATTTTGGGGTTTGGTGTCACCAGTATGCGGGTGACACCCAACTCTACTCCTTGCCACCTAAATCCAAGGAAGCTGTTTTGGCTCTAGATCAGTGTTTTGTATCAGTAATGGACTGGATGATGGTCAATAAATTGAAACTTAATCCATACAAGACAGAGGTGCTTCTGGTCAGTCTAAAGGCAGATCAAGGGATAGGGATGCAGCCTGTACTGGATGGTATTACACTCCCATTGAAACAACAGGTGTGCAGCTTGAAGGATGCTCCTGGATTTATCTCTGAGTCTGGATGTCCATGTGGGTCTGTTTCTTGAGATATCTGATCTAGCCACTGCGACACACACCCTAGTTACTTCATGGCTGGATTACTATAACACACTCTATGTGGGGCTGCTGATGGAAAGTGTCAGGAAACATCAGAGGGTTCAAAGTGCAGGAGCCTGATTACTGACAGGGGCTCATTACAGGGATCTCATAAGTCCTGTTACAGCAACTCCACTGGCTGCGTATCAGTTTCTGGGCAGAATTCTAAGTGCTGGTTTTAACCTGGAACATAGGTCGGGGAACAAGGGTAAATTACCCCAAATTGGGTAAAAGTGAAAATCCTGGGGGTAATGATCAGAGTGCTACCATCCTCCCTCCCTCCCACCCCCACCCTCTGCAGCCAAAGCTCAAATTGTAAACCACATCTCCCTGTTATTTCCTTCGTTGCAGCAGGGCACTTCTAAATCCTCCGTTGTTAGAGATCGGGAGATAAACTCCTTGATTGGTTGCAGCTGTGGATTAGCCCCAGGTAATCAATCAATCAATCCGGGGCTTCTGAATGACTGCTTCCTCCAGAAATGAATGCAAGCAAGCAGGAGGAGCGAGAGGATCAAGGAACAAGCAAGGGAAAGGAGGGAAGAAAGGTGCGAGAGACCGAGGACTTCATCAAGCTTATTTAAATGTACAAAATGGAGGGAGGGAGGAAATGGAGGGAGGGTGGATGGATGGATGTGTGTGTGTGTGTGTGAGAGAGAGAGAGAGAGAGTGACAGAGACTGGCTCAAAACTGTGGAAATGAACAGGCAGGCAAGTAAGAGAGAAACTGAATTAAGGTGGGGGGAGGGAAAGGGTGGCTTTTTAAGGTGCTGTCTAGGTTTATCATTGCTTTCCTTCCAAGAAGCAGGCATCTTTGAATTTCGTGGCTGCTGTCACCATCTGCAGTGATCATGGAGCCCAAGAAAGTAAAATCTGTCACTGCCTCCATATCTTCCCGTTCTATTTGCCAGGAGGTGATGGGACCAGTGGCCATGATCTTAGTGTTTTTTTTATGTTGAGCTTCAGACCATTTTTGCACTCTCCTCTTTCACCCTCATTAAGAAGTTATTTAATTCATCCTCACTTTCTGCCATGCTTTTGGGTAGTCAATGAAGCAGAAGTAGATGTTTTTCTGGAACTCTCTGGCTTTCTCCATAATCCAGCGCATGTTAGCAATTTGGTCTCTAGTTCCTCTGCCCTTTCGAAATCCAGCTTGTACTGTACTTCTGGGAGTACTTGTAGGGGTTTGAACATAACCTTGCTAGAGTGTGAAATGAGTGCAATTGTATGGTAGTTAGAGCATTCTTTGGCACTTCCCTTCTTCGGAATTGGGATGTAGACTGATCTTTTCAAATCCTCTGGCCACTGCTGAGTTTTCCAATGATGATGATAAAAAAGCACACTGGTCCTTTGATATTGGGTTGTGGCACCAGGGTGCGTGACATGACCTTTAGCCTGGTTTGTTCCTTTTCCACACATAGAATGATTAAAGTGGTAGGGAAAGCCCCCCCCCCCCCAAATTCTGCATTGGCTGCCTCTAGCAAGCATGTCATTGCTAGCACCACTCTGGCAGCCATTGATGATGATTAAATCCTCTGTGAGCTAGCAAAAATTTAATGCAACTTGCTAGGCACGTTGGACACCTTACTACTCCCTATACCACACCATGGCTGGAGTGTAATGTGTTCCAGCAAAAATAGTGCACATCTTTATCAAATTTGGTGCATCCTGCTAGTTCGGTACACAGCCTGTGTAGATTCAATAATATTTTTAATTCAAATAATGTGTGATTTCCTTCCTTTCGAATTAAGGGGGTAATGTTGGCGTATATAAATTTTTTTTTGGGGGGGGTAAAAGGTAAAAAAGTTACCTGACCCCTGACCTAGAAAGTCCTAAATGGCCTGAGTCTAAACTATCCCAAAGACCATCTCTCCTATTATGAAGCTGGATCAGGTGCTAAGATCATTAGGCCTTTGTCTCAGTTCCACAACCTTCGCAGGTGCATCTGATAGGGACACAGGAGAGAGCCTTCTCTGTTGCTGATCCTTCCCACAGGAGGCCAAACTGGCCCCATCTTTGCTGTCCTTTCTCAGAGTAGCATTTTTTTAAAAAATTGTGCAGGCGTACCTCAGTTTACAAATTTAATGCGTTCTTTGGGATGTTACGTAATATGAAAAATTCATAAACCAAAACATGGTTTGCCCTAGGAACAGGGGCAGTGCTATAAACCTCCAGGCACAATGCATCCTGGGGAAACTTGCTTCGTACTGAGAAAAAAATTGTAACCGAGGCATTATTTTCAATGGGTTTCCTTTCGTAAACCGAAAATTACGTTAACCAAGGTGTTTGTAAACTGAGGTACTACTGTATAAATGTTCTTAGCTTTAATATTGCCTTTTAATGCTTCTTTATACTCATTGTTCTTCTCTTTAAAGATTATCTTTTAATGATGTTGACCACTGTCATTATACTCATTGTTTTCAACTTGAAATATTGTCTTTCGATGTTGTGAACTGCCTTTTCAAGGAGAAAGGAAGAGTAAAAATATTTTAAATAAATACATATTGACTTCACAAATGCTTGTGAGATTTAGGCAGTATGCATTCCAGAACTGCACAAAATGGAATGGCATAGAATGAATACAAAGACGTTACAGTCCTTTTCTGCCAAGTCTAAATGACCTTTAGGTGAAAAGATCAGGGAAACTTCATGTGCTGCAGTGAACTGACAGTTCCTTAAAAATTGAAGAGAGACAAGAGGGTTTTTTTTTTCAATAACAATATTATTCTATATTTAGGAAAAATTAAGGTGCCAAGAAAGAAACATTTTTTCATTGCTTTTCTAAAAGCTGGAATCATTATACATTCTCCACTTTTGTTTAAATGGGCTGGTTTGGTTACTTTCAAACAATAGTATTTTAACAACTTTTTTGATGTTTCACCTTCATAATACATGAAACATATTAAGGACATGTTCATGCTTCTATTCTTCATCACATTACATAATTTATTGGACAATTGAAGGGGGAAAGAAAATGTGAGCAACAGCTACTTTCTAAAAATAGGCTGAAAAGTAAGAGTTTTGAGTATGCTCATTTATATTCTAAACAAATCAGCAGAAGGGTAGTTTCACGTTCTGTCTTTAGGCTCCAGAGTCTTTAAAGCAGTGGTTTCCCCAACCTGTTTTGAGTCATGGCCCCCTTTTATAATAAGCAAAGTAATCTGCAACACCACCCTGGCATGTTTGCATAAAAAGGCAAAGATGGGGGTAAAGTCATCCCTTCTAAGAGAGTAGAGGCTTTTTTCTTCCCACAAAGGGCCTGTTTCTCATACATACACATACATGCTAACTACAATATCCTGCTCTGAAAGGTCAGGGAAGAAATTATTTAAAAGGGGCTACAACACGTATAAGGTGACACACAACTCCCCAGAAAACACTTTGCAGTCCCCTTGGGGGTCACAACCCCAGGTTGGAAAACACTGCTTTCAAGCGTAGAAACTTGCTTTCAAAAATGGTGACAGTTAAGAATGCAGGTAGACACTGGCTGCAAAACTAGAAGCTTTGGCCCACTATGACAACATTCCTCTTTCCTAAGGTTACTGCAAGTATAACATTGAGTTTATTTTACTGATGGCTGAAAATCAGTTAATATGTTAAATAATTCTCATACTTTGAAACCCTGGAGTAGTCTCCCTAAAATAGTTGCCTCCCTATTAGAATAGCAACAAAGATAGAACAGTTGTGCTTTTATTACTAACAACTTGGTCCAAAGAGAAAGTGCCTATGCTAGAAGATAAGACAGAAGTTTCTTTAAGGCTGTATTACAGGACAACATTTAAGTCAAATTGCATACTCAGTTCAGTAGGAGTTCCTCATATGCTGTCCCACAATTTAAAAAAAAAACAGGAGTTACATGTAAATGAATGATCATTCAGAATGGGGAACACAGTATAGCTTGCTGTCCCATTTTAATTGTTCAGCAAAGTTGTGCCACAAGAATACAGCAAAAGGATTTATGAGCGCTTCTTTGAGCGCTTCAGAATCTGGAGCGTACATAATGCTTGACTTCTTTTTTCTGAAGAGTTCTGTGAACAAGAGCCATAAAGCTACACTGTCTGAGGTGAGATTCAACCCAGATTATCACTAATGTTTCTGAAGTGTGTGAGAGAATGAAGGGGTCTAGAATAGGGAAGGGATTCTTAATGAGGAGCAGTGGGGTCAGCAGCATCAGATCCCCCTTGAGCAGGATGCCTTAGAGCAGCATGGGCACACGAGCCATAAGTCGCTGGATTGCTACTGCCGGCAGCCAAACCTGAGGAGGTGGCTGCAGCCGCAGTGCTAGTGCCCCGACAGGTGGCGGGCCAGGATCCGGAGCAGGTGGCGGTGGTGTGCTGGCCGAGCTATAGACAGTGGTGGGGTTGGGCACGACTGGAGGCAGATCCAGAATGGGGTCTGGAGGCACCTCTGTGCCCGGGATTCCCCCTTCCGCCACCACTTCCGCTTCTGCCGCCTCCACCCACTGCCTGCTGGGTGCTGGTCGTTGTTTTCAGTTCAGGCACTCAGGATCAAAAAGGTTTGCCACCACTGCCTTAGAGAGAAGTAACATAGGGGCATGCCTAAGGAGATACAAAATCTAAAGTATCCCTTTTCATGTTAGCGACAACAATATGTTAGTGGTTTTTTTTTTCAGAAAAACTTTTGTCAAGGTTGTGACCAGGTTGGTCGCGGCAGCCACATATGAATGCCTTTTTATATGTAAGTTTAGGGGGAGCTGACTGTATCATAACTACTTGCACCAGATATTTGAACTGCTTTGAATAATCTGTTCCATTAAACTTTACTATGTATTTCTGAAGAATATACTGAAACTACGTGCAGTCTATCAGGCCAATAGCAAAAGAAAAGTAAAAAAAAATAAAATAAAAAAGACAAAAATGAACTGCTATATTTTAATGTGAGCTTTCATGGATTAAGTCCACTTCCTCAGAAAGACTGTAGATGTCGTCTGAATATCACTTCCAACTTACGCTTCCATTTATGTGCCTCAAAAAGGCAAGGGTGCCAGAGACATTGAAAGAGAGATGGAAAAATACTCATGGAGAAATATTAATTCTAGCTCAGTGGTTTAGTTATCTGACTTCTGAGCCAGAGATTGGGAGTTTGATTCCCTATTGGGCCTCCTTTACAGGGCTGAACTTGATGGTCCATAGGATCCCTTCCAGCTCTGCAGTTCTAAGATTATTATGGTAATTCTGATCATGGTTATGATTGCACAGACCAGCTGATAATTACAAGCAATGCAGCAGAGTTTTCTCCTAGCCGCTGCTTGTCCTGTAAGCAACAAAGCCTTTTTCATAGGATTCTGCCCCAGAAATCTCCAGCTGTCTCAGCTCTAATAATATGTCACACACACACCCAAGGTATTGCACATTGTCCAAACTCATTAATAATACTCTGTTCCCCATCTTTAGAAATCAGCAAAAAGCTGTTGATTGAGTACTTTGGCCAATGAAATTCAAGCTTGCATGTCTAAAACTTTTCTGGCCATTCTGTGCATCTTTTGCAATTTACACAAGTAGGCCATGGTGGGCCATGCAAAGGGAAATACATTAGTATTATGTCCATGTATATTAAAAGTCACATATTTATATTTACAAGCACTATGTGGAACATAACCATCAAATTGTAACACTTACCATCCATACTCATTTCAAGTTCTTAGTTATTTCTAGTAGTGGTATGGAGATCCACACAGTGAGTTTCTTAACGTTACTTACCAGCTGGAGGATACATCTGGCAGCATCCACATGGCAGCTTTACAAGGTGCTTAAAATCATACCTTATTCTTCCATGTCCAAGTAAATGGAGAAGTTTTTGCAAGTGAGAAAAGCAGGGCTTGC
The DNA here is from genome assembly GCF_051106095.1 of Pogona vitticeps. Taxonomy (NCBI): domain Eukaryota; kingdom Metazoa; phylum Chordata; class Lepidosauria; order Squamata; family Agamidae; genus Pogona; species Pogona vitticeps. The sequence goes on along the minus strand of NC_135788.1, from coordinate 78,919,982 downwards.
TTGCTATATAACAGACTGGGAGAAAATGGATCAGGAAGGATATGAACTATTATTTTGGCTTATTTGTTAATAATTTTATATTCAATTGTGTATTTTATGTGTATTTTATTTACGTTGTAAGCCGCCTAGAGAGGTCATAACTGACCAGATAGGCGGGATATAAATAAAATAAATAAATAAATAAATAAATTCTTCTCCTTTACTCCCATTGAACAGTTTTAAACCCACCAATCACAGTTGCCCAATTTAGATTCACTCCATCATTGCATACAAACCAGAAACTTGCTTTCATAACAGAGTCTCGCCAGCAGCTTAACAGGAAAACATATCAGCCCGCCTCCACAAATAAAAACAATAGCAGTACTTCCTTTGAACAGCTCTGTGTGCATAACATGAAGGCAACATTATGACAACATTTAGGGAAAGCATGGCAGAGTAGAAGTGCTCTTCTATATGTGTGCCATGCAGTAGGTGAAACAGGAATTGCACCATCATTTGTGTGATGTGGCCCGCCCAGGCATAACACGCAGCACGTCTGTTCTGGCATAACTTTACATTATACAAAGATGAACAAGACTTCAACCACTGTATCATGAGTAAAGTTACATCTTATCACTCATAGGCATTATATGCAAGCACATAAACATTTTAAATATTTTACATTGTAATAGGGCTGTTTCTTCACACTTCAGGAAAAAAGTTTTTAGAAAAGGTTGTGTCGTTACATAATACAAATGACAAAGCAAGTGAAACCTTTATTAGACCACTAAAAATTAAAACAAGCAGCTAGTTTTTGACGTTAATCCATTTTCCTCAGGCTGTGTACTAAGATTTTGTAGGGCAGGAAAAAGATTTATGAGAATCCAATAAATTCATGGCAGGTGATTGCCGCAGATCTTCTTAAAGTGAGTTCAAATGCAAGATGCAAATATCAGTGACTGTGTGGTTTCAAACTCCATCCCAGGTAGCTGTTGCCTGGGTTTCTCCTACCAACCCTTCAAACAACACTTTTGAAACGCAGGGTTCCTATTGAGGTAAGGTAATATGGAAAAGTAACAAACTTTCATTAGAGAATTGGGATTAAAATGTAGTCTTCCCACTAGGAGAAGCCAGTTGAAGGCAAATTGAAGCTGAACTAATAGTGTTACCAAGTGGATAACACTATTAAGCAGATTTTTCCCCCATTTGCAGTCTTGTTTATTGTCTTCTAAATGGTGTTCTGGGCAGTCATTCAGAGTAGCCTCCACAGTTCAGAAAAAAGAAAGAAAGAACGGTTGTGTGGTCTACACCAGTGGTCCCCAACCTTGGGCCTCCAGATGTTCTTGGACTACGACTCCCAGAAGCCTTCACCAGCACCTCTACTGGCCAGGATTTCTGGGAGTTGAAGTCCAAGAACATCTGGAGGCCCAAAGCTGGGGACCACTGGTCTACACAATACAAGTGCAAGGGTATATGGGGCCTTTATTGGACCACTAAAAAAATGAGCAAACAGCTTGCTTTTGACGCTAATCCATCTTCTTCAAGTTGTGCACCAAGATTTTAAGGATAGTGCAAGGAGAAAATTTGTTGTTTGGTGCATGTAGATAAGAAGTGAAGTAGAACATAAGTACTGCTTGCTGAATAAAATTAAGACCTATAAAATTTAGCTTTTCTTCTGTTTCCCATTAACCTGAGAGAAAGATGCTTTTGGTAACATTTAAAAATATACAGTGTTCCCAAATGTTATCATGTATGAATTTAATGGGCATTGCATTATAATTATAGAACACTGACCTTTATGTTTTGTATAAAATTGTTCCATACTGGTTCAAATCAGTTACCCAACTAGCTGAAAAATCAGATTAAAATATGAACAAGAAGCAAGTAAATGTTGAATGTTTTTTTAGTTAATGTCCGTTTTAAATGTTTACATGTTTAATCATTTGCTACTAAGAAGAAAAACTGAGGAGCAGGAAGACCATTCATTCCACCAGGGGATTCTGAGCCTTATTTTTAATTGAAAGTGGATGAACATGTGCGTGACGCTTTGTTCTGTGAGGTGTAGAAAAGACAAAAATAGTATGTAATCAAGACCCAGAGAAAGAACAGAGCTTCAGACAGGGATTGATTTTCGTCTGCTAATGTTTATGGGTTGGGTAACCTCCAAAAGCACTGGCGGCTTGTTAGCTGTCAGTCATCCTCTTATACTTTATAAGGCTGGCGTTTCTGTACATTTTCCAAAACAGGTTTCAGAATTTTTAGAACAATACATAGAGAAATTAGCTTCAGAAATATGTATCTTCTCTTTCTTAATGCTTAATAGTTTTGAGGTGAATAACAAGTGTAGTGTGCATCACACTATTTTATCTTTCGGGTTTATTTCATTTCCCAAACTTGTGGTGTTTTTTTAGATTATGAGTCTTGATTCATCTTCAATCAAGCACATTTAAGCCTTGTTGATTTCAATGCAAAAGACAGACATGTACACTGAACCCTCTGATTCAAAAGAATGCAAATTAAAAGGATGCTTAATTTAGGGAGGATAATATTTGTGTGTGGTTTTTTCATTTCATTTGTACACTTATGCAAAAGGATAAATGATCTTAAGGTGTAAATGAAACAATTGCAATTTATATTATCATAAACTTCCTTGTGTTGTATAGTGCAAATTTCCTTCATACTTAATGGTATGGCACTTTTATTTTATGTTTATTTTGAAGTTTTAATTATGTAGCTAATTATGACTTACGTTGATTTTTTTTAATGTTGTAAACCATCTAAAGTGGCCAGATGACAGTATAAAATTAAATAAATAAATAAATAAATAAATAAATAAATAAATAAATAAATAAATAAATAAATAAATAAATAAATAAATATTTAATGCCTTGACACCTGATTGGCCATTTGAATATAAACAGTAACTTAACTCAAACACTTTGGGATCCTGCTAACTTTGAATTCTGTTGATGTCAAATCTTAGAATTACATTGCTGGAAAGGACTCTATGGATCATTGAGTCCAACACCTGTCAAGGAGGCACAGTTGGGGATTGAACTCCTATCCTATGACTCCACAGCCAGATACTGTATCTAAGCCACTGAGTTATCAAGTACTGTAGATCTAGATATGGCCAACAAATTCTTGGCAGAATCCTGTTGGCTTAACGTTCTGCTGTGAAGCCAGATGACATGATCTAGCACCGATAATATTTAATTTAAATTAATTGAAAGCTTTCTGTTCCTCCCCCCCCCCAAAAAAAAAAATATATGTTTCAAGGTTCTCATAGACTCATTTTTGCCTTTGGAAAGCATTTGGGAGCCTTGGGACAGGGTGTGGAGCCTTTAATAGTTAAAAAAAATATTACTGCCATATCACCGACACCAAGACTGTGTCTATTGGTGGTGATCCATTGATGATTTTTTATCATTAAAGGATTCCTTCCCCCTGCCCTGAGACTCCCCAAAGCTTCCCCAAGACAAAAGGGAGCCTCAGAACATGAAGGAAGGGCATATGAATCTTCACATCCCTGTAAATTCACCAGAAGTAGATAATGATGTTAATTGCTTTCGTAGTATAACTTTACACCGACAAGATTTTGGCATTTGTCTGTTTAAACAAAACAGCAGTGCTAGCGATGTCACAATGACAGGAAAGAAGCAAAGCCCCCAAATACAACTATAATTTTGTTTTTATTTTTAAAGAAAACTGTTTTGCTTTGTGTCATTGTGTTATTACAACTATGGTTTCTATCTCTGTGCTTCTGTCATTAATAACCTATTATCCACAATGGGTATAATAGAATGCCAATGCGAAAATACCTTTCTGATCCAAAACCCTTCTGTTGTGGTGAAAATACTATGCGGAAACTCTTCATAGTTTTCATAGTGGCGTGCACTGATCCCCTCCTCCATGCTAACATACAGAACATTAGACTTGGTGGGAAGAATCCTAGTAAAATGCAATTGTGTGTGTCTTTGTAAAAAATTATTTAAGAATTATTCCAATCTCTCTGTCTGTAGTAGGTATAGTGAAATTGCTAGGTTGAAGAGTAATTAATGCATAAAAGTCAGACAGATGTTATATATTTGATAGCAGTGTAATATCTGGTAGCAGCTAGCTGAACGATCCTGATACCGGAGAAGTTATGATCTGCAGTGATGCCACAAACGTACTGAGGAAAAGCCAGGCTTCATAGCAGAGAGCACAGGATTGCAGTTGATAAAGAAACAAAGCAAAGGAGGATAGAGGGAGAGAAAAACAGAAATCTGAATGAAGGGCAGATGCAGATGGAGAAGACCTGAGTGGGGAGAAGGAAAGGAAGTTCTAATGCTGCCATTCCTACAAAAAGCTCAGGAAAGGTTTGTGTAGTGTTCACCCCTTATTAGGTAATATAAGTCATGTATTGTGTTCTGTACTAATGTAGTTGAGAGGCAGAGCCGAGAGAGATGTTAAAAGGTGGAGCCTGAGAGGAGCCTGAGAGGAGGAGTGAGTTAAGTCAGTCAGAGTCTGGGTTAGGAATCAGAGAGAGAAGGATAGTTTGGGGTCTGAGGAGTGATTATTCTGAGTGTGAACTATAGAAGGTTACTATTGAAGCTTGAGGGAACTAGAAGAATGTGCCTATGAATTGTTCCAGAAACCATCTGTAATCAATAAACCTGTTTTATTTACTGCAAGGACCTTCATTTTTCCTGAGTAAAGTAAGTTGATAAGGAGATCAACTGGTGGCAGCATAAGAGGAGTTTTGGGTTTGCCTTTGTGACCAAACAGGGGCCACAAGGGCGAACACCACAGTTTATAAGGATTGTTCTTCAGAACAGTTGCGTCAGTTGGTCATCTAAGAGTTAATGACTGACCCAAAGCCACCCAGTAATACTCACAAGTGAGCAACAATTTAAACCTGACATTCCTTGGCCAAATTCTTCCTCCTTCAGTTGTACATGTCAAATAGTCTTTCCCCAGGCAGGATCTATAACCAGAGCAATGAGTTCTACCATAATTCATATCCTTATTTTTTGATTTCTCACCCCATTCTGACACTATGTCTATCACACCATACAATTTCTCAGTAGTGTTTAGGGAATGGATGTTTAAATCTGTGTGGTTGAGGAACCTTTAAGCTTAGTGAAACAGATGTAAAAACAAAAAGGTGTAGCTGTTCAGTATTCATAAGTGACTATTTGTGATTGATAGCTTTTAATCTTCCAAGCTATTTCTATATATTATATAGATGTATGACTGAATATACTATTTATCGAAAGTGAGAGGACAGCATTTTCTATTAATGTTTTCATCTGGTGGCATTTAAAAACCATGTAACATGATATTATGGCTTCTGTTTCAGTCTGTGTGAAGTGAAAAGGTTATTTTTATTCTGTCGGCATCTGTCTGATAGGGGCAAATATGAGAGACTGGCTTCCTGGAGGGAATAACAAAACATTTGCCCTTTTGGTTGTTCCAGAACCCCACAGTGTTGCTGAGTACCAGTTACACATTTGAAGAAGGCAGGACAAGTTCAGCAATTGTATGTTTCCTATAATAAAACAAGATTATCTAGCGGCTTACATGAGTAATAAAACACAATAAAATAACATACATAATAAAATCTACTAACTAACAAACTAATGTCTATATTCTTCTCCTTTATCATGCCCATCTTTGCACAAAATATTCCTTTGATATCTCCAATTTTCTTGAACAGATCTCTGGTTGTTCCCTTTCTATTACAGTGGTGCCTCGCATCACAACGTTAATTCATTCCAGCGAAATCGCTGTAGAACGAAAATGTCATGATGCGATTTTAAAAAGCCCATAGAAACGTATTAAAACCAGATTAATGTGTTCCTAGGGGCTTCAAACTCACTGTCCAGCGAAGATCCTCCATAGCGCGGCCATTTTCGCTGCCTGTGCAGCGAGGAATTCGTGCAAAAACACCGCGGGTGTTTTGAAACCGCCAATCAGCTGTTAAAAAATCATCGCTTTGCGATGATCAGTTCCCGAAGCAGGGAACCGATCATTGCAAAGCGAAATTCCCCCATAGGGAACATCGTTTTACGATCGCTTTTACTGTGATGTTCAAAGGTCTGCCTTGGATTTGTATTGAAATCATTCTATCATTTTTGAGATTATATCCCAGTACAGCTTTTACCACTCTCTTGTTGACTATGAGGGCTACTTCATTTCTCCGATGGGATTATTGCCCACAATAGTAGATATGATAATTGTCTGAATTAAATTCGCCCATTCCCATCCATTTTAGTTCACTGACGCCCAGGATGTCAATGTTTATTCTTGCCATCTCCTGTTTGACCACATCCAACTCACCAAGGTTCATAGATCTTACATTCTAGGTTTCTATGCAGTATTTTTCTTTGCAGCGTCTGACTTTCCTTTTACTTCCAGGCGTCTCCGCAGCTTTTTAGCTTTGGCCAACCACTTCATTAGCACTGGAGCTACTTGTACTTAGGCTCATATTCCAGCGTCATATCTTTTAGCCTTTTGTTTCTGTCCATGGGGTTTTCTTCCACCTGGAATGGCTTGCCAGTTCCTGCTCCAAGTGTATCACATTTAGTCAGAACTCTCCACTATGACCTGTCCGTCTTGGGTGTTCCTGCATGGCATAGAGCATAGCTTCTCTGAATTACTCAAGCCCCTTCGCCATGACAAGGCAGCAATCCATGAAGGAGGACTTTTTCACTTTTAGAGCCATATTTAATGAGGTTAGAGAGCAAATGATTAGAATTACAGTTTTCTATAGCTGTGTGTACTATTTATGCCATTCATTCAATTAGCCTAGTTTGTAAAGTATGCGATCAGTGCACAGTTGATTGGAAGAACAAAAAAAATCAAGAGGATCTGTCTCCATTGGTTCTGGCAGCAGATTGCCAGGAGATGTTGAATAGTAATAAATTGATTTATCAGTTTCATGATTAAACACATGGTCAAAAGAATTTTGTTTGAAGTTGCATCCTGAGAATTCTAGGTAAAAGTGATATCTAGATTTATAAATTGTTTACCATCAGGTTTTTCTATCCAATGTGGGTTAATCATAATATGTTTTAACAAGATCCCGCCAACTGGTGATATTGCACAGATTCAGCTAATATCAGATTCCCAAGGAGGAAGTTGAAACAAAAGGCTCAGAAGCTTTGCATGCTTGTTCTCTTGATTCCAAAAGAGGCAGGTACCAGTTTCATCATGAAGATGAAGAAATTTTGAGAACTATCTGATTAGTTTGCAGTGCCATCTCAGATTAATTAGGTTTAAAATAGTCTTTATGTTTTGTTGTTGCACAGTAGTTTTACTGCTTTACTGGTCTAATAAAGAAAGTCAGAATAGGCTGGTTACTGCTTATGGAGGTGGGGCGTCCCTTCAGTTGAAACTAAATTGTCAAGCTACCAATATTACAATTCATATGTCTGTAAATCTCCTGAAGACTATATACAACCAAAAGAAATCAAACTCAGTACTTTGTAGAAATCCATTTACTTACCCCCTGTTTAAATGTACTGTTTATTTTATGGTAGAGACTTGCTGTATAGCTCAGTGGCTTAGCTTCCTGGCTGCAGAGCCAGAGGCTAATAGTTCAGTTCCCTACTGTGCCTCTTTGACAGGACTGGACTTGTTGATCCATAGCAGTGACAGCGAACCTTTTTGAGCCCAAGTGCCCAAACTGGGGGGGGGGGGGACACAACTCGGCGGGCGGCGACAGCAGAAGTGGTGGCAGCAGAAGTGGCAATTCTGGGCACAGAGGTGCTTCAAGTCCCCACTCTGGATTTGCTGCCAGCTCCAGCTGCTCAGGATCCTGGCCCACCGTCTGTCAGGGCTCCAGCACTGTGGCTGCAGCCTCCTGCTCAGGATTGGCTGGGGGGGGGGGAGTAGTAATAATTCAGTGATGATCGCGTGCCCATAGAGAGGACTCTGCGTGTGGCATGCATGCCATAGGTTCCCCATCGCTGACCCATAGGGTTCCTTCCAGCTCTGCAGTTCCAATATTGTCTACATAATTGTCATTTTAAAACTATTTTCCCCTGCAAAGTTATCAAATGCAGCTGCTACAGCTGCACTTAAACAAGCACATCTCTTTGAAGGAGTTACGAGATCATCCTTGCAATTCACTAAGTTTAGAAAGCTATCAGCGTTGCCTTGCTTGGAAAGTGGAGACAGTACCTTGTAGGTTGCCAGATTACTTTCTTAAAAGTTAGCGCTGCTGAGGCATTCAACCTGAAAATGTATAGAGCTCAGAGGCTGGTGGGAATAAGGATACACCCATAAGTATCCCTACCCTGCCCCCTTTCTTCCTGGAGGTCATTGAAGCCTTCATATGTTTAATGGGAAGATCTGAAAAGCCTGTTCAGCTGAACATTCTTACAGGGCTCCCATGATTAGCAAGCCTAATAAAGCAGGGTAGTACTTAGATTCAGTAAAGTTGAATCAGGACTGACAAATATAATGCAACAGCTAGCCATAATTTTACAGTTCTGCTGTTCTTTCTATTAAAATTTGTTCAGTGACAAATTGCAAACTTTCAATATAAACCTATAGCCAAAGAGTGTATATAGAGCGGATAATGCCTGAATAGGGCTTTATCCTCATCCAGATGACAAGATATGGAATCTGCATACTATTTAACACCTTACTGCAAATCTCTAGATGATCTTACTCAGAAGCTGGAGTATGAAAGACAACATGGATGCTCATCTTTATGGCATATGACTTTTGCTGTGGTTTTTCAGAAATTGCCCCACTTTCTGTCACTCTCCTACAACTGTGTTGCCATAACCATGTCTTCCATCCTTCAGAATCAGTCCAGAAGAATATTATAGTTGAGGTTATTTTTTTAAAAAAAAAAAACAAGCACTGAAATAAAGGAAAAACAACACACCTAATTTCACTGAGTTTTTAGTCATTAAGTTTTTGTGTGTGCCCAAACTAGCATTGGGAAAAAAATGAATCTTTTTCATCCAGGAAAACTTGGGTATTCAGTTACCTCCACTTGAGCCTGTTGCCCCAAAGGGGAATGTTAGTGATTTAGTAATAATTGTTATTTATTATTTATTTATTAAATGTTTATGCTGCTCATCTGACCAATGCTCACTCTGGGTGGTTCACAGCACAATAAAACATAAACATTATTATAACAAAGTGCTCCAGCTTAAACTAACTTAAATAACAAGGATATGAATAGTTAAAAATTAAAAACCATTTAAAAATAGACCAGACAGGTGGCAATAAATATGAAACACTGGTACTCTCACAGAATCTTAAATTGGTTCATTCTAGTAAGCCTGCCATAATAAAAATACTTCAAGAAGTTATTTAAAAGACATCAAGAAGGGAGTCAGGCGAATTTCAGGTGGTAGATCACTCCAGAGGCAGGGTGCAACCACCAAAAAAGGCAAGATTTGTTGTTTGTTCCCTCTGGGCCTCCCTCAGGGTCAGCACTCTCAGTCAACCTGCCTGTGAAAAGCAAGTGTGAAGGGCAGTTCTAGATGGGAGTTGGTAATTATGTTTTTGTCATCTGGGTCCAGAGAGAGTTTCTTAAGGTGCGAGACATCTGAGACTACTTGTAAGGAGGGATGGATCACCTTCTTCACTGTATTCCCAACCATTCATTCCCTCCTATCTGGATGTCACTAGCAGAGACAGAAAACTGCCACAAATACATAAAACCCATTCAACCATTTTGTCTCTTTCCTCAGACTTCAGTAATTGATGTTTTTAACATGTCTACAGGAATGCACCAAAACGTTAAAGAACAGAAAGTCATATAATTAAGGGAAAAAACATATATTCTGCTTTTTTTCCTGAAAGAGAATTCAAGGCAGCAAACATCAGCAATATTTAAAACTATTTAACGTCGAAATAATTAAAGAACACTAATAATTTTGTTAAAAAACCCACCACCAACAGTTTAACATAAGGGCTGAAGAGTACTTTACCTGATAACTATTAATTTTTTTAAAACCAGATCCTACCCTAAAGAATCACGTTTCTTTATAATGTCTAAAACACACAAAATTCCTCCTTCAGTGTATTTGTCACCGTTAGGGTTTTTCATCAGTGGTCATGCTACCTATTGTTGCTTCCTCCTTGGACAGCTCCTTGTAAGTAGAGAAGATACTCCTAATATGAGACTAGATTTGGACTCCAGCTTCCATTAGTCACATCCAGTATGGCCATTGGTTAGGGGCTTCATTCCGACATCTGTAGGGCCACAGCTCCTCCACTTCTCAACTGAACCTTTAAACATAGAGGAGATAACTACTACAAATGCCGGCTCAGTAGATTGGCAGAGGAGCCAGAAGTGAGTAGTTCCATTCCCCACTGTGCCTCCTGCAAGTAGAGGCAGCTCGTGTGCCTTGGGCAAGCTGCACAGACCCAGGATGTCCCCAGAAGAAAGGAACAGTAAACTACTTCCTGGTATTTGCTACCCAGAAAGCCCAGGAAAGAATAGTCATAAGTCAGAATCAACTTGACAGCAGACAATTATTTATTATTAACTAGTACAATCTAAACAGATCAGTGTATATTTCTAATAAGTCACAGCTAGAACAATTAGTGATTATGTGTTTTTCCTGCTATGTAAATAGGCTAAAATGGAATATAGGAATACTGTACATAATTGAGAATTGTGTTACTATTGGAGAAAGAATTGGATCTGAACCTAGCAGATTGTGTCTCTGCAAGACACTAAGAGCTATTAACAATGTGGGCTACATTCCATGAGCATTTATGACTAATAAAATTTGTCTATTTTTACGGCATATTTAAGTATACATGTGACATTGGGGTGCAACTGATTTTGAGGCAATGACTTCCAGACGATACTAACAGCATGATAAAGCGCTGTGTTGAATAAAGAATGGCAGTTACATCTAACACTGCCATCCTGATCCTTAGTTATCTGAAATCATAGTATCTGTATTTTCATTATTAACATGTCGAATAAACAGATATCAGCTTAAATATATTGTACAGTGGGGTCTCTACTTAAGAACTTAATCCGTATTGGAAGGTGGTTCTCAAGTTGAAAAGTTCTTATGTTGAATCTCCATTTCCCATAGGAATGCATTGAAAACCATTTAATCCGTATCTGCTCTTTTCCGTCCATAGAAACTACAGTGGAACCTCTACTTAAGAACTTAATCCGTTTTGGAATGGTGTTCTTATGTTGAAACGTTCTTAAGTTGAAGCAAAATTTCCCATAGGAATGGACTGAAAACCAATTAATCCGTTCTGGCTGTTTTTTATTTATTTATTTATTTATTTATTTATTTATTTATTTTGTTATGTAGAGGTGCGTTCGTACATTGAAGCATTAGTTCCCATAGGAACTAATGCAAAGCTGGTTAATAGTACTCTACCACTAGGGGGAGAATTTTTTTTAACCTAAGATGACCTTAAAAAAAGAGCAGGAAAGGTTTTTTTTCCTGTTCTTATCTTGGATTTCTGTTCTCAAGTAGAAGCAAAATTTAGCAAATGGGGCTGTTCTTAAGTTGGATTGTTCTTAAGTAGAGACGTTCTTAAGTAGAGACCCCACTGTATCTGCTTTGACTTTTCCTTTATTCAGATAGATATTGAAATAAGAGTTTTCCCATAATGACTGCAAATCAATTTTTTTGATAGACAAAGAATAATCTTGACCATTTTTATATCTTTGGGCTATTAAAAGACAAGTTGTTATTGTACAGAATCTAACAAGGTCTTTGAAATAAAAGAATTTGTTATCTTCTTCAAAAAGACCTAATATATAAATATAAGCCAAATCCCGTAGCATACCTATCTCAGTGCAGCAGGAATGATTTCACTCACAATGGCTGATTGACAGTAATTCTTGATTTGATTTTGCTTTGTGTGGGAGTTCTACGCATCCTGAAAATTAAGGACTTTTTAAATGACAGAAGTCTGCCACTGATGACATTCCTGCTTCATCAGTGTAGCGAGAATTACCGGTACATCACAGGCAGTGGCAGATTGCTGGCAATTAAAAATCCCTTCAGTATTCAACAGGCTATTGTTTATTGCATTTTTTTTCTGCTGGTCTTTTCAAAATGGTAGAGAGCTCTTAAATCAAAGGCCAGAATCCTCTTGGCAAAGTTGCACTGCATAAGGGAAATCACATGAGTTGCAGTAGCTAACTGCTGTTCCTTAGGGAGGTGTTGCTTGCATTACCAGATACGCATCGGATTACACACCCAGCAGCTCATTAATGAGTGACACTTTCTTCTTGCAACTTAATGTGATTTGCTTTGTGCAGACATGAACACGTCTTGAATATTTCCTAATTTGAATGTCTGATTAATGCTTTAAAGATCTAGTGGTAGACCTTTATTATAATCTAATGCAAATGCATAGTACATTTTCAAGCTTTCTAGATCTCTTGGTGTTAATAAAGGGGGCGGGGGTGGGGAGTGCAGAAGAGGCATAGAAATAAAAGTACAATATTTGAAAAAGTGTTTTAAACCACTGCAGTCAAATTCTTCCCACCCAGGCTGGAAAGTGATGAGTCAGAAAGTCAATGCCATATCACATGATCTCTAGCACAGCCAAAGAGGAAGGAGACGATATGTAGACTCTCGATCTCTACCAAGATAGAGAGTAGCCATAGGCAAAACACTTGGGCTGCTTCAGAAGATGCATATAAAAGCTGAAGGGGGCGGGGAAACAATGGTCTGAGTCGAAATTAAGCATGTCATTACACAGTGTTCGTATGTGTGTGCTAGTGAAAAATATTCTAGGCAGTTGGGTGAGGAGGCTATAGGCTGCAAAGTTAGAGGAGGAAAGAGGTAATTATGAGAAAGCTTCACGTCAGCTATAGGAACATCTAAGACAACCGTGATGGAAAAGACATGAAACGTTGCTGAGAATCTAATTCCACATATGTGTAATTTTATGTAGTGATGGTTCAGATAATCAGCTCTGAAGTGAGATTCCTCGTTAGATTTTAAGAGAGCTTGCCAGCATTAAAAAAAATGTAAAAAGCTTGACAAAAGCTACCCTCCCAATATTCTTTAAAATGTAAATTATGTCTTTTTGATGGTTCTTCAGAGTATTGGCTTACATCTTGACCTCAACTATATGCTGCTTTTTAAAGAACCTTCTGATGTTAGAAGAAAAAAGACTTCCAGAGTTCTTCCAGATGATTTATGCTGTTCCAACAGGAAACAAAAATACCCTACCATTACCATTGCCACCTAAGACTTTTTACTGTTGGGTAAAGAGATTGCAGCAGAGTATTTTTGTTTAAAATATATCATGACCAGTGGAAGTTTGGGAGTAGGAGAGGAAAGGAATTTAAAGCTTATTTTTCAAAATCGTCTTTGCATTATGCCAAGAATAGGAATATGCATTTGAAAAACTTCCTAGCAAGTATTACACTACATTTGTTTTGTATTTTCATTCCAAATGCTTTTCCCCTTAAATTATTTGGCATACAGTACATGGCTTGCAACCCTCATTCATCTGGTTAGCTGGCAAATGTTTTTTGGGAATGATACCATCTTTTGTGTTTCAGAAAATCTTTCTTTAGTAAAAACTACAAAAATAGATTCAGGTTTTGTGACTCTAATTTGATAGCCATTATTCTTCTGGGAAATCCTGAGAATGTTTGTTTTATGGGGGGGGGGGACTTCTGGCAAAAAAAATTCAGCTCTGCAGTTCTAAGATGGTGGTGGTGGTGGTGGTGGTGATAATGATGATGATGATGATAGTGATAGTTCCTAGTGTCCTTTGAGGACAGTTAAAATATAGTTCAGGAAAGCAGTACTGCTGGAAATAAGCAGGTAGGTAGGTAGGTAGGTAGGTAGGTAGGTAGGTAGGCAGGCAGGCAGGCAGGCAGGCAGGCAGGTAGGTAGGTAGGTAGGTAGATAGATAGATAGATAGATAGATAGATAGATAGATAGATAGATTCGTGTGTGTGTGTGTGTGTGTGTGTGTGTGTGTGTGTGTGTGTGTGTTGGTTTATCAACAACTTCCCCACTGATTACATAGAACAGTATCTCTTTTTTCTTTGATCTTCTGGCAGTCAATTTCCTTAGAGGTGAGCCTTGATTGAAAGGTATACCATGCCGTCAAAGCAAGTAGAAAAAAGATACAGGCTCCCTTGCATAGCTCTTTGAGTAAGTCCTATTGGTTTCAATAGGGTTTTACTAGGACTTTCTATCAAGTAGGTGGAAACAAGAGTTTAGTTCTAGTCCAGTTGTAATTTGCTTTTATTAAAAGGGAGTTAATCTGTGGCACAGTAATTAAACTGTGGTACTGTGGAGTTAATCTGTGGCACAATAATTAAACTGTGGTACTGAAGTCAAGCCTCTGTTCTCAACTTCAGTTTGATCCCAGTGGGTTCAGGAAGCTGATTCAAGGTTGACTCAGCCCTCCATCCTTCCTAAGTAGGTAAAAATGAGTACCCAGCTTTTTTGGGGGGGGGTTCTTTGCATAATTATACTGTAAACCACCCAGGAAGTGTTTTAGTATACATGTCAAAACAATGATGACAACAATAATGGAATTTACTTCCTAAGAACTATACAGTACATAGAATTGAAGCTTTAAAGGCCCATTTACAAACACCATGGATACTGTAACTCAAAGATTTTCTCTCATGAGATAGACAGAACTGAAAAATAGGTGTTGGAGTCTGAAAGCCTCTGAATCTACCACTAGCTAGAAGTGCTATCAGAAGTGCTAAATTGTTCTGCTTCCTCCCTCCTACTCATGAGTGTAATAACTGAATATACAGTACAATGTAAGCATGGCTAGAACCTAGACAAAGCATATGCATGTAAGTAGGAAGTCAATAGACTTGTAAGTAAATATTTCTGAGCCTGGTACAAAGTCAAGTGTTGTGTACTTGGGGGCAAGTCATCTGACTCAGTTTTTCATCTGTAAAAGAAGAAGAATGCTCACCACACACCATTGCTTGGGGGGATGAAAGAATTCCTGATAAGATGCTAGGCCTTTTTAAAGTCTTTGCAAAGTCTACATCTTCTTACATACAAAAGAGTCACAGAAAACAAATTGAAATAATTACATGCACCTGTGAAGCTACTGATTTCCCATGGGAGGAGAAGAAAAACACAGGATCCATGTGGGGGGGGGGGGTTTGCAACCTGCAACCAACAGCGTGTCCCTAATCCGCTCTCACTAGCTCACCACTCCCTGGCCCTCTAGAAGCCCAAGTGTGTCACCACAGCATCCTTTGTCCCAAATCAAAAACCTTAGGTTTGGGAGGAGATAAAGAGATACAGTACCGTCACCTTCTAGGAGTTCAGGTACCATCCTCTGACCCCATCCCACTCCCATTTTCCTTATTTAGAAAGATCCAGTGTGCCCTCTGATGACTTGCAGGAGCTATTTTATTTTCCAAACCAGGAAGTGTCCAGAAGTCACTTTCAGTTTTGAGGGTTAAAAAAAGAGGACCTTCTGCATTTCCAGTAAAGAGAGACGAAAGTCTCTATAGCAGAATTGCCTTCACATCCCTGAAGAAAAAGAAAAAGACGGTTTAATGTTTTAAACAAATGGAAAGAAATTGGCAAGATGGGAGGTCCCACTGGATATTCTTCCTTCCAAGGCCCAGGGGAGAGTATATGTGGCTTCTGTATTTATAAATGTTGTCCACTCTTGGTTTAGAAGCAATGGCAGATGTTTCCTGTTTCCTGTGATGACACTTTTTTTCTGATCTCTCCCCCTTTCCACCATGATTATTAGGATGCAGCTTGCTTCTTTGTCCAGACCCCCTCTATTTATTTCCATTTCATTCTGAGATTATGAAGCTTTTTAGAATATCTTAGAGGCAGGACATACACTTGTGCATTAACCTCTTGTTGTTGTTTCGTCATTAAGACGTGTTCAACTCTTTGTGACCCCATGGACCAAAGCATGCCAGGCCCTCCTGTTTTCCACTGCCTTCCGGGGCTTAGTCAAATTCATGTTGGTAGTCTCTATGACACTGTCCAACCATCTTGTCCTCTGTCGTCCCCTTCTCCTCTTGCCTTCACACTTTCCCAACATCAGGGTCTTTTCCAGGGTATTTTCTCTTCTCATGAGATGGCCAAAGTATTGGAGCCTCAGCTTCAGGATTTGTCCTTCCAGTGAGCACTCAAAGTTGATTTCCTTCAAAATGGATAGGTTTGTTCTCCTTGCAGTCCAGGACTCTCAAGAATCTCCTCCAGCACCACAATTCAAAAGCATCAATTCTTCAGTGGTTAGCCTTCTTTATGGCCCAGCTCTGACTTCCATACATCACTATTGGAAAAACAGCTTTGACTATGCGGACCTTTTGCTTTTTAAGATGCTGTCTAGATTTGTCATCTCTTTCCTCCCAAGAAGCAAGTATCTTTTAATTTCGTGGCTGCTGTCACCATCTGCAGTGATCATGGAGCCCAAAAAGGTAAAATCTGTCACTGCCTCCATATCTTCCCCTTCTATTTGCTGGGAGGTGATGGGACCAGTGGCCATGATCTTAGGTTTTTTTTTTTTTTTTATGTTGAGCTTCAGACCATTTTTGGCACTCTTCTCTTTCACCCTCATTAAGAGGTTCTTTAATTCCTCCTCACTTTCTGCCATCAGAGTGGCATCATCTGCATATCTGAGGTTGTTGATATTTCTTCCGGCAATCTTAATTCCAGTTTGGGATTTATCCAGTCCTGCCTTTCGCATGATGTATTCTACAAATAAGTTAAATAAGCAGGGAGACAATATACAGCCTTGTCATACTCCTTTCCCAATTTTGAACCAATCAGTTGTTCCATATCCAGTTCTAACTGTTGCTTCCTGTCCCACATATAAATTTCTCAGGAGGTAGATAAGGTGGTCAGGCACTTCCATTTCTTTAAGAACCTGCCAAGCAGAAGTTGATGTTTTTCTTGAACTTTCTGTCTTTCTCCATAATCCAGCGCATGTTAGCAATTTGGTCTCTGGTTCCTCTGCCCCTTCGAAATCCAGCTTGTACTTCTGGGAGTTCTCGGTCCACATACTGCTGAAGCTTACCTTGGAGGATTTTGAGCATAACCTTGCTAGCGTGTGAAATGAGTGCAATTGTATGGTAGTTGAAGCATTCTTTGGCACTGCCCTTCTTTGGGATTGGGATGTAGAGTGATCTTTTCCAATGCTCTGGCCACTGCTGAGTTTTCCAAACTTGCTAGCATATTGAGTGTAGCATCTTAACAGTGTCATCTTTTAAGATTTTAAATAGTTCAACCAGAATGCCATCACCTCCACTGGCTTTCTTGTTAGCCAAGCTTTCTAAGGCCCACTTGACTTCGCTCTCCAGGATGTCTGGCTCAGTTTGTAACCTTGGTCCTTGAAGCAGAATCTCATGGCCTGTGGTTGGGTCATAGCTATGAAGATGATACTGATCCCATGTGTCAGGATTCTGAACATCGAGCAGAATTCTGCTTTACATGGAATTCCATGGACATCCTACAGAAACAAGCATGCTGAAATAATTTATTTTTCAGCAGCAAACTTATAAGGATAGACTGAGCATTAACTGGCAGTTGGCTCGTTGTCAGTGTTTGTGCTGTTTGCTTTGCTTTCCAGGCCATAAGGGTAAACATTGCCAGATATGAGAAGATACCTGGGGCGAGCATCATATACTGGATAATGGCCAGTCAACTGAATAAGTGATCTACTGCAGCATTTTCCAATAGGGATAATTATATGCTGTCAGCACTCTTTATGACCAAATAATAAGGAAAGCAATGATTCATGGGGAAAAACTTTTGCATTAAGTATCTATGTGCAAATCCTGGGAACTAGTTTCATGGTACACTTCACAGCCAATTTTATTATCATGTTTCAAGGCTTTGGGAGTCCAGACAGTTTGAACAAAAGAAATTACTTCATTTCCAGTAATAAGTTATTGAAGCCTAAAAATTGCAGAATAACAGAGGAATGTATGCAGTTTGGATGTGTTTCACTTTGAAACATATGCCTAAAATTTCACTTTGAAATATATGCATAAAACATATGGCATGACTGTAACACCGTCCTCTTCAGAATGTTTTAGAAGCACAGACAAGGTAGCAAATAGTGGGAGATCTCTGAAACCTTCTCTGAACCTTATGTAATAATACAGCAAAGTAATGGAACCTCCTTGATATTTACAAAAATCTTTCATGACTTAGCCTTGGTTGGTCTTAACTGTTATGAGTTATATATTATACGTTGAATATTCTCCTTTTTAAAACTTGGCCTAGTGTTACATGCTTTTTTATATATACTTATATCTATGAATGTGTGAGCCACAGGATGAGCTTTGAAAAGTTAAAGGTACCATGTTAACAGGTATTTGAAATTGAAATTAATGTTAGGTTTTAATTATACATTTTGCAATTAATGTGTCATTATCGTAAAACATTAGTGATGTCTTACTATTAAATTATATTCAAATACAGTGGTGCCTCGCTTAGCAATTGCCTCGTTTACCAATGTATTTGCTTAGAAATGGGGTTTTTTGAGCAATTTTATGCTCCGTTTAGCGATGTTTCCTATGGGGAAATTTCACATAGTGATGTTCAGGACCTTGCCTCGCTTAGCGATGACAGTTTAGGTCCCCCTCTTTCGCTTAACGATGCCCGTTTTTGCAATTTTAAGTGTGTCTTAAAATGTTCAAAAATGTTCAAAAACGGTTTTAAATGCTTGGGATCATTAGTGCACCTTGCAAAACCTGTGCAAACTTAATTTGGCTTTGTTCTGAGTCTTCGTTAATTTTTGGTGAATTTTTTTCTCCCCCATTGGAATGCATTGAACTGTAGGTTTGACAGACCTCCCACCCACCCCGCACGCACTGCCCTCCCCACAGCTGCTTTGCGCACGCGTGCCAGAGCTGGCGTGAGCACTCCCACCACTTCACGCATGCGGCTGAGTGCCCACGCAAAGAGGCGTGCAGGCGCTCCTGCACATGCACAAAGGGGTGGGGGAGCGTTCATGCTGGTGCTGGTGGGCGCACACGTGCTCCCCCACTGCTTCACACATGCACCCGAGAGAGGGCACACACCCCATGAGCGCGAGAGGGTGCCCCGCCGCCTTCAGAGGCTGAGCCATTCCACAGTCCCAAAAAGATTGGTGACCGCTGCCATAGGCCATGGGCATAGTCAACATCCAGGCTGCCCTTTGCAATGTAAAGCTTGCCCTTTGCAATGTAAAGCTTGCCATTTTTCTTCTTCTTCTTCTGGGAGCATGGCACAATATTGTACAGCAATATCAGGCCATTTCTTAGTGTTTGCAATCATGGATACAGAAACCCAATATCTTACCTTCATATACTGGAGGGGGTTTTGAGGAAGTGAATGTTCTTCAGATTGTATAACCTGGACTTCTGAATTTTGCTTCCATTAAAAATTCAAAGTCAGAAACTACTTTTCTGAGCTAAATGCAAAGCTTTCTTCCCAGAAGAGCCAGGAGGTCATGAGAAATAATGTGACTTAAACTTGTCTATAACAAATGTGTACTCTGAACTTGTAATAGACAAAGCCACCCTGCCTCAGCAGACACATGCAGAAAGAGCATTAATGTACATACAGGCACTATGCCTGTGTCCAATCCCTATCATGAAATGATATATTTTGCTGGGTCTGGGAATAAAAAGGGAAGTGCATTGTCCTGCTGATAGATTTATTATTTGCCTTTGTAGACAAAAAGAAAGCTCAGACAAAAGCTTATTTTGGAGTCCCCCCAAAGTTCCCCTCTCTTATAGACCATGAGTTTAATTTGTCTGACATTCAATTAAAGAAAGGCATGCTGCCATAATTAGTTTTATATTCCCTCTGAAAAACTTCCAGACTTTGCTTTGTACAGACTTTCTCATCTGTGCCAGGCAGTTGGCGGTTGGTAGTGATCTCTTACACAGAATGGGTTTAGTAAAGAGTCAAGAGTGGGAGCAGCCATGGAAGCTATAGTGAATATGGAGAAAAGGAGGCAGCACCAAACACAAGGAAACAACAAAACAAAAAAAACCCCAAACAAACAGGCAAAAGAGGCGGAGACACTGTTATATGCAACTTCAAAGTTGTGTAAAACAGTGAGATGCCCTGTGTATTTTAGTATCAGCTTTCTTCATGGCCACTGAAAGAATAGCCACACATTACTGATTGAAGGAACAAAAGTAGTAGAGATGAATAGCTATGACCCAGAAGTATACTTCAGTATCAAAGCCAGGAGATTTGGAACTTTCTTCTCCTGCCGCTCCTGCTTTCACTCTCTGTGGCATCAAAAAGCTGCTCCACAGGATATCTCAGAACTCCAGCTTCTAGTGCAGCCATGCTCAACCTTCCTTTGGCCATGACCATAAACAGATGAAAGAAGCATAGGCCAAATCGCATAACAAACTTTATAAGGTGGTGTGTGAAGTACTGTTCCCAGTCTGTGAATTCCTTCAGATTTGCCAGGGCTTCGCGATGGGCCATATATCCCCTGTTGAGAATGGCTGTTCTAGTGTGTTGGGGGGGGGGGTTTTCTCTCTGGTTCTCCAGATACATCCTTGAGTCCTCAGCTATATTTGTTGTTTATTTTCAGCATTTTAAAGGTAAATTTGTATATTATGCCAGGCTTCTTTCCTCCTGATGTTCAGGAAATTACTGAATACAGAATTATACAAAGATGCTTTCAATAATTCATCTCCTGGATGCTGTTAATATTAATATTATTTTTTAAATTTTTTTTCTTTCTTGGTTTTATTTTTCTTTTGTATGAATTTTAACCCAGGTCTTTAAATCACCATATTTAATGTATTCTTATATAGGGCCTTGTGGGTTTTTAGTTTTAATCTGTAAATTGCCCAGGGTAGTTCTAGCACTAAGGGGCAGCATATAAATCAAATCAATTAATATATGTTTGAGTAAACTGAGATTTATGAGGTTGAAATCTTACTTTGCTAAAGAAGGTCACAACCAGAGTAGAACTATTTGAATCAACAAAACCTAAGGAGCAGTTGACTCACCCAGTCCCCACTGATTTAGGTTTAACTTGTAAAGAACACTATGAAATTCCCTCTTCCACACAGCTATTAAAGTCACAGGAGTCCTCTCTCTTTCTGGTGCACTTATTCTTAATATTTCATAAATTAGGAACAAAAGAGTTACAGCATCTGAAAGACTGACAAGTTCGTTCCATGCTGAAATTTACCAACGTGTCTGCCTTACCAGAATCAGTTATGTATTAATTGATTTATTGATTTATATCCTGCTCCCATTATTGCTGAAGCATTGCTCTGGATGGTTGCAAAAAATGATACAAAACAAAAAATAAAGATAAAAACATTAAAAGCAACATTACAAATAACCTTTCAAAACAGGTGGCACAATTAAATCATGTTTATTTCATTATACTTCATGTAAGTCTATTAAAGTCAAACTTGGGAACTGAACATTGTAATGAGCCTATCACTAAATAGTCATTGTTTGCCTTTTCTTTCAGAAAAATTGTACAACTCAAATGGACGGGAGCTGAGGCGGGCCCTCTTCTCCTTGAAACAAATATTTCAAGTAAGTGAACATACTTCAACATTTATTTTGTGTTGATCCAGGAATTGTGGCTTCAGATTTTTCCACAATGTCTTTGATTCTAAATGACTTTCATTTATTCATTTTTCTTTAGGTATATATTTGTTTCATATCATACCTTAGAACATACAGTATTGGCTAGCATTCATATATTTCAAAAAAAAAACAAACCAGTTTTGGAAGAAGCCATAGGAACAGGATAAAAAAAATATAGTCAATAAACCAAAGTCCTGCTATCATTGAACCTAAAAACATAGCTTGTTCATGAAATTTATGAAGTTGCACTGAGAGACGTGAAAATGCCATTTCCCCTTTAGCTGTTTATTGGATCCTATAATAATTAAATCTTTCCATGCTGTCAAGTCAATTCTGACTTATGGTGACCCTTTCCAGGGTTTTCTGGGTAGAGAGTACTCAGAAATAGTTTACCATTCCCTTCTTCTGGGGATATCCTGGGACTGCAGCTTGTTCAAGGCCATGCAGGCTGGCTGTTCCTCTAGGGATGCTCAGTGGCAAATCAAACTGCCAACGTCTGGCTCTGCAAGTCAGGTACCTAAACCACTGAGCTGTCCAGCCAGCTCTTACTGGATCCTAGGCTGGTGAATATAAAGCTTTCTTTTCAGCAGGTTATAGGAACCCAGGCTGTCTGTGGCCAATAATAGCATCAGCAATAGGGTAGAATCAGTATTTAAGAGAAGACAGAAATGCATTGTATTTGAAACTGCTTTCAGTTTTCCAGTGTTTGGGGGTGGCACTCTTGCCCTTTAAAAAGTACCATACTTTGGGTGACAAACAGATGATCTCACAAGCATGACACCAAAAGGAGAGACTTCCCCTTAAAGACCATTAGATGGGGCCCATGGTTGTTTTAGGGACATGGTGGCGCTGTGGGTTAAACTGCAGGAGCCTCTGTGCTGCAAGGTCAGAAGACCACCAGTCGTAAGATCAAATCCGCGCAATGGAGTAAGCTCCCGTCGCTTGTCCCAGCTCCTGCTAACCTAGAAGTTTGAAAGCATGTAAAAATGCGAATAGATAAATAGGTACCACTACAGTGGGAAGGTAACAGTGTTCCGTGTCTAGTCGCGCTGCCCACATGGCCACGCAAACTATCTTCGGACAATACGCTGGCTCTACGGCATGGAAACGGGGATGAACACCGTGCCCTAGAGTCAGACATGACTGGACTAAATGTCAAGGGGAGCCTTTACTTTGGTTGTTTTGCTTGATGACAAACTTTTGGAGACTCCCTAATCCCTGCATTTAAAAAAAAAAAACTTCCCTTCCTGAGCTGATGAAATCCATCAAATCTCAAAAGATTATATGCATGGATTAGGGTATTTTTGTTTTGTTTTCAGTAGAAGGTGTGTATTTAATCAAACCCTTTAAAAGTGTGGTATAGAAAAACAAAGTCCAATAGAGGCTAAAGTTACAACAATATCTTACAAGGTCTCCCAGCCCTCCAGAGCAAGTTTTACGGGTACATAAGGACAGAAGGACAACAAGGGAGATCTCCCAGTCCTTTCTCGTTAGAGCTTTCATGTTGTCCAAGAGAAAATGCTTTCCAGAAATAGTCTGCTATATTCCTGGAATCCTTGAGAATGAAAAAATGTGGACTCTACTTCTTATCTTAGCACACCATGACTGTTCCCATAAATAATTAAATGGCACATGTATACATACTGAAGGCACAGGTTCCATGGCTAAAAATAAAAGTGATTAACTCACATTTCTAACTTTGCTACGAGTGAGCATGCTTGAAACCACACATCCCAACTGAATTTAACTCACCTCATATAAGCAGACTTAGCATGGACATCTGCCATGAGTTTTTGTGACTCTGATTTACAATTTTTCTGCACTATCCATTAAGGGGGTGGTGCCCAGACTGAGGAAGTGGGATTTTACCAACAAAACCCTACAATTTGTATGATGTTTTTAATGGTTCAATAAAGGCATCACCATACTCTTGCATTTGTGTAATTCTGAACCACATGGACTTTTCCTTATTCCATCATTGTTACAGTTATTAAGAGGTATTTTATATATTTGGTTTAATCTTGTATGTGTCTGAGAGAAGGCTTTGTGTACCTTGCTGTGACGCTTGCACAGTACACTACAAAATTTTCACTAATATCTCATTGTCAAACATCTGTGACTTGGCAGTTTAGACTATAAAATGGAAATCATGTGTTTGTATCCTCCTCTACCTGAACACATACATGCACATAACACAAAATCGGAAGCCGAATCTTTTTGTCTTAAGATGCAAATGTTCAGGTAAATTATTCCCCTATCTGTAATAGCAAGTTTGGCAACGGCAAAATTTTACTCCAAATGTGTACCTAGCGTGAAGTTACACTTGAGGATTGAAAGAAATAAGCAGTGGTAACTTAAGAAAAAGACATGTTATCACTTTGTAATAATAAACGAGACATGCAAATAGCCCAAATTGTCATTGTCTGACTTTCTAACATGGCATTTCCTCTACCTGACTGTTTGTAATCCAGTTCTAGCTATTATTTTTGTTCAATTTTCCCTCATTATTATCATCAGTCTGTCAGGACCAGTTCTTGGATGAACTTTACCAGTTTCAATTATGTATTTTAAGGTTATTGAGATAAAATCATTTTATTTCAGTAGTTTGCAAATTTGACTTCCTCTGTGCCAGCGTCTTGCATTGCAACATCATAGCATGGCTTAGGGGCACAGCCAAACAATGATGCTTGTGTCTCAGCATTAAATCAAAATTTTGACAACATGCATAAAGAGACATTTCAGGTTCCTTCAGCGTGCCATTCAGAGTTCATTCCACACATATGCATATGTTTAGGCTTGTCTAACTTAATAATAAAAGAAGATATCAAGCATTCATTGCATCGTGACAACATTCCCAAAACATTAAAAGAAAACACAGCTCAGCTTCATTTTGGAATACTGTTAAAAAGCAAAAAAAATTAATATGTGCTGCTGCCAGTTTTTTTTTTTAAATCATGTGCTCTCAAGTCATTTCCGACTTATGGTGATCCCTTTCAGGGTTTTCGTGGTACAGAATACTCAGAATACCATTCCCATCTGGCAGTTTGCAGCTTGCCATGGCCGCACAGTCTGGCTCTATTCATAGGAACTACATTGGGGAATCAAACTCCCAGCTTCTGGCTCCACAGCCAGATACTTAAACTACTGAGCTAGTCAATTGAAAGCCATTGAGAAATCCAACATTTTGCAGTTAAAAAATGCATATCCCTGCCCAAGGGGACTTTTCCCCTAACAAGTTTGCAGTGCATTTACATGCATAGTTGTCTTTATAGGCAGCACTGTAACCAAAATATGTGCTAGCTGTAGGTGGATAGGATTAGGCACAGGTTTAGGCTTCCCCTTTCTCCCAGGGGAAACCCCCTTCTACTTGCAAAACAAGCCTCTTCTGCTGGCAACATGGCGGTATGCTGACAAAACTGCACTGCTGTAGAAGAGCCAAATAACCGGGGGGGGGGTTGTAGTGGAGAAGGAGTGTGGCAAAGGATTCGCTGAGTTGCACAATACCCAAACCTATTCTACCTCAGAAAGACAGCTATGCCTCAGGGACAAAGTTGAGCTGGAGGAGCAGTCCTAAGTACAGTAATTTCCAGCATTTCAAGGCTAGAGTGTCTTGAATTCAGCACGGCTTCAGCTGGCCTTGCATTGGCACAACTGGCCCTTTGTCATCTTGGCTAGTTTGACTTGCGCTCATTGCTTTTGATGCTTTTGATAAAAGTTTTTTTCCAAAATGATCCAAGGAACCTAAGCCCTTTGTTTCCTACTTACACAGCAAAATGTGATTTGAAGGGGGGGGGGACTGGCTTAATCCTTCCTTCTCCCACCACCTGATTTGCACAGTTAGCAAATAGTTTGCATGATGTACAAATTATGACACCCATAATTTGCGGAAGTGGAATATGGCAGCCTTGTTTCCAACATTTTTCAAGCAGCTCTTCTCCCCTCTGTTGTAAAGATTAACTTAAAAGAATCTTATCAGTGAGAGAAATCAGTTGTCACACACTTCCCTCCTAAAGAGTCATCAATCATCCACAGCAGAGGAGTATTCCCCAGTTGCTTCATTGATCTTGAGGAAGGAGATGGGGCACACATAACACTTCTTTCATACAAAGAATGATAGATAACCCTTGAGGGACTTGAATCGGTGACAGTTGATTTAAGGGGTCCATCTGTAGTTTGCAGATTATTCTATAGCTGACCATGATGGCTGTAAACCCTTGGAATTTAATCAATAAATTATTTGGGTCCTGTTGCACGGAGGAGGAAACAATTTTCCCCCCACAATTGCTCCTGTGATTTTTAAATTCCATTTTTCTTCTCTCTGCTCCCTTTTTTTTTTCATTCTGAAATCATTCTTTAGAAATAGGTTGTGTTCCAAGTAGTATTTATTTATTTATTTATTGCATTTATATGCCGCCCATCTAGACATAGTCTACTCTGGGCGGCTCACAACATACAAGAAAAAAACAATTTAAAATATACACAGTTTTACATAGATACAAACAAAACAATGTAAAATATAATATCGTAGATTTACAATTTAGTAAAGTTCATTTTGCATATAGGATTCTGTGTAAGCCAAATAGCTGTAGACCATGCTACTGCATGAATTAATTCTCTGTATACCATATATTCCATCTGCTTATGTCTTAATTAGCATTATCTGGATCAAGTACTTACTCAGGTACTTACTACCAGTTCTGCATTTCTACACTAAAAACTGTTACTGGTGTAATACATACTTACATCAGTTTTAGAAGTAGTTTACATATGGAGCAAACTACTGTTTCAGGCAGTGATTCCCAAACTGTGTGCTGCAGCACACTGGAGGGCTGCCAAACCGACCCAGAGTGTGTGTGTCTTAGAATCACCTCCTACCCCCTCCCACCACCAACATGACAGCCTGAGCTGAAAGCAAAAGGGAGGGTGCTAGTGTCCACTGTACCATTAATTTGGTGACAAGCATGCTTGTGAGCTCATAGCCAAATCAGAATATAGTGGTGCTCCGCTTGACGATTACCCTGCGATTGCAAAATGATGATTGAATGGGGAAAATCTGTTTTATGATGATCGGTTCCCTGCTTCGGGAACTGATTCTTCACATTACGATGATCAAAAACAGCTGATTGTCGGGTTTCAAAATGGCTGCCCGCTGTTTTCTGGACCTATTTCCGGAAGACAGCAACCGAAAATGGCTTCCCCTATGCAGGATCTTCGCTGGACGATGAGGTATTTTGCCCATTGGAATGCATTGAACCGGTTTTCAATGCATTTCAATGGGTTTTTTCTTTTGCTTGACGATGATATTGCTTAACAGCGTTTTTAACGGAACGGATTATCGTCGTCAAGCAGGGCACCACTGTAATGCTCCATGTCCCGCCCACTCTGTGGGCTATAGAAGCTAATGCATTTTGGACCTTTCACTCTGCCCCTCCTCCTCCTGCCTCAGCTGCCTTCATACTCCATCCTCTGCCATCTCCCTCTCGCCCAGTAGACCTCAAGAAGCCCAGACTACCAGCCTCTTCTCTCTCCAGGCAGGCAAGGTAAAGGAAGGGGAGGGCTTGACAGCCCCTGAGGTTGCTAAGGACAAGGTCCCTTGCTTGCCTTTGCTGCTGCTGGGAGTGTTAAGTCCAGGGACCTGGAAGGGGTGAAGGAAGGGGGAGGCGGCCTGTGCTGGTTTGATCTTGTGCGTCTTTCCTTGGGAAAAGTTGTAATGGAGTTTTTAGGAGGACTTATTCTCTGTCAAAGGTAAGCAGGATTGTAGGCCTGGAAGGAGAAATTTAGGAAAAGGGAAGGAAGGAGGGGGTGAATATTATTCTTGACTTAATACTCCCAGAATGTGGCTGTGGGTTTCGGGAAGTTGTGGCCTGCACATCCGGCCATGGATTTAGGAACTTTTTGATTTCATTTGCTTCACCATTAGCTGTGTAAGATCCTACGCAAGCGCCTGCAGAGCCAAATATTAGCTTTTGTTTATGTTATTTTAGGGTTTCTAACAGAGATGTCATCCTTCGCTTCAGATTGAGCACAAGGACTACATGGCCTTTACCACCCCTTTTTTGGTGGTCTGAAAAAGAACTTTTTCATCACTTGGATGATGAAGTGAGAAAAGCCAAGGGATAGACTTGTTAAAGCAGTCTTAAGCATGTTGATTGGAAGTAACGCACACCATATTCAGTGGAGCTTTCTTAGTTTACATTTATAAATGCAGTCTTAATTGCACAGGTGTCTGAAAATAGACTCCATTGGATGCAGTGGGCTTATTTCTTGACTAAATATGCACAAGGTTTTGCTGCATGTAATCCCATGCACATTATACTCAAAGTAAAACTTACTATGCATTGTGGGCCTTGTTGTATACCAGTGGTTCCCAGCCTTGGGTAACATAGGTGTTCTTGGACTGCAACTCCCAGATGCTTTCACCACTAGCTGGGCTGGCCAGGGTTTCTAGGCATTGTAGTTCAAGAACCCCTGGATTACCCAAGGTTGGGAAGTACTAGTCAAGGCCAGGCTTCCCCCCCTTCTCTCCCCCCACCCAAAGTATTGTATTGGGGAGCCGTGGCAAATGGCCAGTAAGTTGAGGGAGCCAGGAATCTAAAATATTTGGGAACTACTGGCTTAAAGCAATTTCTGGAGGAGTGGCTGTATCAACCTGTAGACTGGAAAAAAGATTGAAGACTCCATCAGGTTGATAAAGACTAACCACCACCACCACCACCACCACCACCACCACCACCACCACCACCACCACCACCAACAACAACAACAACAACAACAACAACAACAACAACAACAACAATAATAATAATAATAATAATAATAATAATAATAATAATAATAATAATAATAATAATAATAATAATAATAATAATAATAATGTTTTATTACAGTCATTGATCAGCAAAAGTAAGGAACATAAGACTAACAAGTTTTTAGCCAAACAAAAATTTTTACCACATAAAACTTGTTGGTTTTTAAGGTGCTATAAGTCTCTACATTGTTTCTCTTGATACAGTTTTAAGGCTTCCTTCTGTTGGCAGGGTGACAATTACAGGAAGATAAAACCACTTCCATTGTACAGTATAGATACATCATCAAATTTCACTTTGCATACTATCTATATACACTTTTGGATTGTTTACTGTTGTTGTTGTTGTTGTTGTTGTTGTTGTTGTTATTAATATTATTAATATTATTAATATTATTATTATTATTATTATTATTATTATTATTAAGAGTGAGTATGTCCTTTCTTTTAGTTATTACGTGGGGCCCTGGATGCTGCATGCATGTAAACTTCTTGTGCCGCCAAGAGTACCTCTTATACCAGAGCAAATGATGTACAAAATGTAAACAATCCCAGAATCAATCTTCAGCATCTCTGGTTCCTTCCTGTTCAGAAGATACCATAAGCAGAGCAGAAAGCAATACCTCACATTCCTGCCCGTACTTTTCGTTCATCAGATCAGACTTCGTGTAATTTTGGCAGAAAGAGGAAGCAGAGGGAAACTCCTATAGTGACAGGAATGAATGTTAAGCTTTTTTTAAAACACTGGGCAGCAATGGGGAAAATAATTCAATTGTTGTAGGCAAAGAAAATTAGAGAGATGAGTTTGGGAAATATTCATCTCCCCTCCCCCCAGCTTTTTCAGTTGGAGCCACACATGCACACACAAGCCCTTTGGAGAAACTACTGTGGAATACCCTTGAAATTAGTTCCTCCTTTGTTTGATTGGAAGTAACGCACACCATATTCAGTGGTGTGCGTTACTGATGCCTAGATTTCTCCTCATCTATAAATTGTGATAGATAAGCTCTTCCTAGATGGCTTAATAATGTTCTCAGGAAACCCTTGGAGGAAGACTTCAACACTTTCTTCAATCCAGACATTCTCTGAGAAAGTATGGGATGTTAGCACTCTAAAAGAGGGGGCCATGCTTATCCTTCCTGCCGGCCCCCAAGTTTCCTCAAGCAAACCTAACACTTATGAAGGATAAGAGGGCAAAGGTGGAAAGGAGACATTGGGCTCTTGTATTTAGTGAACCGGAGTGGGAAGATGAATAACTGTGCTTTATGGTGGTGATGAAAGTAAGCTCAGGAGTGGAGCATCTAGGCCTCAAGGATGAAGTATGTAAGATCTCTATCATTATACAGCATGAAGCAGAACATCATTGATCAAAAGGGCACATGTGATAAACATCAACCTTAGCTTCTAGTTTTCCTGGCTTTGTAGCACTTGTGCAAACATGATTTTTGTTCACATTGTGACAGGTTTTATTATCATTTTGTTTCTCTGTTTCTTTAAAACACAGAATTGTTCAAAATAGAATTAGCAATCCTAATACTCTCCCTGGAATGTTTGAATGGTAATCATTATTTCATTTCATGTTGCATAGTGTTTTTAAATAATAAATAAATGTAGTTAAGAATGTTAGCTATCTAGGACAAATAAATGGGAAGATTCCATGTGATGTTTAATACAGCTTCCCTTATGAGGCAACGTTACACTGTCTGAGGCTGTTTAACTTGGAAGGAAGGGTATTAAAAGAAGAGCTATATAAAATCATTCATGATGTGGGTAGAGTGAATAGGGAGATGCTTTTCTCTGCCTCTCTCCTAATATTAGAACCTAAGGTTATCCACCAGAACTGAATGGTGAAATGTTTGAAACATATAGAAAAAAGTGCTTCTTCATTGGCCAGATAAACTTAGTATGTCAAGACTTCTGACAGGGTCACCTAAAGATGAAATACCAAGGTAAGATGCATTCATTTTCTTCAGTAGTTACCAGGCACCACCAGTAGTAGAAGGAAACACTGTTGAATGATCTTTTTTAGGCAACAGCAGTGATATTCAAGCTAACTCTTATCAGTACTATGTAAAAAGTGGTGATGATAGACCAGGTCTGAATATCTATGCCTCGAAAAAAAAATCTATGATGAGACACTCTAAAATGAAACAAGGGATAGAATATTATCAGTCATGTTTAGCATTAATATTGCCGCATGGGACATCTATATACAGAACTTGAAACAAACAGCATTTTAATGTATTCTTGAAGGCTTTCATGGCCGGGATCCAATGGTGGTTGTAGGTTTTTTAGGCTGGAGCACAGACTGAGTTCTGAAGATGCCAGTGAAACGTTAGGAAGAAAAACCTCAAGAACACAGCCAAACAGCATTTTCTTGAAAAATGAAACCATCTCATTTCATAATGAAATTTGGTGTCAAGATGCTTCTCACAGAATAATAGAATAATGGAGTTGGAAGGGACCTATAAAGCCATGAAGACCAACCCCCTGCTCAGTGCAGGAATCCAAATCAAAGAGTATCTAACAAATGGAGGCTCACCACCTCCCAAGGTAATTGGTTCAATTGTTGTACTGCTCTAACAGTTACGAAGTTTTTCCTGATATTCAGCTGAAATCTGGCTTCTTATAACTTGAGCTCATTATTAGGTGTCCCATACTCTGAGATGATCAACTTGGTTTCCAGTTTTATTGCAGGTGTGTAGCAACTGGGCCACTTGATTGTTAAATTTTAGTTACCTGTTGCTTCAGATACTGGTTTATTATTCTGTTGTTCACTTTTATTGGGTTAGATTCAGACAAACTTAAACCTCATTGGCTGAAATCCTGTTGTATGAGTGTAATTGAGTGTCAGGTGTTGCTCAGTCACTAGCTCAATAGCTGCCTTCCTTATAGAGCCACTATGAATAAGGAGAGTAAAGAGGAATATTGTGAATGGGCCTTTTCAGGGGAAAGCCAGGAATGTTTTGTCACTGCCTACCTGGGCTGAAGAAATACAGAGTAATGGAAATAACTGCAGTCATCTACAACATCTGTGTCATGTTTGTTTTTCTACCCAACAAGCTATGCCCTCTTCAGGTGAAAGCTAGTTGTTCTGCTGGAAGTGAAGGTACAATAGCTTGAGCCCCACTCGTTCATGCTTGTAATTCATAAGGGAAGTTGAAGTGTAATGTACAGGGTGAGGGAGAGATGCTTCAGTGGAAGACAAAGAACACAAAACAGCAAGTTTTAATCCATGAAAACTCACACTAAACAAATTTGCTAGTCTTCAAGGTGCCATAATATTTTGTTTTTATTTTGTTTCTGTTTTTATTTTGATCAGAAATGGACTGTTTTTAAGTGTGTAGATTAGACATATTTTTTTTTTAAAAAACCAATCTAACAAACCATTTTGATTCAGCAACCAGTTTTAGAGTGTTCTATAAAGAATAAATTGCTTTCTGGATCAAAGTCCTTAAATTCCCCAGTGCTGTTAGGCCTGTATTTTCCATTCCTCTAAAGCTAATTTGTATCTGTGGAAGTAAGAATCCTAATTCTCCAACTCTAATCCTGTTTAGACCAACTCTTCTTATCTTGAACTGAGTTTGATGTGGAGATAAAAGTTTGGTTTGGAAGCTAGAGAAACTAAGGTCATATGCTCTCATCTTCCAAGAAGATTTACAAAAAGAAAAAGCCAAGAAAATGGCTGAATTTGTATGTGGTTGGTGGGCTCTGCTGAAAGGGTATTCCTCCATGGTTCCCATGTTGTTAAACATCTGTGTGAGTGGCTTTGATTAACAGCTAGTGGGGATGCTAGAGTGGCCCGGTGAGCCAGATAGGCGGGGTATAAATCAAATAAATAAATAAATAAATATGCTTAATAAATTTTAAAAGAAGTGTAGCTGATAGTAGTGAAATTAGAAGCAGTATCAAGATTTCTTTACAGGATGGAGAACTGGGGTACATCATGCACTTCAACAGGGAAAATGATGTAACATTCTATATTCACGTTGTTAACTGTTAAGTTCTAATTCTAATTATCGGTATATGTCTGTTGCTTATATTTATAGTATTGTGTTGTTTATGTAGTTATTATTTAAGGCTGTTATTATTGTTTTGTCTTGTCGTAAACCACCCAGAGCAGCCTTGTAGCTAGATGGGTGGTATACAAATTAAACAAACAAACAAATATTTTTGGTAGGAGAAAAAAAATCAAAGACACAAGTACAAGATGGCTGCCACTTGGCTTGATAGCAGTACATGAGATGTGATGAATTGTCATTATCTGAAAATTCTAAGCATAGGATTAATGAGTGTTATAGTACTGGGTATCCTTCAGTGGAACTGATTGGACTTGAAGTCCCTTTCCACTTTATGATTCTACAGTGAAATTATCTGACTATTATTTCAAAGATACTCTAAATAAGAACCAGTATGAACAATTTTAGAAGGCAAAGGCAGTGACAGATTTTATGTACTTGGGCTCCATGATCACTGCAGATGGTGACAGCAGCCACGAAATTAAAAGACACCTGCTTCTTGGGAGGAAAGTGATGACAAACCTAGACAGCATCTTAAAAAGCAGAGTCATCACCTTGCCAACAAAGGTCCGCATAGTCAAAGCTATGGTTTTTCCAGTAGTGATGTATGGAAGTGAGAGCTGGACTATAAAGAAGGCTGACTGCCAAAGAACTGATGCTTTTGAATTGTGGTGCTGGAGGAGACTCTGCAAGGAGATCGAACCTATCCATTCTGAAGGAAATCAACCCTGAGTGCTCACTGGAAGGACAGATCCTGAAGCTGAGGCTCCAATATTTTGGCCATCTCATGGGAAGAGAAGACACCCTGGAAAAGAACCTGATGTTGGGAAAGTGTGAAGGCAAGAGGAGAAGGGGACGTCAGAGGACAAGATGGTTGGACAGTGTCACTGAAGCTACCAACATGAATTTGACCAAACTCCGGGAGGCAGTGGAAGACAGGAGGGCCTGGCGTGCTCTGGTCCATGGGGTCACGAAGAGTCGGACACAACGACTAAACAACAACAACAATGAACAATTACTCACCAAGTTGTTTCTATTTTTAGACGTGGCGCACAGCTGTATCTGGTTCTTGATATGAGTGGCATCCAATGGACCTATCACATTTTAATTGAAGCTGCTAAGTTTTTTTATACAGTTCTGTACTGTTTTGTATTTTGCATGGTAATATTTTTTTTCTTTTTGATTGTTTTGTTCTAATTCATTTTTGTATGCTGTTCTCAAAGGACACATAGTCTATAGAGGGTGGGATAAAATGCTAACATGATATTCCATATAAATATGTTGCATTGCTGCCCCAATCTCATCCTGGTATCACTTGCATTTGGTCTCTTGAGGTGATCTTTCAGAAAAAATATTACCTCCTCCCCCTGCTGGTGGCTGATTTCAAACTACGGTATCTGATTCAAATAAATGCAATGAGCAGGGAGGCCAGTCTGAATTGGGTGCATGAAGAAAATACAGATTAGTAAAATAGTCCAGATGGCAAATGAACTAGAATTATTTATTTATTGATGGATGGATGGATGGATTGGATTGGATTGGATTGGATTGGATTGGATTTCTATCCCGCCCATCTAGACCAAAGGTTAGCCATTAGAAATCAAACTGCACAACATTTTTTTAAAAGGTGATATCATCTCAGGGGCAGTGCTGTTCAACTGAGTCACTGAGTCAATGCTGAACACACTGAAGTGCGAGTAATCAATGAGAAATAAAATATTTGCATGTGTGAGTTGACCCTTATAACCTAAGAGTGATATAGACCTCTTCCAATGAGCCATATTCTTCTGGATTCTTTTCTGGGCAGAATGGTATTAGAAGTCTTTTTACTATAAAAATAACTAAAAATGTTTCTGACAGCAATTTCTTTTTCTCCCAATAGCTGTCACCACTAGAACAGCTTATCTCAGCTATGGTGGTGTTAGATAAAAGTAATTTTCAGCATGCCAGGTTGGTGACATTAAAAATCATGAATCTTTTGAAAAGCTTTTTCCAGGAAATGTTTCCTGTTACACAGTGCTCCACATGCAAGATATAAATTAGGGTGGATTTGAATCAAATTAATTTAAATCATAATTGATTGATCAGATTGATTTAAATCACAATTAAGATTTTAAAAATAGATTTTTGACCATTTAAATCAAAACATTTATTTTTTAAAATTTAAATTGTGATTTAAATCAATTTTATTTTTATAAAATCACCGATTTTTATCCACCCTGATATAAATGGCTATGTTTTTCATTCTTATTGGGATAATTATAAAAGTTGCTTCTGTGGTATGTCCTTTAGCATCCATCCTGAAGTGGATAGTCAGTGGGACTTGCTCATAATTGTTCAGAACTCTTGCAACTGATAATCCAATCTAGTAATTTCCCATGTTTAGCTGTTTTTCTCATCAGCACTACAATGCTTGCTGATGAAAGAGCCAAGGCATAAATCTTTGCCTAATTACTGGACAGTTTCATTTTTCTGCTCAAGGGCAAATTCCTTTCTGTTACTGCCACAGATGCATATATGTGCTGAAGCTACTTATCAAAATGTCTAATCATAATCTGTTGCTGGACTTTGTTTTTATGTTGAGAACATTCTCTTCCTCCACAACACACCAATGGAAGGCATGAACTGCTGGTTATTGTTAGAAAAGCTTTTATATGTAAGGTCATCCATTTTGGTAACTCATTGGACTAATAGACCTAAAAAGATTACTTTAGTTCAGAAATAATGTAAACATAAACCTTTTAATGTAAGGAGAATGAGTTTACATTCTTTTAATCATTCTTCGTATAATCCAAATGTTTGAACCTCCTCATAGCTCTACCACGTTATAAATATATTATACAATAGGCTTACAAATTTATTATGTCTTCCATGATGGTGTTTATGTTTTCTTTCTCCCTAGTTTTCCACCCCCTTCCTTTAAAAAAAATAATCTTATACTGTTTTAAAGTTTTATGCTTCAATTGCTTGTTCAAGGCAGTCTAGATCAAATGTATTTTATTCTTTCATTCTTTTATGTTTTTAATTCAGATTTGGCTCCAAAGTAATATGCTTTTCATTTGTATTAACTTTTTGTTTCTTTTTCCTGTAGACTCTTCATTCAGCTTGTACTGATCTAGACTCTTAACAGATTATGTTACAATTTTTGCAAGTTTTACTGTATTCTCAAAAAGAATTGCTTTTTCTCCAGTAGACGATCGCATCTACGTCTCTAAACAGTCTATTTTTATGAGATACTATTCTCTGATAATTTTTCTTTATGTGCTTTTTGGAAAGATGGCATATAAGTTTTTTAAGTGGTTATGGAAATAAAGGGGTTAATTCTGATAGTTTCCAGATAAAGTAGATCTATTGAATTATTGGACTTATATATGTGTTCACTTATCTAAAGTACTATTGATTCTGTGGGTCTACTCTAATTGGGACAAATAGTAGGACTTGACTGAAAATCTTACAAAAAATTTCAAAACTGAATTTGAGAGTTCCAGTTGGATCCACTGATTAGGATAATCTAGTCATGGGCATTTGCTGAGCTCTTCTGTGAAGCATGTTAGGTAACCTTGATCCACAAGATCCTGTTCTGCTGGTTAAAAATTAAACAGTTACAAATATTTTCGTAAGTGTGTATATTTGTTTGTGCCCACATTTTTTGTAGTAGCTACAAATACATACATTTGCCTAGATACTACTAATTGCTCAAGTAAATAACCTGGATGGGTTGTTGGTTTGCCCAGAACCCCAATTAGGTGAACTGATAATGAACTCTTAGTATCACCAAATCATATGGCTCTTGTGGTTCTTCTGTGAAGTGTGTCATAACTGCACCTATGAAATCCTTTTCCGGTGGCTGAGAACTAAGTAGACCATTTTTCTCCCACTAAGCTCTGTCATCTCACTTT
This sequence comes from Pogona vitticeps, assembly GCF_051106095.1. Classification (NCBI taxonomy): domain Eukaryota; kingdom Metazoa; phylum Chordata; class Lepidosauria; order Squamata; family Agamidae; genus Pogona; species Pogona vitticeps. The sequence continues at coordinate 78,883,741 of NC_135788.1, read as the reverse complement.
CTTATGACATGAACAATTTATACTTATCAAAAATTTACTACTTATCAAAAATACATACAGTGGTGCCTCGCAAGGCAAATTTAATTCGTTCCGTGAGAAGCACTGTCTTGCGAAAAGCGGTTTCCTGTAGGAATGAATTGCAATGCATTCCTATGGGAACCTTGCAAGACAAATGAAATTTTTTCGTCTTCCAAGGCATCGGTCTCGGGGGGGGGAAGTCTTGCTAAGCATGGTCATAGAAGAAGCCGTCTTGCAAGGCACCATAGCGATCGCAAAAAACAATTGTCTTGCGGGTTTTTCGTCCTGTGAGGCATTTGTCTTGCGAGGCACCACTGTATTTCAGCAAGTTTCTTGAATCAGGATATTCTATGATGACAAAAAAAAAAAAAAACCACCACCACAAAAAATCCCTAGCTTCTCACGAGCTGAAAATACTGTTCTTTCAACTATAATAATTGGCAGGAATGTAACTGTGGAGTTGATATTCCACCCCACAAATGTCTAATAAGGAGCTTCATTTTCACATGTGTATAATTGAGTGCTGGGCGAGTAGCAGAATGAAGAGAGAAGCAAAGAGTATGGGAAAAAGTTGGGTTAAAGAGAGAGGTGTCATACTGGGATGTGATAGGCTGATGTCCTGATGTTAATACTTGGGTGGATTATATGTGGAATTCTGTCCCAGACAGTTCATGGAATGAATGAGTTTTTAACAAGAGTGAAAACAGGTGCATTCCCTAATATGAGGTACAACTAAAAGGCAATAAATCCTTGGCAAAATTAATTTCAACTAAAAAACAGGTTGCTTGAACTGTTGCCATACAACTCTGTTTCTGAGCTTTCTTGCTTACCAAGATCAAAGAACTTTCTCACCACTTGCCTATTGGCAATTACTGTTATTTAAGGATGATTGCATCTAGTGTACAGCATCAGTTCATATCTATGTCAATGGGAAGAAATCAGTAGTTAAATGAGAATTTTGTGATCCATGGTTACCTAAGCGTTTTGTATTTCAAGTGTGTTAAATGGCATCTTATTTCTTTTTCTCTCCTCCCTTACCCACTCCTTGACAGGATGACAAGGATTTGGTCCATGAATTTGTTGTGGCAGAAGGCCTTACTTGTTTAATAAAGGTGGGCGCTGAAGCAGATCAGAACTACCAGAATTATATCTTGAGAGGTATGGAAGTTTGATTTGGCAGCAATGTTTGCTGGGGTTCACAGTTTACTTCTTTTTGCTTGGACCCATTGCATTTAATAATGTTGCACATTTCTAAATCCTAACAATGTTCAATGGATTTGTCAGTAATTTCCTTAAAAATGAAGACCTTTTCCCTTGTAGCTTTCTGTCACTGAAAGGATAGAAATACTGTAATTACTGGAATAATGTCGTTATTACTTAATACTGAGTTTCTTCATTGATTTGTATAGGCAACTCTTGCTTCCATCCCTGGAAGCATTTTCAACATCTTCTTAGTGTGAATCGGGAAATTATCTACTCAGACACTGAAGTTATTGTCTCTGGGCATTTTGTGTTGTGTGCCTCTTCCTCCCTCTTTCCTTTCCAGCTGTTACATTCCACCTCACAACCACTCAATAGCGTCACTCTTCTTCTACACTGCTGTGTCCTTTTGGTTTGTTTGGGCAGAATGACACCTAAGAACTCCCCCCTTTTCCAAATTCTTTTCTACTTTAGCAATGGTTGGAAAGTGATCTCAGACTCTTATACAGCGGTGATGACATTTTGGCTACATAATGGTTGGCCTTCTCTCCTCAAGTTTGGAAGTGCAGTATATTGTTTTATACATACATACATACATGGACTCACACCCATACATCTATAACAGGACTAACTCTGGAAATGCCTTTGATTATTTTTTAAGCTGCATAAATCCAACATCATCTGCCATGTTATTCTGATTTTCATAGCTGTTCTAAGAAACCCCACATGCAAAAGCTCTCTGAGTCCAGGAAGCAAACCTCTGGATTATGGCTCTTGTGTCTTAAATTACAGCTCAGGTAAACTGTTATGGTGTTAACAGAGAATCCATAGTGAGATAAAATTTAAAATTAAATTTCATTCTTCCCATCCAACAACTGGCCATACTTAGTGCTAGCTAGTTTTCCTTGTGATTCTATAGCTAGAACCACAGCTTTGAAAACAGAACATAAGTTTCTGAGGTGGTAGCCATTTTAGCTGGCCAGTTTTTACAAAATAGTGGTTGCATCCAAAAAAAAAAGGCTGTGAAACTCATTGACAGAATTTCAACCCGCATCCTTTGCTGTTGGCTCATTCCAGACGTTCTTTATGAAATAGCTTATTTACAGAGTCTGTTAATAGCTATTTATAAAACAAAAAGCATATGATGTCACCTGAATACCACTTTTAGAACAGACATTTGTCCTTTTTTCATTCTGGGAAATCAGATTCCTGAAACAGCACAAGGCCGGGGATTGGGCAGAATGTCATCTGGTTTATGTTTGTCACCAGACGTGCAGCATTACAGAAAGGTACTTGGCTAATCAGAAGAACAAGGGATGAAGTTACAAAAATAAGCTGTAGAAGGAACTTGAAAGATTTATCTTGAAAAATCGCCAGTGGCTTCATTAGTCATCATTTGGGGATGAACGTTTATGCCCCCCCCCCAAGTAGAATAAATAAGATCACTTTCACCCCTAGCTGCTATTTGGTGACTGCCAGCAATTGGTGACCTCTTGCCTCTGCTCAAGCCTGCCTGTCTTACCTTTGATAAGTACTTAGGGAGATGTGAAAAGTGGAGGAAGAGAAGGATGAAACAGAAGAGGGAGGAACACTAGCCAGTTGTCACAGAAATAGTGTGCAAGACATCCAGCATGAGCAAATTTCAGCCTCTTCCATCCTTTCCAGCTAGTCTTGTCTTTTCATTTCTAGAAGAATGCGTCTCCCTGTGGGCATAGTCACACACATGACATGGATCTTGCTTGGCACTCAGCTGGTTGCAGGCTGCTGCTGTGTTTCATCCTGACACACACCTACTGAGTTGCTCACTACATATTAAGAGCCAGATAAGGCAGACAACTTCTAAGGACAATATAGAATCTGATCCATGGTTGGACTGACTGGGAATCTTGTGAGGAATGCTGGACTAAATATGTATTGATCCAGTTGAGCTAAGCAGGTCCTGTGTTCTTAAAGAATGTGTGTTTTCTGTGTTGAAGTTTAACTAATCTAAATTTGCAAACTGCATGCACAATGATTAACCACAGGAGCCCTCATTAAAGAAGTAGCTTGCAAAAGTCTGATATCAGTCCATCTCTCCACCACATATTTTGAATCAGAAACCCAGGAATATAGACTGGCTTCTTACTACCTGTGACAGCAGAGCAGTTTACTAGGTGAGAGAGCTGTTAGATTCCTTAGCCACCAATACTATCATTTACTATGCCAGAGGTGAAGTCCCAATGCAAGTTTTTGTTAGGTTTGGAGACACAAATAACCACTTTATTTTGCCCCATAAATTCTCAGAATTTTCAGGGGTTCTTTAGCCAGTGAAAGGTCTCACAGGTGATACAACTTGGTCATAGATTCAGAATAGATGGATAAGTTACCTTAACTTTTGCAGTGGTGTAGAACTCTTGTGTATTGCTTGTTACTTATGAAATGTTAAAATTAGTAATGAAAATAATTAGACATTCAGTTTTCCCCCTGTGTGATAATTTCTGCCACAAACTGAATGTTCTTGAACTATTTTGTTAGAAAAACCCATTGTTATGTCTGCTAATCTTGGCACTATGGACTTGTTAGACTTCTCTGTAGAATGTAAAATCTGTAGAATGCCATGAAATTACAGATTCCCCTTGTTTTGAAATCTGACAGGGACAGGAAGGCTTCCAATTGCTTTTTGTCTACATGAAAAGGAATCTGTCTGTAATTTTATGCCAGTGAAGCTTGCCATGAAATGTGACACTTGGGCTATGTACAGCCCATGAAAATAAGGAAGTGAACCATAGAATGAAAAAGTACATCCCTAACTAGGAAGCAAAAATTACTGTATAGTCCAAGACAACAGTCCCTTAGGGTCTTTAAAGGTATTTTGGCATTTATATGTTTTATTTGATTTAAATGTCAGTATCAGTTTGTAAAAGTTGCATGTTGCTGCACAGTATATGAAGATGTCTATGTATGCTATTGAAGACAGGGCATTTTGGAGACTGATCTTTCATAGGGTTGCCATGCATCAGTGGTGACCTGACAGCACATAACAACAACAATGTACGTTTTTGCAAAAGTACAGTATGTATATGAATATTGCTTCTCTTTAGTTACCCATTTAATACCATGATTGCTAAGCTTAATTCCTGGTAAAGGGAGAGCTTCATATAGAAATATGGCACAAGCAAAACACATGCACAGTCAAAAAAGCAAAGTGTGGTTGTTGTGGGTTTTTGGGGCTCTTTGGCCATGTTCTGGAGGTTGTTCTTCCTAACGTTTCGCCAGTCTCTGTGGCCGGCATCTTCAGAGGACAGCAACCTGTACTCTGGTTGTATATAAGCAGCAAAGTGTGCTGCTTATATATCACCTCGTAGTGCTTCAAGCACTCTCTGAGCGGTTTACAAGTTAATTATGCAGGCTACACATTGCCCCCCCCCCAGCAAGCTGGGTACTCATTATACCGACCTTGGAAGGATAGAAGGCTGAGTCAACCTTGAGCCAGCTACCTGGGATTGAACCCCAGGTCATGAGCACAGTTTTGGCTGCAGTACAGCGGTTTACCACTGCGCCACAATCAGTGGTTGTGCAAGACATTAATGTATAAAAGAGACTCAAACTAAGTTGTACAGATTAGTTTCACAGCTATGTGGGGGGTGAACATTTTGATGTAGGTTCAAAATAGCTTTAAAAGTCAAAACATCTTGTGAAGCAAAGTGAGCCACATGTACTTCTTCCCAATAACAATGGTTTTGGAAGTGGAGCAAGACAAGACAGATCGTAGCTTTGGGCCTCTTTCTTCTTTGGCCTTCCTCAGAGGGAAGGGTGAGCAGAGGAAGAGAGAGAAGTGGAGCACATGGCATTTGGAAGGCTCCCATTTCTTACACCTAATCTTTTGCTTCTCTGGCTAAGGTTGATGGGAACTGAATAACATCTGGAGGTCCATACATAGATTACTCACTTAAATCATTATAAGCGTAAGTAATCCACAGTCTATCCATAAGAAACACCATTATGAATCTTTGAAAATTTAAATTAAAATGCAGATAATTTTAAAAGTTGCCAGCAAAAAGTTGTTTCACAAGAAGCAGAAAGAGGAAAGAAGTGAGACCTTTGCAGGCTATGTAGGGAGGTCTAGGAGGCAGCTTGGCTTATGAACCAGAGGTTGTTCATCAGTGCTTTAGGACAGCGGTCCCCAACCTTTTTGGGTCCGCGGACCGGCTGAGCCTCCAAGGAAGGCAGGGCTCCCCCGCAGGTGCACTCTCTCTCTCAGGCGCATGCGCAAAGCGGTGGGGTAGCACCTGCCTGCCAGCGCAAGTGCTCCTCCACCCCTTCGTGCAGGAGCAGGGGCACTGCACGCCCACCCGCGCGTCTGCCCACCCATTCGCGTGGGCACTTGGGCACTCAGGCGCATGCGCAAAGGGGTGGGGGAGCACTCGCGCCAGCGCTGGCATGTGCACAGAGCAGCTGTGGGGAGGGGAGTGCATGCAGGGGCCCCAGGAGGTCTGTCTTCGTGGCCTGGTCCAGCTCAGGCCACGGACCGACACAGGGCCGCGGACCAGGGGTTGATGACTTCTGCTTTAGGAGGACTATCTGAGGATTTAATGGACAAAATGGAACTGTCTCTGTATGTCATTGGCAGTATGTATTCTTCACCACCTACTGTTGACATGGTTTCAACTGAACAGGAAGCTGAACATCTGGAGCTGGGGTTCTTTATCTTCTTCCAGCATACCTGGATATTCCTCTAAGACCACAGAGAGTATCCAGTCACATTGATCTTCTATAGTAGGGACATTTACTGTTCTCTCCCCAGTTGCTAGATATACAGTATAAGTGAGCTCAGTTCTCTGGGTTTTTGGGTCACTGTTCTCTTCGTAAGAGTGGTTCTGGCTTCCTCTCTCTGGTACACAGACTGTGCACTTTATGTTTCCCTCACTCTATCTGGCTACTTCTCTTCACTGCTAGTTAACAGCCGTGGCAAAACTTATCAGCTAGGTAGTGGTTCCTAACCTTGTGTCCCCAGATGTTCTTGGACTAAAAGTTCCAGAAGCCTGCACCACTAACTGTGTTGGCCAGGATTTCTGGGACTTGTAGTTCAAGAACATCTGGGACCCAAGGTTGGGAACCACTGATAGAACTATTGCTCCATTAAAGACTCTGATCTGAACAAGTTTGATATCAAATGATTTGCTAAATAACATTATGCAAGCAGAACTGGCAAGCAGAACTAGGGATCCAGTTACAGCCTCGTATTTCTACAAGTTATGTCATTAACCACTATCATGCCACACAGAGCTTTGACTACATAGAAATCTCTCTGATCAGTTGAGGCTTAAAACCAATATGTATAGAAGGAAGTGGAAGGAAGAGTGTATAGCCCAAGATTACGACAGCGGAGTAGCCTAAATGTGTATGCTTGATGTCAGAAAACCAAAAAATAAGCTATGACTTGTAAGGCATATCAGAAACAATTCAAAAATTATTTTACATGTCCAGAGCAAGTAAAATGAGGTCTATTGCCTAATAGACTTGGTGAAGTTACCATATTAAGCCATGGGTTTTCTTGATTATATGCAAATATCTTTATAAAAATTCAGACATGCCAAAAAATGTACCAGATGTTGCCCTACAGGCAAATTGAAAGGAGTAAGATATTGAATCTCAGAAGACAAGATTTAATCTGATTCCTACCAGCTAAAGCAAATGGTTCACCTAAATTCATTGTCACTGGGACATCGGTATCAATGGAATCATTGTCTAATTCCTTTTATCTCTGTTTTTACTGCTCAGATCCTCTACCCATAAAAAACATTCTTATGTTCAGATTAGAGATGGGAGTATTCGTATATGAAAACAAATACCCCCGCACAGGTGGACATAATGAGGGTCCAGCCCCCTGCGGCTGGACCCTGTCCACTCACCCGTTCACTGCTGCAGCCGGCTCCACGCTCCCTTCCAATCGCTTTGGAATTCGCGGTCGACTAGCCCCTCGTCAGCCTGGCAGGGAGACTAGTCTCCTCTCCTCCTGTCAGGAGTGGCTAGTTGACTGCGAGTTCCAGAGCAATTGAAAAGGAGCGCGGAGCCGGCTGCAGCAGTGGATGGGTGAGTGGATGGTCTGGTTCCAGGGGGCTGGATCCTCATTATGTCCACCTGTGTGAGGGTATTTGTGTATACGAATATGAATACCCCCATCTCTAGTTCAGATTGAGAACCTGATACTTATGAGTTTATCCTCTGCCCTGCTTTGTTTGTAAATCTGTCTACAGTCTAAAAGACAAAAACAAGAAAGTTGAAGTCTGTTGTTTCCAGAGTCATATGGGGACCCAGGTGTGTGTGAAAGGCAATGTGGGAAGCACATAAAGTTACACCTGTTTCAGACATAGAATGGGACTGTCCAGAATAAGCAGCCTCTCAAATCTATATCAGAAAAAAATGCAAAAATCTTCCATGAAACTGATATTCCATGTCTCGCATTCAGTTGCTAACTGAAGGTGCACTCTCTTGAATACGCTAGCTTGTGATTAATATTTATTGTTATTATCTGTTTTGATCATTAACAGGAAATCCAATTAATTTTATTATAAAAATACTGACAAGAGCTTGTGGGATTGTTGCATTCTTGCTCCTTTAGTACTCAAAGAGACAATTTATCTGCTCTAAAGACATGAATTCATTTAGAATGGTTTAGCATTCCCATATTATTTCTTTACCTTTTCTGGGCCATGAATCACACTTTTTTATTATTTGATCTGTTTTTGTTTGGTAAAGCATCATTTTCCTTGTGGGAGAAGTAAGAACCTCAGAGCACTATAATTTATTCATATTTTTTGTTTAGCCACGTCTATTGTTTCTCTGTTCTTGGCTCTTAGCCCAAATATAGGCAAGATGCCCTTTGTCTAGGTGCTAACACAAAGGTAATGTTCAGTCTGATCTTTTCCCTATCGACTTTGGCTACTTGTTTTTCCTTGTCTAGGCAGTTTGCTCCATCTTCTGTTTCCCATGTACTGTATGTTGCATGATATCTGACTTCATCTTTCCATTACCTGTGTTAGAAGCTGAAGGCAGTAGCAGGTAGAGGTGAATAAATGCAGAATTGTGATAAAATGTCATGGAATTTCGACCCACAAAAAACATTTGTATTAGTTGTAATTGTACCTAAACTGTTGTTCACTTAATCCTGTTGGTGTTAGACTAAGAACATTCATTACAAGGGTTTCACTTGTGTCTGCCCATCTGAATCACATTGTAAGAGATTATCTTTTATTTGATAGTCAATGTATTCTAATAGAACACAGCTAAAAGCAGTGAAAAGCTATTCTTACTGTTATTCAGTAACTAGATAAATAAAAACTCAAACCAACTTACTTCTTTTTTATTTTAAGAATTTCATCCTGTTTTCCAGCCAAAAGAGCTCTCAGATTGGTTTGTTTGAGATAAGTAAAAAAAAAACACACACACAATGATCCTGTTTACAATCTAAATAATATTACACAGAGAAGTGGAGGGAAAAGGAAGACAAGCAAACTCCTTCTCTACTTCTAGAATTAACATTGTTTTTTCTTGACTAGCAGGAACCAAAACATCAAACAGGGCACCTTGTGGACTAGGATGGGAACGGAGCTTCACCCCCAAATTTGCTGTGTTCATGAGCCACCCTCAGTCTCAGGGAAAGCCAGATCCTTTGAGTTAGTCTTTTAGCAGACTACTTCCCATCCCTCCATCTAAACATGATGAAAGAGAGAAACACAGGTGAACACAGAAGATCCATGTTCCTCTTACTTGTCCAAACGGATAATTGTTATTTCTGAGGCATTCTTTGAGAATGCAATGAAAGAATTTGGAAACAAATATAACAGCTTTTTCTGTGTTGTTTTTTTGTTAATCCTAACCCAAAAGTCCCATCCTTAGCAATTGAGGTCTAGTGACATGCCCAGGTCAATCCCATTTGAAATATCCTCTCCTAGGTTTCTTTATACAGTAATTTCTTTGCTTGTGGCATCCCATGTACTGATGGTCAGATTTCTGACTGAGCATATACAGCAGCTGTAGCTATGTGTCCTGGGTAGGTGGGGCTCGTTAGCCTTGGAAGGCAGCCCATCTAGGAGAAGGAAAACTCCAATTTCAAACCTCCACTGCCTTGTGGCTATATCTACCAATGGAAAAGTCTTCAGGAGTTAACCTCAAGGCAAAATCTGGAGCCGCAGCCCCGGACGCAGTTCGTGACTGTGTACAGTCACGCTCTGGCAACTCCTGCAATATCGCTGGAACCAGTTGAATTGGCTCTTCCCTTACCATTTGGACTACTTCAGTGATGTGGAGAGGGGGGATTTTCTGCTTGGGTAACAGTCTATCCTCCGTATTATTTTTACCCAGGCTTCATGCTCTGGAGAGGACACTCCAGCTTCACATACAGCATCAAAACAACACGGGAAGTAGCAGTTACCGGTTATAAGTCTTTGCTCGATTGGCGTAGAGCATGACACCAGGGGCTACTTGGGTGGGAGAGGTTATTGCACCTCATTAGGTATCTACTGTCAGCCTTAAGCTGGGCAGTCCCCAGCCAGTAAGGTGTTGCCTCTCCACGGTCTGTTAACCTCACAGGGTGTGTGGGGTTTAGGGTGAAAGCCAACAAGTAGATTGATAACCCTGCACCATGCAACAATCATAAGAAAACTTCTGCCCTAAAGTTGGGCACCTGGAATGTTCAGACAATGACCCCCGGCTTTTCTGATGACCTGCAGGAAATAGATGGTGTGCGCAAGACAGCTGTCATCAGCATGGAACTGAGTAGGTTGCAGATGGACATTGTTGCCCTGCAAAGGATGAGATTGCCAGACTCAAGATCTGTCAAAGAAAAGAACTTCTCATTCTTCTGGCAGGGAAAACCATTGAATGAGACCAGGGAATGTGGTGTTGGCTTTGCAGTTAGAAATACTCTGCTGAGATCCATTGTTCCACCTACTGCGAAGAGTGAAAGAATCCTGTTTCTGCAGCTCCACTCATCAGCAGGACTAGTCACCCTTATTAGTGCATATGAACCAACACTGTTGTCTACAGCAGAAATCAAAGACAAATTCTATGATGATCTGGCAGCTACTATCAAAAAAATCCCAGAGAGGGAGCCGCTGTTCATTTACCTCTATTCAGAGCATGTTACCATAGTATCTTGAGACTGAAGGATGCCTAGACAGGAATTAATCCTTAGACACATTAAACTGGGAGTGAGTTTTATTGGACCTGGTGGGGATTAGTTCTGATGAAGTAAACACACTGAGTTTTGTGCTGTTCCCACTAAAACTTTTGTTTTAGTGCCTCATTTGATTATTGTTAATCACTTACATAAATTTAATTAAATTTGTTTAATCATTGTGATGTTATTGTAACAGTTAGAAATATCTGATGTGAAAAGGAGTCTTATAAAATATTATATTTCCTTCATATAAGAAGTAGTAGGGAAATATTTCAAAAAATTTTGGCAAAGCAGGCAACAGACATTTGAAATTTAAGCCTCCATGAATAAACGAATGTTGTTCACCATATCTTAATCAGAAAAAGTTATAGGTGAGAATCCAGATACTGGAAGCTTCATCACACAAGTTACATTGGAAACATACAAATTTATGTTTTGTTCCGAAGTACAATGGTAGAGCTGCTTATTTGGATCCATCCTTGTCTTAGTTGGGGATGGGTCTGGGGATGGAAGCAATCTTGATCACTTTGGTAGATGATTTGGTACATGATCTAACAGGTGCTGAAGGTCTTCTCAGTGGCATTTGAGTGTCAACTCTGTCCTTCTAAAATATGTTGCTGATACAGTAATTAGGGGCGCTATATGGCAATCCCATTTAGTTTATCATTGTCAGAAGGTAGTCTCAGAAAGTTGTTTAAGTAGCAACAGACTGTGATAGCTTTTTCTTCAAGTATTCATTATTTTCTGTTAAAATTTGTCCTGTAAAATGGAGGAGATTTGATCAGTCCTGGAAGAAGCTTCTGTAAAGATTCTTCAGTAGCAGATGAAAATAGTCCAGCATCTCTTTTGAACATTGTTGTGGTTTCTTTGCATGGGCTTATTAAAGTGCCTGGCTGTTTTATGCCTATTGTGAGTGACAACCTGAAAGCTAGAGACTAATGTATTCCAGAACTTACCTAGAATTAGCCAGCTTTTATTGTTATAATAATGTATATGTGAATGCTCTGAATGCAGATTTCTAGCGGCCTTTGATTTATGTTCAATATTAATTTGAAAAATATGTGTGAGGCATACAATTTGTTTCATATTTTCTTTAAATACAAATTAAATCCTTTCCTCATGATCCAAAGAGTTCTACTACAAAAGAGCAGTTTGGTGACTTTATCTGATTCTCATCAAAGGGCATTTTTTGTACCGAAGAGAAGCAAAAATAATACTCACCAGGGACTTCTCTAATTTTTGCCGAATACCAGTTGTTCTGAATTATCTAATAATAATAAAAATGCTGCTCTGGGCTCCTTTGATGTGATTTAAATAGTCAGTGGATAGCTATGTGTGTCTGAAATGTTCTCTTCATTGTTCATTGACATAGAGATATGGGCCAAAAATAACAAAACAAATTTCAACAGAGCTGAGTATAAATTCTTCACTTAGGTAGGAGGAATCAGTTGCACACATATAGAAAGGGTGACACGTGCCTTAACAAGAGTGCAAACAAAAAGGATCTTGGTGCCTTGGGTGGTGGAGTCTGATTCATTAAGGGAAACGGCATTGTCTCCTCCAGGTTCAAACTACACTCCCCTGTCAGCCCACTTCTGTTTGCCCTCTTCCTTGTAAGGAATCCATGAGGTGGCACTGTCTGTTCAACAAAGAGCCAATGCATAGGAGAAGAGCAACGGGAGCATTTTCTTGTTACTTAGAAAAAGCCCACAAGGTGGCATTAGCTGTTCCAGAAAGATGGATTGTGCAGGAGAGGAGCAACAGGGACAGGAAGGAAGGGTCAGCAGGTGGATCAATGGATTGGATTCTTGTGGAGTCAGCTGGCCTAATAAGATCTGATCTTAAACCTTCAGGGCTTCTTTTAAATCAGTGAGTAGTCTTTTAGCCCTGAGCTATATTATAGTATAAGATTCATGCACCCAGCTGAAGGAAAGGCATGTTTGAAGATATAATGGAACGTTGTGTGAGTTTAGCCTGGTCTCCTAGATTGCAGAGCATACATTCGGTTAACATGATAAGCCCGAGGATTTTACCGAATTAGCAAATTGTAATGAGAACTCTGCAGGCTTCTTGAAAAAGCAATTTATGTGTGGGACACTGGCCAACAAGGAGTGGTAAGTGAGGACTAGATGAAGGAGTTTTTATCACAGCATTCCTGCAGAGAAGTTAGTGGAAACCTTCTGGACTTGCGATTACAAGAACAACTACGGCAACCTACCTAAGGTGAAAGAGGACAGCTGTAATGGCAAGAACTCTACATACTGTACTTCTAATTCTCTTCCACCAGCAGGCAAAAACCTTTTAAAATTGTGGCAGGCTTTTGATAATTGACCAGCTGTTAAGTAAGATTCTGGACAGGTTCTGCATATTGAATGTTTTTATCTATGTGCTTTTAGATTGTTTTTAAATCATTGTATCTATAGTGTAGATCATTTATTTGTGTCTTTAATAACTTTTTGTTTCCTCTGTACCTGTTTACCTGTTTTATTAATCTTATGTGAGGTACCTTGACTCCCTGTCTTGGAGAGAAGGTGCGATATGTAAAAATAATAATAATAGTAATTCTTTCAGAGAAACTGGCCATCCTTAGTGTAGCCATTCTTGACAGTACTAAAGCCAGACTAAAAAAATGTCTAGTAGTTATATCATAAGGGAAAAAATCCCCTGAAAATACTGTCTAAAAAAGCTGGGGATCCACAGAGATGTACTGGGAAATCCTTAGCTCTGTGTATGTTCTCCCTTTGTAGGAAGACACCAGAGTGCAAAATTCTAGAAACTAGGACTGAATCCAAACCCTTCTGAATGCACAACTCATGCAGTGGAAACCTTCATTCCCCCTCCCCCCCTTACCATTGCTCTGAGCAGTAGGTCACACTGCCCCTTCTTACTGCTGCTTACAATGACAGCAAAGCATGAGCATGGATACATAAAATTCAGTTTGGCCTCTTAAATTAATCTGATATGCACACCGCATTTGGTCCACAGTAGCTGTACCAGTGATGAGCAAAACTTTGGTTCTTCTAAACTATTTTGTGTAGTAGCAGCACTCTAGAAAAAAACTCATTGTCTTTTCCTACGATTCTGCTGTGGGTAGAATGAGCAATGACACTGGCTAAGGTCCAGTGTTGTATTCGGGTCAGTAACAGGAGGCCACAGAGCTGTCATCTTAGCACATGGAAGATCTCCAAGGGTGCATCTTGCTTTAACAAGGTCTGGAATTCAACTGAAGCCGTTTATGCCTCCTGGCCAACACTGCTTTTCACAGGCTCCATTTCCAAAAACAAGAATCCTTGAGAGCATAGAACTTTGGCTCAAAGCCTAATACTCTTTTTCTTCAAAAACCTGTGCTAGGCCCACCATCGGCCAGGAGATCTTTGTTTCCAGAGTGCATTCTCCAATTGTACAAATGCCTTTCAAACCCCTGTCAAGGTAAAGGTAAACTTTCCCCTTGACATTTAGTCCAGTCGTGTCCAACTCTAGGGGGCGGTGCTCATCCCCGTTTCCAAGCCATAGAGCCAGCGTTTGTGCAAAGATAGTTTCTGTGGTCACGTGGCTAGACACGGAACACTGTTACCTTCCCACCATAGTGGTACCTATTTATCTACTCCCATTTTTACATGCTTTCGAACTGCTAGGTTGGCAGGAGCTGGGACAAGTGACGGGAGCTCACTTTGTCACATGGATTTGATCTTACGACTGCTGGTCTTTGACCTTGCAGCACAGAGGCTTCTGCAGTTTAACCCGCAGCACCACCACGTGCCTGTCAAAGCCAGACATAAATATTCAGGATGAATGGTTGCTTTCTGTCTGTTACACTGCAGTCAATAAACCTGCAGATTTTCAATGCCACTTAATTGCCCAAATTAAAGTTGTTTTAGTATTGTTTGAGCAGTTTGATTCAAAAGGGGAAACAAAGCACTTCCTAATTCTTATATAAATTGTTTTACATACTACTGCTTGTTATTCAAGTTCTTAATAAATAGGAATACACAACATTTTCTTCCTCCCACTACACTTTTATCAGTTCCCAACTGCACAGGGTCCTCCCCACCAGCTGAACATATGCTAAAACATATAAGCATGCTGTGGGCATCAGTGCAGTAGGTAAAGGTGTCAAAAAGTCTCGGATGAGGGTGTACTCTCCACGTGCTAGACTAGGCTCATTGGTTGCCTGAAACTTGGGGAATTTGACACATAGATCTCAGTTCTTTCAAGCTCAGGACGTCAAGTTCTCCATTGATGCTTGGCCTGGTGTTTCCTTTAGTGGCACCACCAGTTCACCAATATCTTAGTCTGCATTCAAGCTGATGCCGAGCTCTTGCATCAGGCATCAGGGTGGAACTTTCAGTTTATGGCCAAGGTATGGAAGAGAGGGGAGAAATTTATTCTCTGGTACACACCAAAGCTGCTTTCCTTTAGCAGTTAACCGTCACTATAGAACTCACCCTATGGACAGAGCTTGGACTACAATGTGGTTGAATATCAGGTCAGCCAGCCCAGCTGCACGGGAAGAAGAAGGCCCTCTGGGAGCTGTAGCACTACAGTACAAATGGAAGTCCCCCTGTATGTCAAGATCATGTTCATTTAAAACAAATCCAGGACTCTTCTTCTAAAAGACAAGAACTATCTATCAATCTATTTACCCATCTATCCATTATACTTCAATTTTCATTTACAAATCAGTGGTAAGCTGGAGGTATTAAGAATGTACACTGTCGCTGAGATCAAGAAATCCCAGAACAGACACAGAGATTCATGGTGATACACAGCAAATGCAGTAGAGTTGGGTCCATTAAATCAGTGGGGATTTGGTGAGTCAACTGCTCTGAAAGTTGGCCACTATCGTAACTGGGATTAAATTTAGATTGTATTCGTATACAACTGCACTCTGTCTAGAAGAGTGACTCAAGATATTCAAAATGGCCATCTGTTATAATTTAAAAGCAGAAAGTGGTATTGTACCTTGTCTCATATACCAGACCATGTATATATAATACAACAAAAAATATAATAAGCAACTGCATTTAGCTAAGTTTCCTTATCTTCTTTATTTCCTTAGCTCTGGGACAAATTATGTTGTACGTGGATGGGATGAATGGTGTAATAAATCACAATGAAACCATCCAGTGGCTGTACACTCTCATTGGGTCAAAGGTAAGGAAACAACCATCTATTGAACATTTCATGGTGATTACACCATAGATTTTAAAATGAATTTGTGTGTGTGTGTGTGTGTGTGTGTGTTTAAATTTTATGTTTCAAAAGAAAAGTAAGATGGATGCCATTTTAGTGATCAACAGATTTCACTAGGCTGATTTTCCCTTGTGAGCAGAAAATTATGGAAGCAAAAAAGAGTGCTCCTACTTCTTATCTAGTGAAAATCATGGAACAGCATGTGCAGTCAGGCTACTGAAAAGAGCTTTCCTTCAATGACCTTCACAGTTTGTCACCTGGGACCCTGAAAGACTCATACTCATACATAAACCACATGTAATGGGGATTCTTCATCCAGGTTCTCTCTCTCTCTCTCTCTCTGAAATGAGGCAGGTACCAATTGGAGAGAGGGCTTGCGTGTTTATGGATTGTTTCAAATGTTTGTGGAATCCTCTGCTCAGAGATGCTCACCTGCTTTCCAACAGTAGTAGTTTAGAAGAGGTAGCCATGTTTGTCTGTCGTAGCAAATGAGACAACATTGAAAGGAAAAAACAGAAGACAAAGATACCTTTCACATTAAAATATAGCAGTCAGTCTTTAAGGTGCCACAATATTTTTGTCTTTGTTTTTTAAATTTTTCCTTTGTTTTTATCTGATATATTTTGCAACATAATGTCTTTTTGACACCAGACAACTCCCTTCTTACTTTCCCAGAGTTTTAAAAATCTATAATGGAAATTGGTTTGATTACTGCTACTTTTATCCAGCTGTTTTCTTGTGTGTGTGTTTTGTAAGCTGTCCATCTGTTTCTTCATGAGAGCATATTCATTCTCATGTTCCAGGGCCAGACATTTTAGTCCTCCAGAGGCATAAAGAATTCACATATTGATGTTTATTTAATTTTATTTATTTATTTTAAATATTTGACACTTCCAAAAAAAGGACCCACAGTGGTTTACATAATTAAAAACACAATATTAAAAGCTAAAAACTTTAAATTGTCAAATATTTAAAAATAATTAAATAAATATATTAAAGTTATTAGGCAAAAGCATGAACCTTAATATTTTAGTATCGTACAACATTGTTACCTGAGAAGCTGTAAACAGTTTTACCAAGTTTCAAGTTCTAGCACAGTTTTTTTCTTGTTCTTTTTCCAGACTAACTACCTGAAACAAAAAAACAAAAGTCTATTATTTTTTGCCAGTGATTTACCTTTTTTGTCCCAACCAATGTGCATCTCTGTGGAGTGGAGAGGAATGCCCCATGCCTCTGTGTGTGTAAACCTTGTTGCTGAGAAACAGCAGTTATTTACTCTGATTACCAGTAGTTTGGAGTCTTCAGTGGGTTTAAGAGGTGCAAAATGTGTACAGTGGTGCCTCACTTAGCGATGTTAATCCGTTCCAGAAAAAACATCGCTAAGTGATTTAATCGCTAAGCGATTTTAAAAAGCCCATAGGAACGTATTAAAATGCTCCCCCACGATCATCGCAAAGCGAATTTTAGCCATAGAGGACATCACTAAGCGATTGCTCCAGCGATGGCCAAAAGTCCATCGCTAAGCGAGGCACCACTGTATATAAAATCCCAACCCCA
Organism: Pogona vitticeps; assembly: GCF_051106095.1. Classification (NCBI taxonomy): domain Eukaryota; kingdom Metazoa; phylum Chordata; class Lepidosauria; order Squamata; family Agamidae; genus Pogona; species Pogona vitticeps. The sequence continues at coordinate 78,866,613 of NC_135788.1, read as the reverse complement.
ACATTGACACTAACTATACTGACACTAACTAACTATACAGTAGACTTCTCATGGGGTCAGAAAATGCTTCACAATTCACCTCATGGATGCAAGACAAGGAGTGGGTAGAAGTTAAGACACAGAAAGGATGCATCAGTGTGCCATGTTTTGAGGAAGGAGGAGGAAGTGAACTGTGCTGTCATTTTCCTTGCTTTGTGGGGGTGGAACAAACCTACTCAGGCCTTGCAAACTGTAGATTGTGGCTTCCTTTACGGAGTCAATCCATTCCATGTTACGTCTTCCTCTTTTCCTACCTTCAACTTTTCCTAACATAGCTATCTACTTCTTACCATATCTTCTTTCTTTTAACCTAAGATTTCATCTCTTTTGCAAGTGCTTATCTGTAGTCAGGATAGGTGTATGCCATAAGCTAGTTTGATGTCCTGGGGCACTGAGTTGTTGCCCGTATGTCCTTCCCATGGGCTGGTCATATGCATGAGGTTAATTGCTTTGTGAGCAGAATGCTGGTTTCTACAGAACCAGCGGGGCTCTTTTGTTCTAGAATCTAAAGTTTCTCCCCTTGTTCAGTCATTACTTACCTGGTTCTCAGCAATATGACTGGCCCTTCTCTGTTGCAAATTGCTTCATATGGAAAACAACCCATTTGAAGAGGAGAAGTGTCTTATTTGCATGGAAATACAATACATGGGCAAGAACTCAGGAAAATTTGGGTCCTTGCTCACATGAAGTGTTTGCACACAATCAGGAACCACACTTCAAATATGTTGCCTTTTGTGAAGAAAAGGCTATGATGAAGAGTGGGAGAGTCAAGTCATTTTTCTCTAAGCCTGTTTCCAAGACCAAGGTAAGCAATTACTGAATAGGGCTATAATAAACACTGAGTGATCAACACGAAAGTTTATCAGGGTTATACAGACTCAGCCTGTATTCAGAAACTGAAAGGTAGTCACAAAAAGAACTGGTACCACTCAAAGTTTCATCTTATTTTCCGGAAGACAGCACAGGGGCTCTGCCCCTTGTATGTGGGGTTCCAGCCTTAACCAGAAGCAAATGAGCAGCAACACTTGCTCAGTTGCATGCGCCCAATGCCGTGCTGCACGACTGCACAGCTTACAGGGAATGTTGGTACCAGTTAATGTTACTGATCAGTAATCACAATTATCACAGATTTATCAGGCCACAATAAATGAATTTGCTCCCAGGGGTACCAGGGGTGTTGTGTCACTTCCAACTTATGAACAACTCAATGAAACAACAAAATATAGGCTACCATAATTATAAATTTCCCCACAATACCCAATCCTCAACAAGGAATATCTTTACTGAATAAAGACAGCTCACGTTAACTTTACAATATTTTGTTCTCCAGTCCTTGGCTAGAGCAGAGACTGACTGTAATCTGCTGTGTTAAAGGCAAGGCTTCAATGATGGAATAACTGGAACATTGTTCTGGAATGAAAGAACCAGGATTCTTTTTTTTTTAATGCTTTAATGGGTTGTTGCTGTTATGTACAGTCAAGGCAGAACTGACTCATAGGGTCCTTAGTAGGAGTTTCAAGGCTATGTATTTAAGGTGTGTTTTTATCAGTTTTGTCCGCACACACGTGAGTTTCTGAGCAGAGCCAGAAAAGCAAACCCAGGTCTCCTGAGTCCTATTCATTACTCTGTCCAGTACACCATACTGGGTAAATCGTGCTTAAATGGTACCTTGCCTTATATCAAAACAACTGGTGCTAATGGTGTTTGCCAGTTCTTACTTACAGGTGTCTCTCTGCTTGCTGTTCCTTTATGCCATTTTCAGCAACATCTGTATTCGCAAAAACAATTCCCTGTGCTAGCATGCAATATTGAAGCCATTCAAATGATGTCAGTAAAGTAATCCAATGGTATGAGCACACCACTATAGTACATTTAGGATAGTAAATACAAATAACACTTTAAAATTTACTTAAAGTGTTATTTGTTGTTTTTATCATGCTGTGAACCGCCCAGAGTGGCCTTGTAGCCAGATGGATGGTATAAAAATTGAATAAATATATGAATGAATGAACCGCAGGTAATTAGCTCACAGAAGTTTTGGAACATGCCTTGTGTGTTTACAGTGATATTTAAATCTTACAAAGCACCTGAATCAACTTTTCTCCTCTCATATCTTCCCTGAGCCCTTTCTTCATGTTCATGCGCATGGCTCCCTCTATGTACAATTCAAAGAACTGATCTTGTTATGAATTTTGCCCTGATACAGACACACACAACTCAAATCTGAAGGGGGAGTTCCATTTGTGGTCTCTTCCAGAAGATCCAAAATAGGAACTACCATAAATAGGAGCTGTTAAACTGTTACATGTTAAGGGGTATGTGTGTGTGTGTGTGTGTGTGTGTGTGTGTGTGTGTGTGTGTGTGTTTCTAGAGTAATTGCTGCTGGTTTTAATATCTCTATTTTTATTTTTGTTTTCTATTTTACGAGTTGTAACCCGCCCAGAGTAGTTTTGTGACATAAATGGGAGCAGGATACAAACTGAATGAATGAATTAACAAACAAACAAACCCATTTATGTATTCTCAGAGGCTTTCATGGCCAGGATCCGATGGTTTTTGTTGGTTTTTCGGGCTGTTTGGCCGTCTTCTGGAGGTTTTTCTTCCTAGCATTTTGACAGTATTTGTGGCCGGCATCTTCGAGGACAGGAGATAGAAATCAGTCTGTGTTCTGGTGTTTTGTATTAACTTTCCCGTCCTGACCTTCAAATATATTATTAGGTTTGCTTTGCCTCCTGCTCCCATTTTAAGAAAAGAGCTCATACCAAAGAAACTGAGAAATCATTTCCCCAACTCCCCTTTTTGAACACTTCCATATCTCCTACTCAAGAAGTGTGAAAGTAAGAAATATGAATCAAGCATAGATGAGGCTCCAGAAATCTTGAATATGTTTTTCTCCATTAAGGAACATAGATGATCCAAAGGAAGTATTTGTAAGGCAGAAAGTTTGGTAGATGGAGTGCTGGGTTTTTTAATTCCCCTTTTCTGCTGCACAAAACCATCCCACAGCACCACCTAGCAGAATAAATCAAGAATAGCAGAATTAATTGTACAATTGGGAATGAAACAACTTGGGAGTTAAAATGCTCTAAACAATATAATTTTGTACCTGGCAATACATGGCAAATCAATAATGAAACAAATTGGATATGATACGTTACCATGGGGGCCAAAGAATATGCATCTGACCCTTAATGACAAGTTTTATCAGCTAGTCATGTGATGAACATGGTGCCCTCCAGGTTCCTACCTTTTGCTGCTTTCTCCCAGTGAAGGGACTCAGGGTAGCTCACACATAAACTGAAACAAATGGAAATTTAAGAAAAGAAAATGAATAGTCCATTAACAAGCAGCTAAACATAGTAACATTAAAACATTTATCTGAAAACATTTCAAAAACTGTTAGAAATAAAGATATTAGAAATGATTTTTAAAAAACAATCATGTAACATTCAACTTCTGTTAAAACTTTCTGAGCTTTTTCAGCCTTCATAACTGGATTGTTCTTTTTTTTTAATACGTTATCTTTGTAACATTGGTAGCTTATTTTTGTAACAGTTGTGCATGAAAAGCTAGAAGAATGAACATGACATTTTTTTACTGACCCTCGTACACCTATTCTGAAACCCACTGGACTAGATCATCTCAGGAGAGGCTGCTATACTTGTAAATTTGATCCAGTTGGGCCCAGAAATAAATACAGTGGTGCCTCGACTTCTGAACTTAATCCGTTCCAGAAGATGGCTGTAACTTGAAATGGCCGTAAATCAATGTCCCCATGAAACAACTTTTTAAGGGGGGAGGTATGTTGCGAACAGCCCTGCCCTCACCTGTCCATCACAGCCGAACAGTGGAGCAGGAGCCAATGAGAGGGCGGAAGGTGGAGCCAAGGGGGGAGGGGGCTGAATATAAAGGCTGATGTATGGGGTATGGAGGGAGTTTCTGATAGTGAGAGACAATGTGAAACTTAAAAATGTACTAAGAGTTAGCGGTCTGTAAGAACACTGAATGGAACTGAGAGTTAATAGAGTTCTAAAGTTAAAGTGGAATTGACTTAAATACAAGTGATTAGCAACCCGTGATTTACTTATTGATTAATAATACTATTATTAATCTTCAAAATCAACATCAGCTATCCTCTAACCTACCTCCTATAGTGCCTAATTGCAAAATAAACCATTGAGTTGTTTTTAGAGTTCAAACCTTAATGCCCATTGCTTCCACTTAAATTTCTGGTTGGGATAACAGAATATGATCAATACCTCGCAGCTTTAATGCCTATGTGTATGCAAGGGCATAGGTGTGCAATGCCTATAGTCATAATTGCTGTTATTATTGTCGTCATCGTCATCATGACGGCCAAGGGTAACCTTTTTCAAATGCTGGTCAGCTTTTTGGATTACATCTTCCATTAGTGCCATTAAGGATGCTGAGAGTCCAAATTATCTGAAAGACACTAAATTGGGAAGGCTGGAGTTCATACTACAGAAGATGGGTTACAAGTCATAGAGTGCATAGGGGATATCCCCCATTAAATCTTGGAATCCTTATGTAAAATAAAAATTTAAAAACACATTACACATGCAAGATCTCAGGCTCAGTTGATGATATCTGCAGTTAAAAGATTTTGGACAGCATGATTGGGAAGGTCACTAGGCTAACTAGCCAGTGTTCTGATTCTTTTAAGGAAGATTCATATGTACAACTGCTTTGAAATCCTGATTGATAACTGATTTATGATCCTTATTTTAATAACCAGGATCATAATTTGTATATATCAAGAAGGGATACTTAATACAGCTTTTCTCCACTCACATGGCATCATACAGGAGCAGTTTGGATTCATTAAGAGTTTCTGCAAATGTTACAGCCTGATGAGTAAAAGTTCCTTTTTTCCCTTGCAGTTTCGCCTGGTTGTAAAGACAGCTCTGAAACTGCTCCTGGTTTTTGTGGAGTACACTGAATCCAATGCACCACTTCTCATACAAGCAGTGTCTATAGTAGATAAGAAGAGAGGTGAGTAGATATTGTGGTATCTAGCTGTGGTTATGTTTTGAAGAAAAGGATTATGGATTTGTTGTTTTCCTGTCACAACTCTGCTCTACAAAACCAGCCTGGTGTCTACTTCAGGTGTTATACTTTGTATGTAGGAAAAGATTCCCAGCTGCAAGTAAAACACTTGCATGCCACCTACAAGTTATTCTGTTTCATTGGGGCTCTATTTAAAAGACAACCCCTTGCTCCCTATCAGTTGTGGCTGGGAATCAGTGTTTGGTGGCACTAAAATGGGCACCCCAAAAGGAGAGTCTGGGAGTTGCATTTTATGGAATATTATTTTGTGATTGTATTTGGTAAGCTGCCTTGATTTTATTTGCCACAAAAGATTTTTAAAACGTTGGTGTTTATGTTTTCGAAATGGATGCATGCATTAAATAAATACTGTTTATTTGACTATTCTACTCTTTTCTAGTGCCTGAAACTGGGGAAAGGATTACAGTAAAATGGAATATTCCAAAGAACTGTTTCCTTCAAGGGCTAAGTTATATGGGTAGAATACACTTCCACCCCCGTCTCCCAATAGTGTGCTAAGAATAAGAAAGTTCTCCTCTAAAGTCAGAGAGGAGTATATTGTGTGATAAACGCTTTTGATTTCTGCAGCCAAACGGTCTAAGTTCTGTATCCAGATAAGGTTAAATATGTAATGTATATTTGTTGTTTGTTAAATATGCAGCCTTGTATTGGGATTGAGGCCAGGATGGCACCCCCTACCCCAATTTTATGTTGCTTTGAGAAGGATGTAACTGTTTGTAACAGTTGCACTGCCCTTACTGTGGCAAATACATGTGAGTGGGTTTATGTGCAGTTTTCATCCATGGCTGGAGCACGGTGGGAAAGCGGCCTCCCCCCACTCTCCATGTGCCAAAGTTGCATTCTACGGTACATGTTTCATTTAATATGAGCACAATCCAGACTTTAAATGTCATTGTGAATTTAATGTGACCTATACTTTGGTCCTTAATGACCCACTCCTCAGACTTTTTCCACACACCATCAAGGAAAACTGTTGGGGTCAGAAGTGTGCTTTAGCGGGGGGGGGGGGGAGGCATGAAGGATGTGTTCAATGTTATGCCAGATCCTACACTTACCCCTTAGGTCATGCTCCCACTAAATATATCTACTGCTTGTAGTGGCTCTTAACTCTTCCATGTAGTTGTTTTCTGGAAAAAGAGTTGTGAGGCAGAAGGCAACACAAAGCTTTCATCTCCTGGAGCAGAGCCTGAATTAAAAGTTTGGATCTGAGGTAGGTGAGGATTCAGGGAGATGTCCCCAGAAAATGGAAGCTAGAAAACAGTGAAGCGAGCCTGCCCAACATTTCTTCCGTGAAGTTCCCTTCCCCCACCCCAAAGGACACTGATTTTGTGCCCCTAACAATCTTTTGTCTCTGCAAAGCATTTGCAATGATCAAAGCTTTTGATCTCAGACATCCAGAAATTAAAAAGAAAAGATAAAATCTCTTTGTGGCCGTTGTGCTGTTTTATTGAATTTTCGTCAAGCTGTCTTGAGGGTTTTCATTTTTAAAAAAAGCATGAAAAGTTTGTAAAGGACAAACAGTAGCAAGCAATAGTTTTGTTTTAACTAACAGGACAGAGTACTCAAAATATATTTAAATCCCCTACAGCAAGGTAATAGGCAAGAAGATACTGTAAAAACATGGACTGTTTGAACTACATTTCTGTTTTGAATTAACATGCCTAAACCATCAAATAGAGTACACTAGAAATACAGCATGCCGCTGGTTGTTCATAAAATTCCAAATGCTGTGATATTTTTTTTGCATGCAGTCATAGAATTCCCACAGTCTTCTGAAGCCACCAATGTTTGCAACATGTTCAAAGCACCAGCTGTTTGCATGCTATCACGTGCTATTAAACAAGAGGAAAGGAAGAATGCTCAGCTGCTGTTTGTGCACTTCCACATATTTTCATTAGAGAGACCTTGGATATGCACTACACTGTACTAAATTAATAATAAAAGAGCTGAAATGTATTTATTTAATTAATTTATTTATATTCTCCTTTTCTGCCCCTTAAAGAAGCTAACAGCACTAAAGTAAAAGCAGATTAAATTGCTGATTTCATAGAGTTGTAGGCCCAAAATGTAACTTTTCCAAACTTTGGAGGAATTTGTTCAGGGAGGGTTTTTAAATAGATGATACACCAACACCTTTTACTCATGATGGAAGTATGCCTTGTTACAAAGGTACACTCACGACTGTCCTTACCAAATTGATCAGTGCGTTCCTGGAAGTTTTTAAAACCAGGAAAGATAGTAGTCGAGGATAAACATGGTAGGTCTTATCTTTAATCTTACCAAAGATCCTGTCCAAATCCAGTGTATATAAGTATCTGTTACAGCTGGAGAAGCAAACACCAAAGGTGCACCCATGAGATCTGTATCAACTGCGACATTCAAATCAGAATAGATGCAAACTGTAATATCCAGAAAGTGTTGTGCGAACCTGGGACAACATGCTTTCAATTGATCTATACTTTTAAAGCATAATAGGAACAAAGCATAAGATGATTCTGCCTACATGAGAAAGTTCTGCTGGATAAGTGGAGATACAGCAGTGACAGAGAACAGTTTCCTCACTACTGCCACAGAGTATGCCCTCAAATGAGTTCTCCCACTATATGCAGCAGGATTTTCATGTTTTCTGTCAGTATCACTCTACTGTTGTAAGCCGCCCAGAGACCTCTGGGTAGAGTGTGCGCCGTATGTATAAATAAATAAGTAAGTAAGTAAGTAAGTAAGTAAGTAAGTAAGTAAGTAAGTAAGTAAGTAAGTAAGTAAATAAATAAATAAATAAATAAATAAATAAATAAATAAATAAATAAATAAATAAATAAATAAATAAATAAATAAATAAATGCTGGCTGTCCCATTCATTATTGACACAACTACAGGAGGCAGTGGAAGATAGGAGGGCCTGGCGTGCTCTGCTCCATGGGGTCACGAAGAATCGGACACGACTGAACGACTAGACGTGACGACGTCCCATTCATTTCATCAGCCCAGCTCCATTAAAAAAGTGTTTAAGAGTTGGATCAGGACCTGAAACGTGTGGGTTTTGTTTACCTGGACTTTCATAAATCATGAAATGTCCTTCAGCCAGTCATTTTTTGTTAGCCTGATCTACTTCAAGGGCTTGATGCTTTGAGAATAAAAGTGAGGACAAGAAGGAGGAGAGCCATGCCCAACATCTTGAGCTTGTTGGAATTAACATATGCTATACAGTGGACCCTCTACTTACGGAATTAATCCGTATTGGAATGGTGGCTGCAAGTCGAAAAGTCTGTAAGTCGAATCTCCATTGACCTACAATGCACTGAAAATCGATTAATCCCATAACCAGTGGGTTTTATTCTATTTTTATTCCATTTTGGTTTTTTTCTGGTCTGTAAGTCGATTCTCTGGCTGCAAGTCGAATCTAAATTTTGCAGCCAGAGAAGTCTGTAACTCGAAAAGTCTGTAAGTCGAGGGTCCACTGTAAATGTAACCCATGAAGAAATAACTAATAAATGTTCAGTGGACATTTACCAAAAATAATGTCAACTGTCTGGACCTGCTTCAGAAGTCAAGTAGGGCTTCAGCAGACCTCTTTAGAGCAGGAAAATTCCTAGGAGCTGTGAGATAAACCATTCAGATGCATTAGCTTTCTGTGAAGCCTGATATTGCAAGTGTGAACAGCTTCAGGTTGCTGTAGTTGCCATGTGGGCCATGAACTTCTGAGCTGGTCCTAATAGGCCACTCTCTCAATATGACAAGTGGAGAAAACCCAGCACCACCACTGAGAGTGCCCCAGCTAGCTCAAAAGGGGAGAGAGACTCTTGGTCAATGGTGGAGGCAATACACTATGAAAATCTCAATTCCATTCTGTACCTACTCCTTCAGATACGCACATACAGTGGTGCCTCGCATAGCGAGGTTAATTGGTTCCAAAAAAAACATCGCTATGGGAAAACATCGTTAAGTGAAACGTGTTTTCCCATAGAGATGCATTGAAAACCAGATAATCCGTTCCAATAGGAACGGATTATCCGGTTTTCTCCCCCACTATCGGGCGCAGCCCTTTGGGAGAAGCCTCGGGGGAGGGGGGGAAGACGGCATCGGCTCCTGCCTTCTCCCCCACCACCTGGCTTCTCCCAAAGGGCTGCCCTGACTGTGCTTGCAGCAGCGGAAGAGGTGCCCGGTGCTGCAAGCACAGTCGGCCATGCCTCCCACCCTTCCCACCCTTCTCAAGCCGCAGGAGGTGGGTGGTGGGTGGGAGGCATAGCCGGACTCCTTGGCAGGCACCGCGGCTCAGATCGGATCGGAGCCGCGGTGCCTGGCGAGGAGTCCGGCCATGCCTCCCACCCTTCTCAAGCCGAAGGGGGTGGGGGTGGGGGTGGGAGGCATGGCCGGACTCCTTGGCAGGCACCGTGGCTCAGATCGGATCGGAGCCGCGGTGCCTGGCGAGGAGTCCGGCCATGCCTCCCACCCTTCTCAAGCCGAAGGGGGTGGGGGTGGGGGTGGGAGGCATGGCCGGACTCCTTGGCAGGCACCGCGGCTCAGATCGGATCGGAGCCGCGGTGCCTGGCGAGGAGTCCGGCCATGCCTCCCACCCTTCTCAAGCCGAAGGGGGTGGGGGTGGGGGTGGGAGGCATAGCCGGACTCCTTGGCAGGCACCGCGGCTCAGATCGGATCGGAGCCGCGGTGCCTGGCGAGGAGTCCGGCCATGCCTCCCACCCTTCTCAAGCCGAAGGGGGTGGGGGTGGGGGTGGGAGGCATGGCCGGACTCCTTGGCAGGCACCGCGGCTCAGATCGGATCGGAGCCGCGGTGCCTGGCGAGGAGTCCGGCCATGCCTCCCACCCTTCTCAAGCCGAAGGGGGTGGGGGTGGGAGGCATGGCCGGACTCCTTGGCAGGCACCGCGGCTCAGATCGGATCGGAGCCGCGGTGCCTGGCGAGGAGTCCGGCCATGCCTCCCACCCTTCTCAAGCCGAAGGGGGTGGGGGTGGGGGTGGGAGGCATGGCCGGACTCCTTGGCAGGCACCGCGGCTCAGATCGGATCGGAGCCGCGGTGCCTGGCGAGGAGTCCGGCCATGCCTCCCACCCTTCTCAAGCCGAAGGGGGTGGGGGTGGGGGTGGGAGGCATGGCCGGACTCCTTGGCAGGCACCGCGGCTCAGATCGGATCGGAGCCGCGGTGCCTGGTGAGGAGTCCGGCCATGCCTCCCACCCTTCTCAAGCCGAAGGGGGTGGGGGTGGGGGTGGGAGGCATGGCCGGACTCCTTGGCAGGCACCGCGGCTCAGATCGGATCGGAGCCGCGGTGCCTGGCGAGGAGTCCTGCCATGCCTCCCACCCTTCTCAAGCCGAAGGGGGTGGGGGTGGGGGTGGGAGGCATGGCCGGACTCCTTGGCAGGCACCGCGGCTCAGATCGGATCGGAGCCGCGGTGCCTGGCGAGGAATCCGGCCATGCCTCCCACCCTTCTCAAGCCGAAGGGGGTGGGGGTGGGGGTGGGAGGCATGGCCGGACTCCTTGGCAGGCACCGCGGCTCAGATCGGATCGGAGCCGCGGTGCCTGGCGAGGAGTCCGGCCATGCCTCCCACCCTTCTCAAGCCGAAGGGGGTGGGGGTGGGGGTGGGAGGCATGGCCGGACTCCTTGGCAGGCACCGCGGCTCAGATCGGATCGGAGCCGCGGTGCCTGGCGAGGAGTCCGGCCATGCCTCCCACCCTCCTCAGGCCGCGGGGGGAGGGTGGTGGGATCCATCCGGATCCCCCCACCCTCTCCCCGCGGCTTTGATCCGGCCCCCGGCCGGTTCCCCTTGCTTGGTCTGATCTGACCATGCAAGGGGAACCGGCGGGGGGGCGGATCCATGCTCCTACCGCCACCGCCGCTGCTTGGATTCTCCCCCCGGCCGGCTTTCCCTTCCATGGTCGGACTCTCTGGAGTCCAGCCATGGATGGGGTAACCGGCCGGGGGGAGAATCCAAGCTCCTACCGCCGCCGCCGCTGCTTGGATCCGGCCCCCGGCCGGTTTCCCTTGCACGGTCGGATCAGACCATGCAAGGTGAACCGGCCGGGGGCCATATCCAAGCAGCGGCGGCAGCGGTAGGAGCTTAGATCCGGCCCCCAGCCGGATCCAAGCTCCTACCGCCGCCGCTGCTTGGATTCTCCCCCCGGCCGGCTTTCCCCTCCATGGTCGGACTCTCTGGAGTCCAGCCATGGATGGGGTAACCGGCCGGGGGGAGAATCCAAGCTCCTACCGCCGCCGCCGCTTGGATCCGGCCCCCGGTCGGTTCCCCTTGCTTGGTCTGATCTGACCATGCAAGGGGAACTGGCCGGGGGGCGAATCCAAGCGGCGGCGGCGGTAGGGGCTTTGATCCGGCCCCCGGCCGGTTCCCCTTGCTTGGTCTGATCTGACCATGCAAGGGGAACCGGCGGGGGGCCGGATCCATGCCCCTACCGCCGCCGCCGCTGCTTGGATTCTCCCCCCGGCCGGCTTTCCCTTCCATGGTCGGACTCTCTGGAGTCCAGCCATGGATGGGGTAACCGGCCGGGGGGAGAATCCAAGCTCCTACCGCTGCCGCCGCCGCTTGGATCCGGCCCCCGGCCGGTTCCCCTTGCACGGTCGGATCCGACCATGCAAGGGGAACCGGCCGGGGGGAGGTTCCAAGTGGCGGCGGTGGCAGTGGAGCTTGGATCCGCCTCCCGGCCGGTTACCCCGTTCATGGCCGGACTCCTGAGAGTCCGACCATGGAAGGGGAACCGGCCGGGGGACAGATCCTAGCCCCGGATGCCTGATAGGCATCCGGACCCCTGCCGCCGCGGCTTGGATCCGCGTTGCGGCCGGCTACCCCATCCATGGTCGGACTCCTGAGAGTCCGACCATGGCGGGGGTAGCCGGCCGCGGGGCGGATACAAGCGGCGGCGGCGGGGGTCCGGATGCCTTTTAGGCATCCGAAGGGGAATCGCGGCGGTGGCCTCGGAAGGACCCTTCGGAAGGGTCCTTCCGAGGCTACCGCCGGCATTTTCCCCCAGCTGAGCAGCGGGGCTCCCGCTCAGCTAGGGGAAAATGCCCCCTCCGAAGGGGAATCCCGGCGGTGGCCTTGGAACGACCCTTCGGAAGGGTCCTTCCGAGGCTACCGCCGGCATTTTCCCCCAGCTGAGCAGCGGGAGCGGTCCTTTGGAGGCTCCCGCCACTCAGCTGGGGGAAAATGGGGCCCATGGGGAAAACATCGCAAAGCGATTTTTCCCCATAGGCAACATCGCAAAGCGATGGCAAAAGAGATTGCTTTTTTGCCATCGCTATGCGAATTCATCGTTAACCGGGGCACTCGTTAAACGAGGCACCACTGTACAAAACTGGGGAACTATAGGATGGTGTACCTAGGCAAGGGGATGGTGTCATCAAGGATCACTCCAAGGCTACTCCCCAGGTCTTGCAAACTATGACACTGAGATCCCAAGCTGGGAGACTCCTTTCCTCTGGTTGTTGTGGGTTTTTCAGGCTTCTTGGCCATGTTCTGAAGGTGGTTCTTCCTAATGTTTCGCCAGTCTCTGTGGCCAGCATCTTCAGAGGACAGCAAACTGTGCTCTGGGTAGGCTTGAGAATGGAGTATTTATGGCTGTGAGAAAGCTAGTTTGTGAGATAGGCTATCGTCCTAATCAGGAGATGGTTGATTAGTGTGTTTTGTTGTGGGTGTATTGTTTTGATAAGGAGGGGAGATTATCTGTCCCTGTGGTTGATGGGTGTCATTAGCTGGTCTTTTGTGTGTAGTAATCCCCTGACCTTGTGGCTGGGTGGAGTTCGTTGACCTTTTGCACTCTGTGTTTTTGAGAGCTGGGAGCCAGGTTTTGTTGAGCTTCATACTTTCCTCCTTCCGGTTGAAGTTTTGTTGATGCTTGTGGATTTCAATGGCTTCCCTGTGCAGTCTGACGTAATGATTGCTGGTGTTGTCCAGTATTTCAGTATTTTGAAATAAAATTTCATGTCCAGTTTGTTTTATGGCATGTTCAGCTACTGCAGATTTTTCTGGTTGTTTTAGTCTGCAGTGTCTCTCATGTTCTTTGATTCTGGTCTGGATGCTTCGTTTTGTGGTTCCAATGTATACCTGGCCACAACTGCAAGGTATCCGGTATACTCCTGCAGTGGTGAGGGGGTCCCTTCTGTCCTTTGCTGACCGTAGCATTTGTTGTATTTTTGTGGTGGGCTTGAATACTGTTTGTAAGTTGTGTTTTTCCAGAAGTTTCCCCATGCGATCGGTGACCCCTTTGATGTATGGCAGAAATACTTTGTTTGTGGGTGGCTGTTTTTCTTCTTCAGTTCGGTGTTGTTTTCTTGGTTTGATGGCTCTTGTGATTTCATTTTTGGAGTAGCCATTTGCCTGTAGGGCCCAATTCAGATGGTTGAGTTCACTGCTGAGAAACTGAGCTTCACAGTTCCGATTTGCACGGTCTACCAGTGTTTTGATTAGGCCTCTTTTTTGCCGTGGGTGGTGGTTGGAGTTTTTGTGTAGGTACCTGTCAATGTGGGTGGGTTTTCTGTAGACCTTGTGTCCCAGTCAGAGGTCAGTTTTGCGTAGGACCATGACATCTAGGAACGGGAGTTGGCCCTCTGTTTCTCAACACTGAACTCAACCACCTGAATTGGCCTGGAAGCCTTCGGGACACCCCTACCCTGTCCCCGCTGCCGGCAGACATCCCGCGCCGCCTACCCCAGCCGTGCTCAGACGCCTGGAAGTCCGAGAATGGCTGGGGTAGGCGGCGCGGGGTGGCTTCAAGCGGCGGCGGCTGCTGCAGGGTTGGGGGGTGTCCCGAAGGCTTCCAGGCAAAGGTCTGGAAGCCTTCAGGACCCCCCTACCCTGCCCCCGCTGTCACTGAGAGCCTTCCGAGCTCTCAAAGGGCTTTCTCCAATGTCGGAGGGGGGCCCTTTGAGAGCTCGGAAGGCAAATGTCGACGGTGGCTCCGGGGTCCTTCTGAGGCCATCGCTGACATTTTCCCCCAGCTGAGTGGCGGGGCTCCCGCTGAGCTGGGGGAAAATGCCCCTTCCGAAGGGGAATGCAGGCGGTGGCTTCGGAGGAGTCCTTCCGAGGCCACCGCCAGCATTTTCCCCCAGCTGAGCGGCGGGGCTTCAAAGCTCCCGCTGCTCAGCCGGGGGAAAATTGGGCTATGGGGAAAAATCGCAAAGCGATTTCCCCCATAGTCAACATCGTAATGCGATCGCAAAAGCGATCGCAAAATCCGCATCGGTATGCGGATTCGGCGTTAAACGGGGCGCTCGTTAAGCGAGGCACCACTGTACTCCTTTCCTCTGTCTGTCTGTCTGTCTGTCTGTCTGTCTGTCTGTCTGTCTCCAGCCCCATGCCACCTCACTCACCCCTTCCAACCAGATGTCTGCATTAAAACACAGTCACACCATTCATCCAGAGATAAATGTCATGAAAATGTAACTAGTGAAAAAATAGCCAATAAACACTTCTCACTAGCTACGTATTCAGTGGCACTATTTTTAATCCAGGGGACTTGTCACTAAAGTTTTCAGGGTGTCTGAACTAGAAGACCGTTTAGCAATATTGTATACCCTGTTGTATTGCTCTTTCCCAAAGGGTATATCTGTCCACCAACACTGTTACTACCCTCAGCTCTTCACAGTCCAGGGATGGTGACTCTAGCAGTGGGACGTGCTGTCAAGTCGGACTTAGATTGCTCTGGTGACTTGACTCAGACTCGAGGTGTTTGCTTATTTTCAGTGACTCAGACTCAACTCGTGATTTGGAACCTATCCACCCCTCCCTTTTTTTCTGGATAAAAAAGCTTGTTTTAAATTTGGAAATGGACTTTGCATTCAGGAATTGGTACCAAAGACTCAGACTTGGAAATCGGACCAAAAGACTTGCCGATATCCCACAGTCACAATCAGTGAAAGGATCATTTCATCCCATGTGAACCTTCCTGAATGTTACCCCCATCAACAGAAGTGCAGAAAGGCCCTTCTTATTTGTGGCACCAGACATGAAACATGTCCTCCCCAGGAAGGCTTGGCAAATATTGAACATAGATTCCCTAGCATCAATTAAAATGTCTTTCTTTCCACTTTCAATATGCCCCCTAAGATGTTCCTAACCTGTCTTACGAGGTCTCGTATTGACAATATAACTCTGATCTTTTTGTCATTTGTTAAACTAGTTTTATGTATTGCTTTAAGTTTTGAATTTGTTAGATATTTTTACTCACCCTAGAAACTTGATAAGAAAAAGGATGGCATATCAGTTGTTCACATTAATAGTTCATAATTATCCTTTAAAATATTAATATAATGTAAATAAAATGATTCTATAGCCGTCCTTTTCTTCAAGATAATATTTACTGTGATCAGGGAGCTATATATGAAATTAGAAATAACAGTGAGCAGATGTTCACTTGTAATAGATTGTTTGGTTTCTGGGGAAAACAGAGGCAAAATACCAGTAGGCACCCTCTAAGAGGAACTTCTCCTAGATGAGCCCCATTGGAATGAATGGGAATGATACATCAAGTGAAAAAACTCATAAAAATAAATTTCTTGCTGTAATTTTTTTAACAATTCCTCTAGCTCCTCAATTAACTGCAGCCCTGCTTTGTATAGGCACCTGGCATTTTTATTTGCATTTTGGTCAAAGATTTACAGTCCTGGAACATATGCAGTACACATGATTGCCAAAAGTAGATCTGTTCTTAATAATCCAGCCCCAGGCTGCTTGGTAAAGCTGGATAGTGCTTCCTTCCTTAAAAGTTCTAGCCATATAAATCTGAAAACTCTGGAGGATGTCGAATTTAAATACAGGAATCCAACCCCTAGCATGTACAGTATGGTCACTCTTATGTTATCTTTATTATCTACAATGGAGAATCCTTAGGGTTAAAATGTGACATTATGGTCTGTCAGACTCTACCATTTTTGGTGGGGTATTTTGTTCATTCGTTCATTTTTGTTTTTACAGAACAATTATTTTAATTAGTATATAACTTCTGAACACTGAAGTAGTTTCTAATGAATCACTTCAAAGCATGTTACTATTTATTACTATTACTTCCATGTGAAGGAGTCCCAGTGTCAGACCCCTGCTCCTTCCACACCATTTGCCCCTAGGATGACTTCCCCAGGACCACCCTATCCCTGGGAAATGGCCATACCACCAGCAGTGACATTGACAACCCAGTTCTGGGAGGAGGATCCCTTTCATAATCAGCTACAGAGCTGTAGAATAAGGATGCGACAGGAGGGTGTCACCCTGAATTGAATTGATTTATTGTCATTGTCCTTCCGTACAACAAAATTAAATGCCATATCCAGTACACATAATAATAAAAGAGGCAAGAACATAGCATCTTTAACATGAAAAATAGCACATGTTTTCTGAAGGGGAAGGAATCTTGTAGAAGGGAGGGAAGGCAGGGGTTAAAAGGATCTGGAAGGGAGGAGAGAGATCTTGAGGGTATAAAGGGGAATGTAGAAAGCAGAAAGGGGTAGGACTAGTGGGAACAGACTGTTGAAGAGAAGGAGGTTGAAGAGGATGATGAAAGAGAGACATGGGTGGAGGTGCCAGAATGATCCCAGAAAGTGGTTTCATTGTGTTTCATCTGGCCAAAGGATGCTATAGTGTAGAGGAGGGACCAGCAACCTCCTGATGATTCTACACCAATAACACCTGACCCAACACAACTGCAACAATGGAGGAGGCAGGACAGTTCAGTCACCTCTAGCAACCTGAAACAGAGGTTCAGGCTGGAGATAAGATATTTCTATTCATCTTGAATACGAATATTGCCACCACAGGTGGCTAAGCCATTTGGACCCTCCCCCCAGAACCAGGTTGTCCACTTACCACTCATGGCATGCAGGGCGCTCGTCGTTAGCACTGCGCCAATTGCAGAAGTAGCCAGGCCAGGACTTCCCTGGCTCCCTGCACTGCTGACCAATCCAGCAAGGAAGCAGGATGAGGAGTCTCCCCACTCAACTACTTAGGGGTCAGCAGTTCAGGGAGGTGGGGAAGCCCCGGCCAGGCTACTACATTTGATGCAGCATGAATGACAATAGGCTGCACGCACCATGACCGGTTCATGAAATGGCACATTTCTAGAACTGACTGGTTTTTGCTTTACTTCCTCACACCAGTTAACCAAGGTTGTATCTTTAGTAGCATCAGATACTTTTGAAGACATAATTCTGTCTAATTTTACAGACTAAAGGCTGCAATCATCATATTTAAAAAAGCACAGAAACTGAAATTCCTTTTTTGCCATTGTTTTGCAAGCAAGTCACATGAATGAATGAATGAATGAATGAATGAATGAATGAATGAATGAATGAATGAATGAATGAATGAATGAATGAATGAATGAATGAATGAATGAATGAATGAATGAATGAATGAATGGCTATGGGTAACAAAGCTATGAGTAAGAAATAACACGTATTAGTGATATTTACCTTTTGTATCACAAGGGGACAATATATATTGGACTGGTAAGGCTATAGTGTATAGCTGTGCTATCCGAGACAATTAAGAATGACGAAGTGTATAAGCACCTCATGACGGAAGAAGGAGTTGAAATGTTGGGCCCCATGAGCCAACTATGAGGGAGTGATAGGAGATATGCAACATGGGTTGAAGTAATAACTAATACCTTGGAAGACCGAAACAAAATTCAAAATGACCTGTATAGGCTGGAGCACTTGGCTGAAAACAACAGAATGAAATTCAACATGGATAACTGCAAAGTACTACACCTCAGAAAAGAAACCAAATGCAGAGTTACAGGATGGGGGATACCTGGCTCGGCAATACTACGAGTGAGGAGGACCTTGGAATCATCGTAGATCACAAGCTGAATATGAGCCAACAGTGGGCTATGACTACACAAAAGGAAAATGCTATTTTATGATACATTAACAGAAGTATAGTGAGGTACTAATTCCCCTCTATTTAGCACTGGTTAAACCTCATCTTGAGTACTGTGTCCAGCTCTGGACACTGCACATTAAGAAGGATGCCAACAAACTGGAACAAGTATGGCAAGAAGTATGATCAGGGGACTGAAAACCAAGCCTTATGAGGAAAGATTGAAAAAATTAAGCATCTTCGGCTTTGAAAAAAGAAATATTTGAAAGGCTGTTGTACAGAGGAGGCCCCCTCCAACTTCATTATTCTATGATTCTATGAAAACAATCCATCTAGTAGAGGGAAGCAATAATTTCTTATTTCATAACTTCTTGTTTCATCTTGCTGTCCTTGATGGTCTTCCCTGAGACTCCTGAAGTTTGATTTTTCTGAAAAATGAAGGAATGCTTAAAATGTTGAATGTTATAAAATATGGATCTCTAGGATATTTTAAAATTCAGCTGTTGTAATCTTCTATATGATGTTTTAAAAGCTGGTACCTGAGATGGTTTGAGAACAATGGAAAAAGTAAATCCGCCTTCAGTACTTCTGGCTAACATTATAACAGCTATCTAAAGGCTAACATTTGCCTTCTTGCAGGTACCTAATGGAAATGAATCCTGTTTTTTGTAATGATGTGGATCCAATTTCCTAAAAGTTCTTCCTTCCCTTTTAGACCTCAAGCCATGGTCCAACATCATGGAGATCCTGGAGGAAAAGGATGGCATTGATACAGAACTTCTAGTTTATGCAATGACTTTAGTAAACAAGGTTAGTTTTCACTGGAGATTTGTATAGTCAGCTCTGTGGTTCAGTTTCCTATGGATTCATTCAAATTTGAATTCATTTCCAAAATTTCCTGGAAATTTGGGGGTGGGGTAAACTCTTCCCTTAAATTTCCAATTAAATGCTTGCTTAGAAATTGAAGAATGTAACAAATGATTTTTCTCCTGCCCCACACACAGAGTAATTCTTAACAGCCCCTTATTCTACAGAATCCTGGTGAATACCTCCAGTTCTTTAATTCCCAAGATATTCCCTCCCCACTGCACCCTCATTCTACTCTAGGATAAGTTGCTATTCCTACATCTGTCAGATGAAATGTGGAGATGTGAAACTTCTTGGGATCTCTGCGCTTACACAACACTTTTGAGGATTTGGAAGTAGAATGACCTGCACTCACACCTACCCATCCTTTCCCTCATCCTGTTTAAAGGCTTTCTCTATGAGGCTGGTAGACTTAAAGACTAAAATAGCTGATAGTGTCTGGAGATTTTTACAGGAGGAGTGTGATAGACCACTTTCAACTTGGCTATCAACAGATTCCATCACTGTAGGTAACACAATGCCACTTGCCTTTGAGAAAACCATCTGATATTTCTTGGCCCTGGTTCATCATTTGCATGGAAGGAGAGTCCTTGCTTCAGATTTGGTTTCTTCAGTACCAGCTTTTCTTAAGCAAACATAGCACGCACAGCCATGCCTACACAAATTCTGAAATATATGCCTACTGTATAAATTATATCAGTTTAACTCCATGGATGTAATGGCATCAAGAGAGCAGTATGCTATACTCTGTATCACTTTCTGAGTTATCATCTGCAACCATATACAGTGGTGCCTCGCTTAACGATTGCTTTGTATAACGAAAAATTCACTTAACGATGGCTTTTTCGGAGTGATCTTGTGCTTCACTTAACGATTTTCCCTATGGGCGATTTTCGCTTAACGATTTTGGGACCATGCTTCACTTAACGATGACAGTTTTAGGTCCCCTTGTTTCGCTTAACTTTTTTTTTACAGCCCCGTTTTTGCTATTTTTAAAATATTCTAAAATGTTTAAAAAATGTTTAAAATGCTTGGAATCGTTAGTGCACCTAATAAAACCTTCGTTAACTTAATTTGGCTTTGTTCTGAGTCTTTTTGAATTTTTTGTGAATTTTTCCCCCCATTGAAATAGGCTTCAATGCATTTCAATGGGTTTCGCTTAAGGTTTTTTCCTATGGGGATTTTCGCTTAAGGATGGTAATCCGTTCCAATTGGAGCGGATTATCCAGTTTTCAATGCATCTCTATGGGAAATGGTGTTTCGCTTAACAATGTTTTCACATAGCGATGTTTTTTTTGGAACCAATTAAAATCGTTAAGCGAGGCACCACTGTATATAGCTTCATGGAAAGGTGGTGATGGCTTCATACTACACTTTATAGTATATATCTGAGATTTTTTTTGATGCTCCCATTTAGCATGGACAATTAAAGAGTATTATATCAAGAGTCAAGACAGGGTTGTGTTTTAAAAGAAACACAGAAAAAATACCATAGTTTTATGTTTAGTAGTTGTTTATTGATAACTTTTTGTAGCCTCACTAGATAGCTATAGATTCCAAGTCATATATATGCTCTATCTTCATTGTAGCAATGACACCAACTTAATAAACTGCGGCGAGTCTGCTGAATTTCCTCCACGTAATCTCAGCCTATGAGTGCCTATGCCTGTTTCAGATTCATGTCATTTTCACATGCTTTCCCCCATAATTTCACCTATTCTATTTCTGCAATAATCTACAGTTTTTAAAAAGCCATCCTTAATGCCTATTTTCATACATGTTCTAATAGGTGTTTCTTTCATGTATTTAAATGCATATTTCTCACCAAATATGTATTTTATATAACCCTTGTCCAGCAGGCCGAGGCAGAAAGGCAGTCACGGAAGCAGCAAAATCAGGGAGTTTGACGGGGTACATGTTGTATTTGTCTTCCGTGTGGAAGGGATTGTCACTCTCGAATTGGCCTTCTCAGCCACACTAGACACTGTTCCAAGTCCTCCATACAGAGCACTTTACCATAATCTCTCGAGACTGGAGGATGCCCTAATCGGTCTCACAGGAGATACTTAAATGCATATTTTTATTAAAAGAACAATATCACAATATTCAATAAGTTCCCAAATCTAATAGATTATTAAATTCAGATCCCCACATTAGTAGATGAGGCATGAATCAGGTCATTTTATATCAAAGGAAACATTAAGATTTTGAAGCATCAGAATACTTCAAGCAACAGCAGCTGTAATGCATGTTTAACATTTCCATTCAGAAAACATTGGACCTTGCTAGTTCACTTGGTCTCTTAGGAATATGTGCCTTGTTTAGCTTTTCATGCTGTGCAATTTTATTTCAAACACATCAAGTTCAAATATATTATTTCATGTTACTGCTACAAATCCTAACGAAATCTTTTTCTCTTTCTCTGTCACACACGGACACACAGAGAGTCACAAAAATTGTTTTAGTTGTTTTTTGTTCTTTTGTTTTTTTCCATTGAATTTACTTTCCTGTGTGCTGATTTTTCACACAGTTAGAGATTGAAATTACACAACCTCCTGGCTGAAAGTGAACTCTCAATATGCATGAACGATAGCTTAATAAGATCTCACTTAAAATGAAAACTTCATTCTTCCTTCATCTCACTAATATGGCTAGAAGCAGATGTAAAGTAAACGAATTCCATTTGTACCAATAATTATTCCCCCCGCCAATATTGCTAGCTCCCTGATTAGAGAAAGGAGGATTAAAGGAAAGGAAGAAACCTTCCTTGGTCACATACTGTTACCCTCCATTTCAAAAAAATCCCCTGAATTTGTAATTATTTCAAACAATCACTGATCAGGCCTAAGAGCTCTTCTCCCATTGTAACTTGGAATAATAATAATCTATGGCACCATGTGTCGTGACCTTTCTATATTATCACTACATGAGAGTGCAATTATGTTATTGTGCAGTAGAGCAAACCAACATTCTACAAAGCAATTCTAAAAATGAGGCAGCCCAAACAAAACCTTATAACTTTGAAACTGGACTTCAGATCAGCACCAAATTTTCCTCAGATGTAGTACACCATTTGCTGTTGAGCTTTGCCAAAATATGGGGATGTTTGGGTAAAAGGTTTTCAAATTATGCTTTTTAAAAAAAGTTAAGCTGTTTCCCCGTGCAGAAACAAGTGACCTTAAAGATCCCTAGATTTAAAACAGATCAAATAAATCAAAAGACCAGTCTTGCTTATCTTGAAAGAGAATAGATGGC
Organism: Pogona vitticeps; assembly: GCF_051106095.1. Lineage (NCBI taxonomy): Eukaryota > Metazoa > Chordata > Lepidosauria > Squamata > Agamidae > Pogona > Pogona vitticeps. The sequence continues at coordinate 78,844,529 of NC_135788.1, read as the reverse complement.
TCCACCTGGTTTTTTTTTTTATTCAAAAAGAATCCAGGCTGCAGGGGCTAAAATATTGATCCTCAAAAAAGGTATTTCAAAACAGTAAAACTGTAAGTTTGTTATAAACTGAGCATGCCTGGAACAGGCTTACCAGCAACCGCATTCTGAAGCAAATGTTTGTAGGACAATGACAAGTCACAGAAACAGTCAAAGTGTGTTTGTCATTGAAGAAAAAAGGCATACTTTAGAGAAAGTAATGGAGTGATAGTCCTCCAGAAACAGGACATTTTGCCATGTATCTCCAGAGAATTAGCATATAATTTTGTAAAGCATTTTCAAAGTATATCTATATTACAAAAGCACAGAACAGGTATGTGCCAGCCCTGAGCATTCTCTCAGAATTTCTAAGAACAGGCTCATGACACAAATCTTCAAAGGGGAAATCAGCTCCAGATCTGGAGTAATCTGAACTTTTGACCCTGTCAGACTAGACCCAATTAGCTGATTCTCAGGAGAAGAACTTTATAGCTCCTTCCTGGCCAAACAGGCATTGGTACTGGGAAAGGGATTCTGTGTCTGGCTGTAAACATATTTTAAAATATAATTTTAAAAGAAAACAAATATTCATTTAAGTGTGAAATTACAATTTTTTTGCTTTGTGGTTGAGGATGGTCTATCCTGATGTTAACAGAGCTTGGGTGCCTATTCCACCCATCTTGTCACTATCCAGTAGTTTGGTAATTAAAGGGGGGGGGGACTCCAAAGGTGTTGTGTGCCATCAAGTCACTTCTGATGTGTGGTGACTGTGAGAGTTATGGACCTACAAAATGTCATATTATTAACAGCTCTGCTCAGATCTTGCAAGCCAGCAGAACTTCATTCTTTCTTTCTATTGCTACCTTTCATAGCAATATTGTTCATTCTCTATCACCCTTCCTTCCTTCCTTCCTTCCTTCCTTCCTTCCTTCCTTCCTTCCTTCCTTCCTTCCTTCCTTCCTTCCTTCCTTCCTTCCTTCCTTCCTTCCTTCCTTCCTTCCTTCCTTCCTTCCTTCCTTCCTTCCTTCCTTCCTTCCTTCCTTCCTTCCTAGATCATTACTGATAAATGTCCATTAATGTAAGTTTTATTAGTTTAAGGACAAAGATAATGAGTTGATTCACCTTTTGACTTTCAGACATTGGCAGGCTTACCAGACCAGGATTCCTTCTATGATGTTGTGGACTGTCTGGAAGAACTGGGAATTGAAAATATTTCACAGAGACATTTGAACAAAAAGGGAGCAGATTTGGACTTGGTGGAACAATTCAACATATATGAGGTAACAGTGTGCAACCTGAGCCTACTTCAAAGTCAAAGTTGTATGGGGAAAATGTACCCAATGTAATAATGGTCTTTTTTTAAAAAGAGCATCTGCTTATGTTACATGTATTTGGACATGAGATGGTTTAGAGTAGTTCATAATAAAATGTGCTTCATGCTGGACAAAGTTAATAATACTTCAGGGGAAGAAAATTGCATATGTTTATTGTACTCCTTGATGCATGCTGCAAAGGTCTGCAATTAATTTGTTTCGAAACTGATTGTTTCACATCCAGTGTAAATAGATTTTTGTCCATATGTAGAAGCATCTAGCATGTAACAAAGGTTCAACTTAGAGATGTATAGTTGTCATGTTGATTGTCCAGTGTATTCATTTTTAAAAATCTCATTTAGATTTGATCAGTTCTTATGCTCTTTTGATATACAAGTACAAGAGATTATTCAATGTCTTCATATCATGTATACAATGGTAATATGAGGGAAGAACAAGCTGATCCTTAAGTGTTTCATATAAACTTGTAGTGAAGAGAGCGGAGGTTTTCAGCAGCAGGGGTTAATATCATCTCACCAATTCTGAGATCTCCATTAGCCTGAATAAGGAAAACTAAAACCCTCCTGTTCAACTTTCATCTTGTTAGCCCTGATGGAAATTCCAGGAGCTGTCTCATGCACTTGAAGATCCCTAACAATATCAGCAAGGATGTGATCATAGGGGAGGTAGCATATGTTCTGTGGTGAGAATCTGCGAATGAACAGATTATAAAATATACATGACAAGTCTCTGCTTGTACAACATAATTAAGACTAGTAGCTCCAAATAGACATAAACCCCAGGTGCTTCGGCAAGGTGTGGACAAACCATACTCTTGCTTCAGGTATTGTGTTCATTGTTCCTCCACAACCTTCCCTTTCTTCCTTTTTAGATGACACTACGACACGAGGATGGGGATGACAATGGTGAACCTCCTCCTAGCGGTCGCAAAGACCGAAGAAGGGCTAGCCTTGGCTGCAGTGAACGAAGGTGGCTGGAACGTAGGAGGAGTCGGAGGCATTCCGTCCAAAGCGGCAAAAGCACTTTGTCAGCCCCTGCCAGCCCTTGCACTCAGGCAAACCCAAACTTCATATGCAGCCATGGACAGGGCACTGAGGACCTCCGTGAGAAGTAAGTGCAAGAAAATGGAGCTGTAAGTTGTTTGGTATTTTTTCATGTTACTTATTCTCATTGTTACTGATTGGTAAGACTCTCTTCCTCCCCATCAACCAACCCTTCTGCCGTGTTCTTCTGAAATGAAAACTTGTCTTACATATTGTATGTGCAGACACACAGTATGTTTCTTTTATAGTGAACTGTCCACTCCACTTCTGGTTCCCCAAAATAAGATTGAGTAACTTGTATGATTGAACCCCATTGTAATTCATATGTGTGTAGAGACTTCAAAATGTAACAGGTCATTTCTAGAAGATACTGGTCTTCAGAACATAGTGCAGGATTAGTTACTTAGGTAAACATTTCAAGTGTTGTGAAAAAAGAAAGGAAAGAATATACAATCTTTTAGTTAGTGATAGCGTATATGGATTTTGAGATTTTATGATGCATTCAGGTTTTTTTTTTAAAAAAAGCCCAAAAGAAGCAAACTAGTTTATTTATTTATGTATTTATTTACGTATTTATGTATTTATGTATTTATGTATTTATTTATTTATATCCCGCCTATCTGGTCATTGCGACCACTCTAGGCGGCTTACAACACATAACACGACAATAAATATAAAAAGGAATTATTACACTAAATAGCAATTCTTCAAGATGGAGAAAAAATGAAAAATACACCATAAAAGAAGAAGAGAAAGTTAAGTTGCAATAGCACTGAAAGTTATCATTCTAATGTTTTTCTCCAAACACATGCCCAGGTTCCAAATAAAACTATCAATCTCTGACACACTAATATAATATTTTCTTCATCTTTCTTTCATTTATTTTCTCATGTCTTATCATGATCATCATAATGTCATCCAAATTTGCACACATTCCAAACGATCCTTGTTTTGGTCACAGACTGTGAGAAACTGTACACCACCTTTTACTCTGATGCATAAATCTGAATCTGTCCAGTGTATCAATTTAGTGTCATGTTTTATAGGGATGAAACTTCCATATTTTTAGGACTTCTAGTCCCATAATTATCTGGAGCCCACAGGCTAAATTCTGAGAATGAAAGCCCTCAAACCAAAAGAGATTAGACTCAACTTTCCTGCCTACATGATCTTCCTGTGCTGCTTCTGTATTGAACCACAAGAAAACCTCCCCACTGCATTGCAGGAGGACCAAGACACTCCCATGGGAGAAAAGGCACAATCAAAAAACAGAGTTAATTTAAAAAATATCTTCAGACAACACTACCTTGCCTTTTTCTACAAGCTTTATTTATTTACATTACTTCCATACACAAAAATCCAAGAGTAATTTAAAACATTTAACTTTTTGAGATGTGTTGGATCTGTTACTTCATTTTATAAAAATCATTCTTACTATTATGAAAAGAAGCTATAAGCATAAATGCTTAAAAATATGGAGATTGGACTTAAATTGCGGCAAATATTTGTCAGGAAAATATATTTCAGTTCCCTGGATAGCTCAGTCATTTAGGCATCTGGCTGCGGAGCCAGAAGTTGGGAGTTCGATTCTCCACTGTGCTTCCTAGAAAAAGAGCCAGCCTATGTAGCATTGGGTGAGCTGCACAGTCCCAGGGTATGCCCAGAAAAAGGGAATGGTAAACCACTTTTTGAGTATTCACTACCTCAGAAACCCTGGAAAGGTCACCATACATCGGAATCAACTTGATGGCATATAGTTAAATTATTATAAGCTTTTACCCACAAAAGTTACAGATAAGAACTTAAATCATATTTCAATTCAAAAATACAGGAGCTTATACCCTTAAAAGGCACATCTCTTTAAAAAGTAAAAAAATTATAGAAATAGGAATACATTACTTAAACTTTCAGCCTATTCAAACACACACACAAATTATTAGGTTTTCTCACCCAAACCACCACTGAAGGAAAATCCATGTTCCCTGTGTGTTGCCTCTGTGATGCTGCTGCTGCCACCACCACAACTACCACTGCTCTTTGATATCTGATGTGTGTGCCTGGTATCTGTGTTGTTGAGATCAAGTGTCTCTTCCTTCCCCGTATTTATATTTCTCTCTGGAACACCTGCTGCTGTAACATACTGGTTTGATAGTAATTTGCTTGGGTACAGTTCTGCTAGGTAAGCAAAATGCCAAGATATCGGATTGCTGGCACAACTACTTGATGCTGTACCAATTTGTTGTACATACATTTCGATACTCTAGGAGGTTTTTTTCTTCATTGTTATGTTTACATTTTTCTTATCAGTTGTTTATACTTCCACACCCAAGTATTAGCTCACTCAGAAAGAGATTCCTTTGTGAACCAATGTAATTTTTGTTATCTTACATTGACATTGTTTTCCTACAGTGGCTTGGATGTTGACTGCGCTGATTGTTTTGCAAGTGACTTTCAGCACACAGCTGTTAAAGCTCAGCAATAAATTATGGTTTATTTCAATCAAGATAGTTTCAATATTTGTCTGTTTAATTAATTATACATAGTTAAGCATGCTAACTTTATTTTACTAGTAAATCTCTTCAGTGCATTTGTGCTTTACTTATTTTTCTCCCTTTTTTTTCCTTTCCTTCTTCCCACTACTATTTTTATGTTTATTTTATTATTTTGCTGAGAATGGTTCTCACCTCATTTCTTCCATGTTCTGTGTTTCTGTCCATCTGCATACCTCTTTGCCTTGGTCTGGTCCTAGAGAGGAGGAATATGAAGAGGAGGAAGAGGAGCAACCAGTCACTGAGCCTAATACAGAGGATGAGGGGGAGGAAGAGGCTGCTAGGCAGGTCAAAGCCAGGTACTAGGTCTACAGAACATCTGCAAGAGTTGATGAACTGAACATCTCACTAACTTTAATATCTAACATCAATCCCTCAGAATATATGCTCTCCCTTAATAAATTCTGTTTGAATTAAACTCCACTACATACTAGTTTCATAATATAATTTCGTCTTAAATATACCGGCTTGAATCCATGTTTAGTAGAACCTCTGAAATCAGGGGAACTTAAGGAGGACAACTAACTTGCCCAATTAATTTCAGGGGGTCTGCTATAAATGTGACCATGTCTGGGTCTACTCAATTTTTAAAAAGTTTTTTTTTATCCTTTAAAAAAATAGGCTGCTTTCCAGCACCGCAGTTTAAAGATGTATTTACAGTAGATTGTATGGTTAGGACTGGAGACCTCGTAGCAAGGTCAAGCCACTGACTGCCATTGCTTATATAAAGCTCCACAAAGCTTATGGTTGCAGACCTCACGTGTATTCACTAATTACTTTATGATCTGCACAGTCAGCAAACTCTGTAACTGAACCAAGAATTTATTTTAAACTATGTAGAAAAACCCCTTCATGGATTGCTGCCTTGTCGTGACAAAAGGGCTTGAGTAATTCAGAGAAGCTATGGGCTATGCCATGCAGGGACACCCAAAATGGACAGGTCATAGTGGAGACTTCTGACTAAACGCAATCCACCTGGAGCAGGAACTGGCAAGCCACTCCAGTATCTTTGTCAAGAAAATTCCATGGACAGAAACAAAAGGCTAAAACATATGAGGCTGGAAGATGAGCCCTTCAGGTTGGAAGGCATCCAACATGCTACTGAGGAAGTGTGGAGGACAAGGACAAGTAGCTCCAGAGCTAATGAAGTGGTTGGGCCAGAGCTGAAAGGATGTTCAGCAGCAGACGTGCCTGCAAGTGAAAGGAAAGTCCAATGCTGCAAAGAAAAATACTGCATAGGAACCTGGAATGTAAGGTCTATGAACCTTGGGAAGCTGGATGTGGTCAAAGAGGAGATAAGAATAAACATTGACATCCTGGGCGTCAGTGAACTAAAATGGACAGGAATGGGCAAATTCAATTCAGACGATTATCATATCTACTATTGTGGGCAGGAATCCCGTAGAAGAAATGGAGTCGCCCTCATAGTCAACAAAAGAGTGAGAAAAGCTGTACTGGGATATAATCTCAAAAATGATAGAATGATTTCAATACAAATCCAAGGCAGACCTTTCAACATCACAGTAATCCAGGTTTATGCACCAACCACCGATGCTGAAGAGGCTGAAATTGACCAATTCTATGAACACTTATAACACCTTCTAGAACTGACACCAAAGAAAGATGGATTTGAATGCTAAAGTAAGGAGTCAAGAGATAAAGGAACAACGGGTAAGTTTGGCCTTGGATTTTAAAACGAAGCAGGACAAAGGCTAATAGAGTTTTGTCAAGAAAACAAGCTGGTCATCACAAACACTCTTTTCCAACAACACAAGAGACGACTCTTTACATGGACATCTCCAGATGGGCAGTACTGTACTAAAATCAGATTAATTATATTCTCTACAGCCAAAGATGGAGAAGCTCTATAAAGTCAGCAAAAAGAAGACCTGGAACTGATTGTGGCTCTGATCATCAAGCTTAAACTAAAAAAAGTAGGAAAAACCACTGGGCTACTCATGTATAATCTAAACCAAATCCATTATGAATACACAGTAGAAGTGAAGAACAGATTTAAGGAACTAGATTTGGTGGACAGAGTGCCTGAAGAAATTTGGATAGAGGCTCGTAACATTGTACAGGAGGCAGCAACAAAAACCATTCCAAAGAAAAGGAAATGCAAGAAAGCTAAGTGGCTGTCCAACGAGGCCTTACAAATAGCAGAGAAGAGAAGGGAAACAAAATGCAAGGGAGATACGAAAAGTTACAGAAAATTGAATGCAGACTTCCAAAGAATAGCAAGAAGAGACAAGATGGCCTTAAATGAACAGTGCAGAGACATAGAGGAAAATAATAGAAAGGGAAAAACCAGAGATCTGTTCAAGAAAATTGGAGATATTGAAGGAACCTTTTGTGCAAAGATGGACATGATAAAGGACAAAATTGGGAGGGACCTAACAGAAGCAGAAGACATCAAGAAGAGGTGGCAAGAATACACAGAGGAATTATACCAGAAAGATCTGGACATCCCGGACAACCCAGATAGTGTGGTTGCTGACCTTGAGCCAGACATCCTGGAGAGTGATGTCAAGTGGACCTTAGAAAGCTTGGCTAACAACAAGGCCAGTGGAGGTGATGGCATTCCAGTTGAACTATTTAAAATCTTAAAAGATGACACTGTTAAGGTGCTACACTCAATATGCCAGCAAGTTTGGAAAACTCAACTGTGGCCAGAGGACTGGAAAAGATCAGTCTACATCCCAATCCCAAAGAAGGGGAGTGCCAAAGAATGCTCCAACTACCATACAATTGTACTCATTTAACGACTAAACAAAAACAACAATGTAGAAAAAAAAATATTATGACTCATGAGAATCCAGTTTTTCAAAGATATGTTTCAAATATTTACTGGGTAGTCACTTCATTTCTGGAGCTTTTCTGAGCAATCCTATGGGAATAAAGGAGGAAGACTTTGTAATGGTAAAAGAATAACTACAATTTTATAGTATCATGCCCGCTGTAGGGAAGTGGTTCCTTTTTCCTCCTTTTAATTGGATTCCGTTTAGCTTTTATTTATTTTCTTTGCAGTACTACTGTTGGACAACCAGCAGCAGGACAGTAGCAGAACCTTGCCTGTACTTTTAAATATTTTATCCAAAGTCATACTGGGGAAGGCCATGCATAAAAGGGCAATCATGCAGTCTTCATTGCTTGCTGGCCAGATTTTCCCCTCATTGCTCCTTGTTAATGGGGCGACTTCACCCTAACCTGGCAAAGCTGAGGAGTAGGACAAGTGGCTGGCAGCACCAGCCATCTTGCTTACACAATTGCTTACTTATATTGTACAATACCAATTGGATTTTATTTTTTATTTGATGTCTGTCCCACCTCTTTGGGCCTTTGAAGGACAAAATATTTGCCTAATATACTAATATGCCTCACTAAAATTGTATTAAATGTTTATTGTAGAAAAGACATCATATGTTTGTAGTATTTGTGTATTCCAGATGCACAAATGCTTCTCCTGGGTCTAGCTTTAGTTTTTCCCTTAAAATTCCTTTTTATTCAAGTCAGAAATGGCATCATAGCTCAAATAAATATATCAAGAGAGTGAATACGCTTTTATCAGTGGATTAATTGTAATTTCTGTTTTGTAATGTGTAAAATAGATGTTATTACTAATTAATCCAGATAATAATTTGATGAACAAAAGTTATTAGAATTCCAAATACATAACTACAGTGTTTTCTTTTGTAATAGCCTACACCCCATTTTCATAAATTGCCTTCTGAGATTATAGCATTGTTATAACAAAGTATTAAAGCTACCATTTCTACAGGCACCCTTTTTAAAAAATGAAACAATAGGGCCAGTATTTGTTTGTTTGTTTATTTATTTGATTGGTTGATTGATTTTTATCCCACCTTTCTCCCTTTGTGGTGAGCTTGTGGAGAGCTCCCCTCAATATCCTAAAATTCCCATTCTTCAGTTGTCAGAAAAGAGGGTGAGACACCCAATGAGCTGCCTCCAAAAATATAATCCCAGAAGACTACCTTGCTTAAGGGAGCTACTCTTTAAAGTTCTCTACTGCTTTTCAGAGTACAGAGAGATAAACCTACAGGCATGTAGGTCAGCCCCAAATCCTCTCTATCCTCCTTTTCATTTCGGATGGATAAAGCATAATACTGTTACTTGCTTTCATCTGTTGGCATGCTTTCAGTAATACCGTTTTCTTCTCTATCCTATTCTGCCTTTCCTCATTTCCCTTCCTACCTGCTTCTTCTATCCAGTGGGCTTCCAGAAGTACAGGAATTTGAACATGTCTCAAAGAATGCTCAGACACCAGCCACCTCAAGTGTACTTTCTCAGGAGGAGAGGGCTCCCATGAGCTTTAGGAGACAGAGTCCATCCAGGAGCTCATCTTCCTCTGTGCCTGATTCATTTGCTTCACACCACTGTTCGCTTCATTCATCGCCTTCTTCATCTGCATCCATCAGCTCTTCCCAAAATATATCATCCATTACTCCAAAAGTGTCACCAACGGTTGAAAAATTACCATATGTACCACATAGCCCTTTCCATCTCTTCTCATATGATATTGAAGAGCCTCCAACGTTTGTGAAAGAAAAGGAAATAGAAGGGATGAGGGAATACAGGTAGCACTTCCTTGAAGTTTCATAATACAGTTTGCAATATAACTGAATTATAGTGTTGAATAAATATTTTATATCAATTGTTATCATGAAAACACTTTGGGGGGAGCTCATTCCTTGGATTTGTACTATCATAACTTTTCCTGTTTTATCTCCAAACTATAATCTAAGAAGACATTCAGCTCCTAAGCAACCAGCCTTGTCACTCACAGTTCACATGTTAAATTTAACATTTACTGTACATATCATCCTAAATGTATTCAGTCAAAAACTTTCAGGAGCCATTTTTATATCAGTGAAGTTCGGGTGTGTGTGTGATTTATTCAGTTTCTAACCATTTGTCCTCATAAGGATTCAAGGTGATTAAATAACTACTAAAAACATAGTTAAAAATAAAGATGCATAATATCGTGAGTTACAGATCTCTAAAATTACAAATATCTAAAACTGTAAGTTACAAATGACTGTTAAAATGCTGTAAGAGGAGTGGAAACAAACAGCAATCAAAGACAGAAAAAAATGTTTCTTTGTTGAAAGATTGTACAAAAATTAGGTCTTTAACTTGTGCCTGATTGGTAAAACTATGGGGGACATCCAGCTCTTGGATGAAATTGAGTTCCATAACTGGGCTGTCACCACTAATAAAACTCTGCCATATATACAGTGGTGCCCCGCTTGACAACGATAATCCGTTCCAGCAAAATCACTGTAGAACGAAATCATCGTCAAGCGGGGGGGGGGGGGAACCATTGAAACTCATTAAAAAACAGTTAATGCGTTCCAATGGGTGAAGTACCTGATCGTGCAGCGAAGATCCTCCATAGGGCAGCCATTTTCCGGTGACTGTTAAGCGAAAAATCAGTCCTGAAAACAGCGGGGAGCCATTTTGCACAGTGGGCAGCCATTTTGAAACCCGACAATCAGCTGTTTTTATATCATCATAAAGGTAAAAATCGGCTCCCAAAGCAGGGAACCGATCGTTGTAAAGCGGTTTTTTCCTATCCAAACATCGTTTTGCGATCGCAAAAGTGATCACAAAAACATCGTCGTGAAGCGATTTCATTGTTAAATGGGGTAATCGTTAAGCAGGGCACCACTGTGCACAGATTTCTATGCTCCTGAAGATGGCCTGTATAGTACCATGTTATGCAATGTGTATCTAGACAGCTGAGTGGTTTGGGTTTCAGGCTGTGAAGCCAGAAGTTGGGAGTTTAATTCCCCACTGTTCCTCGTGCCAGTAGATCCAGTCTGTGTGGCCTTGAGCAATCTGCACAGTCCCAAGGTGTCTCCAGAAGAAGGGAATGGTAAACCACTTCTGAGTATTATCTACCTGGAAAACCCTGAAAAGGGTTGCTATCAGAATTGACTTGATGGCACATGATGATGCTGATGGTGATGATGATTATGGTATGCAACATGTGGTAGCACTATAGGCCATATTTGAACTTAAGCACATAGGGAGTAGTTCAGGGACTTTGTCCTGTAAACAATAGGGTCTAAGCCAATTGTTTTATGAGCAAGCCATTTTTCTCCTCATGGGGGCTCAAGGAGGCTCACAATAAGTTAAAGCAACACAATAACATTACAAGCATATTTTTTTACAATTCATGTTGATATGAATTTTCCTAACCAAAATGTTCTTTTTATGAAGAAAAATTAAAATGACCATTTATATCAAACAAAAGAAAAATAAAGAAACAAACATGTTGTGGCTCTTTAAAGACTAACTGCTACATTTTAATGTGAGCTTTCGTTGACAAGTCCACTTTGTACATTTATACATTCTGTGGATGCAAACATAGCATGAGACTCAGAGTGTAGGCACCTTCTTCAGAGATTACTATCCAATATGATAAACAGTGATTACTATTCAATGAATGAGAGAAGTGGGTGACTACTTTTGCTGGGTTTGTTGAAATTCTAAAGAAAGAGCCTTCATTCAAATATCTGCATGCCCAAGAGCCTTCCATGCAACTGGGAGCCAAATGTGCAGAAATCAAGGGCTATTTTGACGCTTAGAGCTGTGCCAGAAAACACTGTCCGCTTCCATTCATTTTAATGAACACACAGAAAATAATTTCTGGAGAGAACTAATTGGGCCAGACTTTGAGGAGAAACATGGCAGCCACATCATGATTTTCTTGGGCTGTGCATAGCATGGTTGCATGCTTTTTCACATGAAATAATAATAAATTGCCAATGACGTCTCTTGGAGGCTACAAGGAGGCCACTGATCATTTTCACACTAGGAAAAAATTAATATGGGGGGGGCAGAGGATGAAGGCCTCACCAAAAGCATGAGAAGCTTTTGGTGAGGCCACATTTTGCTCACTCCTGTTCTTGTAACCCTCTGGTTGGGTCAGCCTGCCCATCTCTGGGTGATAGAGATTACTTTCCCAAGTGCAGAGAATATTCTTCAGTACGCAAGGGGGCGCCTGTGCATTCAAGAGAGAAAAACAAAGAAACAATTCAACACATGTTAAAATTCTTTATGGTCTGTTCCATGTGTGATTAGATGGGAGGAGCCTGTTTTTGCAGTTTACTGCTCCCTGTAGAAAAATAAATGTTAGAAAAATTAAGTTCTACCCTCATTTTATCCTTATTAATAATACAGTCACTCATAGTTCCTCATTTCTGCTTCACTCTTTTCGGGTCTATGACCGTATAATAAAAAAACTTAACTGATTCACTCTTGCTTAACATCTTACTTGTTTCATGTCTTCCACAAATTTATTCCTGAGCTAAATATGCTTGACCTACATTTTTTAATAAATTGTAACAACTGTAGTGAAACCAGTCACAAGAATGTAAACAACTTACCTTCCTTAGCTGCCCATTGTATCTTTTTTTAAAAAAATTACATACTATGCATGTACATAGTAACAGTTCTTCCTTCCTTTCTCCTGTAGTCCTTTGGAATCCCTGCATGTGAACAGATTTTGTGAATCCTTTGATCCTTTTAATTTCCAGTCTTCTAGGTGGGTGCTTATACTCGGTTCCTTATTCTTCCTTAATTGTTCTTCCTTTCTATAGAATACTAATTAATTTATTTTCTTGTGTTTGTATGAAGTACAGTTCTCTTTCTTTAAACATTCCTGTTTCTTACACTTACACATATTTTCCTGTCATCCCATTCTGTGTTCCTAAATTTTTGCTTATTTGCTTATCAAATAAATCAACAAAATCAGTTAAGATTATGTAGTTAAAACCATGCTTTGTTTAGCCTGTAACCTGAGGAAACATGTTTCTGTGTGAAGAACACTAGGAATTAGTCTGACAAATTATAAGCATAAAGAACATTACATTATATGTCATAGACCTTACATTAGAGATTTTTTTTTAAAAAAATCACATTCCACTGTTATAAGCCCAAAATCTTCTATTGTCTCCTCCCTACCATAGTAAAATTATTCTCACCAATTGTTCTCTGTGGGTTCTATTTTTTCAAATGGGCAGCGGGATCCTGCATACTAGAATCTTCCAGAAATCTCAGAGGACAAATGAGATCCCACAAGACTGGAATCAAGGCAAATCTTGCCGCACTGTTCAAAAACAGAGTAAAAAAAGCATCCAGAAAACTACAGATCATTCAGTCAGATTTCAGTATTAGGAGAGATACTGGAACAGACGATAAACTAACCAGTCTGTAAACACTTTGATTATAATAGAGTGGTTAGTAGGAGGCAGCATTACATTGTCCAGAATCAATCCTAGTCTCATCCTATCCTTTTTAAATTAGGTTTTATACATCTGGCAATGCTATAGTTGTACATTATTTTGTTTTCAGAGAAGGTTTTTTCCTGATCATGTCCAAGGCAGGGCAGAACCTTCCCCAAAGGTATAAATTCTGGAGCAGGGACCAAATAGACTTGCAGCAAACATGACAGGCTTTTAAATTTTCCATCATCTTGAGGTGTGTTTTTTTTCTTTTTACTTCCTTGATCCTCCCAGATACCCTAGTCTCCACAAAAACACTTCTAACATTCTTATTTTTAGAAGAAATAACTAATAAAGAGCACCAAATACTGAAACAGCCCTGTAGTATGTTATTCTAATTACCTTGTTGCAAAGTTTGGTTGAACAGCCTTGACACAACCATTTTATATTATTAGAAGCTAAGGTTGTCAATTACAGAAATGCCCCCTTCTCCTCATCTTATATGGAAATCTTAAGGAAAATGTTTTGACGAGAAACTAATAAGATAAAAATGGCTATTCATTTCTCTTTATAAAAATCAAGACTTTTGCCTTGCTTCTTGGTGAAAATCTAGGGAGGATGCTGGAAATATTTGGATAATTTAGATGTTGTGAATAAGCAGTAAATAAGGTAAACATTGAGAATCGAGTTGCTCCTGTTTTTCAATTAGGAGTTACATTTTCAAGCCGGTTAGGTCAATGGGACAAATCATATAGGTGCAGCAGTTTTCCTACCGGCATTCAGTAATGAGAGAAAAGAATTACCAACTGAAGCAAGCGTGAGGTAATTTTGACAGATAGATAACTGATGAAGATAGGGAGAAATAACCCTTTCTGTACTACTATATGCCACACTATTTGGCACAACAAATCTTTTATTACACTAAGAGATATATAAATAGATCTTTTTAAAGGCATAAGATGAGAGAAATTTACAGAGCATCAAAGGTGGCAAATCATCCCTGCTTATTTTGTGTCTGCCACACAACAAAGAAGGAAGGAGAGGGAGAGGGAAAGTAAGGTCTTTAAACTTTAGGAGGTATTTGAAACAATGTAGGATGCTGCAACAGAAGATATTATAAAGTATAGTGCATGGTAGGCTACACAGAATTAAGCTCTCCTAACAGAGCTGGACGTGTTTCTACAGCCATCTTACAATTATGTCTTTGGTCTCTGGCACAGCTTGGAATTTTAGGTTTGAAAGTGAAGCTGTTAATATTGATTAGCACAAATGTGAAATAATGTTGGGGTTTTTTTAGCATTGGAGAGGTTAAAATTTAATTCATTGTTGTAATGGGTTCATTAATTCATTGTTTCACTTATTTAGCCTTTACTATTTAAAGAAACCATGGGATATACCAGTCACAAGACTCGTTGTCAAGTCAGACTTAAGTCACACCGTGACTTATTTACTTATTTACTTATTTACTTATTTATTTATTTATTTATTATTTATTTATTTATTTATTTATTTATTTATTTATTTATTTATTTATTTATTTATTTAACTTGTATGCCATTTACACCATCGTTTAGTCACTAACGGTTCCCCCAAAAGCTGTGATAACTGGTTTGAATAGACAAGAGCTGGCTTCATTCTGTTGGAGGGGATCCTGAGGAATGGTTATGCTAGTTGGTGGACATCTCTAGTTAAGAGACAAGAAGAAACTCAAGAGCCACCAAGGCCCATCACTCTCCAGAGGCAGACCATTGTAAACTGACCCCCACCTTTGCAAAGGTTTTAGTCCCATATTGCCCCATAGAAGTGATTTGTCCACAACAACAAAGTACAGAGAATTCCTTCACACCCAAATTACCGTCTTCCCACCCAGCACAGAAAACCATGTGCATATTGTGGCCTACCAATTGAGTGGGGTAAGATACTACTTGAGGCAGGACAATGGTAGCCATGGAAGCCATGATGTCCTACTTCAGTCAAGACAATGTTGCTATGGTTGCTAAAGTCCCTCTTGTGTGTCAAGTCCTGAGGATTACAACACAGCTCCCAATGCTGTCCTGGCTAGCTCAGGAAGGGATACTGTTGTGTAGCAGGATTGGTGGAAATCTTTCCCTTGTCCCAGGGACTCAGTTACAGAGATACATTCAAACTTGGCAGAATGTGTATTCTGACACCTAATGGGAGGAATGGAATCATGTTCAACACTGTAATTCCACACCCCCATGACCTACAGCTCACTGCTGTTACGCAGGAAAGCCTGGTGGGAAGAGGTAAGAGACATTACTTCCTCTGACTTCAGGATGCCTGGTTACAGGCCAGGTTGGTCTACCTATCCTGGATCAAGTTCTGTATAGCTGTTGTTTCCCCATTCACCAACCTGGCATTCAACAGGGGCACTTCCATTCCTGGAGAGCTTGTTGCTGATTGTTATCAACTTTTAAACCCATTACAACAAGGCTGTTTGAAAGATTGTGTTCCCCCTTTTGTGCCTGCCCAGCTTTTAAGGTGTGTGTGTGCTGGGTGTGTGTGTGTCTTTATACTGATATCCTTGGCAATCTGTGCCTGCCCAGCTTTTAAGAGGTGTGTGTGGGGGGGGGTGTCTCTTGATACTGATGTCCTTAGCAATAAGTGTGGTGGGGACATGACAAAGAACTTTTTTTATGACTCCTCCCAAGTTGTAGAATTTGCTCTTAAGGGAGGCTAGGCAACCCACCCTCTCTGTTTTCCTTTCATTGACAAGGCTTTATTGAGAGCTTTGGTATCCAAATTGGATTATACCTGGAAGGGGAACAGTTGTGTCTGTACTGACTTGTGTTGTTTCTAGTTGTGCTTTTAACCTCTAACAGAATTTTTTTTCTTAGTTTCCCCATTGTTAAACAGTTTGAGTTTCATTTGGTGTGAACTTTGCGATATACATTTAAAAATGAGTAACAAATCCACCATGGCCTTACTCAGAAAAGGACTAGGAAATCCACAAAACACTAGACAAACACAATCCCTCCGTACAAACAAACATGCTAAAGCACACATCATACTAAATAAAATATTTTTAAAAAACAAGAAAAACATACACACATGAAGTAACAACACAGAGAAATACTCCCACTCACCTCCAGGCATGCTACCCCGCCCCAGTCCACAGCTCAAAATTTCTCTTGTTTTAGACAGCTGGGAATGTTTCAAGGTGAAGTGCTAGTTTGCATCTGCTCTCCTCCGCACTGTTTGTCTATTTTATAAGATTATCTTGGACCCCTGGCCATGGATGGTGATGAAGGAGAGTACCATATTTTCCCATGTATAAGATGATACTTTTGTCTAAAATCTTTAGACTAAAAATTGAGGTTCGTCTTATGTAAGTAAGGAGGGGAAGATGGGATCAAAGCACCGCAGGATCACTTTGATCCCTGCTTTCCCGCCTCCACTTGCTAAGCCCTGCTTTCAGCACTTTGATCCCTGCTTTCAGTACAGTGGTGCCTCGCTTAGCAATGTTAATTAGTGCAGAAAAAATTGCTGCTAATTGATAACATCACTAAGCGAAAATAAAAAGCCCATAGAAATGCATTAAAATGCGATTAATGCATTCCTATAGGCTTAAAGCTCACCTTTAAGCAAAGATCCTCCATAGCGCCGCCATTTTCGGTGCCTTTAAAGCGAGGAATCCATGCCTGAAAACAGCAGCGGCCATTTTGAAACCGCCGATCAGCTGGCCAAAAATGGGGGCTTTGCGACGATCGCTTCCCTGCGATCATCACAAAGCAAAATTTCCCCTTAGGGACCATCGCAAAGCGATCACTTTTGTGATCACAAAAACAGCGTTGCTAAGCGATTTTGTCGCTATACGGAGTGATCGCTATGCGACGCACCACTGTACTTTGATCCTTGCTTTCTATCTCCACTTTCTTCACAAGAAAGTGGAGGGAGAAAGCAGGGATCAAAGTGATCCTGCAGCGCTTTGATCCCAGCTTTCCTCCTCCACTTGCTAAGCCCCACTTAGATTTCTTAATTTTGGGTTACAAAAGTGGGGTGGGGTCTTATACATAGGGGCGTCTTATACACCGAAAAATACGGTATGTTGCTTGTACCATCCCAGTTATTCTTTTCTTTATATTACTGTCAAAAATATCAGAGTGACAAGTAGCTTGGTAGTCAACAGAGCAGAAGTCTGAAGGTACAGTTATGGTTATGAGCCCTGTGTTTGAGATCTGAGTTCTAATGAATGAGGTTGGAAATACACTTTCTGATCTTTAAATGTATCCTATCATTATCAGCCACAATGTTAACAGTGTGCATATTGAGGGCTGAGGGACAGCAGTCTTTACTAGTGTTTCTTTATGGGGAACACCTTAGCCCAAAATGGAAGCTAAGGCTCCATTCCACCTCAGGCCACTGATGTCTCATTGTTTCAGTTATCAGAGAAAACATAAGAATGGATGGCTTCTATATGAGAAATATTCTACATGCTAAATTTCATCTTATGGTGAAAACTATCTAGAACTTTTCCTCACAAACTTGAATGATTGCTACTTATAAATGAATGCATTATATGCCCCCTGAAGTAGTATCTCCAGCCCCAATAATTTCAAATGAATGTATCATAATCCCACCGAAGTTTTTCTGCATTTACAGAGGGGTTAATTTTATTTGTGGAAATGTCAATCCTGGAGCGTACATTTTTCACTTCTCATTTGCTGAGCATATGAGGTGTAGTGTGCATAATTAAATTAATACAATTCATTAGATTAGAAACAAAGTGTACTGACTGGCAATTACTATATTGAAAAATAGTAAATGGCGTTATTTCCTTGCCCTGTAGGCCATCATTGGGTGGTCTCCTTACATCGTCTTATCGACAGCACCAAGAGTCCTTGGCGGCTGAAAGAGAGAGACGACGACAAGAGAGAGAGGAAAGGCTGCAAAGGATAGAGCGTGAAGAGAGAAACAAATTCAAGTAAGACAAATGTTTCCTTAATGTGACAAAACTGGAAAATCATTTGAAAAATTCATTATATATTTAACTTATCTGTTTCAGGGTTTGGGAGTTTCTAGGCTGCAGTCCAAATTTGCTGATTAGCCTGCTAGATGTCCTGTTGAGGTCCCTTCTCATCCTGCAAGCTGTTCCCCTACTCCAAAGCCTATGCCCTAAGTAGGGTGAGGGAAGAGGAGATCAGTTCATCCACTACCTCAGGCCCATGGCTCATTTGCATCATGGGCTGACTGAGTAGAGTGATCAGAACTCACAGGTTCATAAAGCATGCCTGAGTTCACTTCTCTGCTCTTTTTCCCATGTAGAATAAAACTGGGAATGAGAGAAATGGCTAAGAAACTTCAACAGCCACTTGGCCCAAGGAACAGTGATACCAGGATAAATATCCCTTTTCTGATGTAACCTGGTCCATAGAGGGGTCCAGGGGAAAATCATCATTCCAACCTTATCTAAAAATTACCCAGATAATAGCATCTTCCCAATTCCCAGCATTTGCACATCAAAAGGAATCAGTCCTGGGGTATTTCCCTGTGTCTATTCCCAAAATTTTAGGCTTTTGAAGGAAATTCTGCCTTTATAAGTTTTGATATATTTAAATCATTGCAATTTTTAAGAGGATCTGAAGTTGATGGAAATGTTGTATTTTTCCCTATAGTTTTAAATCCACTTTCCATTTTCTTAGGCATGTTGGACCCTGTTAACTATTACAA
The DNA here is from genome assembly GCF_051106095.1 of Pogona vitticeps. Taxonomy (NCBI): domain Eukaryota; kingdom Metazoa; phylum Chordata; class Lepidosauria; order Squamata; family Agamidae; genus Pogona; species Pogona vitticeps. The sequence goes on along the minus strand of NC_135788.1, from coordinate 78,825,645 downwards.
TACATCTTTCTGATTACATGTATATAATTTATACATATGTAATTTTTTAAGTCTATAAACCAAAGATAGGCAACTAGTTACCATTCAGGTGTTTTGGACAGTATTTCCCATAATCCTTTATTATTGGCTATGCAAGCTGTGTTTATGCAACCTATAATTCCAAATTTATCTACACTGGTTTGTCTACTTCTGCCATTAATCAGAAGCATTTGAAATAGATACAAAATACCAATACGGACAAGGAACTACTAGGAGTTCATTTCCATTGTGTGCAAGTATTTTTCAAAGAAATATGTATCGCAGAATATTCAGAATATTCACAAGTTAAACATTTTGAAATATATACTTTGCCATGTATTCATTACAAAATCTATTTGCAAATGTTTCTGGCACAATTCTGGATTGTGCTTTAGATAAATTCCAGCGGAGGAAGGTATCTGGTATCTTTGTAGTGAAATCAGGATCCAAGCATCAGTTCTAGCAACAGGAATGCTGTCATATATTTTGGGAATGTAAATGCCATCTGAGGCACAGGTTCTTATACAGTGTACCCTCTACTTACGGAATTAATCCATATTGGAACGGTGGCTGCAGGTCGAAAAGTCTGTAGGTTGAGTCTCCATTGACCTGCAATGCATTGAAAACCGGTTAATCCGTAACCGGCCGTTTTTGTTCCATTTTTGTTCCATTTTGGGTTTTTTCTGGTCTGTAGGTCGATTCTCCGGCTGCAAGTCGAACCTAAATTTTGCAGCCAGAGAAGTCTGTAACTTGAAAAGTCTGTAAGTCGAGCCATCTGTAAATCAAGGGTCCACTGTATCAGTGTTTCTGATTATTGTGGTGCATTTACTTTCTGCTTAGTTGCCAGACTTTGGGTTTTGATACCAGTCTGGAGGTTACTTCTTTTTCCACAAATTGTCCAGTGAACAAATCCCTTCTAACACTAGATTCTACTTTAACTACATAAGCGGCATCTATCTGTTCAAGAGAAATGTCTAAGGCAACCAAGCACTGTTCAGAAGACAAGAAAAAGGTGTCCAAAGTGGGATTATTAATAATTATTATTATTATAAATGTATCACTTTCCTCACAATCATGTGATTGAAGTCCAGACACTATGCATTTAACATAGTATGTACCTCACTATGGCTAAAAGAATGTAAGGGACACAGTGTGACTCGGCATCCGTCTAAAACTTTCACTGCTCCCTGCCCCATTGCACACTCTGTCTTATGTACCCTTAAACTGAGTTGGGCTTCATAGGCAACCCTTTTTTTCCCTCTTTACACAAAACTGGAGCAAAATGGTAGCTACCATGGAGGTAGGTCATTCACATGAGGAAAGATGTGTAGATTTTATTTTCTACAACACAAATGTTCAAGACTGTTTAATATATCCTAATCAAATATGCCAAACTACTACAACAGAGTCTCATCTCCTGTGTGATTCAGTAAGACTTATTTTTCACTAGATGATGCAATATATGAAGAACATTAATTAGTTCTTAGGGCACGTCTAACTTCTTCATAATTTTAACATGTGATCATGTATATAATAATCATGTATTATATATTAAAGAATATTTTAGGATTTTAGCCATTCTGCCTTAGTTATTATAATTTATTTTGCAGTTTAGTTCGTTCACATTTCTGAGTTTTTATTTTTCTTATAACTTCATGAACCTCTGTTTTATAGTCGTAATTATCTAGACAAGAGAGAAGAGCTAAGGCAAGCAAGAGAAGAGAGGTTTGTACTTACCACTGCATTTGACTACTTTGTGTTTTGTTTGTTATATTTTGTTTATTAAGAGGTGCCTAATTCTGTAAGCATGCTTCTCACTCGGCTTGCAAAGAATGGCTTACTTTAGAAATGCATGCAAAACAGTAGCATTTCATTCTAATAAGCTTACCCAATGATACAGGAAATACTAATTGCCAAGCATTTTGTCACATAATAAATAGCTGAACTGTATCTTAGGAGCAAAGTCACAAAATGCTTGCAGAGGAGAGACCTGTACTCAAATTGTGGTTGTGCAAAAAAATAGTGGAAGTGGACAACTGCTTGCACAGACAGTGTTGTTGGGAAACATTCTGCTTCTTACACCACAACCAGTACTTCCATGAAGAAGGACTGCTGGCAAGTAATAAATGATAAACGTTCAAAGAAGAGAAACATAGCAGTGATGAGACTTAAACTATCCCGGTATCTGTTGGAAGTCCAGCTCCATCAAGAATACAAGACTCAACAAATTTCTCACTTGCCTTATTGACAATTTCATCTTTCATGAGTAGAGGAAGCACCAATCTATTCTAGATCTGATCCTAAGTAACAGATAAGAATTGGTCACTATGGGGAAGCAGTGAGTACTCTGGAGGAAGTGACCATACTCTGTTTGGATTTGTTGTACTGAGAAACAGGAAAGCTGGGACAGTACATAATATACTCCAGACTTTAGGAAAGTTGACTTCAGTAAACTCAAAGAAATACTACATGAGACAGAGATACTCAAAGATGAGGGAGTCCATAATGGATGGAAATTTCTTAAGAGCGGAGATACTGAAAGGACAGTCAGTAACAACTCCTATGAGGAAGAAACTTGGGAGACATATTTTTCTTTAGAGCCCCAAAGTACTGTGCAACATGAAATGTCTATTTTATGCCTATGTAAAGTCAACTCCATAGGGCTAAATATAGTCAATGAAAACTTGACATAGTTTTTTGGGAACAGCTTTGCAGCTCAAGGATGCGTTCTATTAAATATTGTTCTGAGCAGCTGTTTTTTCATTGCTTTACGGAAGCTCTGGACCAGGTATGAACAAATGTTTGGAAAGTGATGTGAGATGCTGCTCCTGATTCTTCAGGAACCAAAAGTAGCATGCCAGGAAAAGAATGAAGTCTGGCTATATAATTTTTGAGACATTGGAGTGCATTGCTTCATCTGGGCCAGATCATGCTGAGCTGAGTCTGGAAATTGTCACATATACAGGTACTAACAGATACAACAGAGGACTGTTTAGAGTTCCAGAATATTAAAGCCCTCAAGTAGCAGTTTCATCAAGTTAATGCAGGTATAGCAACTTGAGCCAGACACAGTGATTTTTCCAGTAATTTGTTGTCTGAAATGATGGAAGTAATTTTAATTCAGTTGAAAGAAGCATGACTTTATTAATAGTCAAACTAGTTGTACCTGAGTTACATTTGTCTCGTAACTGAGTCCTTAAATATTTTTCCATGCAGCTGTAGAAAGTTGAAAGCTTTAGAGATTTGTTGTCATTGAGTCACTGGTGTCAATTAATATTAATTCTAAAGAAATTAACAGAAAACTAATAGGCTGTCATTTTAATTAGTGACATTTTTAAAAGAAGATGCATCTTTGCTATACAATACTGGCCACCTTACAAATATGTCTCTCTAGCTTTTCTAAATTAGAAATATAAACTTCATTTTGTATAAAGAGGAAATAAAAACCTACATCCACTAATAAATTATTCTACATAACCCTCATTAAAATGAACAGATGTTGGGAAGTAGATTGTTCGGGCTTATCTTAAATCTCAGGTACTTTAATCCTAGTATCAAAGAAGGTAAACTTTCATAGTTCGTTCAGGTTTATTGAATTAGCTAAAAGCCATCACAATTGTTTAAAATACAGATATGGTCAAATAAAATATGATAAAATCACAGACATGTAAAATAATCAGGGCCCCTTTATATCTTGGAATCTCCCACACAATTGATCACAATGGCTTTCTGAAAATTAGCTCGAATATTTCTGGCCGCTTTTACAAATAGCGCTGTTCTATATGTAACATAAGGGTCACAATCCAAGAGTAACCTGACCACCTTTATCTGAGGGCTTTCCTCCTGTAGAGCAGCCAAAATGTTACCCAGGAGCTTTACTTGGAAGTTTTGAGATAGCTGACAGTACAGTAAATAGTGGAGGACATACTCTATCTCACCTGCTCCGCAGATCCATAGCCTTAGATGTTTAGGGACATTCATATACCTGCCATCTAAGACAGAGGATGGCATGGTTTGGAAGTGAAGTTCTGTGAATGAGTTTCTCAAGGAGGCAAAAGTAAGTGTATGTAGGTATTGCGCCATTGAGTGGTTTGTTTTCAGCAGATGGTACCATTGAGAGAAATTTGAAGAGTGAATTAAGGCCAGGTCCTGGTCATTATCCAATTTATAGAACCAGTCTCTCAACATTCTTTTAACCCCAGAAAAAACAAAAATGTCTGTGGAGAGGGATTTAGATTTTAGTAGGGTTTGAACTAAAGTTGCCCAGCTGCCACTCTTCCATTGCTCTGCCATACAACATTTGGGTAGGCAGTGGTCGGGCATATCCATCACCCTCTTATAGTAAGAGAGTATAGCTAAAATTGCCCTGGCTTTGATGGATACCATGCCTGTTTCTGATCTAAGATAAGCTGCTGGAGTCCCCTGGGGTGCCGCGAGGATGTGTCTCAGAAATTTATTCTGACCTACTTCAAGATGGTGTAGGCTGTTCTGATTCATACCCCAGATCTCAATTCCATAAAGCATTTTGGAAATGACCCTCCCTGAAAATACTTTTAAAGCTGGGGCTACTAGTTTGCCACCTTTAGAATGAAAAAATTTGACCAGAGCATGGCTAGATTTCTGAACCGATATTTTCATGCTCTGTATCTGGGATTTCCAGCAGTTTTTCTCATCAAAATGCACTCCCAGGTATTTGAAGGTCTGGACTTGTTCTATTTTGTTTTTGCCTATAGTCCAGCTAAAATGGGGGGGGGTGCTTTCCAAAAATCATCACTTTAGATTTTGTGTAATTTATTTTTAGTTGCTCTAGGCGGCTAAACTCTTGGAGCTTATTCAAGCTTCGTTTCAGTCCCTTTTTTTCATGGATAATAGTACAGTGTCATCAGCATATATGAGACTTGCAATCTTATACGTAGTTCCCAATTGAGGGGGGGAGATGGTCTAGATGGTTTAAAGCTTTTACATAAAAGTTAAAAAGTAGGGGTGCAAGTAAGCACCCTTGTTTTATCCCTTTGTTAATGTGAATTTCCTCTGTCAGCCTTGCATCTGTGCTAATCCTTACCCTCAATGTTGTGTTGCAGTATAGTTCTTGTATTAGAGTTAGGAGCCTCTTATCGATGTTGGTCTCTGTGAGCTTATCCCACAGGCGGTTTCTAGTGATTGTGTCAAATGCAGAGGAGAAGTCAATAAACGCCATTTAAATGGCCTGGTGGTATATTTGCACACAAGATGATGTAACACGTACATTTGATCTACTGTGTTATGTCCCTTCCTAAAACCTGCTTGTTCCTAGTCAAGGGTATTATTTTCTTCCATCCATTTAGCCAGTTTTTGGGAAAGAAGGTGGGTATAAAGTTTGGAGCTGATATCCAGTAAGCTGATTGGACAGTAATTCTGGGGGATGGATTTATCGCCTTTTTTGTAAATTAGGAAAATTATGCTCTGCCTCCACCCATGGAGAAAAACTCTTGTAGCATTAATGTGAGCGAAGAGCTGTGCTGGGACTGGAGCCCACCATTCCGGGTTGTTCTTATACACCTCTGGCGGAATCATGTCCTCGCCAGGTGCTTTATCTGTTGCTAAGGCATTGATAGTAAACTTTTATATATTTGGTCCTGAGAAATTTAGAGCTTATTGTTTGTACATCAGCACAAACACCTTGAATCAGGTCCTGTAACTAGTGTTAACTAGTGTCAATATTTCAAACCTGGTACAATATGTTTACCTCTCACTGCTCTGTCAAAGCATGGGCAGGAATATTCTGCATCAACCTCAGCCTCTAGGACTGTCCTTCAAGGAAGCCCCATTTGGGAATACTACAGAATCAATACGATATATCTCTTGCTGATTACCTGCTTCATCCAGGAATTTCTGCAGACATTTAAACATCACCCCCTCTACCACTTTGCCCTGGAAGAAGATACCTCTCTTTGCACCACTCTGCACATGCAAAAAAAAAAAAAAAAAAAACAGAGAGAGGAGAGGCTAAGCATTTCCTGCATGTATGTTGGAGAGAACTGTGGGATTGATGCCTAAATAAGGTTAATAGTCTTATTTGAGTAAAATAAGTTCTCCTGGGCTTCACATTCTATTAAATTGACTGCATATAAAAAAATAAAAGCATGCAGCCATCCTTTACAGTTTCATCCAGAGATTCATAATATCACAGAAGTGGTTGAAAATGTGAACCCCTCTAAAATTCATGGTATAGCTCTTAAGTATAATACTTTTGTGTGTGCAATAGTTCTCCACATCAAAGGTTCGTGTTGATGTGTTTTTGGTGTGTAACTAAAAATAAGTACTTTTGTTTTTCATGGGTGGCAGACAACTTTGCTCTTACAGAGTTCATTATTTACAAATGCTACAGTTACAAAAGTTTATATTATTAAATATATATGCAATTAAAAGCTCCAAGGAGCCCCAAACACCTATTCTACAGAGGATGCTGCACACTGTGTGTCTGCATGATTCACAGGACCTTTTGCTTTCTAGCCAGCTTCTGCTGAGGGTGGGCAATCTACAATATCTCTGCATTGAATGTAACATGCAACATAATTAACTATCCACTCTCAAAGGGAGTGGGTACCATTTCACCTCTGCATGAGTTGCTTGTCAGTGCTTGCCTTCTTCCAAACTATGATATGTAGAAACATAGGACAAGGATTCCTCTGAGCAACATTATCATTACTTTATCAAATTTAGAAGACACAAGAACAAAGTTTGCTTCCAAATTTAATTTGGGAGGAAACTGTATTCATTCATTCATTCATTCATTCATTTTATTTTATTTTATTTATACCCCACCTATCTAGTCAATTTGACCACTCTAGGCGGCTGTGTCTTCCTTATTCCTTACTGTGTCTTCCTTATTAGTTTTGTTATTATTATATGCCACCATCTCACCTCTGACCTGTAGCAACCCTATGAATGAGTGAACTCCAGAACATCCTGTTCACAACAGCCCCTCTCAGCTCTTCTAAACTCAAGCCTATAGTTTCCCTGATGAAGTCAATCCATCTCATATTTCATATCTTCTTTTCCTCCTACATTTTACTTTTCTCAGCATTGTTGTCTTTTCCACTGAATCTTTTCTTCTCATGATGTACTCAAAGTATGACAGCTTCAGTTTTGTCATTTCTACCTCCAGAGAAACTTCAGGCTTGATTTGATCATGTCAGATTACTGGGAAATGTTTCACAGAAAAGACAATGTCTTTCTTTTGCTGTGGTGCATATGAAGTATTTACCATCAGGGGTGCAGGAAATTAGTCTTGATTTGCCTTTTTTTTGAACAGTTCACTTCTGGGTAACAGAGTCAAGAGCCTGCTTTTACATCTCTATTCATATTTTTTTTCATGAGCAAATAATAGTAGACAAAATTAGACATCTGCAAGAGGCACATATTTTAAAGTTATTTTGATCTGAACATATAAAGAACTGCATGGAGAATATGATTGGTAGCTGGTCTTAATAAACAGTTAGTGAGTCTTGCCTGCCTAAAATGCAAAGCAGATGTAGCTTTGTTCTTTTCAACTGACTTTGATGAATAAACTATATGTGACGTCATATCCAAGCTATTGGATGTCTTGAGTCTGGCTGAGAGATCTTTTAGAACTTAAAAAAAAGTTTCCATTGTAGACGCTGTAGAGAACAAAGTGAATTCCAGTGTATTTCTTGTAGAGCAAATAGAAGCAGGTTCAGAGGCTCAGACCGTTCTTAGTCCAACCATTTGTAAGTGCTATTATTTACCGCAAGATCTATTTGCCTGTGAGACTCTAAGCTTTTCCCCTTGTCTCTCCAGCAAGACTAGGATTGTGTCTTCTTTAACTGGGAGATGTGGAAGGATTTTTGTAAAGAAAAGAAGGAGCAACGAGCAGCTGATAAATAGTTCTAAGAGGAAGATAACCCCCCCACACACAGTGCTTAATTCCTGAGAACCACTTAGTGTTATCTTTTGGTTGGAAATAAGCATTACGCTTCTTTAGTCTAATTTATTTTATTTATTTATTTATTTCTCTTCCGGGATTCTGCATTTTACCACATTCCCTGAAGATTTACCCGGCAGTCAGTTTTGCAGTGCACCTCATGTATCAAGAACTGAGCTTTTTTTCCCCCTGCAGATGTCTCGCCCCTAAATAAGCATCAGCTACAGCTTTCTCAATTTTTACGGAATCCCTTTGGAATTTAACTTTCAGATACAAATTTTTGGAGAAATTGGCAGCTGAAGAGTATGAGAAGGAGCTGAGAAGTCGAAGCATATGTAGGGGCAGGAGTGACTTGTCCTTAAATTTGGATTCTCCTTCAGTACCAACCGTTCCCTCTCCTAAGTGTGCAAGCCCAGCCTCAACAGATTCTCAGGAGGAACCAAAGACTCCTGTGCCATCTTTCCGGATAGCTCAGACTCCAGATGGTAAGTCCTGGCAAATCCAGAAGGGGAAAACAGCAGTTCTTTGTCGTTTCTTGCAATTTCAGTAGATATATTGTTGCAGATGTCAAGATATTGTTGACTAGTCTGTTGATTCTTAAGAGAGCTCTCTGATATGTTATGAATGAATTATAAGATTCAGTACATTTTTTCCAATATAATATTAAAAGAAATATGCATATACCACCATGCATATGGCATCAGAGAAGATACAGCTATTACTGGCTATATATATTAGCTCCAGTATTAGAGGCAGTATGCTTCTGAATACCAGTTGTTGGACAACATGATCATACAGGTGTTATTTTGCTCATATTTTGCTTGTGGGTTTCCCATAAAAGTCTTGTTGGCCGCTGTGAGAAACAAAAATCCAGCACAAGATAGGCCTTTGATCTGATGCTGCACAGCTCTTCTCCAGATCCTTGCGCAGCAGTGATTAAAAGCCCAAACACTAAATGTATATTTTCTGACTAAATTTCAGTGCTTCAAAGTCTCATCTGTTTTAATACAGGGTTAAAGCATGTGCTCAGCTCTGTCTCACTGCAATCAGTGGGACTTTCAATGATTTATTCTGGTTGGATGGAGCACTGGAATAGCAGTGCCTGTGTGAGTCCATGATTAGAAGGTGATTCAACAACTCTTCTGTGTGCATTGGAGGGCTTGGGAGGGTGTGCCCCCCCCAACTCCCCAAGAGCCTTGCATGCTGGTTGCAAAGCTACTTTTGAAACTGGAGAATTTCCGAATTGTTTTTGATGCAAGATGGAAGAAGGGAGGTAAGAAGAAATGTAGAAATCTCTGAAAGAAGCACAACTATTGGATGCCAGGATCAGTCTTTCAGCAGAAGTAACGCTGAACAGGAAACATAATTAGAATACACAATTTTGATTCATGTATACAACCTTGGAAATGTAGTAATGCTAGTAACATCTTATAACAGAAAAAGCACAGTTGTTTGGGAAGAGATAAAGAGCATGATGGTGCAGCTCATCACTGTTAATATATTTATTACTATAGTTGCATTTTTATCCTCCCTTCCTCCAGTAAGCTCAAGTCAGCATGACTTTCCTTCTCCCCATATTATCCTCACAATAGAGGTAGATTAGACTGACAGAGAGAGACCAGCTTGACATTATCCATTGCGTTTCATGGCTCAGTGAGGACTAAAACCTAAATCTTCCAAGTCTCAGTCCGACACTCTAATCCTCAGCGCCACACTGGCTCTCACTGATTGCAAGAACAAGTTAAGCAAATGGTTAAATCTTTCCTGTGAGGCTTAAAAGCGCTTATTTTTGTCTGTCTGGTGCCCATTAGTATTTTATAGAATTGATCTGAGTGCATGAAGAGATTTGTGGTGTATGTTTGAGGTTTCTGTCCTTGATGTTGAGAAAAGAATTACTTCTCCTTCACTGAGGAGAAACTCCTCATACCATGTTTCCCCGAAAACAAAACAGGGTCTTGTATTAATTTTTGCTCCACAAAACACAGTAGGGCTTATTTTCAGGGGATTTTTTTCATGTACAACAATCTACATTTATGCAAATACAGTCAGGTCATCATCTTCTGGTTCCTGCCCAATGGTGGAAGGTGGGGTTTCACTTAACTAGGGCTTATTTTGGGGGTAGGGCTTATATTATGAGCATCCCGAAAAAATCATACTAGGGCTCATTTTCAGGTTAGGGCTTATTTTCGGGGAAACAGGGTAATACTTGATAATGTACTGTGAGTTTTTTTCTGTTGCATGCTATAGCCAAGGCTTCACTATCGTGTCATTTGGTTTGATTATGACTCTGGACATTCCATTTCTTGGCTTTATTGGCTGTTAATGCTTGAAGCATGTTGTTGAAAGAATGTGCACATGAAGAAAGAGTGGGTACTGTGGATTATGGATGTGCTGATGTCAAATTTCATTTGAGTTTGCATGGTTTCTTCTCTGCATGGCTATTTTTTTCACTGACTTTTAGATTCCCTACAGAGACTGCCATATCTGTGAAATCACTTTTATTCGGAAATATTCAGAATGGCTGTTATTCAAACCCAGTGTCAGGCATTAAAACTCATTTTTCCCCCTACCATTAGGATTGTTTAAATCTCTGCATGGAGAACAGCTATCTCTTTTACGATGATTATTCTGCCATATGTCTCTAGGAATTACTCCAAATGTTACATTATAAAATGGAACGCTTCACTGTGCACAGGGAATAGATTTATAACAGGTACACAGGCTAGCTCTCAGTTTTTCAGTTGGGTTGTCTTCTGCAGACAGCAGGTGTTTGGAAATTTGCCAGGGGAACACCTGACAATAATTAACAAATGTGCGGTGTTGTGCAATTTGCAAATAAGACTGTACTGACCCTTAGATATGCCTTCAGGATGGATATACCTTCCCTTAAGAAGGCCCCTGCCTGCCTCCCTTCTCTACAGACTTTTCTTCTGCTTTGAGTGCTGCATGCACACACATGAGGATGAATCATGTCCTAAAATAGGAATCCTAAGCATAATCAGTGGTAATCAAATACACTGATCTTACTTTCAAGGGGGAAAAAAGATCATTAGTACAATAATGAATTGCCCCAACAGAAAAGATTTGCATGAGTTTCCAAAGAAATTAAAGCAGGCCCTTCTGTCCAAATTTTACAAATTATTTTGGAAAAGGAAATTTGGTGAAGTCAATTTTTTGTCAGGAATACAGCTGCAAAAGTTAAGGATTAGAAGGCAGTGGGACTTGAGATGGTCAACAATATTTTGTTTTAATGAAAGCTTTACACATGAACCATATACACAAACAACTGTAGAATGTTTGGACTCACACAAGATTACTGATCCTATTTGAATATTGGCAAAATGCACCTGCTTTTCTTTTCTTAATTTGAAAGACTGTAATACATCTAGAAATCCTGTACATTACCAACAAAGATTACTTCTGCTGTTTTATATTTATGCCTTTTAGCCACAAAGACAACGCCCCATATTTATTTATTTATTTATTTATTTATTTATTTATTTATTTGTTTGTTTGTTTGTTTGTTTATTTATTTATTTATTTATTTATTTATTTATTTATTTATTTATTTATTTATTTATTTATTTATTTATTTATTTGCATGAACACCTTTACATTCAGCAATTTGCCAGCTGCTTGACTGAGTATATGTTGGGGCCTTCCAGATCCTTCAGGGCATAAAAGAACATTATTCCATGTGCAAATCTGCTGGGTTAGCTCAAAATGTTGATCAAGGTGATTTCACTGGATTTCACCCTGTCCATGATACAATGAGGAAGAGGAAATCAATAATGCCATCAGCAAGGTGTGCTGGATGTCAGCCATTTAAGAAACAAATTTGTACTACATACCAAATAATTAAAGGCTGAATCTGTACCAGATGCCCAGTAACTGTGTCTGTTCTGACACAGGAAAGCATATGCTTTCTGTCAGCTGAGCATATGACACTACCCTTTCCCAGCTATTTGCCATAATGGGCAAACCAGCACATTTATACCTTTTATATTTAAGGATTATATCTGGTAAAAAGAATCAATTGGCATTTTAAACATTGTTTTGAGCAAAAGAGCAAACGGCAGATAAAAGTTAAATTCCCTCTTTTTTCTTCTTCTTCTCTTGCTTTCTTCTTTCTAATTAAACTTTGCTTGCTGATAGACATTCTTTACCCCTTAGTGCATAATACAGATGAGCTGATTTGGCATTTCATCCCTCTTTTCTAAAATATAAATAGATATAAATCAAAGCTTCTGCATTTGGCCACACTAGATTCCAATGAGGAAAAATAGATTTCACAAGCTGTTGCTTATCTGCTGGATTTATATCCAGCCTTTCTCCAAAAGATGGGACTCGAGATGGCATCAGGCACAGATTCTGAACCCAAGACTCAGCTTCTTTCTTAAAGACAGCTGCTGATGCAGATTTCTTTTCTTCCTTTTTTTAAAAACTCCCCAGAAAAAGTGATGGGTGATAAAACTCACTTGGCTGTGTAAAGCACAGAAACACTGTTGTTAAGTGAATCTTTCTCCATTATTTTTTTCACTAGTGAGTGCCAGTGAACCTGAATGTGAACCAGAACCTCAGCCAGAGGCAGAATCAAAAAGGGAGCAGAAAGATGAGGCAGAGTCCGAGCAGGGAACAGAAACTCCCCAAGAAGTAGAGGTTGCAGAGGTGGAGCCAGAGAGTGAAGTGGAGCAAGGTCCAGAGCAAGAGACAGAAGACAGTGCAATACTCAGTGAAAAAGAGAGGCAGAATGAAGATGTGAACGAGAAGGACAACTGCTCAGCATCAAGCATATCTTCGGCAAGCAGCACTTTAGAGAGGGAGGAAAGGGAGGAAAAATTAACCAGTAACAATGAAACTGGTAAAGTGAAGCCTTCTTTTTTAACATAACAGTTGTCCTTTTTGTCATTTTAAAACAGCACCTCCATTTAACATTTGTTGTAAGAAAAAAAAAAGTAGCTATTAAGCCTCTTCTTTTTTAATAACTGATATGTCATCTGTTAAGGCCTCAATTCATAGGTATTCTGAAAACAGGATTTGTTGGAGGATTTCTGTACAGACTCACAGAAGATTGAGACATTTGTTATTTATTTTTGTTAGTTACATTTATATTTGGTCTTTCCTCAGACAAACCAATGGCAGTATACATTGCTCTACTATGTACACAAGAACTCTGTGAGATAGGTCAGGCCAAGGTCACTCAGTGAATTTACTGGCTTCCAAGTCCTGGTCTGAGGTACCAGCGTGGTGTAGCAGATAGAGTGATGGACTAGAAGTCTGGAGAATAGGGTTCAAATCCCCACTTGGCCATGGAAGCTCGCTGGGGAATGGAACTGGTAAAATTACTCTCTAAATATCTCGCTTACCTTGAAAAACCTATTTGGGTTGCTGCAATTCAGTTCTGATTTGACAGCACGTAACAATGACAAAATCCTAGTCTGGCATTCAGATTGCTACATCACACTAAATATTTTAGTGTGGGTAATGTTTTTAAAATATCCCTTGGTTGTTAGGGTCTTATTGTGAAGACCGTCATTCATATTTCAAAGCCCTTTTGAATGCACAAGCAGAATAGAAATAGAATCTAGAGATATCCAAAATAATGTAGTATTGCCAAAATAATGTAGTATCACCACCTTGCTGAAAATCAAGGCTGCACATGAGGAGCTATCATACAGAAAAGGAAGTGCAGTTTTCAGAAGGGTAGAATTTTTCTGAATTATTATTTTAGAAGGGTAGAATTTTTCTGAATTATTATTTTACATATTAATTCACATGCGTTCATGATCATATGATGGTTCTGTCTTTAGAGCAGATGCACTTCAACATACTACATGTTGCCCATAACAGAAAGGCAAAGAGAGTGGATAGCTTTTGGTTGTTCTGGGTTTTTCGGGCTCTTTGGCCGTGTTCTGAAGGTTGTTCTTCCTGATGTTTCGCCAGTCTTTGTGGCCGGCATCTTCAGAGGACAGCAACCTGTACTCATGGCACTCTTGGACACTGATTTTAATATCACATGCAAAGTCAAAATAGCCATAATGACTTTTGGTCTCCAGGAGGAGATGAACTACCAGAAGACGAGGATGTGTATATAAAAACATCTGATACCAGAACAGTAAGCATGTACGGAGAAGGATCCATATGATTCTAAGCCACTGGATTATGAACCCTGCATGCATAGTCTAATAGCTGGTCAACAGCAGTTTTGTGCCAATGATCAACTGTTTGAGAATGAATTTGGGCCCTGTGTCTATTGCAAACCTTCCACCTTTGGGAAATGAAAGGGCAGGAGCTATTTTTCATTGAAGAACAAGGGATAAAGGGAGCAAATATTAGTTGTAGTTTGCATATATGACAGTCCATATGACTTTACCAATTTTAGGAAAGGGTTTGCCACCCTGAAAGAGTAATTAAGAAAGTATAACAAGAAACGTATGTGAATACTGATAGAAATGAAGATATCAAACATACAAACTTTCAGCAACAACTGCCTGAGAAGAAAGAAGCAGCAGTTCATCTAACTCTGGAATAGAAAACAAAGTTGACAATTCCCTACCTGGGATAATTTATTTTTAATTAAATGGGGATTACTACTGATATATTTATATATGGTAGCAATGTAAGCTAGAAAACAGTGTCATTAGATATCTGTCTGTTCAGAAGACAGCCCCATTGAGTTCAGTGGAGCTCACTCTCACGTAAGAAGATATAAAATTGCAGTGTGCATTAACATTCTCCGCCAGTCAGACTGTGCTAACCATATGAAATCCTAGGCTATAGGAAGCACCATAAGAAAGAAGAGACAGAGATGGCCCTTCATAAAAGTTTTTTAATCATTTCCCAAAATATTTGTTACTGATTTCAGAAAAGAGGCAATACAGACTAGCCTATTTTTCTTGATCCTAATACAGTATGGTAAAGGTAAAGGTTCCCCATGACAAATTGTCCAGTTGTGTCTGACTCTAGGGGGCGGTGCTCATCCCCGTTTCCAAGCTGTAGAGCCAGCTTTTGTCCGTAGACAGTTTCCATGGTCACATGGCCTGCATGACTAGACACGGAATGCCTTCACCTTCCCACCGCAATGGTACCTATTTATCCACTCGCTTTCAAACTAGTAGGTTGGCAGGAGCTGGGACAATTGAAGGGAGTTCACTCCGTCGCTTGGATTCCAACTGCCGATCTTTCAATCTTGCAGCCCAGAAGCTTTGCGGTTTAAGCCACAGTGCCACCATGTCCATCTAATACAGTACAAATTGCTAAATACAGTGGTGCCTCGCTTAACGGGTGCCCCATTTAACGAAGAATCCACATAGCGATGAAGATTTTTGGATCGCTTTTGCTCACCACCACCCCGCCCCCCTCGTGCCACCCCCACGGCAAAGCGCCGCTTTTAGAGGTGCATTTTTACTGCTGAAATAGCCCCAGGAGGCTTCCAAAAGCAGCGCGAGGGGGTGGGGGTTGGCGGGGGGTTGGCGAGCCTGTCCCTGCCACCACCCACACCCACCCCCACCCCCACCCACCCTGGCAAAGCGCCGCTTTCCGAAGCCTCCTGGGGCTATTTCAGCAGTAAAAATGCACCTCTAAAAGCGGCGCTTTGCCATGGGGTTGGCGCGAGGGGGTGGTGGGGGGATGGCGGGCCTGTCCCTATCACCCCCCCCCACCCCCACCCACCCCCACTCTGGCAAAGCGCTGCTTTCGGAAGCCTCCTAGGGCTATTTCAGCAGTAAAAATGCATCTCTAAAAGCGGCACTTTGCCGTGGGGGTGGCGCAAGGGTGGCGCGGGAGGGCGGGCCTGTCCCTGCCACCCACCCACCCCCACCCCGGCAAAGCGCCACTTTCAGAGACTTCAGCAGTGCATTTACACTGCCTATTTAGGTGCTAGGCAAGCTTCTAAGAGCAGCAGCAGCTCCCGTCCATCAGCTGTAAGGCGGGGAGGGGGAGGGGCTGGAGCGGGGAAGATGGCTCCAGTTCTTTTCTGGAGAGATTCCTCGCTTACTGAGGCGGAGAAAATTGCTGCCCCTATGGAGGATCCTCGCTGAACGGTGAGTTTTTGCCCGATAGGAACGCATTAAACAGGGTTTAATGCGTTCTTATGGGGTTTTTTGTTCCGTTGAACGATATTTCCACATAGCGACGTTAATCCTGGAACGGATTAACGTCGCTATGCGGGGCACCACTGTAAATGATTTACAGTACAGGAAGATGAAGAGATTCAGGGTTCCAGAAGTACATTCATTCAACCAAAATCCATCAATTTTATGCAGGCTTAATAGGGGAAAGATATGGAGGTTCAAAATTAATATTGAGGTTTTGAAAATGAAAATATGAAAGCATTTGCCAGGACAGACACAACTGTCTCAGATCTAAAAATATAAACATGATAGGTGAAAAGAAAAAGTAAAAAAATCAAAAGTTGATTTGAGCCAAAATGATGCTCTGCCCTACCATTACATTTGGTTGCAGGCTAGGGGCTTTCTTTCAGTAAGTGGGAAAGGTGAGAACAGAAGCAAAGTAGTTACTTCATTTGTATCAAGTTAAATACTTGATGATGACACAGACACAGTTGTTTTGAGGCCTTTTCTGTCTTAGGAGAACTCAGTCTTCAGCATTTTAACTCAGTTTCTTACATACTTCTGCCATTTGCAAGTTTTATAGATTATTCTGCCATTTCAACCTAACGTACAAGCACTCATAGCATTTCCTGTTAGATATTGGGAACTTTTTAATTAAAGTAGATGTATGTTTTGACTACAGCGAAGATTCTTTTTAAGCTGTGCATATGTGTGCTTGCCCAGAGCTCCATTGGGGTTGTGCACTGGCAGCTGGCAGCCAGTTTGTTTACTTCCTGTTTCAAATGAAGCCCTGCCCATCCACCCCCACCCCCAGACACATAGAGCAAGACTCCAACACACAGGGACAGAAACTTAGAGGGAACATTGACTACAGCTATGCTAGATGTTAGCCGCCTAGAGTGGTCGAAATGACTAGATAGGCGGGGTATAAATACAATAAATAAATAAATAAATAAATAAATAAATAAATAAATAAATAAATAAATAAATAAATAAATAAAACAAAGTGTCCATATGTAGCCAGATCTCATTAACTGATATATACAGAGAAAATAGAATGATCTCTGCATGCTCTTCAGATTCATTGAGCAGGAGAGAAGTCAAAATTGGAAGTATATATTTTCCTAGTTTCCCAAGCTGAGCTATGGCTTCTTGTGAGTAGATGTAGACTAGTCTGGTCCCTGGGGCTTTCAGAAATGAACCTTTGGATGAGTCTTCCCACCACCACCACTTTTCACAGCTATTTCTGAGCTATGCTGTGGGAGGCATTAGCAAACTCATTGAAATAGTAAAGTGCATTTTGACAGGAACAAAAGTGAACCAGAATTTTGAAAGGAGAATTACAGTAATGCAGTTACATAATGGAAAAGAGACAACTACAAAGAAGATCAAAGAAGAGTTTGCCCATCCGTTGTTAGGGGTTGTGAAACCTGCAAAAATGATAATAAGTACTACATCAATCTAGTAATCAGAGGTATTTCTCTCCTTGGACACTGTGGTTTTCTTAGGTGTAATTGAATCCATTAATCAGTATCTCATGCCAAAGTTTAAACAAAGAAAAGATGGGGAGAGAAATGAATAAGAACTTCTCATTATTAAGGGAAATTACATTTAGAAGATATGGAAATATTAAGTATGTACTAAGAATTCAAGAGAGTTACTTTCCTAGTGAAGTCTAGTTACTTCCCATATTTACCGTATTTTTCCATGTATAAGACTATACTTTTGTCTAAAATCTTTAGACTAAAAATTGATGGTCATCTTGTACACAGAAGTAAGCTGAGGAGAGAGAAAAAAAAACAAGTGGAGGGGAAAGCAGGGATCAAAGTGATCCTGCAGGGCTTTGATCTCTGTTTTCCCCTCCACTTGCTAAGCCCCACTTAGATTTCTTAATTTTGGGTTAAAAAATTGGGGGTGTCTTATACATGGGGACGTCTTATACATGGAAAAATACAGTAAGTCCAGGTTGGGACTACATTTAAGCCAGTTTAAGTATATTTTGTACATAGATGATAATTAATACAGATGATAATTAAAAATGGTGGTCCAATTACATACACAGATTTTGGGCATTTCCCCCTTATAAGGCCTAGTAATGAATTCGTTGACAGATCGTAGAATAGAGTTGCACAAGCCCATTTCATCCCTCTGGTGTTAGAAAGGAAACCTGAGAAGATTTTGGACATTTGCAACTGCTTGCAGACACGCATACATGCACACACAGAGAGAGAATTTATTTATTAAAGGCATGCTTTAACCTTGCCGTCATCCTGGTAACCCTGCACAAAAATGTTAGGACAAGCTGAGAGTACCTTAGAGTAAATGAAGAAAGTCAGAACGCTGCTGTTGCTCTCTGACCCTGGGAAATCATGGAGGATGAATGGACACTCTCACAAACATGAATGGGCATCAGGAGTTTTGCAGCATCATTAGTGCAGCCAAAGCAACACTTTCAGCTGCTTTTGGACTGTTGAGAGAAGGCTGTTGTCAAAAATATCTTTCGCTCTCCTTCAGAAGTCCTAGCCAGAGTATCTGCTCCATGTTCCCTTTCAGCAGTACAAAAGGTTTAGGGCTGCATGCCTGGGTTTTTTGGGAAAGGTAAGCCTTTAGCTTCTCCCACCACCACAATACTGGTCAACATCACTGCATTCACACCAGCAGTACCAGCTTGGAAACACTGTTGCATTGGAGAGGGCAGAGCAGTGTCAGAGATTGATTGGGAGCACATGCAGTCATGAGTTGTGTAATTCTGTCCTAGATCAAGGGAAACAAATCTTAAATTGTTTATTTTCCTGCTGACTTGGCAATTACCAAGGTGGATTGAGTTATCCTACACGTGCTGTGTTCATTACTTTTGTTCTGTACAATAGTATATTACAGTGGTGCCTCGCATTACGATGTTAATTCGTTCCAGCGAAATCGCTGTAGAACGAAAACATTGTAACGTGATTTTTAAAAGCCCATAGAAACGCATTAAAACCCGATTGAAACTCACCGTCCAGTGAAGATCCTCCATAGCATGGCCATTTTCGCTGCCCGTGCACCGAGGAATCCGTGCCAGAAAATAGCGGGTGGCCATTTTTTTACCCAGCGGCCATTTTGAAATCGCCGATCAGCTGTGTGAAAATCTTCATTTTGCGATAATCGGTTAGCGAAACATCACAAAGCGAAAAAAACCCATAGGAAACATTGTTTTGTGATCGCTTTTGCGATCGCAAAAACTTCATTATGCGATTTCATCGTTAAACAAGGCCCTCATCTTGCGAGGCACCACTGTACTACAATTTGTGTTATGCATATAATTGGTTCCATATCTACTAAGATCCATGGTTGTATAAATACTGTAGTATGGAGGTTCCAGCCATATGTTATTTTATTTCTTAATGTCCCAGAGAACCATGTTCATTGCTAGTTGCAGTGTATTAATGTTGGTACTTGGAAAAGGTATGAGACTTCAACTCACAGAATAGCCCATCTGGCATGGACAATTCTGGGAACTGTGGTCTAAAGAAGATGATTTGTTTACTGTACATATATGAACCCTCAACAGCCTGAGTCATTTGTGTTCAATGTCTAATGTGTTTTTTCAGATCCATGGTTACAGACCATACAAGATGTCGGTGTGAATGACCAGAGCAGCAACATTCTCAACAACAAGCGGTTTATGCTGGACATGTTATATGCCCATAACAAGAAGCCCAAGGATGAAAAGGATAAAGAGCTGGAGGAAAAGACGGAGGAAAAGGAGGCTGTGGAGGATAGTGAAGACACAATCACTAGCCTGGCCGATAGGATCTCAGTCTTACAGGCCACAAAGCAGGCCAAAGAGGAAAGTGTCAAAAAAATGGAAATTGAGAATTTGGACAATCAGGGCAGTGTAAAGGCTTTTGCAGAAAGGTTCAATGATAATAATGAACTTACCAAAACCACAAATGTTTCTGAAAACAGTTTTACTGAAAAGGCCTCTGAAAAAGCAACAGTGCAGGCGAAGAAGGAATCAGACTATATTTGGGATCAACTCATGGCTAATCCACGGGAACTTAAAATCAGAGACATGGACTTTACAGACTTAAGGGATGAGGATGACGTTGACATATTGGATATGGAAATGCATCCTAGGGACTCCTTAGCTCCCCCACCCCCACCCCCACCTTCCTTTTTAGGTTTACCTCCTCCACCTCCTCCCTTATTTTATGGCTGTCCCCCTCCCCCTCCACCCTCGGGTAATTTATTGGCTCCCCCTCCTATATTTGGCACTGCTCAGGGTTTAGGGTCACCCCCACTTGCTCGAGGTCAGCCAGCCTTTATAAAAAAGAAGAAAACAATCCGCCTCTTTTGGAATGAGGTGAGGCCATTTGAGTGGCAGTGTAAGAACAGCAAATGCTGCAAAGGATTCCTATGGTCAAAACTGGAACCTATAAAGGTGGATACGTCCAAGCTAGAGCACCTCTTTGAGTCTAAATCCAAGGAGCTTCCTGTGACAAAGGTATTTCTTTTGATATATATTGCATAATTTTGATTTTATTTTGTGCTTCTAAATAAAATCAGTCAGATCATTGCAACAAAATAGTAGGAATAAATCCCATAATTTTCCATTCTGGAAGTTCAGCCTGACAGACATTATCATAATACAATGGTGCCTCGCTTAACGGTGATAATCCGTTCCAGGAAAATCACTGTTAAGCGAAAACGTCATAAGGCGAAAATAAAAAGCCCATTGAAACGTATTGAAAACTGTTCAGTGCATTCCAATGAGCTAAAAACTCACCGTCCAGCAAAGATACTCCATACGGCAGCCATTTTCGGTGCCTGTATAGCGAGGAATCCGTCCCTAAAAACAGCGGGGAGCCATTTTGAGCACCCGGTGGCCATTTTGAAAACCCGACAATCAGCTGTTTTGATCGTCACAATGCGAAGAATCGGTTCCTGAAGCAGGGAACCGATCTTCGCAAAGCAAAAAAAACCCATTTAAAACATCGTTTTGCTATCACAAAAACATTGTCGTGAAGCGGATTCATCGTTATATGGGGTAATCGTTAAGTAGGGCACGACTGTAGTTTAGCACCTGTATGTGTCAGATAAAAGGAGGTGCAGGGATCTCCGGTAACAGAAACATGCCAGAAAGTCACATAACCAGACAGTGGCTCCAGCAAGATAAGAAAACTGGAGGATTCCACAGGCCTGGCCTAAATGTATCTGAAAACCGAATTTAGGTGTTTTCTCTGCTAGTTCTCTACAAAGGACAGACGCTCTGGCCAGAATGGCTCAACGGGGGCTCTAGTTTAACTTGCTGTCTAACCTTGCATAATGATCTGAGCATATAAAACTATGTACAGTATAGTGTACATATTACAATGTAAGAAACAAATTTTTGTCATTACAGAAATAAGTAATTAATTTGTTTCAGACTTCTGCTATTCAGCTCTTTAATAGTTATACATAATACATACATTTTTCTCAGTGAAAACTTCATGAATGTCCTGTGACAAACATGGACCTACATTAAAAATGAAGGAACCTGTTACTGTTCAGCTCATAATGTGGACTATTTGATTTCTAAATGGTATCAAAGTAAATTGAAGTCTTTTGTTATAACATTTGATATCACAAGAAATTGAGTACACTTTATTTTGTTTGTGAAATTTGAAGAAGGAAGCTGATTCTGTATGTAATAATTATTAATTGCATGCTACCAAGTCAATTCTGACTTATGGCAACCTTTCCAGGGTTTTCTAGGTAAAGATTACTCAGTACAGTGGTGCCTCGACTTACAAACGTCCCTACCTATGAACATTTCGACTTAACAGCAGCTCTGCTTGCAAAATTTTGCTTCGACTTGCGAGCAGAGCTTCAACGTAAGAACAGAAAAAGGCAAGGGGAAAAGGCAGGAAATTCAAACCATTGGTGGCGAAGAGGCTGCTTCTCTGTAGCCCAACAGTTAGAGCAGGAGGTCAGGGAACTTTTTTACTCCTGTGGCGCAGGAGGGGGAAGGAGAGGCGGGGGCGGCTCCGGATCGCTGCCGGGAGCGGAAAGCCGGTGCGCTCCCTGCCCATCCCTGGTGTGGGTCTACTCATGAGTAAGGCCTGCCAAAGACGCAGGTCTACTCATGAGTAAGGGCCGCTGAAGGCGCTGGGGTGCACGGATCGGAGGGGCTCCTCTGTGGACAGAGCATGTGGCGGCGCATGAGGAGGAAGGAGAAGCGGAGCGGCTCCAGATCGCTGCTGGGCGCGGGAAACCGGTGGGCTCCCTGCCCATCCCTGGCCCGGGTCTACTCATGAATAAGGCCCACGGAAGGCCTGGGTCTACTCATGAGTAAGGGTCCCCTCTGTCGCCTCGGGTGCCCTACGCCGCTGGCCGGGGCCTGTCGCCGGCCGCTATCCACCAGGGAGTGTGTGCCATCAGAGGAGGCTTCAGACTGCCTGGTAAGGTGCTGCTTTTTGCTTTTTAAAAACTTCTGGGTGGGAATTGCAGAGTGGGTTTGAGCTGAGGGGGGTTATGTTTCTGTGCTGTGTTGTGTGTTTTTGGGTTGTTGTGTTTTTTTCCAGTCCCGGTGTGGGGATTGCTTGTTGTTTATTTTGGGGGGTTGGTTGGTTGGTTGGTTGGTTGGTTGGTTGGTTGGTTTTTGTCAGCCTTCGGGGCTTGCTCTGTTTATTTTTGGTTGTTGTTGTTTTAAAAGCCCCATCGGAAGGCGATGGGGCTTTCTGTGTGCTTTTTTTTGTATTTTTTTTAAAATTCTGGAACGGATTAATCGCAGTCCCATGCATTTCAATGGGAAATGATGCTTCAATTTAGGAACATTTCCAGTTATGAACATCTTCTGGGACAGATTTAAGTTCGTAAATCGAGACACCACTGTAGTGGTTTACTAGTCCCTTTTTCTGGGCATGCCCTGGGACTGTGCAGTTTGCCCATGGCTACACAGGCAGGCTCTTCTCTCTGGAGCCCCAGCAGGGACTCAAACTCCCAACTTCTGGCTCTGAAGCTGGATACCTGAGTGATAGCACTGAGTTATCCAGCCAGCTATACAGAATGCTTATGTTTTTTTTTCTCACTGTATGTACATGACAGGAAATTTGTATTGATATAGCTTGTTCTGTTTTATATTTCTATTATTTAATATAGTTAGGTCTGGAAAGACCCAATACCATTAAGACACTGTTCTTGAAAGTAAATGTGTTTAGCCAGTCCTGTGAGAGTTCCATGCACCTCTATGCATACTTACTTAGAAGTAAACTTTGTTGAACTGTGTCAGCTTACTTCTGAATCAGCATGCACAGGATTGTGCTGTTCCTGTCAGTAAGGTGTTTGAGTTGGACTGATGTAGGCTCCCATGCCAACCAGCTCAAATATATCTATACCTCAATACAATACTGTGTTATTTTCACCGAAATCAATTAAGTATTTCTTCTTACTCATATGCATGTTCACAGCTCATTTGCTGGTTCAGATATGGAGAAATGCTTTGTATATGCCACATGAATTCAGCACTGTAATTTCTTAGCATTTTCTTCATTTCTAAATATATTTATCTTATCTGAGTACATACAGTCACGGCCAAAAAATATTGGCCTTCTTGCAATTCTGTCACAAAATGCAACCCTTCTCTCAGGAAATTGTTGCAGTTGCAAATGTTTTGGTACTCACATGTTCATTTCTTTGGTTTATGTTGGAACAACACCAAAAAAAGAGAAGTCAAATCTGATACAATCCCACACAGAAATCCAAAAATGCACGGGTGCCAATATTTTTGGCCGTGACTGTATATGTGAACAGATGAAGAAGGAAGGAGGGGCATGTATACAAGCCCCACCTCCATCACCTTTGTCTTCACTGGAGACCTTTGCATGTCATCAATGAAAGTGTTTATTGTGTTTCCCCAAAAATAAGAC
This sequence comes from Pogona vitticeps, assembly GCF_051106095.1. NCBI lineage: Eukaryota > Metazoa > Chordata > Lepidosauria > Squamata > Agamidae > Pogona > Pogona vitticeps. Next base: position 78,801,742 of record NC_135788.1, on the reverse strand, counting down.
AGGGTCTTTTATTAAATTTTGCTCCAAAAATGCATTAGGGCTTATTTTCAGGGGATGTTTTATTTTTTCATGTACAACAATCTACATTTATTCAAATACAGTCATGTCTTCTTGTGGTTACTGCACAGTGGTGGAGGACGGGGTTTCACTTAACTGGGGCTTATTTGGGGGGTAGGTCTTATATTTTGAGCATTTTCCTGAACTGATTCAATACACATCTACTGTATCTCCAAGATCACTGGAGACTCTGAAGCACTCAATGCTGCTTGGCCATATTTAAATATCAGGAAACACTGCAGTTGTACGTATTGCCATTAAGCTGAGGTTGACAAGTCATACCTAGCCCTCAAGCTAGAAAATGACAAAAAAATTCATCATCATATACAATTAACTGGCCTACTATGAAAATTGTTCTGCCTGTACACACCCTCCATAGAAATGACTTTTTCGCAGTTTCAAGAGTAGTTTATTCCAGTATTAATTTAGCATGTGAAAATGAATCAAAACAAGTTGTCATGACAATACATGCCATAATCTTGCAGCAGAGATTGCTGGAAAAAATAGAGTTGGTTTTACCATACATAGACCCTAAAACGATTAATCTAGAAAGGGGTACCAGATGAAAAGCCTCCAAAGGAGCCCAGGATGGACAGCTCCTCTATGCAGAATAGTTCCAGTAGTTAGTGATCATTAGCAGATTGGCCAGATAATGTAAACTGAGGTCACGAAAGCAAAATCCTAAATAGAAGCTGCATCCTCTTCAAGGAGATTCAGCATAATGTTGAACCCCACATAAATTTTCAAAACATAGGACTGATTTTAAGAAAATATTGCTGAGTATATAAAGAATTTCATAAAGAACATATATAATGTCCATCTGTCCAAATCCAAGAATATCTCCAAAATCAATTTATTAAGATTTCACACAATTATTTGTGAAATGTCCTTGGGAATCAATAATGTCTGGGAACCACTAGAACTGCCAGCCAGAAAAATCATTCTGTGATAAATTGTCTCCCAATGGCAACAACTGAGAGTTTGTCCTGTTAATTTAATAACCAGATGTATTTTCAAACATATTGATTATTTTCATTAATGATGAAATGGACAGATTTGAGTTCAGAGATGAACAATGAAATATCCTCTATGTAAAGAATGATTTTAAATTTGAGATGGTTATGTACAAAGCCAAGATATGTTTACAAATTTGACTGATAGGACAGGCTAGTAGTTCCAAGGTCAAATATGAGACGTGAAAAAGGGCAACCCTCTTCAAAGGAATTTGTCTTTAAAGAATCGAAATGCATTTAAAAAGAATCAGGAGGAAAAGTGAACTTAGCAATTAACTTGCTAAATTTGTATAAACAAACTGCCAGCATATTTTATATATTTTTTTAAAAATAGAGGAACATGCACTCTGCGCTGTGGTGCAATCCTTTTTGAGTGATGGTAGATCTTGCTCTAATTTAGATGCTGCCCCAATATTTTCCATACTCAAACAAGAAAGAAAAAAAAGGGGGGGGAGTGTGATCCTTATACAACATTCCGAAATAAAGGTGAGACTACTAAATTTGGACTACTATAATATCAAAAACAAGTGGTATTTCAGGTCCTGCAGGACTCTTCTTCAGCAGTGTCTTGCAGAGCTTTTGACAAGGGGATGGGCACAGAAAAGTCCCAGTATGCAAGTTAAAATTTAAAGACTTACAGATTAGAAACATCAGAATGTTGTGCTTTGTTGTTGTTGTTGTTGTTGTTGTTGTTGTTTTGTTGTTGTTTGCATCAGGTCCGAGAAGTATATCTGTGAAGATTCTCTGTCGTCTAGGTGAGGTTACCTGGAGGCTGAGTCATGGCAACTGGACCTCTTTCTTATTAGGTTGAAACGTTTCGCTGCTTGGATGAACAGCGAAACATTTCAACCTAGTAAGAAGTACGCCCAGTTGCCATGACTCAACTTCCAGACAAGGCTGAGAACCAACACCTTTTTTTAAAAAAAATGAATAAATGATCAGCATGACTAAAAATAAAGAAATTTTTAAACATGTTAGACACATACAAACACAAGACTAAGGAGTCTTTCCCAGTGGCAGTGCTAAGGCTAAGGAATTTGTTCTTTGGGGCAGCTCTCTTGTCTGCTAACATTTAGAAGTTGTATGGAAGGAAACTTCATTTCAGAAGCTCTTTGGGATTTCTGCAGTTTAAGACTACCTTTTGCTCTGGTTACACTTCTTAACCTGCATTGTTTTCCATTTGTTTCATTGCTTTTTAAAGACATGATATTGTTTAAAGTTGTCTTGTGTGGTACCATGCAGATTTTAAAAAGAGTATGAAGCATCTGGATAGCTCAGTGGTTTAGGTATTTGGCTGTAGAGCCAGAGGATAGGAGTTCAATTTCCCTACTGTGCCTCCTTCATGTAGAGCCAGCCTGTGTAGCCTTGGGTAAGTTGCACAATTCCAGGAATCCTCCAAAGGAAAGGAATGTCAAATTACTTCTGAAAAATCTCGCCATAACTTAGAATTGATTTGATTATAATGATTATCATCATCATAAAGCATCCTAAATACATAAATTACATGGACAAGGCTTATCATGCAGATCTCAAAATGCCCAGTCAAGAGGGTATTGTTACTCCATGTATGTATGTGTTGTGGGGAGCTGTCTGTACAAAAAGGTTAGAAATTGGAGATATCACTGAGAGAGCAGATTCTAAATCATAATGCTCAAAATGGGTATAGGATGTCTATTTGCATTGGAAGTGCATGACATCAGTAATTGATATGTAGCAAGTTGATTTTAATTTCAACCCATCCAGTTTCCCCATGACTCAGAACTATTTATTTTATAACTTCTTCCATCACTATAAATCTGTCCAAAGCATGGAGGGAAAGGGAGAGTTTTTAAATGTTGTCTAAGATCCATAAAATGAATAATTCCATGATTTGAAAGCAGAATGATGACATATTTGTTATTTGAATCCAAAGAGTGTGTTTTGTACTTTGTAATGCCAGGGTTTTGATGAATTGAGCTGACATTATTAACATTCAACATTTTCCATAAATTATCCTTACAAGTGTGGATAATTTATACTGACTTACTTCCTTAGGTCCTGTCAAAACTATTCCTCAACCCTGTGCTGTGATTGTAGATATCTGGGCCTGTGAAAATTCCTGCAACTCCCTTCCCTAACCCGTTCCTTAGCTTCTATAAGTAAGATGCAGCCGTTTCCTCCCAGAGTTTTAATTCCCCTCCCCTTGGCTTGGTTTGGCTTCTGCCAAGAACATATAGTTCCCCCTTAAGCACAGGAAGAACTTGAATCCTTCTACCCTCTATTGTCCCTTCCTTATGTCTGCTGTCCTTTTCCATGGAGAGAGAGAGAGAGAGTCCCTCAGCAGCTGAACACAACTGCAAAGAGTGTTCACAACATAACTTTCCTTCAATAGTTGATGAAGTAATTGTGTTACAAATAAGGACAACAGTAACAATATAATACAGTACATGGAGGGACCTTATCCTTGGATGCGTCGGGGCAGGCGAAATACAAAGAGAGTTCTTCTCCATAATCAGAGGTCTAAACAACAGGGTAAAGCAAAATCTGCCCTGCTCAAGTCTGTAGATGCCGTCTCCCACTGCCCGAGATCCAACGGCCTTCATTTGATTGGCCTCATGATCAGAGTATGACATCTAAACAACTGGTGTCTTGCAAGTCTAGGAACAGAAAAAATAAAATGTAAACAATCCTCAACTTAAAGGTCTGTTTGTTTCCTCCATTTCTTCTTTGCTGGGCTCATGTCTTGTAGCCACTAAGCTAGGATTGCCTGACTGTGTATAGCCAGCTTGTGTTATTCCCCCATCACTGCCGGTTTTATATCACAACAGGTTACAACTCTTTCCTCCTCATACATATTACCTACATATGTTGATTGCTAAAGGAAAAAGAAATAACATTTTCGTGTTTACTAAACCGATTACTTTGTATCTGCAACATGAAAAGATAAAGGCAATCCTTCCTGTATCGAGTGCCTCCTTTAGTAATCTAAAACAGTGTAAGTGACATCTCTCAGAGAAATTTCTCTTAGAAAGATCAGTGTTCTTTATAGAGTCAAAATAAAACCATGAGAAATAGTGATCTAGGAATTTTCACATGTATTTTTATTTTTTTAAAAAAAATTGTGCTTCTGTTTTTCAAACCCACCATATTTTTCCTTCATTTTTCCAAATCCTCTCCTAGTTCATGATTTGTAGCACTCTCTTGTATGTGTTTCTTTACTGTCTGATTAAAGTAACTTGTCGTCTATTCTGTGAGGTTTTTGCCATGAAAAGTGAGATAAACCATAAAAAATGAATGGACAAATATTATTCCTCTGACTCCTCAGTCTTTTGGCTTTGAAGGATGATTTTCTGGAATTTATTCTCCATGTTCTATATCTAGCATCCATTAACTTTGTCACAAACACTCTGCTGAATTCAGGAACTTTAGGCTAGATTTACCATCAAAGCAATGTGTGCTGCCTGTTGACCAGTTTATATAAATATTGAATTACAGGATTGCTATATTCTTGGATGCTTGAATTTGTTCTCATGTCTTTGTCACCATGTCCTCCAAAGATTTCCAAAAGTAACTTGGAGAGCCAACTTGTGTGATAATATGCAACAAGGTAATCCAGTGAAATGGCCGAGAAATAAACCCAGTTTGCGTGGAGACATGTTGTACACTTGCGGTCCACATTCTGTTTTTTTCTGTCTTTTCAGGTCAATCCCCCACTACACATAAACACATAAGTTCTGTCTGTTGTGCAGTATAGAAGTCAGGACCATATGGATTGTTTTCTGATGTTAACATATGTACTTAATTGTCTTCAGAGAAATTAACCGTTACCCTCATTCCCCAAACTTTTCCTCAGAAAACTGCTGCAGATGGCAAGAGGCAAGAAATCATTGTGCTGGACTCCAAGAGGAGCAACGCAATTAATATTGGGCTGACAGTATTACCCCCTCCAAGGACGATCAAGACTGCCATTTTGAACTTTGATGAATATGCCTTAAATAAAGAAGGAATAGAGGTACTAAGAAAGCACTGCAGAATACTTTAGTTTAAATTGAAAGTATTATCAGTGTTTCCCGCTACTGGGGTGGGGTACGGTGGGGGGGGTGAAAATCTATAAACCTAATTGAAAGAATTCTATCTGGATAGCCCTCTTTAATTTTGCCCAAGAATGGGCCCTCCTTTAATCCCAACCTGCAACATGGAATCTATTTTTAATTCTTTAACATGTATGCCCATTTTTCACCAGATGCAAAACAGACAGCATGGCTCCTGTATCATTAATACCTGTGCAGTAGAGGGAATTCTACAAGGTACATTATTTTTCCTCCCTGTATAACAAGCTACTCCTTTTGCCACAATTTCCACCTTCTACACAGCTATTAAGGTGCAAATCCTTCTTCTGCCACTTTATCTAGTCTCTTCTTGTTTCTCTTGTCAAAATAAACCCTGAAGTAAAAAATGGCAGGAATGTCATTGCTGCACATTGCCTTAAGTTAGGTATCTTCCACTAGTTATTTGCCATCCACTTGTTGCATATTTAGAGATTTTTTTAAAAAACCACCACCAAAATTGTAGTCTAAAAGCATTTTATAGTTCTAAATCACTGGGACCAAAAATGGAAGTTTAAAATGAACTTACTATAAAGCCTTTGGATGGAAAATACTGCTATAGGCTATGCTTTGTTTGTACTTGTTGTGCTTAACGGAATGTGGGATGCAGTAGAGGAGCAAATTCTAAGTATGTAGTAGAAAGTGTCTGTTTCATTTTTGCTTTTTCCCAGTTAATACATACTAAATTGCTAAATTATGCCTATATATGGACTCTAAATTTTTTTGTGTCTCATTCTGGTGTTACATACTAACAAGACTAGGAAATAAATCACAGGAAAGGGCAGTGGAGGCTCAAGGAGAGAGCCAGGGGTACACTTCACCCCAGAATTTCAAAGGAAAGGGGGTGTCTCTTTGTCAAATCATGAGCTGCCCATGTACAGAAATACCTATAAGCAAAAATAAAGTGTGCACATGGCTTGTTCAGTCAACAATAGATATCTAAGTGCAAACTTCATTCCACTAATCACTATTGCTGGATAGTGAATGATTAGTTTATAATTTGATTTTAATTGTCAGCTGCTTTGAAAAAAATGTGGGGTACAATTCTAAAGATTTTACATGAGTTTAATATGGATAATCATTAACATTTATTAAGACAATAGAAAATTGTAGGGGTGGGGGGGAAGTGATGTCATCAAAATGTTCAAAAAGCTGTTGTTTGCACAATTATGTTGTAAACCATCCAGAGAGTACCCTGGCACTATGGGGCAGCATGAAAGTCAAAACAACAATAAGAAAAAACATTTTCGGATCAAATGAGTACAGATTATAAGAACTCAAGTTTGTTTAACAAGTGTGCAGTTTGTCATTGACTTCACTGCTTCTTTCTAGAAAATCCTCACAATGATTCCCACTGAAGAAGAGAAACAGAAAATTCAGGAAGCTCAACTTGCCAACCCTGACATCCCTCTGGGCACTGCTGAGCAGTTCCTTCTCACGCTTTCTTCCATCACAGAGCTGACCCCTAGACTTCAGCTCTGGGCATTCAAAATGGATTATGAGCTCGTGGAAAAGGTAATTCCTAACTGCTCAGTAAATAGATACGCTTTCTAGATTTTAATTTAATCTGCTTAATCTCTTCCTCTAATAAAATTTTCTGCACTATGTTTTCATGGAGAACAGTCAATGAAGATATTTGATACTTTCAAAACCTAAATTATCCACCCCCAATAAAACTTCCCTGTTTGAGGCACAAGGAGTTTGATTGGGGGTAAGATTTGCATCAGGAAATGACTTCTAGCCCAAATATTTTCAAAATCTGTAGCATTTTGGCGGAAAGGAAAGTGAAATAATGACAATAACAGGTGTGATGGAATCATTTACAATCCCTACAATGCTCTATTAGCACAAAAAAGACCCGGCAGAATGTGGAGCACTGTTTGAAATCTGAGCATCAACAATATGCCATCTCAACCAGCACAGAGGTATGAGTGAGAAGGTCATGTAGGAGTGGTGCATGGGATGGTACCTTTTACACTGCTCATCATTTCCCTGCTCCAAATCACTTAGCACTTTCCCCAAAATATATTTGTAAGAGTAAAATGAGAGAGAGAGAGAGAGAGAGAGAGAAAGAAAGGGAGAGAGTATGTGTGATATCCTGCCTTTTGTTCCTTGCAAAATGTTATAAAGACAGAGGGTAAAAATTATGAAGTCAGGGTGAATGGAAGTTCTCTAGTAGTACAACTATATCCAGAGCACAATAACTAGGATTCAAAATACGTGTCATAATTCTCCAGTCTTCAAACAGCTGTACTGGCTTCAAGTCTACAGCTGACCACAATTCCACTAGTTTTAACTAGAGATGGGGACTAGATACTTTTTTTTACTCCACCGTTCTTTTAAAAAAAACCAAGGCAGCTTGCATCATTAAAAACATAATATTAAAAATTAAAAACAGTATATTGTTCAAATATTAAAAAATAATAATCCTACATTAAAAATGTTAGGTAAAAGCACTACCAAAATCCTTCCTTCTTTCTTCCAACTTCCCTTATAGAGGTCACTCTCTATATTACCTGCCTCTGTCAGTGATAGATTATTTATTATACCAATCAGTCTGACACTCATTCCTTTACACCCATGGTAATCACAACCTCACAGAAATGAATCACAAATCTACCATAGCTCTCATAACCTTAGATTAAAATGCTACAAATAAAAGGATATGATTTTCAGCTTTATACATACAATGAATTTAGTAGTATGTTAGCTATGGAACTATGTGCTTAATATTTATATGACATCTGTGCCTTTAAGGTATTGCTCTTCATATTTCACAAAGAAATAATTTACCAAAGAACTTACTAATTAGAGTTATTAAAATGTACATGATGGCAGTGATAGTGATGACAGAAATAGCTGTAGCTTACATTTTTTTTTCATCCCTCCTTTCCCCTGAACTCTAATGTTCAAGCTGGCTAGCAAACATAATTAAAACCAAATTATTCAATAAAAGCACTAAAATAGTTGTAATATTAACATCAGTGCAATTTAAAGTAAAAAGTGAAAAGATATACTGTACAGTATCCTGAAGAATCCTCATTATGTATTATTGATTGATTTCTCTCTCTCATTTTTTCTCCAAAGTAAAACAGTTTCTGATTTTTAAATAATATTGAAAATAAAATTAAATAGACAGTAATACAGGGGGACCAAGAAGAGGGCTTCCTATGAAGTTCATACCTTGGGACGTTCACATGGGGAGATGCTGTCCTTCAGGTAGCCTGGGCCCAAATTGTGTACAGCTTTATAGGTCATGGCTAGCTGTCCAAACTGGACCTAGAAATGGACTAGCAGGCAAGAGTGCTTTATAACAAACGTGTTATATCTTCACTGTAACTGGCCCCTGTTGATAGCCTGCCTTCAGCATTTGTGGCCAGCTGAACCCTCTGAATATTCTTGAAACACAGCCCCACATAGAGCACATTTATGGTAATCTAAGTGTGATGTAACTAAGACACGTGTCACTATAGCCAGATCACAAATTGTAAGGTAGTAACAAAACTAGGGTATAGCTGTAATTTTGCAAGCACACACCCAACTGCCTGAGTTTTCTGAAATGAAGCAACCTGTCCAACACAAGTTGAATCCCTTCTCTCTGACTTCCCTTTTTATTTATTTATCTTCGAACTACAGAAGTGGAAAGGACCCTATGAACCATCAATTCCAATCCCTGTCAAGAAGGCATAGTGGGGAAACTTAACTCCCAACCTCTGGCTCCACAGACCAGAAATTAATTTTTGAATAAGGAAATGAAATAGATTATAAAACCCAAGATATATAAATACCTGTGTGTAAAACGATGAGTATAGGTGGTCCCTCCCCTTCTTTCTTGTTGCTTATTTGTTATTTTTAATAATATAAAAAACAGTAATAAGAATTAAAAAAACAGCATTATTGCACATTGTTAAGGGACTACAGACTTCCAGTACATAATCAAAAGTTGCAAATCTTAAGAGGAAAAGGTTAATACTATACTACTGTAGGAAATGGATACAATAATAAGAAGAAAAATATTTTGAGTCTTTGGAAATGGGCAGATCCCACACCTGTCTCATGTAATGTTGAGGGGGGAAATAGGTAACCATAGATATCTCAGAGACATAGGAAATTCCCACCATGTTGGATGAGGCAGCTTAGTCACAAGCTGCCATGGCATATAGCTGTTGTTATTAAACACTTTCAGAATGGAAGCAGGATTCACAGGAAAGTTCCATTTTGGTGAAAGGTCAGCCAGGAGAAAAATCTATTCTAGAATGCCTATAATTTTGATTATGTGCTACCCAATATAATTTTGATTTATGGCAACCCTTCTAGGATTTTCTAGATATAAAGAATTCAGAAGTGTTTTCCCAGTCGGTCAATCCGTGAACCCTACAAGCTAACCTCTCAGAAGGAACAGTGAGGAGTCAAACTCCAGGTCCTCCAACTATTCAGTCAGAAGAATGCATATTTAACCCTAATAACAAGAAAAATGTGTTATTCTGGTAAATAAATGTAGTGATAGAAAATGATCTGGACAAAGAGATATGATGCTAAACCCAATTTTTATTGCCAACTAGAGTGGACCCACTGAATCAATGGGACTTAATGTGGACTTAACAAGTCCTGTTCATTTAATAGATCTAGTTTAGTTGACAGTAAAAATTGAATTTAAACAATAGCACAATGCGGTCCCTTGAATGGATAGAATAAGTGTCAGTAATTAGATAGAATCTATAAATGTGGATGCAAAGATAATAGAGATTTCATACTGTTATCACTAAGTCAATAGAAACTGTACTTTGTAATGTTGACGTAATTCATATTAAAAAAAATGTTTTTCCTACACTGCTCTTTACACAATCTATAAAGCAGAAAAGGGGTTACAAACCTGTGCAGATCATGGTCCAATAATTTTCCATTGTGCTTGGGATAAAAATGAAATGCTAATATTGCATTGGCATATACATGATCTGTAGTTACAAAATGAGCTAACTAAGCCAGATGGAATTAGAGGAATTCTCAAAGAAGGCAAAATACAAATCAAATACATAACTAAGTTCTGTCATTTTAATCATACTACAGCTAGTTATAGAACTACTGCCTGAGAATGTTCAGTAGCTGTCGTCGGAAGTATTCTTATTCAAAACTCTTACTTTAAAAAAATATTAAGGATAAGATTGCAAAAGAAATATTAAAAGAAATATATAAAGAAATGTTCTTTTTAAAGCAGTGAGGAAGCAATTAGGCTTATTTCAATGTTCTGATTATTAAAATATTCTCCTGTTCAAAACACCGAATTTTTGAAAAAGTAAACAAATGATATATGCTGCTTCCATCTCATGTGTCTTTTATATTATATTTCTTTATAATGTTGGGATTGTGTGCGATTTGACTGTTTTCTTTATGTTTATTTTATTGATGGAAACACCCAGAGAATGGCAAGGCCTGTAGGTGGTGTGGTACAAAAATATAAACAATTAATTCGAAAAGAAACAATAATAAGATGCCTCATTAAAGAATGGGGATAGGACATTATGTCTTCAACAGATATAGCGATTAAATTCAAAGAGTGGTTTAGTAATCTTTATTGTTCTGGAAATGGTTCTGAGGATGAAATAAAGATCTTTTTGTAGAAATGCAGACTGTCCAACCAAAGTGTACAGCTTTTTGAATCTTTGGAAGTCCTTGTGTTGTTGGAAGAATATCGCCAGATAATTTCAGGGTGAAAGTAACAAGGCTTCAGAAAATGACAAATTAATTGGAGAACATAATAAAACCTTTATTAATATATTATCTGTGCTATTATTGAGTAGACTAAATGAGGTAGTGCAAAAACAAATCATCCATCAATCCTAGGAAAAATAATTGCAAAAAATAATTGCTGTTCCAAAACAATCAGGCACTGAGGAACACACGCCAGCAGCTCTTTAATGAGCAGCAACTTGCCAGCAAGACTTCATGCAATTTCTGTTATACAAGCATAAATCACTAATAGGATTCTGGCCTTCCGATTATAGGCAATTATTTAGAAATTACAGGAATGATTAAACTTTGAAGTAACATTACGAAATAATGCCTGAAATCCAATGGTATATTCTATGTAAGGGTCATGACATCATCATCCAAAGCCATGGCAGGAGAGGACTGAGAGTTTCCAGTTGCCCCCCTCCAAATGTTCTGAGGCATTCTTGGGATCTATTTCATCCTGGATAATATTATCAAGCCCTCTGCAGCATAACTACACTACTGGGTTTTCATTGTGTAAAGACAAATCAGCCCAGTACATAGTATATCATTTTTAGATGTAAAAGGTTTAGGTGACCATTTAGAGTGGGGATATTTATCTCAAGTGCACAATCAGTTTGGAATGGGAGTAAATTTATGGAGTAAATTAGACTAAATTCGGTTAATAGAATTAGATTAAATCCATTTTGGCTTTTTAGGGAACAGTCTTACCCATTATCACCTTGACTTTTTACATGCTGGCAGTGCAGCATTCATGATACAAGAACGTGCTGAAACATTGTCAAATGTTAGATCATCTTTGTGGCTCTGGGGGTCCTAATGTTGGATTTGATTTGTTGCTTGTTGTGGGAAAACCTTGCTCAAGGTTGTTAGCTGCATTCTTCTTTCAGTGAGAGCAAACACTCCTGGCAGAGAGCAGCGGTTCCTGAAGGGAAGGGTGACCTCTCATTCTGCCTTTTCCCTTAGAGTTAGATCATAAGTTCAGAGACTTACTCCTGCCAGTCCTAGTGGCAATTAGGTAACTAGTGTCCTATCTGAATTCTTTCTACATTCTGTGTAATCCTGCTATGTTAATAAAAGGGTTCCCAAGGTGTTGCCAGGGGGCTCCGCTGGTTGGGATTTCTGCTTGTTGACTTCTTTGCAACCTCTCTAAAGGCTAATTGCCTTCCTATTGTCTGTGATCACCCACATCATTAGCCTGCCTTTTGTTCCGTGATCACCTATAGCTTGATATCCTGTATTGCAGTCATGCTTTATCTCTCCATGTTATAAAATAAATTTTATGAAACCTTTTTCGAATGTGGCTACAGGAGTTAAAGAGGTGATGACTGAGAAATATTTAATTCCTTTTAGTGACACCTCAGTTAAATAAGTGTTTGGATCATAAAAATCTAAGATGTAACTAGCTTTAACCATAAACAGTTGCTGATAGAAGATAAGGCCAACCTTGAGTATTGGGATCAAGATATTATGGGCAATAAGAATATTTACATTTTTAAAATGAGTTTGTTTATTTTCAATCAAAACTTGAGTGTTATTGTACTCATTAATGTTAGAGTGACACCCCCCAAAATATAATTGTTTAATGGCACAAAGAGGAATCCAGACTCTGTTAACCATGATAGACTTGGTTTAAGTGTAATCTGTTAAACCACATCTATCATGTGACTGTGGATTTAGGATTAAATAGAGCTCAGGTCATACACAGTGAAAACCATGCCTGACTAGAAGAGGGGTGTGCTGGTCCCACTTGTTTAGCAGCCCTGCTGTTGCTGTCATATGAGTATAGGACAACAATATGTGCTGGAGATCTTCCACAACTAGAAGCTGGAAAATCAGAGTTTGTGAGCAAAAAATAAATCTGCCTTTCTTGGAATAATGTTTTTTAATGGCTGGAATTCTTTTGGCATTTGTGTAGACTTTGCATAACTTGTAGGTAATTACATCTGATTGATGAGGTGCCAAAACGTATCTCAGTGGCATAGTCAGGCACATGACTAAGACACACTCCAACAACTTGTCAGTTAACCACTGTCCTTGTCCCAGTGTTACTCAACATTTTCATAAATGACTTGGTTGAGGGTCAAGAGGGGATGCTAATTAAATTCACAGATGATACTAACCTGGGAGGGATGACTAATAAATACTCCAGGAGACAGAATCAGTGTTCAGGAAGATCTTAACAGACTGAAGAACAAGGCCAAAACAAATAAAATGAGTTTCAACAGGGAAATATGTAGAGTTCTGCATTTAGGCAGGAAAAATCACATGCAGATATAGAATGGATGACAGCTGGCTGGACAGTAGTAGATGTGAAACAGGTCTAGAAGGCTAAGTCAGCCACAAGCTAAATATGATCCAACAGTGCATGTGGCAGCATAAAAAATAATGTGATATGCAGCTGCATCAACACAAGTATAGTGTCCAAGTCTAGGGAAAGTAATAGTGTCACTTTATTCTGTGTTGGCCACCTCACCTGGATTACTGTGCCCAGTTTTATTCACACATATTTAATAAGGATACTGAGAAGGATCCTGAGAAACCGGGCCCTACGAGGAAAGATTAAGGAAGTTGGACATATTTAGTCAGGACAAAGCAAGACTCAGAGGTGGCATGATACCCATCTTCAAATGTTTGACGGATTGTGAGATGGAAGATGAAATAAGCTTTTTTCTGTAGCTCCAAAATGTATTACCTGAAATAATGGATTTAAATTATAGAAAGAGATTTCAAATCAAGATTAAGAAGAAGTTCCTAAGCGTGAGAGCTGTTTGACTATAGAATGAACTGCACTGGAGAGCAGTGCATTCTTCAACGTCAGAGGTGTGTTTACACAGAAATTCAGTTACCTGCTTTGGCAGGGAGCTGGACTCAGTGACCCCTGCGGTTGCTTCTACTCCTAGTTGTCTATGATTATATGGTTACATTATTTCATTGCAGGTTATATTGATTTCTCTTTTCAAGGGAAATACTAAATGCCAGATTACTAGCAGAATCCCACATATGGGCTGCAGTCCAGAAAAGGTTATGCTGAATAAAACTTGTTAAGTTTTTAAGGTAGCCCAAGACAGTCTTAATTTCTTAACTAATTGAAGAAAATAGCCTAATGTTAAAAGAATTCTGATGTACCACTAGTGTCAGTAGGTTTTGAAATTGAGTAGATATTGACTGGTTTAGAAGGATAGCACTGATAAAAATGAAAAGTTTACCAAAAATTATTATCTTTTTATTTAGAATGTTACCAATACAGTTCACAGATGATGATTTTAAATTTTGGCAAAGAATGATTATATTGTAATGAAGGGAAGAGAGCCAGAATAAATAAAAAGTATTGGTATAAAACAACCAAACAAAGGTGGTATAGGTATACCAAATATAAAAAATTATTATTTGGCTAATCAGTTGAGGTTTATTGGGGAAATTGTATATAACCCAGAAAGGTTAATTTAGTGGGAAATGGAATCATCAGAATTACAGGTAGATACTGAAAAATATCTATTTGTTATGATTAAGAAATACAAAATAAGTGAAATTAATAACCCGTTTTTAAAGACAATGTTAAACATCTGGCATAAGTATAGACAGAATTTATGTCCATTTAACTCTCCATTAGGACTAGTGGCTGAAATAGAGAATTTTCCTGTCAATATGAAAGTTTAGGCACAATTATTTAAAGAAAAAAGTGATTAGATTAAAAAAACTGGTTGTATAAAATGAGATTGAAAGATCAAATGAAACAAATCCTTCAGCATAAGAATATTTCATGGTTGTTGTTGTTGTTTAGTTATTTAGTCGTGTCTGACTCTTTGTGGCCCCATGGACCACAGCACGCCAGGCCCTCCTGTCTTCCACTGCCTCCTGGAGTTGGGTCAAATTCATGTTGACCCAACTCTGGGTCAGCCATCTCCTCCTCTGTCATCTCCTTCTTCTCCTGCCTTCACACTTTCCTAACATAACAGTCTTTTCCAAGGAGTCTTCTCTTCTCATGAGATGGCCAAAGTATTGGAGCCTCAGTTCAGGATAAGTCCTTCCAGTGAGCACTCAGGCTTGATTTCCTTTTGAATGGATAGGTTTGTTCTCCTTGCAGTCCAGGGGACTCTCAAAAGCCTTCTCCAGCACCACAATTCAAAAGCATCAATTCTTCAGCGGTCAGCTCTCTTTATGGTCCAGCTCTCACTTCCGTACATCACTACAGGAAATACCATAGCTTTGACTATTCGGACTTTTGTTGACAAGGTGATGTCACTGCTTTTTAAGATGCTGTCCAGGTTTGTCATCGCTTTCCTTCCAAGAAGCAAGCATCTTTTAATTTCGTGGCTGCTGTCTCCATCTGCAGTGATCATGGAGCCCGAGAAAGTAAATTTTGTCACTGCCTCCATATCCTCCCGTTCTGTTTGCCAGGAGGTGATGGGACTGGTGGCCATGATCTTAGTTTTTTTGATGTTGAGCTTCGGACCGTTTTTTGCACTGTCCTCTTTCACCCTCATTACAAGGTTCCTTAATTCCTCCTCACTTTCTGCCATCAGAGTGGTATCATCTGCATGTTGGAGGTTGTTGATATTTCTTCTGGCAATCTTAATTCTGGTTTGGGATTCCTCCAGTCCAGCCTTTCGTATTATGCACTCTGCGTATAAGTTAAATAAGCCGGGGGACAATATACAGCCTTGTCGTACTCCTTTCCCAATTTTGAACCAATCAGTTGTTCCATATCCAGCTCTAACTATTGCTTCCTGTCCTACGTATAGGTTTCTCAGGAGATAGATAATGTGATCAGGCACTCCCATTTCTTTAAGGACTTGCCATAGTTTGCTGTGGTCGACACAGTCAAAGACTTTTGCATAGTCAATGAAGCAGAAGTAGATGTTTTTCTGGAACTCTCTGGCTTTCTCCATAATCCAGCGCATGTTAGCAATTTGGTCTCTAGTTCCTCTGCCCCTTCAATATCCAGCTTGTACTTCTGGGAGTTCTCGGTCCACATACTGCTGAAGCCTACCTTGGAGGATTTTGAGCATAACCTTGCTAGCGTGTGAAATTAGTGCAATTGTATGGTAATTGGAGCATTCTTTGGCACTGCCCTTCTTTGGGATTGGGATGTAGACTGATCTTTTCCAGTCCTCTGGCCACTGTTGAGTTTTCCAAACTTGCTGGCATATTGAATGTACCACCTTAACAGCGTCATCTTTTAAGATCTTAGATAGTTCCACTGGAATGCCATCACCTCCACTGGCCTTGTTGTTAGCCATGCTTTTTAAGGCCCACTTGACTTCACTCTCCAGGATGTCTGGCTCAAGGTCAGCAACTACACTATCTGGGTTTCAGGGACATTCAAATCTTTTTGGTATAATTCCTCTGTGTATTCTTGCCACCTCTTCTTGATGTCATCTGCTTCTGTTAGGTCCCTCCCATTTTTGTCCTTTATCAGGTTCATCTTTTAGCCTTTGCCCTGCTTCGTTTTGAACTCCAAGGCCAAACTTACCTGGTGTTCCTTTTATCTCTTGACTCTCTACTTTAGCATTCCAATCCCCTATAATAAGAAGAACATCTTTCTTTGGTGTCAGTTCCAGAAGGTGTTGTAAGTCTTCATAGAATTGATCGATTTCAGTCTCCTCAGCATTGGTGGTTGGTGCATAAACTTGGATTATTGTGATGTTGAAAGGTCTGCCTTGGATTCATATTGAAATCATTTTTTCATTTTTGAGACTATATCCCATTACAGCTTTTCCCACTCTTTTGTTGACTATGAGGGCTACTTCATTCCTTCTATGGGTTTCTTGCCCACAGTAGTAGATATGATAGTCATCTGAATTGAATTTGCCCATTTGTGTCCATTTTAGTTCACTGATGCCCACGATGTCAATGTTTATTCTTGCCATCTCCTGTTTGACTACATCCAACTTACCAAGGTTCATAGATCTTACATTCCAGGTTCCTATGCAGTATTTTTCTTTGCTGCATTGGACTTTCCTTTCGCTTCCAGGCATGTCCACAGCTGAGCATCCTTTCGGCTTTGGCCCAACCATTTCATTAGCACTGGAGCTACTTGTACTTGTCCTCCGCTCTTCCTCAGTAGCATGTTGGACACCTTCTGGCCTGAGGGGCTCATCTTCCAGCGTCATATCTTTTAGCCTTTTGTTTCTGTTCATGGGGTATTCTTGGCAAAGATACTGGAGTGGCTTGTAATGTAATTCATGGTTGAATTCTATGCAATTAAAAAGATGGACTAACAAATGGGTAAAGAAATATAAAAAAGGTAGAGAATACACAAAGTATGAACAATTTCTATTATATTCAGATGACTGATTTAGTAAAGGGTGCAGTGAGTAAAATTTATAGATGCCTACTTGGCTTAGAAGAAGAAGACAGTGAGAAAGAAGGATTGAAGTTAGTGTGGGAACAAGATTAGGAAAAAGAATAAATGATGAAAAATGGAGGAAAATGTGGAAAAGGAGGGTTTTAAGATTTTTGTCAGTGAGAATAAGAGAAAAAATTGGGCTTAAGATGGTATTTAACACAGACAAAATTGAATAAAATTAACACTAGTTATCTGAATGCCTGTTGGAAATGTGAGAAGGAAATTGGTACATACTTTCATATGTGGTGGGAATGTGAAAAAGTACAAACACTTTGGAAACTAATATTTAAAGAACTAAATGACATATGTGAAAAAGATACAGAATTTAATCCTGCGATAGCTCTGTTTTCAATATTTGAGAATGTTATCAATATTTGAGAATGTTGAATGTGATAAGATGACTAAAAACTGATTAACAATTTATTAACAGCAGCTAGATTAGTAATAGCTAGACACTGGAAATCAAAAAAATCTGAATTTTGAATAGAAGAATGGTATAATGAAAATGGACTATAGCTATAAATTATAAGTTAACTTGTAACTTAAAGGTTAAGAAAAGGAGAGATGAAAAAGAATAATTTTATGATATATGGGGTAGATTTCTGGAATATGTATTTACAAGAGGAAAAGGGAAATCTCCAAATCAAGAATCAATGCAGTTCTGGAGAAGAGGACAATAAAAGAAGAAGAAGAATATAAATGGACCAAGTAGAGGATTATTGCAAGAGGTCCCATCTATGGTGGTGGGGAACACAGTTGATTTGTATTTTGGTTTATGTATTTTATGTTTTTGTTTATGTTATACTTAAAATTAAAATTAAAAAAAGAAATTGAGTAGATAAACAAGGAAAGACTGCAGTCTGCTTGAGCATAGTTTGAAAATTGTTGTATTTATTAAAAATATTGTAATAATACAATGCATTAATACAAAAGAATCCACACATCATTTCCTTGTTTTTCTGTTAATGACAGGAGGTTGCAGAACCATTGTTAGACTTAAAGGAAGGAATGGACCAGCTGGAGAACAATAAAACCTTGGGACTTATTCTTTCTACTCTGCTAGCCATTGGAAATTTTCTCAATGGAACCAATGTAAGAATTGTCTCTGCTATTAGCTGATTAAATGCCAGTGTTTTTGTACTATAGTTATAGCACAAAGCCTAAACTGAAAACTATATTGAATGAAGTTTGATTCATTTCTCCAGGATTCTGATGTTGAAAGAAATAGATTAAAATATATTACCAAAGATTAAAATATATTACCAAAGAGAAATATATTACCCCATTTTGTCATATCTCCCACTTGTGGATTGTCGTTCAGATCTCATTCTGATCTTTAAACCAGTCACTGTGGATAAGATAAATTTGCTCTAGAAAGTGATTGATTGATTGATTGATTGATTGATTTATTTATTTATTTATTTATTTATTTATTTATTTATTTATTTATTTATTTATTTATTTGATTTATACCCCGCCTATCTGGACTACCAGTCCACTCTAGGCGGCTCCACTCTAAGCAGGATTCCACCCTTTCCCTATGTAGCTCTAATGAGAATATTCTGGAAGAGGTTTTTGTCATTTTCTAGCTCCAAGACCACTAGTGTAACTCACAGATTCTGATGAATTATTCCTAAATTTTGCAGAACATGCTAACTTTAAAAAACCTTTAAATCTCCTGAATCTGTCTTCTTCAACTTTGTGTTTAGATAGATGGTGCTTCCCTCCCTTCTCTTTTCTTAAAACCATGAATGTCCCTCGGATACCGTATTTTTCCATTTATAAGACAACCCAATGTATAACGCCTTTTCTAACCCCAAATTAGAAAATTTGATCCTTGCTTTTCCCTTCCTTTTGCTATGCCACAGAGCTTAGGAAGTGGGTAACGCAGCCATGAAAGGGCTGCACAATCGCAGCCCTTTGATCCTGAAGCAGCCATGAAAGGGCTTCAGGATCAAAGGGTACTATCATGCAGCCCTTCGACAGCTACTTTACCCAAAGGGAGCCTTTCCTTCCTTTTTGCTAAGCCCCGTGGCTTCACAAAAGGCAGGGAAAGCAGCTGCCTTCCGTGTATAAAACGATCCTCAATTTTTTGTCTAATTATTTAAGGAAAAAGTGTTGTTTTGTACATGGAACAATATGGTATGTTCCATTCTTTTGTTAAAAAGATTGACACAACAAAGGGTGTATCTCTTTAATTTCCCCCCTTTCTTCCACATAGGCCAAAGCCTTTGAATTGAGCTACCTCGAGAAGGTTCCAGAGGTTAAAGATACAGTGCACAAGCAGTCTCTTCTACATCATGTGTGTACAATAGTAGTGGAAAAATTCCCGGAGAGCACAGATCTTTATTCTGAGATCGGGGCCATCACTCGATCAGCAAAGGTACGTATTTTGCTTTTTTTAAAAAAAAAATGTCCTTTCAATACATCAAAAGGAGTCTTTGTTTATATTACTCTGTAAAGAACAGGAATGGTAAAAGTACTTCACTGCAATTTTGCTTCCATATCAGATTTCTCTACTTGTATATTGTGTGCTTAATAATGAAGGCTTTTAATCCGCCATGTCATTCATTCAGAATTTTTAGGGTCCTGAATATTTTTAATTTCTTTTTCCCCCTGTAAATAGCTTTCTCATCAAGATTTCTAATAGGTAGCTGCTTGTTGTTTATATTTATCACTAATATGTCACTTAAAAAAACTTTTATAAAGTTGTAAAACAATTAACAGAACTAGTATTTCCTAAAACAATCTGCTCAAGAAGCAGTTGGAATCCAGATGTCCATAGTTACTATTTTATGTGCAGGAATTGTGTCTCTGTTGACCTGGTAAGTTGATACCTGTCTGTCCTCCTGGTTCACAGAGAAGCCAGACAAGGCACAGGAGCCTGGGTGATGGCTTGACTTCATTTCCTCAGGCTGTAAGATCAGCATTGTGACATCACCTGTACACCAACATCAACTGCCAATATGGGTGTACCTCGGTTTACAAATGTAATGCGTTCTCCGGGACGTAACATAGTGCAGAAAATTTGTAGACCGAAACGTGGATTGCCATAGGAACAGGGGCGGCACTATAAACCTCCAGGCACAATGCATCCTGGGGAAACTTCCTTCGTATAGCGAAAAAAAAACATAAACCGGGGCATTATTTTCATTGGATTTTCCTTCGTAAACTGAAAATTATGTTAGCTGAGGCGTGCGTAAACCGAGGTACCACTGTAGTATAAATGATATAAATACGTTTAGAAGAGAAAGAAGAAACATGCCTGATTGGGCAACAGGTGGGAACCTAGTAATGCAGCCAGCCCTTCATTAGTTAATGAGACAATTAATTAAACAATTTAATTCATGTGTACAGGATTGTGGCTGGTCCCAGTATTTTAAAAGTATGTCATGAAAATGAGAAATGCATTTAGTATGAGGTTCCTGTGCACTGTTCAGTGTGACAATGCAAGGAAACAAATCACTGCAAAGCAAATCACAAACTAGCTTCAAACCCAGCCCCTAGTTGGGCCTTCAGAAAGCATACAGAGTCCATAAACATTGAAGGGAGTGTGCTAGTCCTGCCCCCTCCATCATCAGATGCCTTTTGTAGGAACGCTACCCAAGTAGAAGCAGCTTCTCCCTCTTCAGACAGTCACATTTCTGTGTTCTACACTATAACCAAGGGGCTAACAGGCGTTCCTTAATGCAGAGGGGAAAACACACGTCTTTAATGGGAAAGAATATAGGGCTTTAGTTTATCCCATCTGTAGATTTCAGAAGAGAGCAGGAGGTTGAGCACCACTAATGTCATTACATGAACCAGTGGTGGAAAGTTCTTGCTATGTCTCTAAATTTTAAAGGAACTTTTTAGACAGAATGTCAAAATTATAAAATATAACTAATATATTGCTTAATATAATCACTACTGGAAATACATGAGACTTAAAAGGAATGCCTATTCAGAAGTCATCTCTTTGGGAGATACCGTGCTTTGTATACTGTAAGGCTTGGTCCTTGTGATTTAATTGGGTGAAAGAATAGTTAGTGCCAGGTACGGTTTTCTTGCATTGCCATCTTCTGCCTCTCCAACCATATAGGTTAAAATGAAAATATCTGAGTCAGTATTTGAGGGGTCTCTTCAAATACAACAGGATGGCTTATCTGCTTAGCAGAATAGACTGAACTGTAGGTTTGGCAATGTCTCAGTAGCAGTGGATGGAGGCAGACAACAGCTATACTGTAAATACTTTTCTTAGTGTGAGGAAAAACTGAGATTGTGTTGAAAGGAAAAGTAGTTTTGAGATAATGAGACTGAGTTTGGGTACTGTTCGTTTTAGATTTTAAGTTCCTCTGAGAAATACTTCTCAGTTCTATCTTTGCGCAATTAACTGTTTACATTCTGTCTAACCTTGCTTAGTAGAACTCTGTACATGTGTGTGTCTGCTGCAGCTTTTTTTGTATGTTTAGAATTAGAAATGGTTTGCTGCAGCAAACTCTAGTCCCCCTTCTCATGACTGCCACTAATCAAAGTGTTTGAAGTTGGAAGCAGCCTAGTCTGCTAAATGGGACCAAGTCCAAAAGTATGAGAAATCTTATTTAAGGAAAATTGGCATAAATAAACTCTGTGCCTCGTGGCGCAGTGGTTAAAACGCTGTACTGCAGCTAAAACTGTGCTCACGACCTGGGGTTCAAATCCCAGGTAGCCGGCTCAAGGTTGACTCAGCCTTCCATCCTTCCGAGGTCGGTAAAATGAGTACCCAGCTTGCTGGGGGGGGCAATGTGTAGCCTGTATAATTAAAATTGTAAACCGCCCGGAGAGTGCTTGTAGCACTATGGGGCGGTATATAAGTCCAATAAATAAATAAATAAATAAATAAATAAATGTTTCATTACAGTTTGGACTCTGTGTGACCTATATGTCTCTTCCAGAGAAGTTAAACAACAGAGGCTAAAATATTTCTTCTGTGTCTCTGTGTACTTTTTTCTGCCTTGAATTCAGTGAGAATAAAAATTAAGTTCATTTGGAAGATGAGGAATTTTCAGATGATAAGATGAGTCTATCAGAGAAGGACTCTATGAAGGTTTTTGGAAGTATTAGTAAAGCAGTGGTGGCAGAACAACACTCTAGGTCCCTTTTCCTTCCATTTTCTGATTCAGAGGCTTCAGCTGGCTTGTCTCTGCTTTTGTTGTTGTTGTTCAGTCGTTTAGTCGGGTCCGATTCTTCATGACCCCATGGACCAGAGCACACCAGGCCCTCCTGTCTTCCATTGCCTCCCGGAGTTTGGTCAAATTCATGTTCGATGACACTGTCCATCCATCTCGTCCTCTGTCATCCCCTTCTCCTCTTGCCCTGACACTTTCCCAACATCAAGGTCTTTTCCAAGGAGTCTTCTCTTCTCATGAGATGGCCAAAGTATTGGAGCCTCAGCTTCAGGATCTGTCCTTCCAGTGAGCACTCAGGGCTGATTTCCTTCAAAATGGATAGGTTTGTTCTCCTTGCAATCCAGGGGACTCTCAAGAGTCTCCTCCAGCACCACAATTCAAAAGCATTAATTCTTTGGTAGTCAGCCTTCTTTATGGGCCAGCTCTCACTTCCATACATCGCTACTGGATAAACCATAGCTTTGACTATGCAGACCTTTGTTGTCAAGGTGATGTCTCTGCTTTTTAAGATGCTGTCTAGGTTTGTCATCGCTTTCCTCCCACGAAGCAGGCGTCTTTTGATTTCGTGGCTGCTGTCTCCATCTGCAGTGATCACGGAGCCCAAGAAAATAAAATCTGTCACTGCCTCTATATCTTCCCCTTCTATTTGCCAGGAGGTGATGGGACCAGTGGCCATGATCTTGGGGGGGGGGGGTTGTTGTTTTTTGTTTGTTTGTTTGTTTTGATGTTGAGCTTCAGACCATTACTTGCGCTCTCCTCTTTGACCCTCATTAAGAGGTTCTTTAATTCCTCCTCACTTTCTTCCATCAGAGTGGTATCATCTGTACATTGGAGGTTGTTGATATTTCTTCCGGCAATCTTAATTCCGGTTTGGGATTCATCCAGTTCTGCCTTTCGCATTATGTACTGTCCATATAAGTTAAATAAGGAGGGAGACAATATACAGCCTTGTCGTACTGCTTTCCCAATTTTGAACCAATCAGTTGTTCCATATCTAGTTCTAACTGTTGCTTCCTGTCCCACACATAGATTTCTCAAGAGGTAGATAAGGTGGTCAGGCACTCCCATTTCTTTAAGGACTTGCCGTAGTTTGTTGTGGTCGACACAGTCAAAGGCTTTTGCATAGTCAGTGAAGCAGAAGTACAGTGGTGCTTCGCTAGACAATGATAATCCATTCCACTGAAATTGCTGCTTAGGGAAATCATCGTCTAGCGAAAAGCATTTCCCAATTGGAATACATTGAAACCTGTTTAATTTGTTCCAATGGGGAAGAATCGTCATTGTCTAGCGAAGATCGGCCATAGGAAAGCCGCTTTGCGAACCACCGATCAGCTGTTTAAATAGCTGTCTTGCAAAGCTTAGGTCCCGAAAACATCCATTTTGCGAGCACGAAGGGAGCTGTCAAAATCATTGTCTAGCGAAAAATGGTTTGCGAAGCAGGAACCAAATATTGTCCAGCGAAATTCCCCCATAGGAATCACTGTTTTGCGAATCGCTATAGCGATTGCAAAAAGTCAATGTCTAGTGAAAAAACTGTCATGCGGGGTAACTGTCTAGCAAGGCACCACCGTAGATGTTTTTTCTGGAACTCTCTGGCTTTCTCCATAATCCAGCTAATGTTAGCAGTTTGGTCTCTAGTTCCTCTGCCCCTTCGAAATCGAACGTGTACATCAAGCTTATTTCTGCTAGTCATAGTTAAAGTTAACCATAGCTAACCATAGCCGAGTACAGTGGTGCCCTGCATAGCAAGGTTAATCCGTTCCGGATTAACCGTCGCTATGGGGAAACATCGCTATACGGAAAGTAAAAACCCAATGGGGCCCAAACTCACTGTTCAGCGAAGTTTCTCCATAGTGCCGCCATTTTCGCGCCCTCGGTAAGTGAGGGCAGGGCGCGAAAACGCTGCGCGCTGCCATTTTGGGCGTCCAGTGGCCATTTTGGAACCGCCGATCAGCTGTTTAAAAAATCGGTATGCGAAAATCGGTAAACGAAACGCTTACCGATCGTCGCAAAGCAATTTTTGTCCATTGGAAGCATTGGTATGTGATCGCATTAGCGATCGCAAAATCCGCATCGCTATGCGGATTCTTCGTTAAACGGTGCGCTCGTTATTCGAGGCACCACTGTATTCAGAAGAAAGGCATGCACAAGCTTGAGCTTGCTACAGTTCTAAGCTAAAGTTTTCATGATATACAACTGCAGTCAATATAAGGCAGTTTCATTTTTCAAATATAGTTCAACAGCATGTTCAGGACAAAGCAGACAAATTGCAGTTGAGCAGTAATATCACAAGGTTACAATGATTTTGTAGTTATCTCCCCTCCCCCACTCCAGTGCTTATTTTTATTTTGGAGATATCGCACATAATAGCAGACATTGAGTCTCCACCTATGCCTATATGCCACATCTGAGATGTGGCATATAGGCATAGCCAGAGCCAATGGTGGCTGGAGTGGGCAGAGTCTGCTCTGCATTTGAATTGATAAGAGACATGCAGGAATGGCCTTACTGTTAAGCCATGATGATCAGATACAGGTTGTGCCTGTTCTTGCACACTTCCAACTTTCATAGGTAAACACTGTGGCATTCAAGCCAAAGAAACCCTTAAGCAGAGCTTCCACATGCTCAGCCTTTACTTAATCTGGGTATCCCTTTTTTCCTGCTCTCACTCTTTACCTCATCCCTGCTCCTGAAAAATGCACCTGAAAAATAATGTGAAAGGAAAGAGCTAAGCAGCTGTTTTACCCACCAAACCTTCCTGTAAGTCTGACCAAGGATAATTGTCTTTAAGACCACAAAAATTGCTTTTGTGGCTCCATAATGTCCAAATTGGCTCTAAATCTCAGCAGAAAGCAGATCCTTCACATTTAGATGCTGCTTGAAAAATATGTATGCCAGCGTTGGCCAAATGTTGTCCTTAAGCACATATACTATTGAGCAAATATGTCCTCGTTTTCTAGATGAGTCAGGAACTTGAAAGGACTTCATTTTTTAACATTATTTACTGTTTCCTTTCAAGCCAAGAAATGAATTGTATTTTAAAGTGAGGTAGGAAAAATTCCATCATCAGACTGGCAAGTGCATCAGACCTTTAAAAAATGAAAAGTCTGGAAGTACATTTGCCAAGTGCTTCATATTACTCAGTGTGCTTTTGGGAAGCCATAACGTGGGGCATGAATGATGTGCCCATACTTACAGAACTCTCCTTTATGTGTATACTCAGAAGTAAGCCACAGTGCATTCAGAGAGGCTTAGTTCTAAGTAGGATAGCATAGGATTCCAGTTTTTACTGGAAAAATACTACTCATGGCTTTGAGCCATGAAATTATTTTGACTTCTTGAGTAGCACTGACTCAAAGGACACTCTGGAAAATGCTAGCTACAAAATTTAGAGACGTGCATCTCTCTTCACCTGACCCAAGTTTCGTAGGTGTGTCTTTGTCAGTATTTCTATACTCTAGTTTTCTGGGGAGGACAGAAAGTTGGGAGTTTTTCAGGCGGGACAGAAAGGATTCTGGCCATGTTGTAGCAGACTGCAGAACTGCAAACTCAGTTTTACTCTCCACCCCGTCCCCCAGCTTGGCAGATACCAAGAGAAAGCCCCCATCAGCTTCCTAAGGCAGCCACGGGGAAGGGACTGAATGAGAGACTTTAAAAGGGTACAGTCATTCATTCTTGCAAAGGGAAAGCAGGGAGCCTGTGCCTCTTTGAATTGATGTCCTTTCTCTCTGCCTTTCATTTCCCTGAATCTGGACTTAGTGATGCTGCAGCTACAGTATAGATTTTGATTAGTTAAACAATTACTTGGATCTTGTAGGAAATGCAAGAAAGATACATTTGTAATATAAGGAGCATACTCTGCTCTTCCTTTTGCCATCAACTCAACGTCTTTCTCAGTATTTCTTCTCTTCCTCATACTTGAAATTGTAAAGTAGGAATTTAACATGAGGGATTTATGGGTGTGCTGCTCCATTCCATTAATGCTTTTCAACTCTTTGGTGTGCCCTGTGGTTTCCCTCAAAACACACAGCTACAATTAATTCAGTTGTGTTTAGGTATTTGTCCAAATACAGTGCACATTTCTAATAAAACTATTGCTGTAGAATGTCCATTTCAATAAAGATAAACGTGTATCTCCATGAATAAACTTCCAGATTCATACAAACTTTAAAGAGGTCTGTGGCAGATACTAGGACTGGTTTATGCCAACCACATTGTACTCATCTATCACAGGATTACAAAACTAGATTAAGATATGATGAGGATTAATTAGTCTTCCTGCAGGCATGCTGAAGTGGAATGAA
Source organism: Pogona vitticeps (assembly GCF_051106095.1). Taxonomy (NCBI): domain Eukaryota; kingdom Metazoa; phylum Chordata; class Lepidosauria; order Squamata; family Agamidae; genus Pogona; species Pogona vitticeps. The sequence continues at coordinate 78,775,054 of NC_135788.1, read as the reverse complement.
TGGTGATTTTGACTAAATATTAGGAAGAACCTGCTTCCTAAGACTAAGAGTTACTCAACAAGGGATCAGACTGTCCTAGAAATTGATGGTCCCTTCTTCCTTGGAGGGTTTTTAAGCAGAGATTGCTTGGCCATCTGCTTGGTTTGCTTTTTAATTATGGATTTTCTGCATCAGGAGAGGGCTGGACAAGATGTCCCCTGAAAAGACTTCCAATACTATAATTCTGTGATTCTTTGAGTGCCAGTTAGGGCAGATTAAGCCTAGAAAAAGCCTAGAAGGAGGCGCATATGACTATGCAGTCCATTTTCAAGTTTTTGATTGCTGTTAAGGGACAGCAAGTCTTACATCTGCACCAGCCTCAGTTGGGTATTGCTGTAAGAGTTAAATGGCCTCATGTTTATGTATACATTTATGCTGTCATCTTTTGTCCATATAAATTGCACTGTTACACTTCTTGTGACATATTAAAAAAACAAAGTGCAGGAATTTGATCAGAGATTGCCACATCCCAAATCCCTATAGTTTATTTTCACTTTAGCCATGGGTAAAATCACTGGAGTAGAACTTATTCCCTTGATGATAACAGTCTGGTTTGGGAGAATTTGTTCTTTAGGAATCACATCAGGATGACACAGAGTTATGTTAGAACACATATCAACCACTCCTACATGAGGCTTTCCATTAATAAGAATCCTCTCACCAGGATTATGAACTAAAATATCTTCTGCCTTTATTAGAAAACAATGAACTACCTGGGCTAGTGCCAGATCAGAATTTTCTGTCATGCCATTTGCCATGGAGACAGAACCTTGGTTACTGCTTTTCTCAGTGGCTTCAGCTGGTTTTAAACAGTAAACCTTTTTGGTCTGCTTATCATCCTTCTCATTCCCAAGTTTAGTTTTCATACAATTAAATTATAAATGACCAAACTCTCCACAGTTATAACACTGTCTTCTTCGCTCACTCTGAGGCGATCTGTTCAACTTTAACTTTTCCTCAGGGTTCATTTGGGTCTGAGAACTAGGCCATGCTAATTTAGGTAAAGTACTACCCTGGCCTTCTTTTCCTGGCCTGCTTTGCTGAGGGAATTTTTATTAAAGGGTTTCTTATTGTTGTTCCAGTTCTGCTTGTTAAAATTTACCTCAGAGAACTTGTGGTTTTAAATCTCCCCAATGTAATCAGCTGTTTCACCTGCTTCTAATAGATTTTTGGGATTTTTGTCCTTGATTAAATAACACAGTTCCCCAGGCAAAATAGAATAAAATTGTTCCAACCCAATCACATTTTTTATCTGCTCAGGAGAAGTGACATTTTTACGTTCCATCCACTTCTCCAAACATTGCAGCAGTTTAGCCCCTAGCTGAGAATAAGATTCCTCAGGCTTTTTGGTCAGGGAAAGAAATTTTCACCTCAGGTGTTCTGCATTGATAATCAAATCTAGAAAATACAATTTTTTGTAAGCTTCAAAATCTCTAGCCTGCTCCAGAGGCATCTGTGAATACAGCTCAGCTAAATCTCCACTTATCTGGGATCTTAGCACTATCATCCTTTCTTCATCCTTCACATTAAAGTCCCAGCAAGCACATTCAAAGGAAATGAGGAAAGATTCTGGGCAGTCACCTTTTCTATATTGGGGAAGTTTCTTTAGATCAATCTTTGAGAGATTTCCCTCACTAGTGTTATTGTTATTGTTATTTTGAGAAGTTAATTCTATTTGTTTTGTCTGTGATTGAAATTCCATTTCTCTTTGTCTCAATTCCATTTGTTTTAATTCAATTTCTCTTTGTCTATTTTCTTGCTCAAATGCCATTTGTCTGGCCTCTTGCTCAGCTCTGGCTTTTTCTCTAATTTCTAATTCCTTGAGCTCTAGCTCCTTAGCCTTTTCCTTGGCCCTAGCTTTTTCTCTAATTTCTTATTCCTTCAATTTAAATTCCTGTTGTAATTTTCATTTTTCAAAATCTTGGTAGCTTAGATCACCTTCTGTCCCTGAGGCACCCTCATGAGTTTCCCCCTGTTCCATAGCTAGAGGGGCTCAATTTCCCTCCACTTCCTGAGGTAAACTTTGTGCCTCTTGAGGATCAGTTTCCTCCATTACTGGCCTTTTAGTTCTTTTGGGTGGCATATTGCTTTTAGTTACTTAGTCTTGAGTGTGTTTATACTGATTTTAAAAAGGACCTGTCTTTCTTCTTTTACATCCAGTCACTGAAATAAATTTCTATTTCAAGCATATGCTTTTTCTTCTATTCCCTCAGATCTGTTCTGACCCCTGGCTTCTGCTTTTATCCACCAGTGCTCCCTTCTGTTGGAGCCTTGGATCTTAAGCTAGCCACTAGGTCTCTCAAATCCTGAGGTAAAAACAGGAATTTTTCCTTCAGAGTTGTTCCCTATCTCAGTCCCCCAGATCTGGTTTCAGAAGCCCCGCCACTAAGCTTTTCCCAAAAGCTCTAGCAGGTAACCTACTTCTTCATCACAGACCTCTGTCTAAAAGGTATCCTTGACTCAAAAAAAATTCACTTTAAACTCAGGCTTTACTGGATTCCTTCGTATCCCGCTGCTGGACACCAATTGTGATGTTTGCCCCTCATGGCCCCTGTTTGACACCCCACAACAGAGCACGCAAAGGCAAGCCAAACACTTTGTCACATGCTGCCACAGTTATGATTTTTTTTTTATCAATATACTTTTCTTAGGAAAGATGAAGGTCCATTCATCACTGTCTTTTGAAAAAGCAGATTTATTGATTACAGATGTTTCTATAATAATTCATAAGTATCTTTTTCAGGTTCATCAAGTATCAATAAGATTCTTCTGTATTATCTTACAGGTTATTATTCTCTCCTCAGACTAATCACTTCTCAGATTACCAAACTAACTGTCTCTCCCTCTCCCTTCAAACTCAGATTCAGACTGTAAACTAAACTCCTCCTCTCTGGCTCCACCTTTTAACATTTCTAGTGGCTCCACCTCTCAACAACATCAGCATAAAACATGAATAATGCCTGACTTATTTAACGTAATAAGGGTAAATGCCACACTTTCCTACTATAATGACACATCCAAAGGAAAGAAGTGAACCTGCTGTTTCCACTGAGTGTGCAGTGAAATCACACAGATCTTCTTGGTTTTAATAAGCTAGACTGTAGAACTCTGCTATTGAAACACCTTTTATGATTAATGAACATGAGAATCCTCATCTCATTTACTTTATTAAGGGATTTATTGGCTTCCTCCATATTAAGTTTAATTTGAAGCAAAGAAAATGTGTTGACATAAGACTTTGAATTTGGAAAGGTATTATTTTACACAAGTGTGGTTCACTTCTTCAAGAGGGGCAATACGGATTGAACTCAGTAAATAAAACTTGCAAGCACAAGCAGACAGTTAATTTAACCTCTCGTGGAGCTAACATGATGCCTCTTGCTGTTGCATTGTGTAAGAGAAATCAAATGATCATCAGTCCCCTGAATGAAGATAATTAGGAAAAGTAAGATGCTTTCATAGATCGCACAGGGTATTTTTAAATAGATACTTTAGAAATGATACTTTATCATTTCTCCCCTTCTTTTCAGGTTGACTTTGAGCAACTTCGGGACAACTTATGTCAAATGGAGAAACGATGTAAAGCATCTTGGGATCATCTGAAGGCAATAGCAAAGCATGAAATGAAATCAACTTTAAAGCAAAAAATGTCTGAGTTCCTTAAAGATTGTGCAGAAAGAATAATCATTTTAAAGATTGTCCACAGAAGAATAATCAACAGGTAGAGCAGTAGGGCGTACTGTGGTTAGTATGCTATTGCAAATAAAACAGCTCTCCAAAATTATGTTATTCCAAGATATTCAGACAAATCTTTGAACATGCTTTTAGTGATAGATAAAAACCTTTATTGGCATAAGTAGAAATTGGACATAGTCATGGTGGTTTGTCAGGTAACTACATATAGGCATCAAGAGGGCAGAAAAGTGTTGGACATCCATAAAAGAATAATGGTTTGTCTCCTAACAATAGTATCAAGGAAGTCTGCGACTCTTTCTACAATGTCAGTCATCTGTTTTTAGTGATATTGGGTTGAATTTTACCTCCTTGATAGGCCTGTAATTGAATTTAAAAACGAAAAACATTCCCTCTAAATCTCAGAAAATAGATTGGCCTATTTCAACCTTATTTATCCACATATTTATTTGTTCCTTTGTTGCAACGTTAAGGTGTTTTATGTAAAAACATAAGTATGCAATATATACAAAATAATACCACAAAACACAAAAGTACAGTTTACCAAAAGCCACTAGTTAAACGAAAGTATAATGCAATTACAACCAGTGTTATAATAACAGTAATGATATCACAGTATTATATCATTATCAGCTTGAAATGTTTTTAAATGATTCAGGGAGCAGCACCATGATATCTTTTGTAAGAGTCTCCCTTATTAACATGGAACAATTAAGTCTTTAACCCCTACTCAAAGTCCTGAATTGATAGGGCTTTATATATTTCAATTGGAACGGAAGTTGCAAACATAGGATTACCGTCAGGAAAGCTGTGCCCATTATGCTTGCCAATCCAATTGATCTTACCAGCTGACATACGAGCAAAGCTTCTATATCTGAACTTAGTGTATGAGCCCAGGAGATTTTGTTCACTCCAAATTACAATATAGGAAATGGGAGCACAACAGGATCCAATCTCTCCCTTATTCTAGGGCGCCTCATCTACATGCCTCCAAAACTTACTCCTCCTTGTCCCTCCCACCTACCCACTTAATTTCCTTCTGTTCATGAAACATTGGTAGGAAGATAGGAGGTACTGTCTGTTTACTTTTCCCCACCTAGGACTTGCATGTGGGCATGGCTGCAAGTAAGGTGGGGACATGTAGAGCCAGAGGTGAACCATCAGATCTTAATGCTGGCCCTATATTTGTGACTGGTATTATGAATTATTGAGATTTGTGTTTCCAAACCAGGAGCCAGTAAGCTTAAGAGAAGTGCAAGGCTGATTACAATAAGCTGTAAAAAAAATTAAGTCATAGACAATATGTCTAAAAAAGCAGAATGGCTACTCTGTCCCTCTGCCTATAGCCTTTACTCAGACCATACAACCATATTTTAACTGGAGCATATTAATATTTCCGACCCTAATACATATTTTAGGAAATAAGATTAGGCTAGAGAACAATCCATAAGCACCTTCTCAGACACAAGTCTCATTTGAATAAATGGGTATTGATAATAACACAGCCACACTTCTGTCTTTTACATTAATGGCACTCATTTTTTCCAATTATTACAGCTTTTAAGATAATATAATACATGCATTGTCATACACAGTGAATAAATATCACTATACAATGTTACAGAGCCTCGTGGCGCAGTGGTTAAACCACTGTACTGCAGCCAAAACTGTGCTCACGGCCTGGGGTTCAATCCGAGGTAGCCGGCTCAAGGTTGACTCAGCCTTCTATCCTTCCGAGGTCAGTAAAATGAGTACCCCGCTCTCGGGGGGGCCAATGTGTAGCCTGCATAACTAACTTGTAAACCGCCCAGAGAGCGCTTGAAGCGCTATGGGGCGGTATATAAGCAGCACACTTTGCTTTGCTTTGAAGAGAAATTAATAATAAGTCAGCTGTAATGATACAGTGGCACTATTACAGTGTTGATCCTGAGACACATCAAGCCATGAAAGCTGCATTTTATTACTTCCTTTGTAAATTAGATTTTTTTCCTCTGTTTATTTACTTCTAAATCATTTTCTTCTCTAGACATTTCTAAACAGCCTAACCTCTTTGAAGTTAGATGAATGCATGCAAAATGGAATTTAAATATAATAAATATATTCTTCTTCTTTGTGGCCTCTGTGCATGCACACAATTTTGTTTGTTCAGAGCCTGCGCAAGACATCTCAGAACTTTCTAGAGCTTAAAGACATGTAGATTAGTAGGGTGTTCCCCCGTGGAGCGCATGCTCTGTCTTCCCAGAGTCCCCTCAGTTCCTTTTGACCGCCGCTTCAGTTGGACGTATTGCAGAACACTAGAGCGAGTACTTAGATCAAATCAACTATTTCAATCATTTCTTTTTAATCATCTCTTTTATCAGACATTCCCCTGTAAATTAGCCATTTCTTTTTGAATTTCTCATTCAGTTTTTCTTCTCTTCCTGCGTTTTTCTCCCCCTCCCCCATTGCCACCTTTCCCTTCCCTTTTCCTCTACTTTTATGGGGCCCCCAGGGCCTTTCAAGCGGTGCATGCTCTGCATGAACAAGATCCCACTTACAGACGGTCACAACCGTTGCCTTTTTTGCTTAAGGATACAACACCAAACGCACTCCTACCCCGAGTGCAAGAAGCTCACTAAGCACACTTCGAAACTACGCCGAGAAACCGCTTGCTCGGTATCGAGCCCGACTCTACCACCTCAACAGAGGGACCCTTCGAAATCCGCTTCAAAGTTGAGCTCAACCTCCACGTGGAAAGCTCCAACCCATCTCGATGACTTGTCTGAGAAAAAGATAAGACTAAGAAAACTAAAAAGCCTACAAAATCAACTCAGATTGATCCACCTCAACTGGTTATTCCTTCACCCATTCTTGAGGAGTGATCTAGAGATGCCCTTGGTTCAATCTGGTCAGAGATGACCCAGCCATACTACCGGCTCAGGCTGCAGCCTCCATTGCTAGCCTCTCGCCGAGTACTGGTCTATCTCTGGCTGATGCTCACTCAGCCCAGCCTCGGCCCATTCAAGCCCTCGATCATCAGGGTGGGCAATACCTATTCAGGTTTCTGGATCGGAGTTGTCTCATAATTCTCCCCATAAGACACTGGGCGAAGAGACGACATCTCTCTCCAAGTCAATATAGAGAATTGTACTATTATCCCGAACCATCACATATCCGACCAGAGACGATTATGAGGACGATATCAGCACTACGACCCTTACTATTCCGAAGTCCTGACTGAATAGGCCTATTATGACGAACCAAGGAGAGTGAGATATGCTTCTTCACCAAGATATTCACCCTCCATATCACCTTCACTACCACGACATCAACGCCGTTCAACCTCAGCTTACCCTATACCAACTCACCGTATGTCAATCCCTGCAAAATTGGCCCTTAAACGTACTCTTCCGGTACCAGAATCTCAACTGCAACCCAAGCGAGCCAAGCACTCTCAACATCACACCTCTCTTCATGTTACTACCACCTACAAAGGGCCTCCCCCTCCTGACACTGAACACCGTCCAGTGTCAATGCCTCTACCATCCCTACCATTGACATTGGTGACCAAACCACCACACCAGTCATCTTCACAATCTCTTTCAAGATTCTACATCCGGTATGTCCCACGAATCACCCTCTAATCTTCCTACTCCTCCTGATGTTGGCGAAAACCACCCTCCATTCCTATCAGAAGATTTTACATCTTATTCCCAGCTGGTTGTGCAAATGGCAAAATCTTTACAATTCGACATTGAGGAGCCACTGTCTCAGAAAAAGGTTATGGTCTTCGATTACCTTAATCAGGATAAAATACCACCTCTTAGTTTGAGTTTTATTCCAGCTATGCACGACTTAGTTAAAGAATCATGGGACAAACCTCCCTCTTCACTTCAAATTTCACAGCACATAGAAAATCATTATATGACTCACGGCCCAGACACAGTTTTCCTCTCTAAACATCCCACACCAAATTCTATCATCGTAGAATCCAATCAATCAAGAGCACACAACAAATCATCCATCGCCCCTACCAACCGAGAAGGAAGAAAACTTGACATTCTCAGAAGACGGCTCTATTCCCTTACATCATTTATTATGAGGGTTGCTAATTATCAGGCCGCTATGGGCGCGTACCACCGCCAGTTATGGGATAGCATTCTACCTATCATTCAAGCAACTATAGACACCACCAAAACAGAAGCCCTCAATATCCATGCCAAGGAAGGCTTTGACTTTAGCTAAACAGCAAAGAATCACTGCCCGCCATACCGCAGACACAGCTTCTAAGGCTATGTCCACTTCTATTGCCCTGAGGCACCATGCCTGGCTCAGATCTGCAGGCCTTTCAGATGACACTAGAACAAGGATAGAAGACCTTCCTTTTGATGGTGTTGGCCTTTTCAATGCCAAAACAGACGAGATCATGGACAATCTCCATAAAATCCGCACACTCATATTCCACCCAACAACCTTACTTCCCCAATTCCAAAGACACCCCTTCTGTCAACAACAGTTTCAATCATATCATCAACCATATCGACCATTCAGACCACAAGTGTACCTGACAAGTCCTATCCAGGCCCATCTACATCTGCCATACCTTCCTTTTGACCTCAACAGTCACAAGCACATGGACAGCCCTTTCAACGCTCACAAAAGAAGGGTAAGCAGTATCCTCTGAAGATGCCGGCCACAGAGACTGGCGAAATGTTAGGAAGAACAACTTTCAAAACACAGCCAAAGAGCCCGAAAAACCCACAATAACCTATCCATAGACCCCTTCTATCTACATTTCAAACCAGACTCCATCCTTTCATCTCGGCTTGGCACCGAATCACTAATGATGAGTGGGTTCTTTTCATTGTCCAAAACAGTTATTTTATTGAGTCTCTACGTACCCCACCCTATGGCACAGTTAGGACTACTCCATACTCATTAGCTCTCCACGAAGAAGTTTTCCTTCTTCTCCAAAAGCAAGCCATACTAATAGTCCCCTTCCCCTACATTGCATGAGGGATTTTACTCCAGATATTTTACAATCCCCAAAAAGGATGGAGGACTCCGCCCTATTCTCAACCTCAGAAACCTTAATAAATACATTCGACTCAGATGCTTTTGAATGCTAACCCTCAACACTATCATCCCTCTCCTTTCACAGGGATTACGACGCAGTCAGAGCTACCCAACTAACTCTCGATACTCTTCAGATCTAGGTCTCAAGGTAAATCTTGCCAAATCTCACCTTGCGCCAACACAAACTACCACCTACATCAGAGCGTATTTTGACTCCCTTCGAGCCAGAGCCTCTCTCCCCCAAGAGAGAATTACGAAATTTAAACAAGCCATTTGACCATTCCAACCTTTAGCTTTGGTATCTGAGCATCAAGCCCAGCACCTCCTTGGGCTCATGGTTTCTACCATAGCTGTTATCCAGCACGCAGGGCTCAAAATGAAGCCCCTACAATAATGGTACCTGTCACTATTCGATCCCATATCAGACCACCCTTCCAAACGTCTCATAGTAACATCAGAACTTGCCAGTCAACTCACCTGGTGAACGTTCCTTCCTCATTTGATGATAGGCAGACCCTTCCAACCTCTACAGCTCTCCATACAGGTTACCACCGACAGCAGCCTGTCGGGATGGGGAGCCCACTGTCGACATCACAAGATACATGGTCTGTGGACAAAACGAGAACAATTATTGCACATCAACCACCTTGAACTCTTAGCACTCATCAGGGCCTTCCATGCCTTCTTACCTCTCATTGCAGGATGAGTGGTACAATTAGCTACAGACAACACTACAGCGCTGTACTATATAAACAAACAGGGAGGTACCTACTCCCTTTCGCTCCTGTATCTGGCGGACGAACTTTGGGAATGGTGCTACCTACACCACATTTTCCCAGTAGCTGTCCACATCGCCACAGACGACAACCGTCTTGCAGACCATCTCAGTCGTCTTACCACAAAGACACACGAATGGGCACTGAACAAGGAAGTTTTCTACCTCCTCTGTCACCAATGGGGTGTTCTGTCCATCGATCTCTTGCCTCCAAGATCAACACCAAGAGCCAACAGTATTGCTCCCGAGCTGGTGTCAATTTGAACTCACTCGGAGATGCCTTTATGAAAGACTGGGTCAGAGGACTATTTTACCTATTCCCTCCAATTCCACTCATACAATGAACTGTCATTTGACTTCAACAGTTCCATGCAAATGCCATCCTCCTCGCCCCATGGTGGCCACGTCAACTGTGATTCACCCACCAGAGATCGATATCAAATGACGTGTTCCACCTCCTGTCGATCCCCAATCTCCTGACCCAAGACAACGGGATGATTTACCACCCCGACATACACTCTTTGAACCTAACAGCTTGGAGGATACTCCCGCCATACGAAACATACTAGACCGAGCTTGAAAGCATCGACCCTAAAATTAATAAATGGAAATCTTTCCTCTCTTTTGCTCATTCTCAAGACTTACCTGCAACACCAATTTCTTTGAAGACCCTACTTATCTTTATCCCCCATCTCTTTCATCTCGAGCTATCTCATTCTACCTTGAAGGTTTACATTGCAGCTGTTGTAGCTCACCAGCCTTCTCATTCTGATTCAGCAAGGCTTTTTTCCCACCCAACTTTAAAGAAATTCCTCAAGGGACTCCAAAATATTTGCCCCCCCCACGACAGCACCCTCTCCCTCAGTGGTCCTTACAACTTGTCCTCAACGTGCTCACTCGACCACCCTTTGAACCGATGGCTACTTCCAATCTCAAATTACTTATGCTAAAGACATCATTCCTTGTAGCAATAAAACCTTCCAAACATGCCAGCAAACTTGCGGCCCTCAGATCAGATCCACCTTTCCTTCAGTTTCATCCAGATAAGGTTACCCTCTATTTTGATGTATCATTTTTACCCAAAATCGTCTCTGAATTTCACCTCAATCAACCATTGATTTTACCAACTTTATTTCCATCTCCTTCTACACCTCTCGAGTGCATGCTCCACATGCTTGATGTAAGACACTCTTTGGCCTTCTACATTGGTAGAACAAAGTTATTCAGGAAGTCTCCAAGGCTTTTCTTATGTTTTCAAGGCCCTCATAAGGGTGCCCCAGCTTCACCTCAAACCATTTCTCGCTGGATTGTTCAAACTATATCATTGGCCTATGAGCTCTCAGGCAAGACACCTCCTGAACATTTAAAAGCTCACTCTACCAGAGTGCTGTCAAACTTTACTGCTTTCCACCATGGAACAGAGCTTCTGCACATCTGCAGTGCAGCTACATGGTCTAATCCATCAACCTTTGTGAGGCACTATCGCCTTGATGTCCGAGCAAAGAATGATGCTGCTTTTGGCAAACCGGTCTTGACATCTCTTCTACAGTGACATCCCACCATCTGGTAAGTGAGCATGTCAGTCACCCAATTGTGTGCATTCACAGAGGCCACAAAGAAGAAAGAAAGGTTACCTACCTGTAACCATGGTTCTTCTAGTGGTCCTCTGTGAATCCACACACCCCACCCATCCTCCCCTCCGTCCATCACATTATCTTTATATAAGCCTTTGACAGCGACTGATTCTTACAGAAACTGAGGGGACTTTGGGAGGACAGAGCATGCTCTCCATGGGGGAACATCCTACTGCTCACATGTCTTTAAGCTCTAGAAACTTCCGAGACGTCCTGTGCAGGTGCAGAACAAACCCAATTGTATGCATTCATAGAGGACCACTAGAAGAACCATGGTTAAAGGTAGGTAACCTCTCTTTCATTACACAGTATCCCACATCAGTATTTTTCAATTGTTGCTTTATTAATAGGCAGACATGATCTTGTTAATCATTTTACCTTTTATGCATTGTCACGTAAACATTGATGTGGAAGAGTTCATTGTGGATCTTCCTTTTATTGTAATTCTGTTTTTAATTATAAGCTCTAGAAACAATGACAAAGGAATCCATGCTAAAAAGAATATGAGTTCGTATTTCAAAAACAGATTATGCTTCACTGGCCATCTATATCCTGATGACAAACAATGGCTGGCTTAGTACAGTAAGCAGGCCCACTGGAGATTTTGTGAATCAGTTCTTCCATTGATAGTTGTGACTTACTGTGCTAAGTAACAGGATTTCAGCCACTGTTTCACTTAAGACTTGTACTTTCCTTGGATCCAAACACTATCATGAAATATTTCCTGAAAACACCAAAACAGAAGGAGCCCTAGAGGGGTTAATGAGCCTTCATTTATTTGAAAGAAATTGGTAAAGATAATTGCTTTTGTTTTTTCAGGTTCCACTCCTTCTTGTTATTTATGGGTTACCCTCCTTATGCAATTCGTGAAGTCAACATCAATAAATTCTGCAAAATTATTAGTGAATTTGCTCTGGAGTATCGCACCACCAGGGAACGGGTTTTACAGCAGAAACAGAAGCGAGCCAACCACAGAGAGAGAAATAAAACCAGAGGGAAAATGATCACAGATGTAAGTGGCAAGTTCAATTTTATTCTGCAAAACCAGATAAAGGTTTGTTGCCAGTGAGTAATGTATTATAGATCCACTGTTCCAACTAACTTTGTAAAACCAAGAACATACATAAGATTGTGCTGCAGTGCATATGATCTTCAAGTGGTAGGGTCCAAAATTGCTTATTCAATGAAAATTGCTTATTCAATGCTGGAGTCAGAGCTTCATGAGCATAAATAGATCCTCTTTATGGATCCGTACCCGTGTATACCCCAGAGTGGTGTGTACGTGGATCATGTGATTAAATATCCACATCCAACTATATCAAGCCATGGGGTCATGTATTTTCAAGAACCCTTCACCTCACTTCTTTCATAGATGCTTTCTCTCTGCCTTTCCTCGGTGAGTATATCATACCACCAACATAAACTGCAATTAGAGCTAACAAGGGTTTGCTAATCAGACTCAAACCATTTTTAATAACGTGGCTAAGTAGAACTCTGAATACCATTAATCACATTAGTATCACAACTGGTTTACAGAAGTAGCTCATGACTATAGCAGAGTCATATGCCCTACCTCTCTTTCATATATTGATGTCAAAATTGTCTTTGTCTTCTCATTTGAATATTTAACTACTGGTCTCTTTCAATAACAAACAGACTTAAACATGCCTTCTTTAATAATCTTCCTCTCTTCCTCTTTCACTGCCACCAACTTTTGTTGCCACATGTGTTTGTATATTAGAACTTTTATTCAGGCCCTAATAACAATGTCCACATAGCCAACCCTCTGGTATTAAGCTCTACACCACTTACCTTGAACTCATTTACTAAAGGTTTATAGAAATAACAGTGTCCGAAGTATGTTATTTATTTCTAGGCTTTAAACTCATTCAGCACAATTCTTTACTTTTTCTATCCCTCTATGACCCAGAACCCTGTCTTTCCAGTGGTGGCTGCCACCCTATGGAATGTGTCCTTAAGTATTTTGGGTATCTGCCAGTCTTTTGCTTATTTAGATGGAATTACAGTGGTGCCGCGCACAACGATTGCTTCATACAACGATGAATTCACACAGCGATGGGGTTTTTTTGAGGAATTTCCCCCATCGTTTAACGATGTTCTCTATGGGGGAATTTCACTTAACGATGTCCCTTTTTGCTCATTTAAAAGTGTCTTAAAATGGTTGAAACCTGTTTTAAATGCTTGGATTCCATAGTGCACCTTGTGAAACATGTGCAAACTTAATTTGGTTTTGTTCTGAGTCTTCATTAATTTTTGGTGATTTTTTTATTTTCCCCATTTAAATCAATTGAATCGACAGTTCAATGCATTTAAATAGGGAAAACAAAAAATCACCAAAATTTAACGAAGACTCAGAACAACACCAAATTAAGTTTGCATAGGGTTCAGGAGGTGGGCTAACGATTGCAAGCATTTAAAACATGTTCCAAACATTGTAAGGCACTTTTAAATGAGCAAAAACAGACTTCGCAAAGCCATTGAAATGTATTGAGTCGGCTTCAATACATTCCAATGGAGGAAACATTGTTTCACTCAACGATGTTTCCTATGGGTTTTTTCACTTAAAGACGGCAATCCGTTCCAATTGGAACGGATTAACCGGTTTTCAATGCATTCCTATGGGAAATGGTGTTTCACAGAACGATGTTTCACACAACTTTGATTTTTTTGGAACCAATTAACATCGTTGTGTGAGGCACCACTGTATAAGATTCAGGTGGATCTTCAGGTCTTTCTCTGTTGTAAAGGCCCCAAGAAAGGCTTCCTGGTCTTCACTAGAGATGGGGGGGTATTTGTATACGAATATGAATACCCCCCACAGAGGTGGCGATAACGAGGGTCCAGCCCCATAGGGCCGGACTGTCCACTCACAATTCCACCGCTGCCACAACTTCCGTAGAGCCTTCCAATGGCTCTGGAGATCACGCTCAGCTCGCCACTCCTGGGAGGAGGCAAGACGGCAAGCCTCTCTGTCGGGTCAAAGAGTGGCTCACAGAGGTCATGGCAGTGGCAGAATTGTGAGTGGACCATCTGGTTCCATGAGGGTGGACCCTCATTATCGCCACCTGTGCGGAGGTATTCGTATACGAATAAGAATACCCCTATCTCTGTTCTCCACCCATCTAGATTTCAGGTGTCTATTCTGCAGTGCTATAAACTAGATGAATTTTCAGTTCCTGCTGCAGCATGTGCACATGGCACGTTGACTGTTGTATTTTTTTCATGGCTTTTCTCAGGGAGTCTTCATACGGGACCTTTGTCAATCTGCTCTCTGGTTACAGCCTTCCATGTTTGTCCAGTATTGCAGCCTAAATATTTAGGCATAGGTGGATGGTTTTTTCATCGTTCGTTCGTTTAGTCGTTTAGCCGTGTCCGACTCTTCGTGACCCCATGGATCAGAGCACGCCAGGCCCTCCTGTCTTCCACTGCCTCCCGGAGTTGGGTCAAATTCATGTTGGTTGCTTTGCAGACACTGTCCAGCCATCTCATCCTCGGTCGTCCCCTTCTCCTCTTGCCGTCACACCTTCCTAACATCAATGTCTTTTCCAAGGAGTCTTCTCTTCTCATGAGATGGCCAAAGTACTGGAGCCTCAGCTTCAGGATCTGTCCTTCCAGTGAGCACTCGGGGTTGATTTCCTTTAGAATTGATAGGTTTGTTCTCCTTGCAGTCCAGGGGATTCTCAAGAGCCTCCTCCAGCACCACAATTCAAAGGCATCAATTCTTCGGCGGTCTGCTTTCTTTATGGTCCAGCTCTCACTTCCATACATCACTACAGGAAAAACCATAGCTTTGACTATTCGGACTTTTGTTGGCAAGGTGATGTCACTGCTTTTTAAGATGCTGTCAAGATTTGTCATCGCTTTCCTCCCAAGAAGCAGGCGTCTTTTAATTTCGTGGCTGCTGTCTCCATTTGCAGTGATCATGGAGCCCAGGAAGATAAAATCTGACACTGCCTCCATATCTTCCCCTTCTATTTCCCAGGAGGTGATGGGACTGGTGGCCATGATCTTAGTTTTTTTGATGTTGAGTTTCAGACCGTTTTTTTGCACTCTCGTCTTTCACCTTCATTACAAGGTTCTTTAATTCCCCCTCACTTTCTGCCATCAGAGTGGTATCATCTGCATATCGGAAGTTGTTGATATTTCTTCTGGCAATCTTAATTCCGGCTTGGGATTCCTCCAGTCCAGCCTTCCGCATGATGTATTCTGCATATAAGTTAAATAAGCAGGGAGACAATATACAGCCTTGTCGTACTCCTTTCCCAATTTTGAACCAATCAGTTGTTCCAAATCCAGTTCTAACTGTTGCTTCCTGTCCCACATATAGGTTTCTCAGTAGATAGATAAGGTGGTCAGGCACTCCCATTTCTTTAAGAACTTGCCATAGTTTGCTGTGGTCCACACAGTCAAAGGCTTTTGCATGGTCAATGAAGCAGAAGTAGATATTTTTTTTTGGAACTCTCTGGCTTTCTCCATAATCCAGCGCAGGTTAGCAATTTGGTCTCGAGTTCCTCTGCCTGTTCGGAATCCAGCTTGTACTTCTGGGAGTTCTCGGTCCACATATTGCTGAAGCCTACCTTGGAGGATTTTGAGCATAACCTTGCTAGCATGTGAAATGAGTGCAATTGTACGGTAGTTGGAGCATTCTTTGGCACTGCCTTTCTTTGGGATTGGGATGTAGACTGATCTTTTCCAATCCTCTGGCCACTGTTGGCTTTTCCAAACTTGCTGGCATATTGAATGTAGCACGTTAACAGCATCATCTTTCAAGATTTTAAATAGTTCAACTGGAATGCCATCACCTCCACTGGCCTTGTTGTTAGCCAGGCTTTCTAAGGCCCACTTGACTTCACTCTCCAGGATGTCTGACTCAAGGTCAGCAACTACATTGTCTGGGTTGTCTGGGATATCCAAATCTTTCTGGTATAATTCCTCTGTGTATTCTTGCCACCTCTTCTTGATGTCTTCTGCTTCTGTTAATGGTTTTTTCATAAAAACTGTAATCACAGTTCCCTGATTAACCTTCCCCACCTCCAGGTTAATTGAACTTGCTATTCCCACTTATCTAGAATTGTTTAGAGACAACAAATAATAGAAATTGGCTTGTCTCGTGTTTCTTTAGTACTTCAGTAGGTCATCCATGGGGACATACAGCTCAACTTCGGTGCCACTCCATGTCTTGTTCAGTGTGTGATCTGATATAGCTATGGTTCACTACATCTATTTTGAACTGAGAGGAAAGGAAGGATCTCTGAAGTTCTGAGTGGATTCTTTGAGATGGATGATTGATTCCCTGTAAAAATACAGTTGGACCCCTGTTTCTGCAGGGGAGAAGTTTCACAATCTACCATAGATGCCTGAAACCATAGAGGTGAAGGAACCCTATATAAAGCATACAAGGGGACAGGACAAAGGCACAATGGAGATCCTTTGTATGTTGTATACAGGCCTGCAGCAAACCATGAATATCGGTCCCACAGATATGGTGGCCTTACTGTAATTGCATAGCTCTAGAAAGAAAGTTCCAGACATAGCTCTGCTCAGACACAGAGGCCACGTGTTGGACTGCACGCATGACCACTATAAGGGCCATCATGGTAGGCAAGAAAATTGTTTTATAAGACAATAAACATCTGCATCTCTTTTTAACATGAATGGAAATGTTCCACATGTAGAGATGCAATTCTGTGGTAGGGAACAAAATCTTGCATTGATTGTGATGGTAGGAAAATGTTTCACTTATATAATGAACATATGAATCTTTTTAGTGATACAATACTATTCTAAAGTCACCTAAGTCAAGCAGAACTGCATTTCATGAAGCCCCCTTCACGCATGTGTGTGTCAGGCGAGCGCCCCCTCCTTATGCACACAAGTGCCCGCGTGCCCACACGAGCAAGTGCTGCCCCTTCGCACATGAGCATGAGTGAGGGGTGTGTCCTGCCCCACACACATATGGACCCTGTACCCCCCCCCAACTGATCTGTGGTGTCAAAAAAGGGTGGGGACCACTGTTTTAAATGACTGACCTCTTTGGTTTATGTAGCACCAGAGGTTTAATTTGCAGTTTTAATTATTACAAATTAATCTCTGTTTTTAGCCTTAGATTGTGGCATAGAAAATAATATGAGATTACTTTGTGAAACTTTCAGTCAGAATTATGAACTTTGAAACAGATTGAATGTTACTTAATGAAAAAACAATTAATTTGATTGTAGGGAATTTACAGCTTGCTTTTATAAAATGTTACTTCTTTCTGTCAAGTGACTTTAAAAATCCCATAAGTTTCTAAACCTTTTGAACACAGTTTCACTTGATCCAAATGAAGTTTAAAGGAGTGCCAGAACTTAATAAAAATTTTCAGCTGTCTTGAAAACCCAACTTCTGCAGACTTAATTAGATGTCAATGCTTTGTCACATGCAGAACTACCTTCATCTGAACTTTGGCATGGATAGCCATACATTTATTACTGAGATGAATTGCCACAAAAATTAAAAACTCACACTAGCATAATGAATCCAAAGGTATAGATTTAAGACTTTTGTCTCATTTGTATATGTTTCTTTAGACTGGTTTTTCAGATACTAGAAATTTTGACATGATGAAAAAAATGTCAATCTATATTTTTAATGCACAATATTTGGCCTTTTTTAAATTGAGACAAAAGAGTGCATAAGATCAAACATGGAAGAAAATGGCTATGGTACAATGCACTAGCTTTGATAATACTGCTGTACGTATCTTTACCTTCTAACGGGAAAGAGAACTATGCCCAATATTGATTTATTCATTCACTTTCAAGGAAAGACTTGTGTAGCATTTTTTTTCTAAAGAAAAAACAGGGTTAATTCCATCATGAACAAATGGCCTGTTTTCCCAAGAAAAAGAACTTAGCTTTGTGACATTGTTGTGTTTTTTTTTACCTTTAAGATGTGTGTTTGGCTCCAGAAATGAAACATATTTCTGTATTGATCGTAGTACATTTGTAATTCTGCCACAATATAAATGCATCAAGTTATAAGAACATCCTATTATTGCTATTACTGTCTGAAAAGACAAGAACTTTGTCTTGAATATCTATCCAAAGCTGGCTCCTGCTTCCTTGAACACAGTCTCTCTTTGTCCTAAAATCCCAAAGAGTACAGTACAAGCTTCCTTTCCTTTGCAGCCAATTTATTTTTAACTAAACCAATTGAAATAAGCTTGGAGAATGTAGTAGTACAGAGTGAAACAAAATTGATTACACTCTGAATCTCTTGATATGAAAGTTGTGTCCCCCATTATAGTTTTAACTCAGAGGGATTGTTCTTCAAAACATGTGACAGGGAGTGTTGGGACTTACAGAGCTTGAACCCATACATGCCACCAGGAGGTTCTCCTTATCCAATCTGCAGGGGTTGATGGAGCCTGGCTGCAACTCATTTACAGGTCAGCAACTGATCACTGGTTAGGCTGAAGGAAGAGGTGGATTTGCACTACAGGAGGGCATAGCTGGGCATAGGCAAGTTAAAGAGACAAGAAGAGGAGATGGATCAGGTAAAAAAGGAGAAGACAGAGGAAAGAGATGGGAATAAACTCAGCTGGAAAGAGTGCGCCACTCAAGTGATGGACAAGATTGTGGAGGGAAACCAGCTAGATACAAGGACATAGTTTATCTTCAGTCTAGCTCTCTGGACATTGAATGCATGGCCTGAACCCAATCAGGCCAGTCTATGCTCTGTCAAGTTCCTCCCACCCTCATCCTGATTTTCCTTATTGAATCCTCAGCCTAGAGAGCTTCAGTCTTCCCTTGCTCAAGAATTACCAACTAAAGCCTCAAAAGGGACATTCCAGAGGGTGCTGTGGGTGGAAGGTCAGTGGTACAGCTGGAAGTGCATGAGTCATCTATGGCATTTGATGTTCTTTTATTAAAAGCAGGAGGCTCCAGAAAAAGGGAGAGTCCAAAGCCTATAAAGTCCAACTGCTAAAGTCTTGATACCAGTAGGGAGAAAGAATGCTTTCTGCCTTAAACTAAAAGGAAGGGACTCACATCTGTATGGGCCGAGTAATAGAAGTGATTGGGAACCAGTAGTTAACATACCAAGAAAGGTATTTTGGCATATATCCTTATGAAACTTACAGAAGGCGATGAGTTTAAAGGTCTTTTACTGAAGAACACCTGCATGGCTGTTTAAAAAATTCATGGCATGAGAATTACCTCCCTCCAAATCAATGGTATACATCAGTAGTCCCCAACCTTGGGCCTCCAGATGTTCTTGGACTACAACTCCCAGAAGCCTTCACCACCACCTCTACTGGCCAGGATTTCTGGGAGTTGAAGTCCGAGAACATCTGGAGGCCCACAGTTGGGGACCACTAGTATACATGACTCTTGTAATCAGCTGTGTGTGTTAAATGCCATCAAGTCAGAACTGATTTATAGCAACCATAATAGGGTAAGTGAGGTATTTAGGGAGTGGTTTTACCAGTGTCATCCCACAACAAGTTTCTATAGCTGAGTGAGGATTCAAAGCCAGGGCTCCTGAGTCCATCACCCTATTCGCTCACCATCCTGGGTGTATACCTTTTTCTAAGTAATGAATAGATATAGGAATAAATCCTACTACTGGGTTAGCAGTGGAGCTACTTTTAAAAAAAACACAGCTGCAGATGAAAGTTCTAGTATGGAAAGGTAATAAGATGGAAATATTGATCAGCTGTTTTGCAGACCACTGTTCATTTTTCTCTAAAGCACATGCTTTCACTTTAAATACTTTGTGTGGAAATAAATAATCCACAGTTTGCATCCATTGTTTAAATGGTTTGTAAGCTGCAAATGTCCTGCATCTAAATTCTTAGATCAGTCCTGTTGTCGTGTTCAATTGTGTAGTTATGGAACGAGCAGTAGCTGTTTCATAGTCTGCCCATCACACAATCAGTCTTCCTTTGATTGCACAACTGGGGGTGCCATGGGCTGCCCTGGACAGAAGCACTTCCATAAACACTCCTACATATGTGGAAAAGGACTTTGATCTTTGGTATAGTCACATTAAGATCTTCATCCCCCAAAAATTACTTTTACAACTTAGAACCTACAAGATATTGGAGAGCTTCCACTTTTACCCATTTCAATGCTCTGCCTTCAGCCATTCTAGAAAGAAGATATTCACATGTCCCTTACAGTCAGTGTTTTTGTCCTTGCCAGTCTGGTATGGTGGAAACTGTAGAACATCTTCTGCTGTATTGCAGAATTGGACATTTTATAAAGATTTGCACAATCTACTTATTTCTCCAGTTTTAAAACATTATCCAGTTTAGGGCCTCGATACTTGGCAGAACGCCTACTCCCACCAAGATCTACCCATGTCATTCATGCGAGCCAGGAGGTGAGGCTGAGGAGCCTAACGCCGAGGGAGGCCCGGAAGGAAAAGACAAGAAATTGGGCCTTCTCGGCGGTGGCTCCTCGCCTCTGTAACAATCTACCTCCTGAGATTCGCGTGGCTCCCCCGCTGGGTATCTTTAAGAATCAATTAAAAACATGGATGTTTTGGCAGGCCTTCCCGTCAGATAATTCCTGACACCCTTTTTTTCCCTTTCCTATTGTCTCTTCTATCTTGCTCTATGTTTTTGTTATGTAAAAATTGTTTTATATTTATATGTATTGTATTATTTTATGTTGTTAGCCGCCTAGAGTGGTCCTCATCTGACCAGATAGGCGGGATATATATATATAAATAAATAAATAAATAAATAAATAAATAAATAAATAAATAAATAAATAAATCCAAGTAGACCCAATACATTTCATATCTCTTTTCTCTTCCCTGATTCCTCAAGTGAAATTGAATGTAAGGTTGCGAAATTCTGTGCAATGGCTTGTATAATGAGAAAACAGATAATTAAATCACTGCGGTGATCAGATTAGAAATTTACTCTCAACTGCAATTTGAATTTGTCTGCTTAGTATCGCTTGTAAACACTACATGATTTGTTTTTGTATTTTAGTTTTATATCTCTTTCAGGGCTAACCTATAGTTTAATAACAATAAAGTGAATGTTTAGACATGTATATCAACAATAACAATCTTCACTCATTCAGTTCATTCCAAAGTAGCTAAATTTTTAGATATCCCTTTCAGAAATGAAAGAAGATGGTATAAAAAGTGCTTTGGACATTCTGATGAGCAATATAGATGATCATGAAAATGATGGTTACTTCTGCAGTACTATATTCAATCTTGCTACAACCCAATTTTGGACTGTAAAACATCCTTCCTTGACATACTTTTTTATCACACAATTTACTCAATATATAGCAGGGGGCCATTCAAAAACCCAAATGTCTAACCATGGAGCAGACCTGCATGCTTTTTTTTTAATTAGTTGATGTAAGGTACCAATAACTAAAAGCCCAAATATGTCCCTGATTTGAGTTTTCTGGCAGTCAATAGTGCTAGGGGATTAAATATGTAATAGAGTTTTGTGGAGGGATATATTTTTACTGGCAATGAAAAGGCATACTATAATGCGAATAAGCAAACGGCGCATACCTACAGAAGTTCCATTGCAGAAGGACTGGCTGTCCTTCAGTGTCGTTAGGCCCAAAGCAAAACAAACAGCTCCCTCATGAACAAAGCATACCCTTAAAAAGCAATGCTAGCATGCTGTTGTTCAGCCCTCCCACAGCTAATCTTTTTTTTACATCAAGTGTGCTCCAAACACTATGAAAGACAAAACAAATGAGGCAACACATTCATGTCTCATGGTGTATGTCCTGGAAGAAAAATGGCTTAACTTTGGTAAAATAACATTTGAACAAGAGCTTGTTAATGACTGGGTTCAAGGCAACAACCAGCTCAGTTAATAAATCTGATGGCCAGATCAGAGTTGATATGATAGACATGTGAAATGTTTCACGGCTTATGTTTTTCTGTCTTGTGTGGAAGTATCTTCCTATAGCAGCAGAGCAGGCAAGTGGTGCTTTCCTCTTATGCTCCTTTTCCGATAAAAAAAATCCAGTCACTTTTCTTCTCATGAGGGAAAATACCAGATCTTTGCACCACTTCCCCTGATGGAGAATGCAGATGGAGTGAGAAACATTATCACCTGTTTGGTTCAGCAACCAAAAGGGGGTAATTCTGCCATCCCGGAAAGCTCACTGAGGACTGAGCACTCTTTTTTCTCACATTCCCTCTTCCTCATGGGCATTGTAGAGCTTCACAGCTGTATTGAAAACAGTGGCTGTACAGCCACTGTTTAGTGAAACCTGAGGCTTGAACTCTTCACACAGTCTGCATGATGTGAACGGACCTCTGGCAGGATGTCTTCCCTATATTCAACCATTTCTTCCACATGACTGTGCCATGTAAACAGTCGTTCACTGAAATTGCCATTTATTTTAGAAAAAATATTATTTCAAAGAGAAAGCTAAACTCGAAAGCATCAGCCGTGGGAACTTTGTATGTAGGAGCATCATTGTCTTTGGGGGTCCCTTTCAAATGAGCAATTCTCATTTACAAAGTAGAAGGTGATAACGCATATGTGAGGTGATTGTACTACCTTGGTGCCTGAATCGTTGAACCAAGAGGGTGGTGCTTCTTTCCTTTGTGGTGTCAGCTAGAGTAATATTCAAAAAAGCATAACAGTAGGTAGTAAAAGGAACGAAGGAAAAAATTGCAGTTTTCTAGAGTGCAGAAAGCAGGCAGAATTATGTGGCATCCATGTGGCCAAAGCTACTCTCATCAAATCTCTGTACCCAGTCCTACTAATATGGTTGTTAAAAGTATATAGAGGGTGTAGCTTAGCTTTTTCCCACATACTTCTCACATACCTCTAGTGCTGATCATGCCAAAATATTTCATGCTTTGGAAAGAGACGTATGTAAGTTTTAGGACTGATGTGTGTGTTTGTGCGCATGTGCCACACAATATCAACAGAAGAAAGAATAACATACTGTAAACGTATCCAGTTGAAATAGTAGTCTGATTGGGGCAGGACCCTGTTTGCAGTTCCCCTGTATGCAATCCACTCACCATTTTGGAACTTAAACAGCCCCACATTTATTCTTCTTGACTTATGTTTTGACAGTATTTCTTAAATGATATTTTCTGTCCTTTTCCTACCTTCTCTCCTCTCTCTTCTGGTAGACTGATGAAGAAGATGACATTGAGGTATGATTCTGTGAAAGAGCATGCCCTGTTCTAAGTCTTTTGTGTGGTATGAGAACTGCTGATACCAGAAACAGATCAGTAGAGGCTCTTTATTACCATGCCTTTTAGAATTCTGCCTTAAACCTGTAATGCCAACAGCAGCCCTTTTTCATGATATACTTGGGCTGCAATCCTGTACTTACACACCTGGCTGCAAATCCCTTTGAACTCAATGGGATTTGCTTCTGAGTACATATGTATAGGATTGCACTGTCAGGCTGCAATATGATTTGTTGCTGGTTTGTTCTTTGTCTTTCAGCATGATGGCCATACTCATTGATATAAAACAGCATGATATTAGAGGAGGTGGCAAACATGCCAATACTGGATTTCCGACCATCTGCTGCACAAATTGCTATTCCATTTCACCTTATTATAATTGTATTAGGTGTAGATTCTTTAAGGAATTGCAGTCATCACCAAATGCAAAAGGAAGGCAGGAAAGTATATTAAAAATTCTTCTTTGTGACCTCCGTGAAGTCACATTGGTGGAAGTTCCGCACATGCATGGAGCCTCGCTGGAATATTCTAGAGGTGAACCTATGGCACACATGCCACAGCTAGCACATAGAGCCCTCTATGCGGGCATGCGAGCCGTAAGTCATCAGATCGCTACTCCCCTCTCCTCCCCCCCCCCGCAGCCAAACCTGAGAAGGCAACTGCAGCCACTGTGCTGGCACCCCGACGAGCGGCAGGCCAGGATTCTGAGTGGAGTCTCAAGGCACCTCTGTGCCCGGGATTCCCCCTTCCACCTCCACTTCCGTTGCCACCGCCGCCCACTGGGTTGGTTTCCTCCCCAGTTTGGGCACTTGGGCCCAAAAAGGTTCGCCGTCACTGTTCTAGAGCTTCTACATGCAGAAAAAGATATATGAGTGTAGACCCAGTCCCCCCTCAGTGCCAAGGATCTCCCCTCAGTTCCTTTCTTCTACATTGGTGCCCTGCTTGACGACAGTAATCTGTTCCAGCAAAATCACTGTACAGCTAAGTCATCGTCAAGCGAAAAAAACCATTGGAATGCATTGAAAACCGGTCAGTGCGTTCCAATGAGGGAAATACCTGCTCGTGCAGCGAAAATCCTCCATACGGTGTCCATTTTCCGCTCCATGTCTTGCAAAATGAGGTCAGCAAAACAGCGGGGAGCCATTTTGAGAGCCGCCGATCAGCTGTTTTTAGATTGTCGTTTAGTGAAAAATCGGATCGTGAAGCAGGGAACCGATCGTCGTCAAGCGGATTTTCCCCATACAAACATCGTCAAGGTAATTGTCAAGTGGGGCACCACTGTACTGCTTTATGAGCCTCATTTTGTAAGCTCATAAAGCCTCATTTTGTGAGTTTTTTCCATCACCTCTTGCGATCCTAAAACAAAAACAACAAAATTACAGACTTTTTATAGTATTACGTTTATATTTTACTGATTGTTCTCCATTTTAGCCCCTCCTTTCCTTTGCTTGCTCCATCTGCTGTCCCCCCATTAATGGCCTAAACTGGCCTATTCAAACATTACAGAGCCTGTGGAAACAGGACTCCCCTGTCAGACAGACATACTAAGTGCCTTTTCTGTTTGGAAGAGGCCATCAAACCCTTTCCTGCATCTATTGCAGGAATTTCAAGAGAGACATTCTCCACAGCCATCTTTTCAGGCTAAAACGCCATCTCTGGGACCAGTCTCTTCAAACCATTGACTGTATCTCCCAGCCAGCCTGCAAATCAACAGCCATGGATGAACCGTCATTGCCACCTCTGACTAAGAAGGCTCCCAGCCTTCAATGGTGACAGCCCCATCAGCCCGCACAGGCCCAAAATTGAAACCTTTGACATTGAGTTTGAAACCCTCAATGTCGGGCTCAAAAGCTTCAATTCTGTAGCCCTCAGCCTCAAAAAAGTAGAAGGCTTCAGTAGACGAGACTACTGCCAGCCCACAGGCCCCAAAGAAGCCGAAATCAAAACTAACGTCGAAGGACAGCAAACCCCATTCACCACCAGGCCTGCCACCTCCACAACACACAGAGAACAATGACCTTGTATGTGTTGACTCAGTGTCAGAAGATGAACTGCCTCCAGCCCGCCAGCCTTCTCCACTTCCAACCAATCCCCTGACTCATCTCATTGGTGGTTGTGTCATCACCATCCAGCCCTTCTCAACCGTATATGTAGTCCCTACATAGTGCGGCCTCGGACGTTGCCTCAGTTAATTCAGAGATCCCCACAGGGGTGCACCAGCTCCCAACGCATGGCACTGTCAATGCCCCTGAGCAGAGCTACCATTGATCTTGGCTGCCTCCAGTTCCCCAACCACCACCTTGCGCAGGGCATGCTCAGCACTCTCCTCATCACTATGAGCCTTGCTACGCACACTTCTACTCCAGGCCTTGCTGCATGGGAGCACCTGTTTGTTGCTACCTGCCACCAACCCAGCATTATATCTCAGCATCCTCAGAGCATCCAATGCCCAGAAACTAGCTGTCCACTGGGAGACACAGACATCTCCAGCAGACCAGGTGTACAGTGCCTTCCATGGAGCCAGACCACTCACTGGCCCCGAAGAGGCCTCGCCACCACACTTCAGCAGACCCCTCAATATTTATAGGCTTTGCAGTTTCAGCAGCCCTTTGTTTTCCACAGCAAACCCCCTCAGTGGCATCCTATCCAAGATGGTCACTGGCCTTCTCGTCAGTACATTCCATGGTCCTCAAGTGTGGACCAGATGCCCCTCCTTGGAGTCAACTGGACTGTCAACATCAACAGTCCTCACTAAACCCTTGGTATTGAGAGGCCTTGATATCCTACGCCCAGCATCCCAAGACTCCTCTAGACCCCAGACGGCCTATCTATCAGTCTGCTGCAAATCACCACCACTACTTGCCAATACCGGCTGCTGCCAGTCAGTGCCTTAGCTGAGAGCTAGATAACCCTCAGCCTCATCTCCATCTGAAGTTGGAATATAAGTTTGACTTCGACCAATCGGTCGTGTCCTCTGGAGACCCTGTACCCTCTGAGCCTGGGTCGCAGCCTCAGACACCATCAGCTCCCCTGACTTCACCCAAGTCCAACCCGGTGGACCCCAATTCACCTTCTCCAGCTGAAGACTTTCTCACATATGCCCAATTGATGGTATGCATGGCAAAATCTCTTGAACTCAAGGTACACCGCCCTTCCATGGCACTGACTGACCACCTTTGCAATCCTATTACCAAGGAAACCGCCACACCTGTCCTGCTTGAGATGGCTAAGCGTCCATGGACAAAGTCTGCATCCTCAGACAACAGTACATGTAGGGTGGATAACCTTTATAAGATACACAATCCTGATGCTGGTTTTCTACTGAGAAAACCAGCTCTCAACTCCATATTTATTGAAGCCTCTGAATCCCACCAATGCCAGCCATATACCCTTACCTCAGCAAATAGGAGTAGTAATTGTATAGAGACCATGGGTTGATGGCTCTACTCAGCAGCTATTATTGTGAAGCTTGCTAATTATCATGGAAACATGGGGGTGTACCACCACTTCCTCAGGGATAAGATGACCTCCCTTATAGCCTCCTTGCTAAAGAGTGTTTGCCCAAACCTTCTTACAAGGTCCCTAGCTAAGTATATGTTAACAGCTCGATATGCGGCAGATTCAACCTCAAAGTTGATGTCCACATCAGTTGCCCTCCACTGGTTTTCCTGACTCCCCCATTTCAGGGCTCTCTGAGGATGCTTTTTCCCAAATCAAAGATTTCCCTTTCAACAGAGCAGGCCTTTTTAATGCAGAAACTGATGTCCAAAAGAACTGCACAACAGCCAAATATTGGGGAGTTTACCCTTCATATCAGCAGAGGCATCAATGCCAGCAATGGAGGAGGTAGTTGGGCAGTTACCCCACCATGTATGTGACATATACCTGTAGGCCATCTGCCTTCACCCCCTACTACAAACAACAACCCCATTGTCAAAAATTTTGAACTCAAACAAGAAACAAACATCACGATCTGAAACCAGAGCACCAAGTTTGACCTCAAGCTAGTTGAGATTGTTATACCATTGCCTCTCCACCACCACTCACCTCACCCTCTATTACTGCTTACCTGCCTGGAAGACTACCACCGCTGACAAGTGGGTACTCTCCATCGTGGAATCATGCTGTTGCATAGAATTACACCATAGCCCCTGGCTTGCCAGAGGATAACCACCTCCTCTCCAGCCCTGAAGGAAGAAATAAAGAATTTGTTACTGAAAGGTCCCATTGAACCCATCACACCAGTGTAAGCAACCCACAGCTTCTTGTCTCAGTACTTCACCATCCAAAAAGTCTGGGGGCCGTCATCCCTTTCTAGATCTGTGAGATGTCAATTCTTTCATCACCACCTCCAGATTCCACATGATCACCTTGGAATCAATTCTCTTGGAATCAATTCTCCCTCTACTTCACAGCAAGAACTGGTTTGCAGTTTTCGATTTAAAGGATGCCTACTTCCCCATCTCTATCCACCTGACCCTTCCTCTGCTTTCATCTCGATGCCCAGGCTTACCAATTCAAGAAGCTTCCCTTTGACCTCTCCACAGCACCCCGCGTGTTCACAAAATGCATGGCCCCATAACTCAGGCTACAAGGGGTATCAATCGTTGATGTATCATTGTTTCGCACCTCCTCATCCAAGCAGAAAGAGATGTCCTCCTTACCATCTCCTTCCTTCACAATTTCAGTCTAAAGATCAACCTGGAGAAATCCATTCTTACTCCATCACAGAGTGATCTTTATTTGTTTGTTTGTTTGTTTGTTTGTTTGTTTGTTTATTTATTTATTTAGTTAGTTAGTTAGTTAGTTAGTTAGTTAGTTAGTTAGTTAGTTAGTTAGTTAGTTAGTTAGTTAGTTAGTTAGTTAGTTAGTTAGTTTTTGCCCCTCCACCCTAGACAATGTCTACTCAGGGCGGCTTACATGAATAAAAACACAACAATATAACATATATAAAAATCATGAAAGACACGATTATAACAATTAATTCCAAACAACATATTACCAGGATGGCATGACTCAAGGGAAAAAAATAAAGATCAATTAATTGACTGGAGGGAAGACCTGTTTGAAAAGCCAAGTTTTCAACTTGATACATCCAGAGTGTATCTTCCCCACAACAGTCCTCACAACAGGTTCCTCAAACTTGATGCACTCCTCTGGGCAATCAACCCTTCGCCATGGTGACAGCTCTCCTGGCTCAATCAGTGATCTGCCCCACACGTCTCAAAATGAGATAATTCCAAGCATGATTGCTCATACTCTTCGATCCTCTCTACCACCCACCCTCAACTCATGTGACATTTACAGACAAGTTTGCTGCCCAGCTCTGCTGGTGGTCAACAGATTCCAACTCTGCTTCGGCAGGCCCTTTCACCAGCTCAGACTGAGGATTCAGTTCACCACAGAAGCCAACCTCACAGACTGGGGAGCATATTGCAACTCCCTACATGTCTCAAAGAGAGAGGCTCCTCCACATAAACAAATTGGACTCCCCGTGATAACTAAGGTGTGCAAAGCCTTCCAAAACCATCTCCATAGCAAGGTTGTTCAGATTGCAATGGACAATACTACAGTTATGTATTACCTCAACAAGCAGGGCGTCACCCTGAGCCTCCTCTTCCTCGCAATTGACCTCTGGGAGTGGTGTCTCTCTTGCCACATCTTCCTCATAGTAGTTCACTTGGTGGGCCAGACCAACAACCTTGCAGACTACCTGAGTCCCAAGCAGTCCCAAATCCAGAAGTGGGCACTTAACCTGATGGTCTTCCAGTACCTGCGTGCCTGATGGAGGACTCCCAAGATAGACTTCTTCGCCTCTCAGAGCTACAGCAAGTGTCCTCTCTACTGCTCCACTACGGGAGAGGCGAAGGGTCCATCAAGGATGCCTTCATCACACAACAGCCAAGGTCATTGCTCAGCCTCTTCCCACCATTCCCTCTCCTTCTCAGCGTCATTGTTCATCTCCATCAGAACAAGGCTAACACAAATCTCATTGCATTCACCCTACTTGTTGAAAATCCTTCAGCAGTCTAGAAAACCATCTACACAAAAGGCTGACCTTTATAAGTGAAAAAAGTGTTTGCATTCTCTATTGGTAAATGAGAAACCTTCCTTATACACAGTTCTGCCTTTCTTTCATCATCTTAAGCAGTGGGGCCTCTGTCTCTCATCTCTCTGAGCATACCCCTCTGCAGTTGTGGCACATCAGGTCCCAGACTCTCCTCCATTTCAGTTCTTCAGAGACCCAGTTCTCACATGTTTCCTCAAAAACCTTGCCCATGTGTACCCAGACACCCACCCTCTGCCACCACAATGGTTCCTAACCCTTCTACTCCACTACTTTACAACAGCACCATTTGAGCCCCTGGCCACCATTGATCTGTGTTTTCTCACCTTCTAGACAACCTTTTTGGTGGCCATCACCTCAACAAGGCATGTCAGTGACCTGTCTGCCCTCCACCATGACTACTCTTATCACCAACTGTATCTGGACAATGCTGCCTTTTCACAGACAACTCTTTCCTTCCTAAGGTAGTTTTATAGTTTCGTTTGTCCCTTCCAGTCTTTCTCTCTACCTTCTTTCCATCTCCGTCCACTCCTCAACAACGAATCCCGCACACCTTGGACATTCAACAGGCTCCCACCTCCTATGTCTCCCACACCCAAACCTTCAGGAAGACCTCCCACCTCTTTATCAGTTACCAGGCTCTGTCCAAAAGCCTCTAGATCTCCTCAAAGTGAATAGCAAAATAGGTGACGTCCACTGTCCAACTTTCCTGTCAGATGGACCCAGCTCCATAGTGGTTGACTTGAACTTAGGGGAGATCATTAGCACAAAGCTACATACATGTGAGGGGTACACTGATGCATCTTTTTCAGCTTGCAAAAGCTCTAGAATATTCTGGTGAGGCTCCGTGCATGCTCAGAACAACTTTCAGTGCGACTTCAGAGGACCACTCAAAGAACCACTGTTACAGGTAGGTAACGTGTTCTTACATGCCATCAAGTAAACTAAGACATGACAAGCCTTGCAATGGTATATAAAGAGGAAATTAAGCAAAAAAAAAAGATGCCACAGGAAATCAGTGGCCTTTCCCAGTATGACATATAAAGGAGGGGATAAGAATATACAAGTTGATTAGGATTGATCATAAAAATTAGGCAAATGACAAAGGAATGGCTGCGAGGCTCATGGCTGTAAACCAATAATTCTTAATACTGTATGTTATGAGAACTGCCAACTCGCTAGCTGCAAGGCATATATTAATAAAATACTGCAATTAATGGCTCCTGTGAGTATTCAGTCCTAGAAGAGGTTACTCACTGTGTTGCTGCATAATATTCTATTTTTACTTTATTTTCCACTCAGCTTTTCCTGAATGTGAATAATTCTGACACATCTCTGCAGTAGGGGTTATTGGGTCTTTTAATCATTCTCACTGCAGAAAGGCAGCAAATTAACTTAGCTTCAGGGAAGTCTGCCCATTGCAGTTCTGTGTGGGTCATTTCCCTGGGCTTATCCTCTTTCCATTCAGAAGGCACACAAAAGGCGGGGTTGGGGGGGGGAGTGGACTTTTGTAAATTGACTCATTCTTATACATTGTAGAAAAGAGGTTGACTCTCCTCTTCTGTATTTTTTCATTAACAAGTAGAAAAGTAGGGAGGAATTACCTTTGTAACAAATGACAGCTTCACGACCCATTGCTATGCCATGTTTTTATTTAAAAAGAAATCCAGTGTTCCCTCCTTTTTAGAAAATATTAAGTTAAAACAAGTACTATACTCATCATTAAAATTTTTCAAGTGCTTTCATAAACATTTTAACAAGTTATTTTCTGTCTTTTAGATCTATATTTTAGATTAGCAACTAATTTGTGTTACTGCTTTTTATACTAATTATTTGCACTAATCTATTGAAGAATTTTCTGAAGCCATGTAAGAATTGTTTAAACTGCTTAAATTTTTTCTATATGTCTCATGATACTTTGTCTAAATACATTTGGAAGCACAGTTTTTCAAACATTTGCATATGTTTCAGTATAGCTTCCCAGTCTTCCTTTAAAGGGTACTGGAGTTTACAATCCTAAAAAAAATGTAATGGCCAAGCCCGCATTTACACCTGCTGATAATGGCAAGCAGCATAACTTGAAACAGCTTCTCCCTAGCAGCTAACAAGTCCTTGCTGGAATTTTCTGTGCAGACCAGTCTGGTGGGCTGGCACAAACCCAAGAATCCAGCAAGGACTGCCAGTGAGAAGCTGCTGCAAGTTGTGCCATTTGCATTCCCCAGGCATAACCAAGCAGTAGGATTCGGGCAAATTGGGGTTTTTTAATTATTATTATTAATTTTGGTACAAAATTGTTTTTAAAAATCCAAGAGAGAACGTTACTTCTCCTAAGAATAAGTTCTGGCTTGGGCTTTGCTTGGAGCTCTTTATACTTTATAGATGGTAGAGATGATTTCATGCATTAACTTTTTTTCAATCTGGTTGGCTATTTTGCCAACAAAAATAGTTAAAATGCATTATACTATGAAAACAGCTGGCAGTATATATATATATTTCATCTATATCTTGTCAATGGCTGAAATGTAGTAGTAAGATGCAACTAGAATAGACACATTGAATCAATGGAACTTTCATAGTTGTTGACTTAACAAATCTTCACTAATTCCATGGAGCTACTCTAGTTGTGACTCACTACTAGATTTCACTTGTGGTTTCCTACAAGTCAGGGTGGTGTTCAGAGGTTCTCAGACAGTTTCCCATCCAAGCAATGACTAGAGCCAGACTTCAGCTGCAACAAGGTTGCTGCATTCTGTGCCTTTAGACCTGATATTGGGCACCACAATAAACATCACTGGACTCAATGATTCAGAGGATCCCTTCCAGCTCTGCATTTCTAAGATGGTGGTGGTGGTGATGATTACATATTGCTATTAACTGTCAGGAATGAATATCCGTGCCCCTAGAATATCTGATTTTGCCCAAAAAAATGTAAACAATTTTCTGAAATTTTGTAAAGGAGGATAGCAATGTTTCTTCATAAGCTGAGGCTTAATGTAAAATGCTTTTGAAACCGAATGACTATAGTCACTGACTATGAGGATCAATACAGAAGTGTAATTATAATGACATGGACAGGAGATGGAGGAAGGACATATAATTAAAATAAATACCTGATATAATGGGGTAGACTAAACATGTGAACATGGTGTCAAGAATGCTTAAAGCCCAGAGTGAGTTGACACTCATGAGAGTAGTTAAAACAATAAAAAGACATTTGTATTTAGAATAGTTATCAGAAAAACCAGGATTTAAATCTGATATTTGGGAAAGTGAAATGTCAACAAGTGCTAGCAGCTTGCAGTCCAAGCCAGGTGAGCATCTTCTCCCCACCATTTGAGGTGACATCCTCTCCTCACTTGGACTGTGATCCCCTTTAGCTAACAGCTAACACAGTGAAGGAACAAATAAGTATCTGTTTTGCTTTCGATTTCTACCAGAAACAAAATTCTATTCTGTCTGAGCATAGTAAACTAATAATGTTGCATGTGCAAGCCCTGCCCTCAACATATGCATCTGGGATCATCTGAATACTCTTAGCTTAAATATATTCATGCAACTGGGAACTCTTATCTTGGAGAGGGTAGACACAGCTTTGCCCTGAATTCATGTACTGTATGTCTTTGTCTGGATCACAAACAGGGATATTGGGTTTGTACACATGGACTGTCTCAAAAACATTCATTTCAGCTCAACTTTACCTCCTTTTTTGACATAGGTACAGTATTAGTCTGGTGGGGTATGAAAATCCTGGACACAGCATGTCTTATTTATACAAAGTATTTGAGAATGTCTTGCACGTTTCACAGGGTTTGTAATTTTTTAGGATTCACAAGCCAAATAAGCACAACCAGGTTTTTTAAGCCATAAAAGATAATTTAAAATGCACTTAAATATATGGAAACACTGTGGACATTGAATAGCAGCCAGAATCCTGTTGGTGTTCACTAGAGATCTTTGGTTAGTGTGGGCGGCATGTAAGTAAGTAAGTAAGTAAGTAAGTAAGTAAGTAAGTAAGTTAGCTAGTTAGCTAGTTAGCTAGTTAGCTAGTTAGCTAGTTAGCTAGTTAGCTAGTTAGCTAGTTAGCTAGTTAGTTGAATAAATGAATGAATGAATGAATAAATGAATGAATAAATAAAGAAAGAAAGAAATGAGATTTGCATAACTTTCCATGGCTAACTGCAGCTAATTAATGAACTGCTGAGGTGTGTTTCAGTCATGTGCCTGATTGCAAAGCTGAATTATGCCCTGACATGCACACACTCATAAGTTTCCTGCAGCACGTTACACAGAATCCAATAGGATTCCAGCCTTCTTGTCTTTAGCAGAATATTTAAGAAGGTCTCCCACAACTTTTTCAAGATGGTGATACCTAGATAGACTGTAGCTGACTGAAAAATTGTACCAAACAAATCTCATTAATGGCTGTGCCTCAACCTGCAGAGAGATCCCAGGTAGAATGTTACAGGGCTTTGTGCTTTGTTATATACTGTTTCAACATTTTTTAAAATGACTTGGATGAGAACATGGAGATGTAACTCCTCAAATCTGAAGATTAAAGGAAGATAGGAGTCAGTTAGTGGAGTGCTATATCTTGTTTGTATTGCATCTGTGGTAGTCTACATTGGTTGCTAATCTGCTAGACAGAACATTGCTATTAGTATTCTAAGCCCTATACAACTCAAGGTCATGTTACTCCAAGGAATGGCTGACCCTGCCTATCTCTCAGGCCGATATGATTATCAAGCAGGCACTGTTGTCTAAGCCTAGGAATTTCCATTTAGTTGTGACAGCTGTATGGTTGCCTCTTCTGCAACTTGCCGTTTTACACTGACTGTCTTCCCATCATGAGCGTTTAGGAACTATCTCATATGTTGAACGCTTTGTTGCATCGATCCATTGAATTGTAGTGATATGCTAAACTTATCAGGACTTGTGCACATGAGAAGCAGTAAAGAAATATTTATAAGCCCAGATAAGAGATCCACAAAAGCTAATGCTCTTTTCTTTACTGACATAAAACTTAACACTTGCTCTTCAAATTAAAAATGAGAACTGAATATAATACATATATATTTCCCTCCTAGTCTGGGAAATTCTCCAGCAGTTCTCCTACACCTCAGAACCAACCACAAGGGCTGCAGTATGCTGAAGATGCTGTGGAACATGAGAATATGAAGGCTGTTCTGAAAACATCCTCTCCAAGTGTAGAGAACGCCACCGTCTTAGGAGTACGCACTCGGAGCAGAGCCAGCCGAGGTACCTAAATGCTGAGATTTTATTAGTGATGCTGGTCATATACATTGAGGCATGAGCCTCGTGACGCAGTGGTTAAAACGCTGTACTGCAGCTAAAACTGTGCTTACGACCTGGGGTTCAAATCCCAGGTAGCCGGTTCAGGGTTGACTCAGCCTTCCATCCTTCCGAGGTCGGTAAAATGAGTACCCAGCTTGCTGGGGGGGCAATGTGTAGCCTGTATAATGAAATTGTAAACCGCCCGGAGAGTGCTTGTAGCGCTATGGGGCGGTATATAAGTCCAAAAATAAATAAACATAAAATTGTTCATCGCTACCATCTCTACACACATACCTAAAAGTTTACTCTTGACTCAAAATCAAGTCATCTGTGAATGATTTAGCGCCAGTATTCCATTAAGGTGCAGCATGCAATGGACAAAAATCCCCCCCCCCGCCCGGTCACACTCAATTCCAAATGAAACTGTGGCTATTTCCTCACTGGGCCATCTGGCTCAACTATTGGAGGCCAACCAAGGCTCTTGAGTGGTACTGAGAATTGAGCTTGGCTCCAGGCAGCAAACCCAAATGGCAGACTTTTAAAGCTTTGTTGGGGCACATTTTAACTGTATTTACAGGCAGAATTGTGTCACATGATGTGAAATAAACAATATAACTCAACTTCTGAGATGGCACTGTTTACAACTTTTTGTATTTTACAACTTCTGTGGATTTTATTTCCATGGTAAGGGATAATAGCGAGAGAGAGAGAGAGAGAAACCCCTGCATTTTTTGGTCCTGGAAATGTCCAGCAGCAGAGTTTTTAACTGTAGTAGCTGGTGGTCTGGACATATAAGGTTCCTAATCCCAAAAATAAATTTTTAAAAAATTAGTAGTACACGTCCAGGCACTTTCTGTTTGCATCCTTTTTAAAGAGAGAGAGAGAGAGAGAGACAGAAACAAACATTGTGGGTGATCAAACACCCACCCTAAAGTATGGCAACATCCTAATTTGCCTGTTCTGTTGGGCTTGTCCTATACCAGATTGTTTTCATCCACATCTTGGCACATATAGTTGTTTCTTTTATGCAAGAAATTTGTTTGATGGTAGTATTCCTGCCAAGCTGAAGACCAATTCACGGAATGTAGCCACTATTGTGGGACACAGTTATAGCTCTAGTGAATGATGAGTCACATTTAAAATATTACAGTATTGGCATTTTTCTGAAGTTCTAGAAACATCTACAAGGCACAGAACAGAACAGACATCCATGAAATGGAACATGTATCCAGATAGTACTAGCATGCTTAGATACTAAAATAGTAACACATGTTCTTAATTATTGAACACATGCATAGGCATCCTTCAGTCTCGAGAGACTATGGTAACATGCTCTGAATCGAGGAGTGTCCTCTCCAGAGCATGAAGCCCGGGTAAGGTAATATGGAGGATAGGCTGTTACCCAAGCAGCAGATCCCCCCTCTCCACATTGCTGAAATGGTCCAATGGAAAGGCAAGAGCCAATACGACTGGTTCCAGCAATGTTGCAGGAGTTGGCAGAACGACACATGCTGCCTTTGGGACTCCAGCTCCGGAATTGAACACATTGGGCCTAAATAATAGCGCACTGCAGAAGGGTTTTTTTATGTTGCCCCTTTCTGTTTTCCAGGTCGTATTGGCTCATGGAACACTGGCATTGATGATTCACCTAATGCCACAGATGACACGGCAGATGAGATAATGGATCGCATTGTCAAGTCTGCCACGCAAGTGCCAAATCAGCGAGCAGTGCCTAGAGAAAGGAAGCGATCAAGAGCAAACAGGAAGTCATGTAAGTAAAACTGATGAGCCAAGAAGAATTATTTATTCTATTTGTGTCTTCATAGGCACATAAATGTGCAGTCATACTATTTAAAAAACAGATAGAATAGAATTTTTTATATATAGCATAGAGATGGGGAAAATGTTATATTGCTTTATTTACCATTTTAAATCGCAGATCTCATCATCCCAGCTTGCTAGCTGTGCTGGGAACTGATGAAATTTGAGAATCATGTTCTATCCATGGAGTAAGAGAACAAGTTATTCATTGATATATATAGAATAGCATAGCTCCTGAAGTGATGCATTAAATCTCAAGATTAGACCACTGTAACGCGCTCTACGTGGGGCTGCCTTTGAGGCTGACACGGAAACTTCAAGTGGTGCAGAATGCGGCGGCCAGGCTCCTTACAGGAGTGAGAAAATATCAACACATCTCTCCAACGCTGGCCGCATTGCATTGGCTGCCCATCTGTTTCCGTGTCAACTTCAAAGTTTTAATGCTTACTTATAAGGCCCTAAACGGTTTAGGACCTCGATATTTGGCGGAACGCCTCCTCCCACCAAGGTCTACCCGGATTACCCACGCGAGTCAGGAGGTGAGGCTGAGGAGCCTGACGCCGAGAGAGGCCCGGAAGGAGAAGACACGAAACCGGGCCTTCTCGGCGGTGGCTCCTCGCCTCTGGAACAATCTCCCTCCGGCGATTCGCGCGGCCCCCACGCTGGGCACCTTTAAAACCCAATTAAAAACATGGCTGTTTATTCACGCCTTCCCTCTAGCCAACTCTTGATTTTTTTCTTTCTTTTCCTTTTTATCTTTACTGCTGTTCTTGTTTGATTATTATGTATTTGTCTATGTTTTATTATTTGATTTTATATTTGGAAGCCGCCTAGAGTGGTCCAGTGGGCCAGATAGGTGGGGTGTAAATTAAATAAATAAATAAATAAATTACTTTATTTATTCAGTTTGAAGTCCTATATGGATTTAGCCTAGATATAAGACCTATTGAATTTAGTAGGAAACATCCAAATACTGTAGTTGTATTTAGGCTTAACTAAATGACTTCTCTTTGTAGATAAAAGTGACTTTAAAAATTAGGAGAGTATATTTAAATAATACATGCAATAATAAACACAACCATGTATTTCAAGAACAGGCGATTCCATATTAAAAATTTGGTAGAATCAAAATATTTCAACAGCTTGTTTGAAGCTAAAAAGAGACTAACCAAACTATATATCTGTAGGGAGGGAGTCCCATAATGTTGACACCACAAGGAAAAAGGTCCTGTTTTGTGTCCCAACCTGTTAAAACAGTACAGCTGATGCTGAACTAACCTGTATGAAACTTTTCTAACTCACTGTCCAAAATTCATGATCTTTTTTTTCCTATTTAATCTAGATGTTACTTTGGAATTAAAAATATTTGTCACTCAATTTTCTGGCTGATTCATGTGGTGGTGGGGAGCCCCGCCATGTCTTCCTTTTATAATCATTTCAAAACTATATTGAAATCTCATTAGATTAAGAAGGTTTTAGCAACATCCTTGATCATCTTCATCTATATATAGCCTGAAGTACCAAAACAACACTTCTATTGTCTCCTAATTGAAATCATTGTCGTTTTCATTATCTTAGAACTGCAGAGCTAGAAGGGACTCTGTGGATCATCGAGTTCAGGACATGTCAGGGAGGCACAATGGGGAAATAGGCCTCTCTGGGAGATTATAAAGAACATGGGTACATGTTGAGAAGCAACTGGCAAGGAACTGTAAAGAAAAGCATAACTCCTTAATCACTTCCTTGACCTGGGATCGTCTTATTGGTCCAGTAGGTTCCAACAGTTAGAAGTCTACCCTTGGAACTCAAAGGTTCACTTCAGTGTTGTTTACAGAGTACCCTATAGTACATTGGTGCCCCGCATAGCAAGGTTAATCTGTTCCGGATTAACCTTCGCTATGGGAAAACATCGTAAAATGGATCCAAAAAAAACATTGGAACTCATTAAACAAAGTTTAATGCGTTCTAAATGGGCCCAAAACTCACCGTTCTCCGATGTTTTCCCTTGTTCCGGCAGCCATCTTGGGTGTACCGGCGGCCATTTTGAGCATCCCGGCAGCCATTTTGGGTGTACCGGCACCCATTTTTTGTGTTCCGGTGGCCATCTTGGTTGTACCGGCGGCCATTTTGAGAGTTCCGGCGGCCATCTTGGTTGTGCCAGCACCCATTTTTTGTGTTCAGGAGGCCATTTTGGAACCGCTGAACAGCTGTTCCCCCATCGTAATGCGAGCATGCCCTCGCATTAGCGATGGAGAAATCCGCATCGCAATGCAGATTCATCGTTCAACGGTGCACTCGTTATACGAGGCAC
Source organism: Pogona vitticeps (assembly GCF_051106095.1). NCBI lineage: Eukaryota > Metazoa > Chordata > Lepidosauria > Squamata > Agamidae > Pogona > Pogona vitticeps. The sequence goes on along the minus strand of NC_135788.1, from coordinate 78,736,157 downwards.
CACTGTATTACTGTTTTTCCTCAAAGTACTCTTAGATGTCATAATAATGTGTTCCTTGCATTTGCCTAGGTCTTTTTAAGTCCTGACTGGGAATGGGGAATGATGACTAAAACTGTGGTACACAGCATAGAATGTTAACTCTTTCCTTCTATATTATAATCCTGACAAAAATCACACATATGATTGCTGTTTAGCATGGGAGGGAAACTCGCTTTCATGCTAACAAGACTGAGTCTTTCATGCTGAATAACAGTTTAAGTGGGAAAATTTTAATTGGAACCATAGAGAGACAGAAAGAGGTCATTTCTTCCCCTTCCATATATTCCATGGCCCTTATCTTGATTAAAGATCCCTTTGCCTGCCATTTAACTTGTGTAAAAGATTCAAACCATTGCAGGTAATGTATTTAATGTCACATGTAGTTTGGCCTGTGGGGAAGTTTCACATATGAGGAAGTATTGCCACCCAGAATCTGATGTTGGGCAATAGCTGCATTAGGTACTAGTAAGTAACTATTACTGTGGGATGAGTTTTCAAGCTATCCAGACTCTTTCTCAGGTAAAGCTAGTGTAAAACTTGAGGTTAAGATACATAGTTCAGAAATGAGGCCAACTGGACTGCCTGTGGCTCATGAAGCCAGTCAGCTGATAAAGGGAAGTAGAGTCTTAGATTCAACATGAAGCAGAGGTAACAGACTTTCCCTTCCACATGCAAACTCATGGCTTACCCTCTCCCAGAATTATTAATTACAGTGGTGCCTCGACTTACAACTATAATCTGTTCCAGAAGATGGATGTAACTTGAAATGGTCGTAAGTCAAAGGACCATTTCCCATAGGAATGCATTGAAATTCAATTAATCCATTAAAGCCGAAGAAAAAAATCACCAAAAAAAATTCTCTGCAAGACTCTGCGATTAATTCTTTCCGGCCAAAGGGAGGAAAAAAGAAAAGTAATCAAGCGTGCAAGACCCATTGGAAATGCACAGAAAACAAATGGAGCAGATAACAAAAGGGGCAGGTCAGAAATGCAAAGAAAACAAAGGAAAAAGCAAGGGAAACATGCAGGACCCATCGGAAATAGATTGTTGTAGGAGAGGCTGCTATACTTGTAAATTTGATCCAGTTGGGCCCAGAAATAAATACAGTGGTGCATCGATTTATGAACTTAATCCGTTCCAGAAGATGGTCGTAACTCGAAATGATCGTAAGTCGAAGCACCATTTCCCATAGGAATGCATTGAAAGGCGATTAATCCGTTCCAGCCCGGGGAGGGGGGGAAATCACAAGAAAAACCCACAGAAAACCTGCAAGACCCATAGGAAACATGATTAATCCGTTCCGGCCGAAGGGGAAAAAAAACCAAAAAGCAAACAAACCCTGCAAGACCCATCGGAAATACAACCCATCCAAAAAAATCAACCAAACCCCCCAATACCCATTGGAAATGGGGGGAAGCAAACAAACCCCCCAAGACCCATCAGAAATGGGGAAAAACACTCCAAAAAGCAGCAAAAACCCCAAGACCCATCAGAAATGGGGGGACCCAAAAAACAAACGCCCCAAGACCCATCACAGCACAGAAACATAAACTCCCGCAGCTCAAAACTACACTGCAAAAACACACAGAGCAGTTTTTAAAAAGCAGAAAACAGCACCTTACCTTACAAGACAGCCTGAAGCCTCCCTGCAAACACACACACACACTCACTCAGAAGCAGAAGCAAGGCAGTCCCTAGCCTCCGACACACTGTTGGGGCAAAAGAGCTACAAGAAGCAGCCTCGTCACCACCTACAATTAGAAATTTGAATGTCCCGCCTTTTCCCCCTGCTTTTTTCTGCTCGTAAGTGGAAGCTTCCGGTTGCAAGTAGAAACAAAATTTTGTGGCCGAAGCTGTTCGCAACTCAAAATGGTCATACCTAGGAGCGTTCGTAAGTCAAGGCACCAGTGTATATCCAAATTGACGGTCATGCCTAGTGGGTTGGAGGAAGTAAAATCTTCATTGAAGTCCAGTCTCATGAAAAAGGCTCTTTTCATGGTGACAGAATTTCTGCCAGTTTTGGTATTTCAAAAAGCAAGTACAGAAAGTAGCCACATAATCCATTTGTTGAATCAAGTTGAAGGTTGGGCAATATCTTTATTGGGTTACTTTAAAAGTCTTTCAGATTCTCCCAAACTCTTCATGAGACAAAGTTGGTACAAGCCTTGGGATTAGGTAAAGAGTGAAAAAAATTGGGTCGGTTGTGATGTCTTTGGCTCATGAAAGCCAGAGAGCCAGAAAAGCAAAATGGAGTCTTACATTTCCTGTGGGAAAAGGTGACATTTTACAGTCTCCCGTCCTCTGCCAGCCAAAAGTACAGTCCCTGCTGACTTCTCCTAGGGGCATTTTTGAAAAGTTTTGTCAGAAACCTATATATCAACCGTTTACATATTCTTTTTGTGCAAGTTATCCTTGCATCACTTGCTGCATACAGAATGCATTTAACCATGGAGTTGGTATCAGATGAAGTAAATTATAAAATCACTCTTGTTTGCATACGTCTAAAACTGTGCCTATAAGTGCTGGAATAATTATTAAGAATAAAATATTTAGTAATACTTTTTGTCTTAATATTTATACACGTCACATTTTAGCAAGCTTTTGGAGCCATTAAGATATAGTATGATGAAATAGAACATTAAATAACAGTGAAATCAGAGCTTTCTAATGCCCTCTTCATTCTTTTAGCATTTTTTAGAAGTTAGACCAAAGGACAGACAAGCAACAGTGAGTGAACTATCTCAGGCTCCAGCTAGTCAATGCTGTTACAAATTAAGAGCATTTTGCATCAAGTGACAGTTGAGTCTCATTAACCTGCATGTGCATAGGACCATATTCACTTCCCCCAGAATGGTAAAAGAGGGGATCCCGCATGTATCCATTTCCTTAGCAAGAAAACACAGAGCAGACATTTTAACGGAATGAGCAGGCAATGCAGATGAGTGGACACTGGCTGGTCTTTCTTTCCCGCTGCGGTCCTCAGCAGCATATCTACCACTGGCTTTACCCCATGCTTATATATATATATATATCCTTCCATGTGCATTTGCATTTTCCAAATGTATCAGTTGCTTTAGGTGACATGAAAGGTGTGGGTATGAGTGGGTGTATTTGTGCATGCATATATGTCTGTGTGATTCTACCCACAGCTTGTCCTGTATTAAATATTGCCATTTTGAGCTGCCTTCAGTTCTTATTCTCTCCCCCATGTTAAGGCCTCATTTGTTCCATGTCTGTATCCAAGCGTTTTTCTCATCAGGATTTGGTTGTAGGAACAAATAAACAAAAAGCATGATTTTTTTTTTTAAAGTCCATATTATTCAGCAAGGCAGGGTTTCATCTATGCTCAGGGGAATACATCAACAGTGAATAAGGATTCTGTCAATTTCTAGGCTGCTGCCTTTAATAACTTGAAAGTCAAAAGCTCAGCATAAATTTAAGTTACCCAAATATCAACTTCAAAGCGGATGTCTTCATCTGGTGTACGGGAATAGATACCCAGGTACAAAAGTGGTAGAAAGTTAAAGTAACTTGTTTGTATCCATTGTTTCATGAAATGCTGTACCCTAATGTATAAAGCAGACACAGCTAAGCACCATACCACCCTGAATACACCCAATTTTGTCTCATGTTAGAAACTAAACAGAGTTTGTTAATGCTTGGAAGGAAGATGCAAGGCCCCAGCTGTCAGGATCTTACCCATTTCCTGGCCAAGGTTTTTTGTTTGGTTGGTTGGGTTTGGGGGCGGGGGTAGTGCCGTATAATGGCACAGTTGGAAATCACTGATGTGACAGGAGGCTGCCAGATGATACCAGAGATCTCCTGATGGCTAAGAATCTGGTATGGAACCCTGGACAGCCACTGCCAGTCAGAGTTGACTCCAGTTGGGTAAATAGGACAGTATAGATTGAAGCCAAAATCAGAACAGCAGCAGGAAGACATAAATTTGCACAGCTATACCTGTGCAGACTCCTCATTCCAGCATGAACTCTGATAGATTCCTGCTGATCCGGGGGGGGGGCGTGCTTCCATGTGTGGTTCTAGTCATGCTTAGTCAAACCCACTTGTGTTATGACAGAAGCATGCTTATTTCCTTTATGGTGGTAGTCCCATCCTCCTCCCCCACCACCCCACATACTTGTGGTTAAACATTATCTCAGTCATTAACATCAATGTCAGTTGATTCTCAAATTAGTGTGGATAGGATGAAGGCCATTAGAAATCCATTAGAAACTTAGAAGAAATATGTTAATATATTCTAAAAATATTATTTTCAATTGTTCTGTTTTTCCCCATACCTATTATGCTTGATTCCACATTGGAATAATTGTCTATAAAGTCTGTAAATGGTCCTCTTGAAGAAGATAGTGGTTTGATTCTGCACTTGCCATGATTGTTTGGTTTCCTATATTCCTATATTTAGGCAGCAATTCTGCACCCCTACCATGAAGGGGTACACACATACTGAGTGCAGTGAGACTTGATTCTGAAGAGACCTTTAGACTGCTGGACCCTTCATTCAGTACTTTTTTTTTCTTTTTATTTCTGACTACTCAGTAAGACGGACACTTAAGAGCGGACTGACACCAGAAGAAGCCAAAGCGTTGGGTCTGATGGGCACTTCCGAAATGCAGGTGTGATGACAGCATCCAAGAAGCTACAAGAACCACCATCTGCCTACATATGTATATACATGCATACACACAGGCTGCCAAAAGCCTCTCCGTTTAGCCTTTTCCTGCAACTTCCCTCTATTGCTCATCATCCGTCACTATTTTTAGATGCATTTTCATAACGCTGAAGCAAGCCAAAACAAATTAAAAATTATTTTTAAAAATGTACTGAACACAAAGGGCTACAATTAAGACGTGTGTAAATGACCACTACCAAAAAGAAATCAGGGCCAGGGGTGATTTGGAAATCATGGAACACTTTTTCTGTTTTGCTTCATTGGTAAGCTTTTAGATTATTTTTCCCCCTGTACTGTCCGAAAGGTGTTCCTTTTTCTTATGAGCTATGTAGTAATTGTAAAATACTGTTTTGTCAGTTCAAGGGCAGTCCTTTAAATAGGCAAACTAACTTCTGATGCGATTACTGTGTCCTGTCTGAAGTCAATATTGTTAGAAGTGCACCATTGTTTTTCTTTCCTCCAAAGAATGTACAAATGAATGTGTAGCTGTGTGTGTATACACACACAAACACACACACACACACACATACATGCCCCTACCAAGTCCAGGTGCCTTCAGTTTTAATTCATCCTGTCCTGCAAGAAGGGAGATTCTTTTTTACATTAACTCACTGGGTTTTGGTGGAATTCTGCTAGAATACTTTTTTATTAGGTCTTCTTACAGACATGCACATTATGTATTATGATGTATATTCACAGGGATAGCACAAGAGTACCTCTTGTTGCTCAGCTCCAGTGATGAATGTACATATGTACTGTAATATATACTATAGTAGTGTGATTTAGCCAGAGACAAAATAGGGTTTTCAGCCACAGTCATATAGGAGTTTAGTGCACGGGCTGGGCCTATAAGGCTGCTCTTTGAATGTAATATCACAATGTTTGTAAAGTTGTTTATCCAACTGAATGGATTATGTAAGGGTACTGCTTAAAACTCTTCTGTGGTGATGTTTTCCTGGCAGTCACCGACTAGGAGGACACAAGAGGGGAAAATAACTGCTTTGGATATGGAAACTGTCTCCCCATCCTGTATACAATGGTATTTTGGGGTGTCGCTTTGTTTTCTGTAACATCCATAGATTTCCTTCCTGAAGTCAATGGACAGTAGTTTGAAGAATGTATTTCAGAGAAACTTTTGACCTGTGATTCCATAATTTGCATTAATCGACTCTTTCATGAGAAATGCAGTGCAATGTTTTGGGTTTCATAAGGATAGGTATAGAAGGGAACTTATTACACTAAAACATACCTCCAAGCTAGTGGTACTAAAGAAGTCATGATGAGTGCATCATTTTTTTCTGTGTCAGTCCATTGTTTGGCATTTTTGAGGCACTGTGCTTGAAAACTATTTTTTGCACAAGTTGTCATAAGGCCTTTGTATTATTCTGGAGGAATGCAGCAAAAATGCCCAAAGGAATTCTACACAGCCTTTACACAGACAACAGACATGAAAAATCCCAGTGTTGTATAATATATTCACTTGACTCATTTTTTTGTCATGTAATTTATCTTCACCTAGACTTTCTATGAGGACAACAGTCTCTTGTTTGATAACGTACCTCCTGAGCTTCTGTGCAGAGTTCTCATTAGTTTTTGCTACACTGTTTTATTTAGAATGCAATCCTAATCATACTGACTTAGAAACAGGTCCCACTGAGTTCAGGGATGCTCAGGTGGGTGTAAGATTGCAACTTAATATATTAATAAACTTAGTCAGTACATCCTTATGAATAGGAGGGAGGCCTTCTTAGTAAACAGGAAACTGACATTTAGTATATTAGATTCTTTTCTCTTTCAAAGGATAATAAATATCCTTGGCAATGGCTTTCTAAATCCTGACCATTAGAAATATTTTGCACATTTCCAATAGTTTGCTCCATAAACATTTTGCACATTTAAGGAAAGGGCTGCCAAACAATTGCTGGTTAAAATACTAAGACAGAAAATATGTTTACAGTACTTATGCACAAGGATAATAAATTCTAACTAGAGATGGGCATGAATTAAAAATGAATCACTAAATTCATAAAAAATTGCTAATTTATTGATTCTTAGTTATCCAAATTGATGCCCCTGACAAATACAACTCAGTGATTTTTTTAGCGATTTTTGGTTTGATGATTTGTTTGGTTAAAAATAGCCCCCCCCCCAAGCACCTAGAGACACCAAAATCTCAGAGAAGCATCCTTTACTCTCCTCTACATTCTCTCCAAGTTTGGGGAAGATCAGATTTCCCTAGGTCAGCTGCTAAAGGGCACTTTCCTGGGGAGGACCCACTTTGTGGGTGTACAACTCGAATGACTGAAACGCAATCATCACCAAACTTGCAGGGCTTGTAGCAGAGAGTCATTAGAAGCTTCTTGTGATTTTGGCGTCTCTAGGTGCCTGGAGGCTATTTTATAGAGGGTTAAAGGCAAAACAAATCAATTAGTCAGAAAAATTCGTAAATTCATTATTCCTGATTCATCAACCTTGAGGAATCATGAATTGAAACAAATTACCATTTTTTCCAATTCCATCTCTAATTCTGACAACCAAGCTCTTTTTTGTTAAAACAATAAGCAGCATGTAGTCCACTTTCAACCAAATTCCTTAGGCAGCTTGCAAAACATCTTTATGTAGCAGATTATCTTCTCCTTAAAGACTGAGGCAGTGAGTGTTAGGATTAGATATACATACAACATGTTTTATATAAACCATATTTTTCTCTGATTTTGCCACATGGGCTCATGTAAAACAGAGTTCTCAGCTGACTGATATTTACACAGAAAACCTAGTCTACAAGAAAACTTTGCATTTATTTATTATTGGCAAATAAGACACTTTCAAATATTTCTCCAGAAATAATTTTATAATCTCAATGAAATCGTTCCACAGGAAATATTTTCTAGATGGCAGTTATTTGGGCTCATGCTCTAGCTCAGAGGAATCTGTTACTTCTTTTTCTCTCAAAATTTAATCACAATCTGCTTTTGAAATTCCCTCTACATGCAGTTTGTCACGTGGAATGAGATGAGAAAGCACCTATTTGAAAAAACCACATATATATACCAACTGCTCATGGAATCAGTTTGAATGGATTCTAGTTGCATCATCCTATTTATTACGGAAGACTATTATAGCGCCTTGCCATAGAGTACTCTTAAGCTTGTCTGTGATTAACAGACTTTTTGTATTCCTAATCAAATGAGGTCATAATTTTTTTAAGTCAAACTGACAACAGGAATAACTACCTAAAGAAAATAAAGGTACCTGCATTTTGTGTGAAGCAGGGCCAGTTTTACTGGGGGTGGAGGTTGTTTTGTTTGTTTTATGTTTTTTTTAATCAATGAGGACAAAATGAATACTTGGAGAGGAGGAGAATTTTCCTTGAATTTTATGTTTCAGGGTCCACCCTGAATTTAGAAATGAATGCTACACAATTAGTATAAAGTTTGTCGTATAGCTTCCCACTAGTCTGACTTCCCAAGTGTCTTTTTAAGTCATGCAGTGTAACCTTGCATCACTCCCAAAGCATTCTGGAAACGTCAGGAGACTTCTGAATGAGTACCTTTCTATTGGATGGAGCTCAAAACAAACAGTAAGCAAAGAAAAATTGAAAACCTTCAGCCATCTTGGAAAATTAGAAGTGCCAACACCTCCGCTCCGTTTTTAATTGGAATTTCTTCACACTCACTGAAAAAATCAATTGAAAATGAGATGATACCTTTTCAAGGAGTAATTAATAATAATAATTATGTGCCGTCAAGTCATTTCTGACGTATGGCAACCCCTTCCAGGCTGTTCTAGGGTATAGAATACTCAGAGGTGGTTTACATCCTCTTCTGTTGTTATACCATACAGTCTGCCGAAGGCTATACAAGTTAATGTTTCTCCCAGAAGCATAGTAGGGAATCAAACTCTCAACCTCTCGCTCTCCAGCCAATTCATGGAGCTATCCATTGGAGTAGATACTTCTGCCTTGCCTAAGTCTGCTTTTTAAGGTTTTCAGTAACAGTTCTCCAGTTCTTGGTCCTGTTATTTCAACAGGTTCCTGCTAAGCAACTATTCAGATATCTGTAAAATTTGATGTTACATGTTTAATAAGGATATGGATAGATCATCAGCTGATGCCCTCCTCCAACAAAAATAAAATAATTTGGTTCCAGGTTTTAAAAGTAACATCTCAATCAGATTTATGTTCCATCTACAAGATAAAGGATAAAAAGTATTTGGCCAATTGGACATTTCAAGGACCATAACTATTAAGTGATGCGGCAGATATGCCCAAAAGAACACTCCACAACATTCTTCAAAATATAAAATCAATGTGATGTGTACATTTTTCCTTCACTATTCCTTGGTAGATTTAAACAGTCACAATTTAGGCTACAGATGCTGTGGGTGTATTTGTCTACTCAGCTATACCTATCATTTTTTAAAAACGCTTGCTCTGTGTGTGTTTTAAAAAGGAATTAAAATGCTGGTACCAAAAAGTAACAACAAGTAATTCAGGCTTTATTTAGAAGCACTAAATAGTTATTTCCCCATTTCTTCTAATTAATTTTTATTTCCTAAATAAAAAGTTTAGATTGATCCTGGGCATAAGCAAAAACCAACGCCTTCTTTAGTTTTTTTGTTTTTTGTTGTTGTTGTTGTTTTACATTTGGAAAGCATGCCGTTCAGTTTCCCTTCTTATATGGAAAAACTGTAGCTGGTTAAAAGTAGAATCCTTCAGATGTGGCAGTTAGAATACAGCGGCCAAAATCCAATTGCATTTTTACGCTGGTGTGACAGAGTTGGCATAAATCTTGGTGGCAAGTACAAGTTAAAAAGCCAGCAAGGGCATTTGCTGTTGTGTGCCAAGCCATTTTACTTGTTGAATGGCAGCAAATACCTGTGTTGACTTTTTAACTTGTGGCAATTCCCACTGAGATTTGCATTTGTTACATATTCAGGAGGCATAACTAATAGGATTTGGATCAGTATATGATAATACGGAATCTGGTTCCTAGATTGCATGATCTTCCAAAGTAGTCCATTGTCCTTTGTCTCATGCTATGCTCTGTATAGTTGAAGTAGTTATGTGCAACCTTTTGAGCACTGACACATCTAGTGTTGGCCATGGGCCAAACATGCATAAACATATTACAAGCTGTGAATCTGATAAATCTGCCCATTATGCAGGAATCTCCTTTGAAGCTTCTGTTTATTCAAAACAATTAGCAGAAAGAAAGCAGAGATCTCAGCAGGACAGGCCCTACCATTAGTCAAAATAAGGCAGTCACCTCAGGTAGTAGGATGTGAATATCTCTTACTGCTCTGTTCTTGTCTGCATTGTGTGGCTACTTCTACAGGATGGACCACTTTTCTACCAATGCCAGGATTCAGGAGACCTTGAAATTGCCTATGTTGCCCAGTTTCTAGAAGTGCCCAGAGATTGCATAATGGATTGGTGCAGCAAGGGCCCTCTGAGGATAGCAGATTTTTGTCTCCTCTGCTTGTTCTCTGAGCAGGATGTGATGGGCATCCTTGTAGTGTGACCAATGGGAACTGAGATTTCCTTTCCACCCCCTGTGAACCTGCACTGAACTAAATGTGATTGTCACAGCAAGAGCTTTTCTCACTTCCCACAGTTTACTTCCATTGGTCTTTGGGGCATAAGCGCATTGCTTGCAAGTTGGCTTTCACAGACACAAAAATCTGCCTAAATCACATTTCTGAGATTCTAAGATGATTTGTAGTGTAAAAATTGGTCTCAAGGTCGCTGACAACAGCAGCAGAATAGCATTCTGCTAAACCTTGGAGCTCCTAGATGCACACCTCTCTTTTACCAACCCTAATCCTCTGAAAGTGTTCTATAATGGCCTCTGTTAACTTCTGTTGTTGACTCTTTCAGCTAATACCATTTATTTATTGGTTCAGAAGAGACTAAATGTAACCTGAAAACTTAACTCCAGGCTGTAGATTTGCTATATTCTAATTTAAATGAAGAGTACTGTCAGTCTCACATATCTTCCCACTCTGTTTCTTCCCAGAAATGCTTGAGGTTTTTTTTAGAAAACCATAGTGAGCCAGCTGTTTACCAAGAATGGAAGTGCCATTTTAAAAAATGTAGCTGAGACAGGCTGGCGGCTGGCTATAGGGCTGTGATATGAAACACAAACAGTGCAGTCCTGTTTCTGTTCACTTATGTATTTCTGCACTGAGTGTGTGCTCAGAAGAAAGTCCCATGGGGGGAAGGCCCTTAGCTCAGTAGTATAACACCTTGACACCTCCCCTTCTAAAAAAGGAAGGCAATATATTGGAGCAGTTTGAAGTCTGACAGTTTTATTTCTGTGTGAACTTTTATAGATCAAAATCGACTTTCCCAGACAAAGGCCAGTATAATTTATATATCTATCCTATGACCAGGTGAGGATTCAAAAATATATGCAAAGTGTCATAAGTTCAAAAACACAGGAATGGTGTTGTCAAGTTGTTAATTTCAATTAGCAGGTTGTAGACTTGGCTGCATAGAAATCCTAAGAGATATTTTTGGGACAGAGGTCAAGGGAAACAACTTTTATACTCATTTAAGATATTACAGAAAGCTGGGTTATTAATACAGTATATGTGGTTATCGAAGAAGCCTTGATTTCTATTGAGGCCCTAGAACTGATACAGCTAATGTTTGTCTCCCTCTTCCTTCCCTATGTAATTACAAACCGAATTTCCCACCAGGACTTTCATAATTCTGAAATAGTTTGAGATTTATAGTATCAGTATATATTGAAATACACTCCGTCCAGATTATAGAAGAAAAGATTGTCTCTGCACCCTTCTATGTCTAATCTTTAGATTTTGTAAAGCACAGAAAGGTTTCTTTTTGACTAAAATAAGGCATTGCTTTTCCAGCAAGCCTACTAAAATTTATTTCTTCAAGACATGTCACTTAATCCGCTACTTGTATTACTCGATCTAGTGATCTGAGGTGAGGAGTCAGAATTTAGTTGTTCAGCAGTTTACTTAATATAACTGTTTCAAGGGAATGTTCTAAATATATTTTAATTTACATACATGCTGGGAAAATCCTTTAAATTTATTTTGAAATTCTTTGTTACTTAACATTTTAACAGCTGTAAAATTATTATTTTTTTCCATGAAAGAAGAAGCCCAATGGTGTATTTCTCTTTTTAAGGACTGTTTGTGGACTTCTTATGTCTTTTCTGTGAGCTCAGAATTTTAAAAAGAAATAGTTGTAAAGTAGAAAAAGGTCATGTTTCTAGACAAAAGACAACTATTGTAAAAATGTGTAAATGTTACTAGTCTTTTTGTTTTTTGTGTAGCATAGTGTAAAATAAGCTTTTTTCCAGCAGTATTATTCTGTAAATTGTAATTTAAGAACAAGCCATGCATGGTGACAGATGCAGGACTAAAACCATTTTTCATCCTACTTAGAATAGAGACATTCAGTTCAATGGGAATGATATTAGTTGTGACTACCAGGTTTTATGTATTTAATGGGTTTACTCTCATGTTAATCCATCTGCTGTAGGAAACATACAACACCACACACACACACACACCCCATTGGTTTTTTCCCCCCTCTAGGCAAAGTTTTATAAAAAGTGGCAATTCTCTAGGATGTTCTTACATCTGCACAGTTTAATGAAGACTGCCGTTCCATGCTCACATACCTGGGAGTAAGCCCAATTAAATTCAGTGGTACCTACTTCTAAGAAGAGTGGTATACGAATGCAGCATCTACAAAAAATGTGAATGAATTCTTTTCCAGTGTCCTATACTAACAATTCATAGCCATCTTCATGCAATGGTAGCACTATTTTGTGTATAGAACTTCCTTTTTAGTTCATTATGTTTTTGCTTCCAAACTACCTTTTAGAGGATGATGATTATTTTCCTGTACCATGCAAGGTTCAAATATTGACCATTGATCTGTGGCCAGCATCTCTGATATAATTTAAAAGAAAAGTTCTACCACGTTATGTAAACACATATTGCAATAAAGCTTTCTAATGCTCTCTCTCTTTTTTTTTTTTTTTCATTTTTGGGGGGGAATGTGGGAAGGGGCCAGGTGGATTGCAGGTAGGAGCTTGTTCCAGATCTGAGGAGCAACTGCTGAGAAGCCCTATTTCTGGTTATCTCTTTCCGGCCCTCTCTTGGGGTCAAAACTCTCCACTGCCCAGCCTGGGAAGATCAAATGGGATGGGCATATCTCATTGGCAGGAGGTCTTCTGTCACGTATCAAGGCCCTAAAGCGTTTGGGGCTTTATAAATTAACACCATCACCTTGAAGCTGGCATGGAAATGGACAGGTAACCTGTGCAGGACAGCCACAATGGGAGAAATGTGTTGATGTTTCTTAATGCCACTCTAATTTGGCCACCGTGCTCTGGATCTGCTGAAGTTTTGGTAACAGCCTCATGGGCAGCCCCATGTAGAGAGCATTACAGTAGTCTATTCTCGAGACTACTAGTGCATGAACCACCATGGTGAGGCACCCACTGTCAAGGTATGGAGAGACACAGCTGGGCAGTCCACCTTAGGTGTAGGACATAGGCAGAATGGACCACATATGTTATCTGAGGTTCCCTTGACAGTGCTGGGTCCAGTAGTGAAACCAAGCTGTGAACCTTATCCTTAGCGGAGAGAGTAGCCCCCTCGAAGGAGAGGGAGGCGCCCAATCCACAAACACTAAGGGCCCTGACCTGCAGGCTCCCCGTCTTGCCCGGGTTCAGCCTCAGTCTATTATCCCTCATCCACAGCACGGCATCCAGGCAGCAGCATTCTCTGCAGAAGCGTGGTAGGAGAGACAGAGCTGGGTGTTATCTGCGTACTGTTGACATGAAGCTCCAAAGCTTCTGATGGTCTCGCCCAGGTGCTTCTTATAGATTTTAAACAGCATTGGAGAGATGATCAGCCCCTGAGGGACTCCACAGTCAAAGGTCCAAGGGGTGGACATCATCTTGCCAAGCTGTACTCTATGAGGGCAGTCCTCGAGAAAGGACCAGAACCAGGCGAAGGCCAGACTGCCAATCTCCAACTCAGCCACCCAAGAAGGATACAGTGGTCAACAGTATCGGAGGCAGATGAGAAGTTGAGGAGGACCAGCAAGGACTTTTTGCCCCTATCAGTCTCCCTCAAAAGGTTATCTTGCAGGGTGACCGATGCCATCTCTGTGCCATGGTGCAGCCTGAAACCAAACTGGAATGGATCAAGGGCATCGGTCTCCTTCAGGAGTGTCTGAAGCTGATCAGTCACCACTCTCTCCACTAGTGTGCTGAGGAAGGGAACACTGGCGACGGGTCGATAGTTGTTTATATTGTCCGCCAGCAAGTTAGGCTTTTTATGGATAGATTTAATAAGTGTCTCGAGGGCTCAGGGAACCCTGCCCTCAAGGAGAGACCCATTGATAATAGCCATAGCCCATTCCATTGTTACCAGCCTGGCTGCTAACAAGGCTCTAGGGAGGTAGTGGTGGCCCTACAGCGCTCAAGGACCCTGTGCACCTCTGCCAACCTCACAGGCTGAAAACATGTTAAACTCGTCAGGCAAGGCAAGTGGACATCTTGGCTCAATCTACTGGAGAAGAAGGATGGTCAAGGTCCCGACGGATGGCCTCCACTTTATGTTTAAAGAATGTTGCAAATTAGTCACAGGACATATTACTGGGAGGCCTGTCACTATGACCAACCCCAGATAAATCACAATACAAAAGAGTCTGCCTGATGGTTTTGAGCTTCGCTTATCCAGGTAGCTCTCCTAGTGGCTTTCATCTTAGCTAAGTAGATGTTTGATGCGATTTTTGTGGCTCCAGATGCTTTCCAGCCTCCTCCTATTCTGCTTCATTGCCTGCAAATTTGGTTATACCAGGGGGATGGGTGGGCTGAGCAGTGGTTGGGGCATTTAGGTGCGATCATATTGACAGCCCTTGTAGTGGTGGCATAACATCCTTCCACCAGAGCCTCAACAGGAGCACCAACCAGATCAGCTGCTATCCCCCGCATTATGTCTTGGAAACCAATTGGCTCCAACAGCCTGTGGGGCAGACCATCTTAATGGATCCCCGCTCCCCACGGGGAGGGAGTGCTACTGAGAGGCTGCATTTTATCAGGTGGTGATCCCACCATGACAAGGGGTCAAACAGAAGGACAGTCACCTTCGGATCACTCTCCACCTGCCCCATTGAAAACACCAGGTCTAGCATATGGCCTGCCACGTGGGTGGGGCCGTTGACATACTGGGACATGCCCAAGGAAATCATGGTTTCCAAGAACTGAAGAGCTGGACCAGTGGCTTCTATCTCAGCATGGATGTTGAAGTCGCCCAGAACAAGGAGCCTGGGCAACCTGAACATTGCCACGAAGACGAAGCCTGCCAGCTCTGGAAAGGACAGCACTGGGTCGTGGGGAGAACGGTAAACCAGCACTATCCCAAATCCATCCCTGATCCCCACTGATACATGGAGGACCTCTAGGCCTGGGATCGCCAAGGCAGAGAGCCTCACAACTTCAAATTTCTTTTTATAGACAATAGTAATTCCCCCTCCCCAACCCTCCAGTCTATCCTGGTGTTGGATGGAATATCCAGCTGGGCAAATTAGACAGAGTGCTACACCACCCTCTGCATCCATCCAGGTCTCACTAATACAGGCCAGCTCTGCCCCTTCACCCAAGATAAGGTCTTGTGTAAGCTGGGCTTTATTTAGGGCAGATCTAGAATTTAACAACGTCAAGGATAGAGTTATTGAAATGATGGTAGTTACACGATGACTGGGAATGGCCTGGGAAAGTTAGGAATGTGCTTGAGAGATGTCCACAGAAAAGGGGAATGGAATGGGTTGTTGACAGCAGGGAGGATGGGGGCAAAGGACTGGAAATAATCAGATCACAGAAAGGAAAGGAAGGCTTCCAGAGGGGTTTATGGATAATAAACACATCAGTGGCAGGAAACAAGCAAAACGTGTCTCAGTCACACATCCCTCCCATACCCTCAGCACTCACATCTTGGAATTTAGCCTGCATCTAATCTTGTGAAGGCATCTTGCTGAGATGTCTGGGCCTCTAGACGTTGAAGGCGTGGTTCAATTTTGATTAGATGGAAAGGACTTCCATAAGACAATAAAATAGCTGCAGAAAATGTGGTTTCTTTCTTTCTGGTATGCAGAGAGGTTCCAGAGACATTGCAAAAAGAATCATGGAAATTTTGTGAAAAGCACTCCCTGACCACTTCTCTGAAGAGAGAGGAGGTTGCCAAGAGATGGGAGCGCTAGCTGCAGGTTACCACATTGGAAAGAGCTTACTGTGTGGTTTAGGAGAAAACCACTTCTGTGGCTCTTATGAAACAAGGACTCCCCCTAGGTGTCCTGGTACTGATGTCCCAGTCCCAGATATTTATGGATTAGAGCCAGAGATGAGGCCCTTTCCAGCTGCTTCCAGAAGGTACATCCCACTTGGAATCCCAGAGCAAAGATAACCCAATGTTTGTGGCAAGTACTAAAACATGACCCCCATCCCATGTGCTTGGTTAACAAGCAATAGCATCCAGGCATGGAATCATTTTTACCCAAACTCCCAGTCAGCACAATGGAAAGTGGTCAAGGTCTTCAACTAAACCTCCCCTCCACCTGGTCCGCTGAGCTGCTGCCCTAAGCTATCCCTCTGGGCCAGAGTCTTTTGAGGTTATGTGCTTGTATCATTGGGATAGGGTTTCATCCCCTTCCATTTTTGGTGTGTTGCAGGCAGTCTACCTATGTGGTAAGGGCACATGATGGCAGCAATAGGGTGATGACCCCCTCAGTTCCAGAAGGCAGTGCCTCCCGGTGGCAGAGGTGCCAGCCTGGAGTGAGCAATGTACATGCCCCTCTTGCTCGTCCAGCCTTTCACTGGGAACTTAGTCTTCAGGTGACTGAGTGAAGAGATCCTACTAATGTGTCATATATGTGCCATTCTAAAGAGAATTCTAAGATGTTTGGGTTGGGATTTTTTTCACACTTAAGACTATCAAGGTTAAAAGGACACAAATGGTCTCTAGGTCTCCCACATGAAAGCAATACTGCTTAGTAAGCAACTTGTAGAAATATTGGTGGCCATCTGCTACATCAGTCACAACAGGATATCACAACAGGGCTAGAAGAGGATTTGGCCAGAGTAATTGAAAAGGGGTTGTCATCAGGAGGTCAGACCTGAAGGAGCAATGGCCTGGCATGGAGCACACAGAGAAGAATCCATGCTCCAACATAGCTTAACAAGCAGTCATCACTAGACACATACAATGGGGCCAAACACTGAGACAGAAGTGGGGCAGGAATAAAGTAGAGCCTCTGCCCTATAGGAAGGGATACAAGGTACTGTACTAAGAATCAAAGAAGCTGGCTGAGGCCCTGTCTCATTAGAAGATTCCGTTTGCTAGGACTATGGAAGTATTGAGAGGTAATCATGCTGATATTCCCACATTAACCTGATCTCACAGAAAAGGACCTTTGGAATCCAAGAGATGAATTCTGAGTGTGAGGAATTTTCCCACTACAGATAAACAGGACGATGGTCATAGAAGTGTGACTTCTGACAGACAGTTGACATGATGGCAGCAGTCATGTATTTATGCATTGAAGAACACCTATTCCAGGCCCATTAACTGAGAGGGAGGCACCAGACTGGGCAGCAGTGTCCAGGCCAATGCCAAACAAAGGGATACAACCAGCCAGACAAAGACCAGCAAGGATTTCAGGCACAGTCATTCCAAACAGGACCAAAGAAATATTTTTCTGCCCAGAAGCTAAATCCCAGTTAATGATGCCTGAATCTCAAGGGCTGCTTTTCAGCAGTGGCCAAGCCCAAGGGTCAGGCTGGGAAACAAAATGCTTACCAGTTTGGACATTTCCCTCTCAAGGACACAAATGTGTGTGTTAACTGGAAGAAGGTAACAAGTGGGGTACCAAAAAGCTGAGTCCTGGGTCTGGTGCACTTCAACATTTTTATTAATGACTTGGATGAGGGAGCATAGGGGATACTTAGCACATTTGAAGATGACACAAAACTAGGTAGAATAGCTAATACCTTGGAAGACATGAACAAAAGTAAAAAAAAATTGATATGTTTGAGCACTGGGCTGGAAAAAAATTAAATTTAAGAGGGATAAGAACAAAGTTCTACACCTAGAGGAGAAAAAAAAACCAAATGCACAATTACAAGGTGGGGCATACTGGGATCAATAATATCATGAGTGAGAAGGATCTTGGAACTGTAAATCAAAAGCTGAACATGAGCCAACAATGTGATGTGGCAGCAAAAAAGGCAAATGCTATTTTAGGCTGTCTTAACATGTGTTAGGCTGACCACCAAAGAATTGATGCCTTTGAATTGTGGTGCTGGAGGAGACTCTTGAGAGTCCCCCGGACTGTAAGGAGATCAAACCTATCCATTCTGAAGGAAATCAACCCTGAGTGCTCACTGGAAGGACAGATCCTGAAGCTGAGGCTTCCATACTTTGGCCATCTCATGAGAAGAGAAATCTCCCTGAAAAAGACCCTGATGTTGGGAAAGTGTGAAGGCAAGAGGAGAAGGGAATGACAGAGGATGAGATGGTTTGGACAGCGTCATCAAAGTTACCAATATGAATTTGACCAAACTCCAGGAGGCAGTGGAAGACAGGAAGGCCTGGCGTGCTCTGGTCCATGGGGTGACAAAGAGTTGGACACGCCTTAACGACTAAACAACAACAAAGTCTCCAAATCCTAGCTCTCCTCTATTCAGCATGGTTAGGCCTAATCTAGAGTACCATGTCCAGATCTGAACACTGCATATTAAGAAGGATGCCAACAAACTGGAGCAAGTTCAGAGAAGGCAACAAGGATGACGAGAGGACTGGAAACCAAGTCCTATGGGGAAAGACTGGAAGAACTGGGCATGTTTGGCCTTGAGAAAAGAAGACTGAGGAGAGATATGATAGCACTTTTCAAATATTTGAAGAGGGTCAGGATCTGTGCAGGACACATAATAATGGACTCCAAATACAAAAAGCTAGATTAGGCTGAATATCAGGGTAAACTTGAGCAGTAAAACATTGAAACCACTTATCTCAGGAGGTGGAGAGTGCTCCACTGGATGCATTCAAGAGAAAATTGGACAACCATCTGTCTGATCTCCTTTGATTTGGATTCGTGTATTGAGAAGGGGGTTGGACTCAGTCGGACATGACTTAACGACTAAACAATAACAACGAAAATACCAAAAAGGATCCCAAGTGATACCTGAGGAGGACGTATCTCCAGGAAACAAGAGGAAGCAAAAGAGTGGTCCTCATAATTAACCAGAAATATGTTCATCATGAACAGGGGGAAATACAGTGAGGACGTATGTTCAGTACTTTTTCTGAAACCTCAGCCTATAGTTTTAGTAAAATGTGTTCAAGATACGTTTTTCATTTTGGGATGACAGGAATGTACTGCATGCTTGGCAGGAGGTTCCTCAAACGTTTCAGCTTGTGAAGAAACAAAAATCTACTCCAAAACATTCCAGATAATTACAGAAAATGATTAAATAATTTCCATTCAGCATCAGATGCCTTGTCCTTTTCTTGCCTATTGAATCAATCCATATATAGAATACTTCAGAAGACCAAAGGTGAAGCATAATGTGGTTGCCAGATCTCAGGTTTTGAGGTCCATTTAGCAGATCTCAACTTTTAAATCTGAAATTTGGGGAACAGTATGTTGCCAACCTCACAAATCTAAGGTTTCAGATATCATTATGTCATCATCATCATCTCATGGAGAAGCCCTTTAGACATGCTCAGAAGCATGTGTGTTTTTTTCATTACCTTGCATGTTCTAGAGCTGCTGTTGCTCCTGGAAGTCACACGTTGGCCTTTACATTCAACATCGTTTACACTGTCTGTCACAGAGGCCTCTTTGCCACTGCTAATAGGTCTGCTCCCCCCATGACATCACAAACACCTGTCCCTAGGATTCAAGCTTTGGCCCTGACAACCTGAGCACACAATGATGTGGTGTGCTGGCACAGCAACAGATACATCATAATGATCTTACAGTGTGGTTGGACAGTGGCAAGTAAGGCATCCACCTGCCCCCTCCAAGACATCCAGCCTGTATTTCAGCACCATAGCTACCACACTTCTGGTTGGGGAAAATAAAAGGATGGCTAATCAGAATGCTCCTTATCATGGCGGGTAGAAAGCAACAGAAGAGAAAATTTAAGCTTTATAGCTAAAATTGTATGATTAGGAACAACAAAGATGTCTCCAGAAATGTTGGGCAAACATTTAGGTGCTCAGTAATGCTGAACCCTGGGATGCAATCCAATCTGGCAGAGCAAGGATAGGGCTTCAGGCATGTGTGAGAAAACTGTGGTATACACATTCAGTGTATTCGCAAAGGCTTTCAAAGCCGGGATCTAATGGTTGCTGTGGGTTTTTCAGGCTCTTTGGCCGTGTTCTGAAGGTTATTCTTCAGAGGAAGAACAACCTTCAGAACATGGCCAAAGAGCCCGAAAACACCACAACAACCAGACTGTGGTATATTAGCCAGGACGGCTCCCAAAGCATACAACAAAATCAGTGACCTTTGAAAGTTCTCTTTGCTTTTCCGTCCATCATGTTCTGTGTATAATCAATGAAGTTGTGCCAAAAATGTTTTAATCCAGAGATCATTGCCTGCCTCATTTTCTAACTCAGCATTGCTTCCCTTCTGATTTAGAATACGTCCATCCACCCAAAATTATACCTAGTACTTTCACCCCAAAAACTCAAGACCCAGATTTAAATCACCACAATAGCTTCTTTATAACAGGTAAAAGAATATTTAGCACATTAGCAATATGTGTGAATTACAATTTAGTGGCTTCTAGAAATTTAGAACAGTTAAAACAATCCTATTGGGAGAAGTTTAACAGTTCATACATTGTTTTCCATGAGGATACAGTAGTTCCAGCCAGTGACATTTTGTATCAACTGAGTTCAATGGGGCAGAGGGCAGGTGACAAGAGGCAGAGCCAAGGGGTAACATGAAGCAAAGCCAACCACATCTAGCTTGGACTGAAATGTACAAGTAAACCACCCCCCCCCTTAAAAATATATAGGAAAATTGTAAAAGAGCCGAACAAATAGTAAGGATGCCAAGCAGGGACTTAATGTGCAAGATGTCTGACTGCTTAGCCTTGCAATTGAGAAAACAAACAGAATGGGGGAACCCTTTTGTTATCTCTGATCAGAGATTGGAGATAATGTAAGAATCCTCCTCTGTTTGTCTTTCCAGCCTGTAAAGCCAGGAATCCTGATCTCAAGGTGATTTTCTGCCACTTGCCTTCTTACTGGAGAGGGGAGGGGCTTTGCAGAGCAGGAATTGGTCAATTTTTTTCTCCCCCCCCTCTCTCTCAGTCACAATAACTTACCCTTGTTCCCCCAGCCCCATCCCACTGCCACTCTCCCAACGTCTACACTTTCACTCTCCCAAGATCTGTGTTACCTTTCCTGACCTCTCTGCCGTCTTTCTCCTTCCAAAACCAAGCAGAAGACAATGATGAGGCAGATAGGCTGACAGACAATTGGCCTCGGGTTGGTCCTTCACCCCATCCCATTTGGGGCCACATCTGTGGGCCTTGGGAATGTAACTGGGAGCAGATCAAGGCAGTAAGAGACCATAGTTCCTCCCATGACCTTCTCTTACAAGCTGCACCTCAGGCTTAGTGGAGATCAGAGGCAGTCAAGACATATGCTCATAATCCTTTTGGAAATGCAGAGCAGGAAGACATGCACCCACTCTGAGCCATAGTCGCAGAAGTAAAGCACAGTAGCACACCGGCAACTTGCACAATACAGAAGGGGTAGGGGCAGGCAAATTGACTGACTCCTCACAGGTGGGTGGGCACCATTTGCAGTGTGATGCTCCAGGTACTCAGACTGGCAGGCCATTTCTGCTCACTGGATCCTGCTCTGCCCGCTGACTTTCATAATGCCCTAGAACAGAGGACATAACCTCTGAGCATATTCAGCAGCAGTTCGCCCTCTGGAGAAGACATACCTAATGACACCACTGATAGAAGCTTAGCAGCAGCAAATAAATGAAAAGGAAACAGAGACAAGCAATTGCTGGATGTATGAGTCTTCTCTGGAGCCTACATATGGCATAGTCTTAATCTCCAGTTGCAGGACCCTTAAGTGATCCATACAAAGCAATGGTCCACCCTTTAGAAGAGGAGGAAAGGTATATTATTCAATTGTATTGGAATGTTTAGACTAAAAGAGATTGTGATTGTTATAATAAATATTGTTATTGCTTGCAAAATTGTGCCAGAAGGTAAGTAGTTTTTATGCAATGATGCATGTTTGTTTGGGATGGAAAACATGTTTCCCTTCCCAAACAAACATATTTAAGGGGGGAGATATGTAGCGTTCATCCTTTGTTAGGTATAAGTCATGTATTATTCATGTCTATGCAAATGTGGTGGAGAGGCGGTTAAAAGGTGGAGCCTGAGAGGAGGAGTCAGTCAGTCAAGAGTGAGTTGGTGGGAGAGAGTTAGAGTTAGAGTGAGAGATAGTCAGAGTCAGAGAGAGAGAGTCAGAAGAGATAGAGTTAGAGATTGGTTAAGATAAATAGAGAAGGTGGAAATTATATGGCAAAAGAATAGTATGTACATCGGAAGAACTTCTGTGATTAACAAATTGGCTTCACTTTAAAAAATAAGTTTTGTTTGCATTCACACACACACACACAAAAAGAGGAGGAAAGGGAGCAAGGTAGACCATACCCCAATATTCAAGATTTAGAACTTTGACAATCATCTTTAAAGCCCCTCATCGTTTGGGATCAACTACCTGTCCAGAGCATCTTTTCCCAGAGTCATTCTACCCACTCCACTAGATCCTCCCAGGCCATGATTCTCTGGGTTGCCACTCCAAGGGAGGATAGAAAATCATCCACTAGAAGTAGGGCCTTCTTCACTGTGGCACCAAGACTTTGGGACCAACTGCCAGTGGAGTTGTACCTGGCTCCCTCCCTTGCAACATTTAAAAGGTTTTTCAAAACACTGCTTAATGGAGAGGCCTTTTTTGTTGTTCTTGTTTTTATTTTTATTTTTATTTTGCAACCCTGCTTAAAGTGTTCCTCTGCTGCTCTGCTAGTTTATATGCTTGTGCTGCATTTTATTTCACAATTTCTGCCTCTTGGTGCTGTTGCTTGAGTGTTGTTTATGATGTTTATGTTGTTTTTATTTGAATAGGTGATACCTTTATAGGCCACTGGGAAAAAAATCATACAATATGCAAGCTTTCACGTCTAAATCCCAGACCTTTGAAGAAGTGGGATATACCCACGAAAGCTCACATATTGTATGATTATTTTTCTAAAATGAGTGGCCTATACAGGTATTACCTATTCTTGCATTCATATTTTGTAATGGCCACATGGCTTCCCCATTTTATTTCAGTGTTTTTATTTGACTTATCTTTATTGCATTTTAACTGACTTTAAACTGCCCAGGGTAGTGCGTTGCATTAATGGAGGGGGGTACTCAAATTTAACAAACAAATATTGCTACTCACCAAATGGGCTGTTACCCAAGGATATACCAAACACCCCTTCAGTACAGCCATCTTGCCTTTGAGTTGGCAATGGGTTTTCTGCCTTTGACCCAGTGAACTCTCATGTGTCCCACTGATGTGATAAGAGAAAATAAACAGTGTCCAAAGAAAACAGTAGCTTGACTGATTCTTTAAAAACAACAAGAAGTGCTGCTTAGCATTCCCACCAGGGGCGTTAAGGGGATATGCGCTGAGGAGCTCATAACCGACTGCTTAACATTCCAGTTCTACTGATGCAAAGTTAAGAGAGCAAGGCATCGTCTGCCAGCGATGTGGTAATGCTTTTAAACAGATGACTTGGTTGGCCAGACACTTCTGCCTTCTCTTCTTTCACAGCAGATCCATTAGCTAATTCTAAATTCCAGATGTGCACAGAGAATACATACCAAGACTGTGCTGCTAACTCTAAACTCCAGTTAAAGCACCTTTTTTTAATCACAGGGAAACCTACCAATTCCTGCCGGAGAGTAACTGCTTATGGATTAATGCACTAAACAGCTGTCCACAAGAACTGATAAACCCCTCTATTACTACTGATTTTGAAATTGCCATTAAAATGATGCAAAGGATCCCTTTTCCACTTTTGCATTTCTCTCCTTGTACAGTAATAGCTGAATTCACCACCACTGTTAAAGGAGAAGTTAGTATTCTCTGGTGATAGAGATACATCTAAGGAGAAAGAGTTTTGGATTGTTTCATGCATCTCCTTTTAAGGAATTTAGGCAATCCATGGAATCTCGCAACACAAGCCATCTCATCAAGGACACCTGGTTATGATGTTCAACCCAACTTTTCTGCATTATCCCTTGCACTGCTCAGACTGTTTTGGTTGCTCATAGGAAGTACAATATTTTCTCTCTTTCTGAGTCCCCCTCCACAATTCTCCCTCTCCTCACAGATCAAGTCTAACAGACTGAAATCCACCCACACAAACACCCTCAAGTCAACAACTCATTTTATCTCGCACTTCTTCACATGAAGAATTGTGCATAGACACGGAAAAGTTTATTAAAAATAAAAACTAGCTAGTCTTAAAGGTGCTGCAAGACGACTGGTTTCTCCTGCATGCATTAAGGGGCCATCAGAGATCATATCCCAGAAAGGGAAATTGTCATTTTACTTCAGACAGTTACAGGGCTTTCAAATCAATGGTGAGGAAAGAAGGGATGTTTATGAATGAGCAACTAGCCCTGAGTCAAAGATAAGGTCTGATCATGTCTCCATATAGAGATTCTGCACAGTGAAAAAGCCTGCCCCCCACCCCCAGGAGCAGAATCTGTGTTTAGGCTTGGGGTGAGGGATTAAGACAATAGACACAATGGAAAGATACCTGTGGGATGAAGTGAAGCAAATGCACTCACATGAGCTCAGGCTTAACCTCAGATGAAGACTAAAGGGACGAAGGCAAAAGAGGAATGCACTGAACTGAGCACTGAAGAGACGGAAATAGCAAATGGCATGTGTGTACATCTGTGTGTATGTTAACATTTTTATGCCATATTTCCTCTAAAGAGCTCAAGGAGATGTTCATGACTCTTCTCCCCCACTTCATCCTCACAACCCTTAGAGGTAAGTGGGAAATACTTAGCTTACACTGGAGAAAATGCACGTCTTTGCACAGGAAGGCATAGAATGACAAGGACTTCATCTGGTTTCCTTCACCTGCTTATGGCTATGCTAATGTTTCTTGAGCCTAGACTGATAGGCTTTGGATTGCTGATTCCTCCTCACATTTTCTCTCTTGGCTTTTTCTCAGAGGAGATAGAAGAAACCTTTTGCTTTTGTTCTTCATAGAAGAGAAGGAAACCATGACTCCCTGCATCTCCACCTAAGTTAGCCAGAAATAGGGTTCCTCAATGTACTTCTCTAATAAACTCATTTTTTATTATTATTTTCTTAGAATATGAACCACATATGTGATTACTTTCCATAGAGTCTAGTAACCAGTTCTGTTGTCAGGGACTGAACCCAAAGTTAGCTGCTGCTTGCTCTGTTAACAACAACCCTATGGGGTAGGTCTGGCCAAGAGAGTATTACTAGTACAAGGTCACTCACTTGGTTTAATGGCTGAGTGGAAATTTGAACTCAGGTTCCCCAAGTCCTAGTCCAAAGCTTTAATCACTGCACCTTTTTGGAACAAGCCCTGTGTGATTTTTGGGCATCAGTGTAGGAATAATGTCCATGAAGACAGAATGAGCATAGCAGAAGACTCAGGTGACTCAGGGTAGTAGAGCAAGAAGTCATAA
Source organism: Pogona vitticeps (assembly GCF_051106095.1). NCBI lineage: Eukaryota > Metazoa > Chordata > Lepidosauria > Squamata > Agamidae > Pogona > Pogona vitticeps. Next base: position 78,710,603 of record NC_135788.1, on the reverse strand, counting down.
ACAGGAATATCTGCAAAATCTAAAAAGGGGAAATGAGCTTACACAAAGCTCTTAATATAAAAACTAGGATGATGGTCCTCTTTGATCAAACCTGTAAGGGACTATCCAGGACTTCCTTGCACAATCAGTAAGGCAGCTATGCACAATAAAAGGATCAATATTTGTGCAAGCAAGGAATCCTGCATCAGTGTGCTTGTGGGCTTTACACTTGAGGGTACCCCGCAGGCACCTGGCCATGGAGTTCCCAAGACCATTTTAGAGTTCATTTTCAGCCTCTTCTGACATCCAGAGTCCACCAAACACTGTACTGGGCAAACCTCTCTTGTCTAATCCTGCTCTTCCTACGTTTATCTCCCCCTCCCCCAAATTGCTGGCAACTATTCACAGGTTAGGAATGTTGGATGAGAGGGGACACAATGCAGGTGATCATGAGGCGACAGAGTATTTTGAAAACCAGTGTTTCAATTCCCAGGATCCTAGGCATGAAGAAATAACGCAGCTATGAACTCAGGTATGATATTGGTCATTCTAAAGGGAAGCAATATTTTCATAATTACTCCAAAGCGAAGGAAGGGAGGGAGGGAGGGAGGGAGGGAGAGAGAAAGAGAGAGAGAGAGAGAGGAAGAAAGAAAGAAAGAAAGAAAGAAAGAAAGAAAGAAAGAAAGAAAGAAAGAAAGAAAGAAAGAAAGAAAGAAAGAAAGAAAGAAAGAAAGAAAGAAAGAAAGAAAGAAAGAAAGAAAGAAAGAAAGAAAGAAAGAAAGAAAGAAAGAAAGAAAGAAGAGTCATTCATACAGACAATAGTTTTTGAAGGAATAGCTGGTTGGTGCAAGCATATGACACAAAATATAAAGCAAAAGCAAAAAAAGTGAGAGACAGAAACATTGTGGCATATATATGTGCATATATATGCCACAATGTTTATGTCTCTCACTCTTTTTTTTTTGCTTTAAATTTTGTCTCATGTGCTTGCACATATATACGTGCAGGCAGGATCAATAAGACAATACATATAGTCTAATGCTGCTCTTCCTAAAAAGACAACTCCAATAATGTTACCGTGAAGGGAAATTGTTTGAAAAGAAGCCTGGCATATCTTTTCAGTGACTGATTTTCCACACATGACAGTCTAGAAAATTACTGACCTCATAGACAATGTTCTCTCCACCATAGTATCCCAACATCGGTACCACATTTCCTAGGTAACATGACTGTCTTCACCTACAATATATATGGCATGCACAAATATTTAATTATTTCATCAGGGACTTGGCAGTGATAAGATACCCAATTGTTATTGATCATGACTGCCCGGTTAGAAGTACTCCTTTTTGAGGAAGGTTCTTATGAGAGTTGTGGTGATACAACTGCAGGCACGGAATGATGACATTTATTGCCCAAACTGATTTCTGCTTGGATTCAGAACTGGGTTTCAAACTGAGGGGAAAACTACCCTGCAATTTGCTTTGGACTGGGCATAAAGGTAAAGGTACAGGTTCCCCTTGACATTTTAGTCAGTCGTGTTCAACTCTAGGGGGCGGTGCTCATCCCCATTTCCAAGCCATAGAGTCAGCGTTTGTCCGAAGAGAGTTTCCATTGTCACATGGCCAGCGCAGCTATACACAGAATGCTGTTTACCTTCCCACTGAGATGGTACCTATTTATCTACTCGCATTTGCATGCTTTCGAACAGCTAGGTTGGTGAGGAGCTGGGACAAAGCGGCGGGAGTTCACTCCATCATGTGGATTCGATCTTATGACTGCTGGTCTTCTGACCCTGCAGCACACAAAGGCTTCTGCGGTTTAGCCCGCAGCGCCACCACGTCCCCTGGACTGGGCATAGATGAATTCAAATTAAAATCCCAGTGACTACATAACATAAAGCTCAATGCAGGGAAGCCCACTGTGGAATAATCTCTTTTGAACTGAGAATAGTCTTTTGTTGTTGTTGTTGTTCAGCCAGCAGGGATTGTTTAAATGTGTTCCAATTGGTTTGACATCAATTTTGTCTGCTTTCTGCTCAGTCTGATTGCCCGATTTGATGCAAAGGGGGTATTCACAGGAGTATAATTTCCCCTCAATCAAGTGCTCCATGTCTCCACACAGTTTTTTTTTTCTTTTTTAAGGTTTCAGCTCAGCATTGGAACACAATGTCATTAGAGCACTTAGGATAATTAAATAAACAAAAAGAGAGAGTTGGAAATTGCCAATTAACACCTTGTTAGCATCTTAAGGCAGAGTCTGCTCTTGAAGCTCCAGGCAAACCAAGCTCTCTGCCTCTGCCTTGGTGATTCCTGTAAATTGTTGTTCGGATATCTGCAGCATGTCACCCAGAGGAACAGGATTTGATATACTGTAATACAAATACACAACAGATAAAACTGTATTTCCCCCACTATGTAATCACACCCTATTGTTCATCCTAATTAATGTGTTTTACTGAGGCAGGGTAGTGTAAACCCTGTTGCTTGCTGTTGCTTTCCTGTTGCTCTCAGCAGTTTATCATACCATCAACCACAGTATCATTGTGGAACAGCTCTATCAGTCAGGACTTGGGAAGCTTACCTTTCAACAGTTTTGCTTCTACCTACAGAATACGTTCTTATGGAGTGCACTGAAAGAAAACATTCTACATATCACAACCAATTTTATTTTTGCTAAGTTCTTTTAAAAGAAACAAATACTTACTATTTTCATTCCCTGAACTATGTCACATCCTTCCATGTGTCTGTGGTGGCTGCTTTGGATCATCTTGCCATACACACAATATAAGGATACAAAGCCACATCCATTTGCCCTCTCATTAGTCTTCCTTCTTGATTATATTTCCCCCACAATGCAAAGTTTCATGCTTTTTATACCATATCTCAGTAGTAAAACCCATGCCTCTCTTTCACCTTCTAGTCATTTCCATTCTTCCTGCCAGTAATATGATGATGAAATCTTTATACAACATATTTGATTCTGAGGGGATAAAAAATGCTTAATGCAGCATGGTTGTGGATTAGGGTTACTGGCTGTTCTGTAATTTTTCACATTTCCTATCTGCATACCTTGCCTGAATTTATTCACAGAGCTACCAGACAGAGGCACAATTCAATTGACCGGCAGAAAACCAAACATGGCACTGTTATAAAAACCTGCCCCTTCCATACCTCCAAAATACACAATAACAGAAAACCATGTGGTGAAAGGCCATTGCTATAAAAGGGTGTAATGGAGGAGCTACAATTTTATACCTTAATTGCCAAACCTGGAATATAGCTGTAGGAGATGGTTTAGGACTTCTGTCACATCTTTGAGTGCTTTACTGCAGCACTAAATGCCTCAAAGTCTCCCTCACTCTGGGAAACATTCCTTGAATCAGTTTTTAAAAAAAAGAAAGAAAAGAAAAAGAAACCCACAGTATTTGTTCACAGATAGTTATCAGTTAATTAAAATGATGTGCAGGGTGTCAGTAATATATGGAACAAGGAACTAGACTGCTCTATTTTACTCAGCTAATGGAAGGTGGCCTTAGCTGTATCCACAGATCTTAAGCTGTGATATATTTAGCAAAGAATCATGTTTAGGATATATTAGACACCATGCCATCCTTTTTTAAAGTAAAACTCACTAAATGATCTAACTCTTGGCACTGCAGTTCATCTGATGTACTGTGTCTCATCAATACATGCTCACATATCCCGGAATAGGTTCTTGTGGGAACTGGGGAAGTCATTGCTCATATAATTTTTTGTACTGGGTCATCCTCAGACATTTATCAGTACTTGTGTTCTTTTGCCTATTTACTGAGGGTTAACCACTGGCTAGCAAAAGAATGAATGCTTTCATCTGTAATTGGCGTTGAAAGACTTGCATTACAGTATTGGAAAGACACATGCCTACCTCTTCTTATTCAGAGGACTGGGGACCATATACTGTAGCTCTGTTAACAGATGGATACACAGCATACAGATGACAACTTCATACAGATGAATTTTTAGACATTTGAAAGCCTTTCATCAGAGCCTAAATATATACCTTATTATTATCAATGTACCTGTATCCTGACTGCACGTCATTCAAGCTGAAATCCTGTTGTTGCAGCTCCGTGTGTGCAGCAGTAATGATGCAATCAACAGCAGCAAAACACCACTGACTTAAAGCAATTTGGGGGTACCCACAGTTTGTACATTACATGACGATGTCATCAAAGAAAATTTTTAATCAGGAATAGAATTTCAGCCATTAGATACTATACAGTATTATCTGGAACTGCTTTCCTCCATGTACAAAGAAATGCAACATTTTGCCATCCCTTAAACCACTGGTTCTTAACCTTTGTTACTCATATGTTTTTGGACTGCAACTCCCAGAAGCCTTCACCATCAGCTCTGCTGGCTGGGGTTTCTGGGAGTTGCAATTCAAAAACACCTGAGTAACAAAGGTTAAGAACCACTGCCTTAAACAACGGGGTGGATACATTATTCACATTCCTGAGAGCAGCTGAAATGAGGAGAACCAAATCATAGCATTGCTGACATTTTGGTTGCTGCCATATGGCCAAGCCAAGAAAGGGAATGCAAATCACCTATATCTTGTTTAATTTGAATATTTGATTAATTTTTTCCTAATTTGTCAAATGTTTGGTATGCAAATACCCAGATATTTTATGGAGACTAAAAGCATTAGGTTTAGCATGTTTTAAATTGGTGCTTTTTGTCTTGACAGGGAATCATATCCTTTTGAACGAAAGTGGGGTATTTTTAATTCTGCAACCGCACCATATGTACACAAACCAGCATTAATGCTATTGTATCTTCACTGAGGCATGTCTGATAAAGGACAATGTAGCTGCAAGCTAATATGATGGAGCTCTGCTCTCTTTATACCCCAGTGTACAGGAAGGCTTAAGTGCAACAGCAAACCTAAGGGGTAGAAAGGGCAACCTTGCTAATTACCATTGTTCAGAGAAATCATATCTGTGTCTTTAGCATTAAAGTGGGTCACCACCATGGTGAAGTCATGCAGTCAGTCAAACAATTTGGTTTCCCATGTTCATTTTTATGAAGAATTGTCCATTACAGAAATATAAAGGTTTCTGTGTTTCTAACAAGATAATTGCCAGAGTTTGCTTGTCTCCCAACTTTAAACTACAATAGATTACTGAGAAGCCCGGGTCTGCTTGGCCAGGGGCCATGATGGGCTTGAGGATTCCTCAGTAAATTCTTATCCAAAAAGTAACTTCTTCAGGCTCCAACTGCCAAGCAGCTACAACATCTGTCTAAAAATCTACAAACACCTTGTCACAGAGCTCCGCAGCAAGTCTCTGCTTATCTGCTCCTATGTAAATCCTTGTCAATCCCTTGGAAAATTCACCCTCTCAGTCTCCTGGAGCCTCTCACCCCACCCCCCCACAACTCTATTCAGAAGTTGCCCTTCCAAAAGCAGAGCAGCAATGGAACAAAGCAGCAAGAGAGTAAGCCTCTGTTACTCAGAAGTACGTAGGCTGTGCCGACACACATCCTTTGCATTTTCACTTGGAAGCAGCACTTCAGAAAGGAGAGCTGTCATAGGTCCCTTCCGTACTTCTTGCTCTCAAGTAAAACTACCAAAGCACTTAAGGAGGGCGCTGTATTAAAATTATTTCCAAGTATGGAAATAACAGAGAGAGAGAGAGAGAGAACGACAACAGCAGCAAAGGCTGAAGCACTCCAGAGATTGCTGGACCTGCCAGGAGCATTCAGGAAGCCAAAACAGGTCAGCAAAAGGACAGAGCAAGGAAAGCATTCTGACAGCTGTGGGGGGAAAAAGCCAGGAAAGAATCTCGGAAAGTCACGAAACACACCGGAGGCTGCCGATTCTGCCAGGAGTGTTCCCAAAGTCACTAAAAAGCTGGGAAAGGGGAGAGGGCACTGGAATGCAAAGGGAGAACACTCTGTCACCATAAAAAGCAAGTGAGAAAATGAGGTGCAGAAGTGGGAGGAGACACTCATATGAAGTAGGACTGCTTGGTTCTGTATTCCTCCTTCACACTCAATCACACTCACTCACTCACACACACACACACACACACACAGAGAGAGAGAGAGAGAGAGAGAGAGATGCACACACACACCCTTAAAAGAGACCTCAGCACACCAGCAGATCAGATGAGAACCCTGAATTACCCTAGAAGTACATTACTTTTTCCAATTCCCACCTCTCCCCATGCCTGGCAATAAGAGTACAGTATAACTCTCATTGGCTGCTTTGTAGAGCAGACGTGCTCCATGCTCAGCCACACTATCCACATACCAAGTGATATCATTTGTTCAGACACATGAAAAAGAGGACAGGGAGCTGTGTACGAAAGAGAATTTTAGCAGGTGTAGCTTTTCATCCAGCTGTTAAAAGTACAAGAGCCCTGCCCTCTTTTCCATATGTGAACACCAAGGATAGAATGCTGGACTTTTTCTGCATTGATAAGGTGATATTTGAAATAGTGGGTTAGGGAGCTGGGAATGTTTAGCCTTACAAAAAGAAGGCTAGCCATGTTTAAATATCTGAAAGGATGTCATGTGGAAGAGGGGTCAGGTTTGTTTTCCAGGGCTCCAGAGACTAGGACACAGAGCAATGTTTTCCGATCTCAAAAAGAGATTCCATCTGAACATTAGGAGAACTTCCTGACAGTCAGGGCTGTCTGGCAGTGGAATAGGGTGCCAAAGGGTGGTGGAGTCTCCTTCTTGGAAGTTTTTCTGTTGGGAGTACTTTGATGGATGTTCCCGCATGGTGGGAGGTTGGACTGGATGGCCTCAGTGGTCTCTTCAAACTCTATGGATCTATGAAATGTTTAAAACTCTATGAAGTGATGTTTGTGTTGTTCCTGCAGAAGTAAGACCTGAGCTAGAAAGAGCATGAACTCATGTCTGCTACCTGTTGTCTGGGGCTGGGTGTCTAACTGTCCAATTATAGCAACATTAGCAATCTTATTTATTTTTGTGGGCAGTGATCACTGTTCTATGGCAGCAGATAACAAAGAAAGGTTCAAAAGGAGCTGGGAAGTCTTTTCTGCAAAACACATCTATCTGATCCCAAAATAACAACTTCAATGGTGATGATTCATTGGCTGAAAACTACAAATGGTAGCAACAGTCTTGTTTCTCATTTAGACAGACAGACAGAAACAAAGGAAGGAAGGAATTTTACAAAGTAGTATCTGGATATGTTGTCTCATAGCTTGGACTCAGGAAGATCTAGACACTTAGAGCTCAGTCATACCTACCAAAATAACCCCACTATATCAATTGGGCAATTTAAAAAAATGTTTCATAATTTTCCAGTCACATGACACACTGCCAACACCAATTAATTTGCCCCAACAAGCAGTTTATTTCCCCCTTGCCAGGAAGGCTACTTTAAATTGCACCAATGATGTATTGCTTCATTCCTTATCACTTCAGCATGTGTGAAATTGGCCTTCTCTGCTGCACTAGACACTGTTCCGAGACCTCTATTCAGAGCACGTTACCATAGTCTCTCGAGACTGAAGGATGCCTGCTATTCCAATTTATTTTTATTATTATTTAAAGTAAAAGGGAGGCTGATTGCCCCTGGAAACAGCAGAGAAAACAAATCGATACAAAATTAAAGAGCAGCATAGTTTGCTATTACTGTTCAAATAGAAAGAAACAAATCAATGCAGTTAAAAACACCGTGAACACTCCTGCCAAAATATACACCATGTCCGCTGGAAAAAAATGGATCGGTACAACAGAGATATGAAAAGAATCAGCATAACAGAGGTTCTTTTCTCATGGGTGATCAAACTCTTACTCTTTTTATAGTGAAAGCTGGAGATCAGGGTCAGCTAGTGGGCTCCTGCCCATAGCTGTAGTCTTGAGGGTGTCAAGGGCTTCAGATTGTAATTTCAAAAGAGAGTGGTTTCCTTTTTCCATCAAACTAGATATTGAGAGAAATGTGTCCTTCTGCAATTAACGTCTTTTCATGACAGATGCTGGCCTCCAAGGTTGCCTCAGGCTATAGGAAAATGTGTATGTGTGTGTTAATGACAAATTAACATGCAATATTAAAGTAAATAAAAGATTGTTAACGAGGCATACTATTGCAGATATTTGGGGAGATTTTATTGATCATGTATTAATAAAGGGAAATGGAAATGCACCATCACAAGAGATGTTACAGTTTTGGAGGGGGAATGGGAATCCTTGAAGGACAGATAATTGGTTTTATCTCCAATGGTCCCCGGGGGGGGGGGGACACACACAGTGTTATAATTTTAATATCTTATGTACAAATTTATGTACAAAAATGTACTTTTTTCTGTTTTTTTTTTTATTTCTTTAAGTTTACACTTGACACTACACTTGATCTTAGCCAAAAGGCCGAGAAGCTATTTTTAAGTTTGGATTCTGTAGTGCAATTTAGGTTTATCAATCAATCTTCTAGTGACCATAATACAGCAGACTTCCAAAGTAAGTGAGAGATCAAGGAGTGAGTTTACACTCTTCAAGTGTGTTTCTACATCTGAGTGGGATTCAAACCTATGTTGTCCTCAGTCCTAGTTTGTCACTCTATCCACTACAACATACCATTGGAAACTAGGATTAGTAAATTCCATTGCACCCCCCCCCAGCAAAAGAGCCCCCATCACCCTCATTTTGCAGTTGCCGCCTCCCTCTTTCTCCTCTCCTATGCTCATCTGCCTCCCGCCTCAAGCAGCAGGAGAGTGGCAACTAAATGCCTCAGTGATTGGATTGGTAAAGTAAGGGCATGACTAGACGGGGAAAGATCGTGGAGTCTGGTTAGCACTTAAAAGGTCCTTATCTTTAGTGAGATCGATTTCATCTCTCATTTGAGTGATCCTTCCATTTATACTGATCAACATTTTTTTTCTCCCATGAGAAAGGTCCGGACATGACTTTGGATTGCCTCAGTTTGTCCCATTTCCAATGAATGATGTTAAAATAAACTCTGCTTTGTTTGAAACTCCTGTTGTTCAGTCTATGGGCCAGGGAATGCAGGAAGACCCACACTTCGACCCAGATATTGCTGGCACTCTTAATATATGACGTATGTTTCATAGATAATGAATATATATATATCGTGAAGGCCCAAAAGGATGAACCATATATCCTAAAAATTATGTATAAATGTACAAATTAACCAACTCATTTTGACAATGCTGCAAAGAGAAACGTAGATTTCAAATACATTTATTGAACAGTTTGGGTGATAAGACAAAGTAATAGAAAATATTATGTGAGAAATGCCATCAAATGATGCAATAGTTATATAACTTTTCCTCAGAATCTTGTCAGCATACATAATTTTGTTAGTCCCATGTCAGATTGTGCATATTTTAAAAATTCCCACATAGACATTCAATTGCCTTTTGTAGGCATTTTTAAAAAAACACAGACTTCTTCACATTCCTTTTTAAATGTACACATTTGTGTACTGTGTAATGTTTTTTATTTTTCAAGGGTATGCATTTTAGTCAGGTGTATACGTAAGTAGATTAATTGAGGTAGTGCATTTTTCCCTCTTGGTGGTGGTGTTTTTTTGTTTTGTTTGTTTGTTTGTTCTTTGTTTTTTGTGTGGAGGAAGAGTGTTCTGTTGCTGGCTTCTTCACATGTTTGAAAATAAAAGCATGTTTGAAAAGAAAGCAAGCCTGGGGAACTAGGGCCACTGCCACATCTATAGATACAGTAAGTAATGGGTATCTGTTTCAGGCACCTACTTGTGAGGCTGTTCTTGTAGGATGTTTTAAACGTATGTATGCACAACATCATGTCATGATGGCCCTTGCAGCAACCCATGGATTCTCTTTGATCTGCATCAAGACAGCAGAGCTCCTGTGGGTCAACAGGTACTTGCACAGGCCATGTTGTCGGGAGGGTTGAAGGAACCACAGTATTCCTTTTTCCAAACTCTGGTCACAATATGCTGCTTTTTCAGGCCGATGGAGATAGTCATCCTGATGACTCATTTCCTCTAGTTATCCTCTTCCTCACCGCATTTCCTTTCACTTTTGCTGCTTTTTGATCAGTTATGCTTGGGAGCATGGCCCAAGCATTTATTCCCACCTCATGCCAGAGCCTCCAGGTTGACTTATGGCCACTTTCATTTTCAATTATACAAGGAGGTCATTAGAGAAGACTAGCAGGGGGTACTCTTCCTGAAAAAGAATAGTTAAAGGTCGTGTGGCACCTTAAAGAACAACATGGTGAAACTTTCCTGAACTGCAACCCACTTCTTTAGAAATGTAGATTCTTGTTTTGGTAGGCAAGTATTTAGATACATGTTGTGAGGAGCATTGTGAGGCAACTGAAATACAAAAGGTACTGTGATAATTATCTAAAAAGGATTGCTACTTGAACAATCATGGGGGAGCAAAATAGATATACAGATTAATTTGAGGTTGAGGGAGAAAGAGCCTTTCTGTACAATCCAAGAGCTAGTTTGGGGTGGACAATGTAATGACATTTAGAGGCTGCACATGCCTCCAGGTCTCTGAGGGCCATATAATCCTTTTTCCAAAGGCACACCTATTCTCTCATTTTTCTATTTTAAAGGGCCTCTACCTTTAGGGCATGGTGGCAATTTCTCCACTGGCAAATTATAGCTGGAGGTAGCTTTTTCAAAACTGGAATTAACTTGACTTTTGTCCCAGAAGCCAACACATTTCTAGGCTCTCAGTTTATTGAAAGCACAAACCACTCTCTGGCACCTAAGGCACCATAGCTGGGCTCTATCTGCCTGCACTGCATTAGTTGGCTTGTACATGGACTCCCTGAGTATAAAAGATAATGACGAAAAACAGTATTCCTGTGAACAAATAGGAACAGCACTTTCCACTCCCACTGGAGCATCTTCAGCCTGTGCAGAGCTACTTCCACTCAAGAGACGAGGGGGAAGGATGCTAAGACATGGATTCTACTACACAGAGATCTCCTTCAGAAGAGCAGCTCACACCTTCCTTGCTGGCATTCTGTACCAGCTGAATAGCTTTTGCTTGCCATTTCAAACCAAGACAAGTCATCCAGTAATTTAGGAGAGCATTAGAGAAAGAGGGGTCAGGTTTATCTACAATTGAACTTAATGGGAGGTGTGAGAATGAATCTTGTTGGGTTTTGACACATTCAGAAGTGGAGCAGGTGGGAGCTGTATGTTCACTGGCAAGGTGCCTGGTGTGCTCTGGGCATGCGATTGGACACACATCCAACGCCAGAATAGCGACTCCTTGATTAAAAGCTGCAGTTTCTGCGATTCCTCTGGTGCATGTGTAAGATTCTAAAAAGACTGTATTTTTGAATATGTTTTTGGGTGCAAAGACAGGTCAAAGGAACAAGCAGTAGCTTAAAAGGTAGGTTATTTTTGAAAAGCCTCAAGGCCCTCTTGTACAAATTGCCAGCTCACAATTGTCTTCAGAGAGGCTTCTGAAGTGACTGATTCCTGAGAGTCACTGAATTAAACTATCAATATAGAAAATATGTTTTGTCAATGGGGATTATTTTTTAAAAATTAAAGGCCTTATTTTCAGATGGGGTAAATAAAAATATTCCAACCATGCTGTCCAGTTACTGGTTTATTTTAAAGGCAAGCAAATATTGCCTTTGGTCTTCATTGAGAAAAATAGCATAGATGCATTTAAGAGAAAACTGGACAAGCATCTGTAAGATTTTTGCTTACTGTTGCTTTATACACTTCTTGTGAAATTTCTGGGATCAGCAGGATTGTCCTTATAATTTTCGGTCAGATTCTGTTCCTGAGTATTTTGACCCTATTGTGTATTGAAAGACCCGATACAAACAAAGCAGAGATTGAAAATGAACAAAGCAGAGCCTTTTTACACTCCAACTCCCAGAATGCTCCAGTGCACTTTGACTCCTACACGTTCAACTTCAGCCTCCTTTTCATCACTTTTTAAAACCAATTGTAAGTGCAACTAAAGGAGGCCTGGTGGGAAGTTGATGAGTTAGTTGTCTCATTTGTATGTTCCTTTGATTCAGTTGGTGTGCTCTAGTTGTGACTTACCACTGGATTTTAGACTTCTCAAGTCCAGTGATATTTCCAGCACTACAGTATCTCAGTGTTTTCCTTGGTTACAAAGGAGTCACAGTTATTAGTAAGCTGTGCAATATCATCAAATTTTGATCTCTCACACAAAGGATTTTCACCCAAATTAGAATTCTGAAGTACTAATAAACTCATTCTCAACAATCTGGTGTGAATTCTGCGACTTATATTAGGAACCTGTACAACTGTCCTTGATTACTTATTTAGATATGTCCATGCCACTGAGTGCATTTGTATTGTATCCACAAGCCAGAAAAGTGTTGTATTTTTTTCAAACCCATTAACAGATTATTCTTTTAGAAGACTGTTTTGCTTGCCTTTACATTTTCAAGCTTTTCAAAACTTAAAAAATCCTTCTAATTTTTGCTTTCTCCTCATATTAGCCCCCCTTTTATCTGCTGCACAAACTGGCTCAAGCAGTTCTCTCACTGATAAAACAGTATTTCTTGGAATTACCTTTAAGGTCCCAGTTTCATATACGGGCAAGGCTCCTGTTTTTCCACCACAGAATTGGTATTCATCTTTCCACCTATCTGCTAGTTTATATTTCCATACAATATATACATTCCTGAAAAAAATGCTATCATTATGCAGAAGTTAATGGAAGAGTGCTCTAATATCAAACCCATGCTTATTTTTGCATCTGTTTTCCTCAGTTCCTATTTCTGTGTGTATTTTTCCACTCAGCAAACACAGCAAATCTATGTACAGGTTTCTGTAACTGCTCTTCCATCCTTTCCATATATTGATGGTATGACTCCATTATATTTCCATCACATAAGTGATTCCCCCATCTGGCAGGCTCCCTTTTGTGAATCTGGTTGGGCATCTGGCTCCATAACGGGTCCTGCAGCAGGAGACCTGTCAGAGTGGTGAAATGCTTACAAAAGTGTCCTAATCATGCAAACAGGAGAGTGCTCATTAAAACAAAGGTCTACCAAAGTCAGGGTTCCCTGCCAACTTTGAATGATACAAATCCAGTAGCTTCATTCTTATGAATGCATGAGGAAAGAAATGTGCAAATGCTACCTAGTCTTCTGCTCTGGTTGCACAGTCACCAACACATTCAATGATGATGACGAGACCGGTGAGACTGGTTGGGTTTCAGGAAAGCTCCTGGAACCTACCGAGACACCTCAGTCTGGGACGCCCCCCTAAACTGGAGGGGAAGGGACGGCCACTTGGAGAAGTGACATCTGAAGTCGCAGAGGTGACCAAAGAGGAAGATAAACTGTTGGAAGCCTGTTTTCTTCTCCTTGAAGTATCATCTGAATACACAGATCGAGGAAGGAGCCATTTCGGGCAAAGAGCTGTGAATTCCCCTACCAGAGAATGGAAGAGTACAGAAGGATCTTGGAAAAAATTACTGACCAGAATTCTAAGTAAGGTAAGACGTTTGTTTCATGTTGGAATTTTTAAGGACCTAAACAATAAACAGAAGAGAGTGGATGTTATCTGCCAGAGAAAGTGAAAGTGATGCGATGCGGTAGAGCGAGCCTCCCTTCTTTTTGTCTGAAGGCTTGATTCAGAGAAAGAGAAAGGAGGAAGAGAAAGAAAGAGGGGGACAAAATAACTTTGTAATTGAATTGTACTAAAAATTTATTCTGAACTATACTAAGACTCACTCCCGCAATTACAAAATTGGATGTAACCAGAGCCAGAGACAAGAACTTTAGAATACAGGAAGTGTTTTTAAATTTGCAATAGTGTCGAAGGAAGGCAACTTGATTAGCTCCGATGCAGAGGTGCAGGTGATTCCGTTTATTCAGCCTGGAGCAATTGGGAGTGGAGAAGGGAGAGGAAAGAGAAGGACATTAAGAGAAAGAACACAGTATAAAAGGAGGAAGCCCTCCTCCACCCTTAACTACTGCTTTACAAAGGCTGGAGAGAGAGAGACTAAACTGTAAATGTTACTTGCTTGGAGGCACAGGCTGTTCTTCCAAACATGGTTTGGACTTATAAAGATATCAGCTTAAGGTATGGGGGGGGTGAAGTGACACCGCCAGCTGCTGGAAAAACACCTTAAAAGTATTTTTAAAAAGAACAATAATCAAGAAAAGAGCCTTAGATAGCGCCAGAAAAGAAAAGAAAAAAAGGGGGAGAGGGAACCTCAAATATGGCAACGAAAGGAGGAGGAAGGACACCTAGAGGGTCCCCAAACAGAAACACAAGCTAAGCAAGGTGATGGGACAAGATACCCTCAAAGACTGGCAAAAGAGTATTCAAGACATATTATCTGCTGGGTTATGACAGATACAAGGAGGAATGGAACAACTATCTGAACAAATTAAAGACTTAGGGATGCAAATGACAGAGATTAAAAGCCAAATTGCAGAAAATAAAAAGGAAATGGCTAAAATAGCTGGACTTTCAATGAAGACGGAGAAAAAAGTGGTAGATGTTAAGGCAGAATTGCAAGAAACACAATAGGAAAGAAAACAAGATCAAGCCAATTTATGAAAGCTACAAATGGAGGGAGCTGATCTGATCCTTAGATTCCAGAATGTTCCAGAAGAAAAAGGCAAAGACACAGTGCAACTGATAACTAATTTTTGGGCCTCACTTACACTAAACAAAAAGCTAAAATCAAAATTAATGAAGTTTCACAAAAGACATTTAAATACAGAAAGGTACAAGACAGGGGTGTCCATTATCCCCACTATTATTTATACTCTTATTGGAAGTTCTTATCAAACAAATCAGAGCTAACAAAAACATAAGAGGGTTAAAACTAAGGGGAGAAGAATATAAATTACAGGCATTTGCCAATTATTTAGTTTTTATTTTAAAGGAACCCAGTAAATCTATTGAATTGAGATGGAAACAATGATAAATTTTGGGGAAATGGTGGGTATGAAGGTGAATCGGCAGAAAACAAAAATTTTGGGCAAGAATATTCAAACAGAGGAACTCCACAAATTGACGAACACAACAGGCTTCCAGGAAGAAAAAAGAAACAAATATTTGGGAATTCAAATAACAAATAAAGCAAGTACACTGATAAAAGATAACTGTATAAAAGTTTTTAAGAAGATACAGAGAGACTTAGAAAAGTGGAATAAGCTACAACTTTTATTGATGGGAAGGATATCCGCAATTAAAATGGATGTGTTACCTAAACTGATCTTTCTTTTCCAGACAATACCAATGTTGTTAAAGCAAACACTACTACAGGAATTTAATGGAAAAATAATGAAATTGTTTGGCAGGGAAAGAAACCAAGGATCAAAGTGAACGTATTACAAGACTCTAAACAAAGGGCGGGTTTCGGCCTTCTGGACTGGGAAAATTATTATAGAGCCTGTGTGTTGGTATGGATTAAACAATGGATTGCTCTGGATAATGAGAGACTGCTGAAACTGGAGGGGCATGACCTGTTGGGGCTATATTTTACAAAGAGCATTTCTGCTCAGTAAAGTTACAAGAGGGAAAGACAGGCAGCTGAGATTGATGTGTTGATTAACCTTGAGAAATGCTAAATGCCTCTGAGTAAGATCAGTATAAAGGCAGCAGCAAAGCATGTGAGTATGAGCAGTAGGAGAAGCAGACCGGCAGGAGAGAGGAAGAAGGAAGGAAGCTGCAAAAGATGAAGGAGCTGCAGAATGAAGCAATATAATGAAAATATACTGCCAGATGAAGTGAGAGGAGTCTGCATGGGTATCTCTTCATGGGTGAGAGAAAACAGAAAAGAAACTGTTAAAGGATTGCTGAGCCCTTAAATTACAGAAGCTACAAGCAACTAATTTAAAAGCAAGTAACAAGTCATGAAAAGCTGTTATACCTTTTGGACTACAAATATTTAACTCACATGAATTAAATGTGAATCATGCTTTTGTAAAATAAGTAACATTAACTTTATTCAAGTTAAGTCTCCGCTGTACACTCTGCTATATACAAAGGAGACTGCAAACCCCATCATGACCTTAATCTAGGATGACATGCCTTTATATGGTATCAAAAAGCTAAAGAGTATAAAGTTTTCAATAACCATATGATAAGAAAATCTCTGTTGTGTACTTGGAATAAGATACGGTGGAACCTCTACTTAACGAACTTAATCCGTCCCAGAAGATGTTCTTTAGTTGAAACGTTTGTAAGTAGAAGCTCCATTTCCCATAGGAATGCATTGAAAACCATTTAATCCGTTCTGGCCAAAGAAAAAATACCCCTCAAAATAAAAAGAACACAGCAATTGCAGTCGGAAGGCACTGAGGCTTTAAGAAGGGGAGGAGGACACTCCAACAATAAACAGTAAACCCAGCTCTGTTGCTGAGGCTTTAAGAAGGGAAAAATACTCCATCAATAAACAGTAAACCCAGCTCCATTGCTGAGTCATTAAGAAAAAAAGCCACCAAAAACACAGCACAGAAACATATCTGCCCCAGCCAAAACCCACCCAGAACACTTTTTTTAAAAGGAGAAAACAGCAGCTTACCTCCCTGCAGACACACAGGCTCACTCCGAAGCAGGAGGCTCTCCCAAGCATCCAACTGCAACACTCTCTATAACTGCCGAAAGACCTACAGCACAAAGAAGCAGCCTCGGCACCACCTACAGTTAGAAATTTGAATTGCCCACATTTTTCCCTGCCTTTTTCTGTTTGTATCTTGAAGCTCTGTTCGCAAGTAGAGGCAAAATTTTGTGAACGGAGCTGTTTGTAAGTTGGACCGTTCATAGGTAGGGACGTTCGTAAGTAGAGAGGTTCCACTGTACAAAAACAAATATATAATGAAATCCTGAGCTGAGTATCACTACTAGAAGTATTCACATGACCTACTTTAATGGACTCAACAAGACTGATAAGATACAGAGATATTGTCAGGAAACTACAAGACTTTTAATAGAATAAAAGGAAGTTGTTAATCCGCCATATTGTACAGCTGTGTATAAAGCTGAGTCATGCTGACTAGACAGAAGGCTGATATAATCATATGAGATCACCTAGGATGAGGTAATGTTATCTGACTGGTCATTTGTACTATATAGTGTACATAGGGACACACATGTATTGTGGAGAATTGGAGATTTGCTACAGTAGTGGTCCCAAAGCTTTTTCAAACCGTGGACCAGTTGGGGGGACTGTGCATGGGCCCCCCCATTCTCACGCATGCATGGGTGGCCGGGGCATGCTCATGGGTGGGTAGGGTGCACTCATGTGAATGCCTAGATGGGGTGGGGGTGCTTATGGGTGGGTGGGGCATGCTCGCTGGGTGGGCAGGGTGTGCTCGTGGGTGGGCAAGGTGCACTAGTGGGGATGCTCGGGTGGGTGGAGTGGGCTGTGCGGGCATGTGGGTGTGGGGAGGAGTGCATGTGGGGGGGGCAGGAGATCTGGTACCTGGTACCAGGCTGAGGACCAGGGGTTGGGGACTCCTGTGCTACAGGACATGCTGCTGAAGTATTTTGTGAAAACTGTACATATGTAATATAAGGTTTGAAAAAGAAGCTGTTGTCTCTTGTTTTT
Source organism: Pogona vitticeps (assembly GCF_051106095.1). Lineage (NCBI taxonomy): Eukaryota > Metazoa > Chordata > Lepidosauria > Squamata > Agamidae > Pogona > Pogona vitticeps. The sequence goes on along the minus strand of NC_135788.1, from coordinate 78,693,082 downwards.
ACCTTTCTGCAAGGACCTTGGAGGCTGGTGGTGACCCTGCTTTACTCAACACACCCCGATTCCTGATACAGGAGTTCTTGATAAGAAATTCCTGACAGATCTGCTTAAGAAAGAAAGGCCGTTAAGGACTAGAGAGGGGTTAGAGGAGAAAACCATATCCTTAGATTGGTGGAGGAGATTACAATTAGATTCCAGGTATGCAAAAAATAATAATAATGGGTTTTTTATGAAGAACAAACAACATTTGACAAGTTATTTTTATAGACAAATGATCAAATAATCAAAAGAATTTATTATCTTTTAAATATGAAAATGGAAGATGAAGTGGTAAAAGACTATGATAAAATGGGCACAAAATGTTGATCATAATATTGATTTAAAGAACAGTGGGCACAAATCTGGCAGAATGATATCAGAATTACAAAATCAGTAAACTTTAAAGAAAAATATATAAGATGTTCTATAGATAGCATATAACTCCAACCAAATTATCTAAAATGTATAACAATATTTTTAACAAATGCTGGAAATGTAAAATGCAGGAGGATACTCTTTTTTAAATCATATATGGTGGGCACATAGGGAAACAAAAACGTATTGGAGATCCATACATGAAATGTTGCAAAAAATTTCTCTTATGTGATACCATTAAAACCGGAATTGTTTTTACTGAATGTTATGACTGAAATTGTAGACAATGTAATGAGATATTTGATAATACATGTAATTACACCAGCGAGGATATTATTGTCATGGTATAGGTTATTAAGGCTAAAATGTGGTTTATGAATGGGATTTGTAGTCATGGAATGTGGTAGAAGGAATCCATATTGGTTCTGTGTTAACTTAACTGTATGCTTTGAGAAGTTTTTTCTCCTCGAGCTGGACGGAATTTTCCATGTAGCTGCCTTGGCCAGAGACGATAAGGAGCCAAGACACAACATCAGGACGAGGGACAACAATACCTGCGCAGCCCGTGGGAAATGGAGGTGGAGTGTGAAGAGACAGCCCTCTACGCTGATTGGTTAACATCACAGAAGAGTGGAGAAGAAGGGTGGTCCCAGCAAGGAAGAAAAATGGAGAATGGAGTCAGAAAGACAGCTTGATTTTTAGAATTGATTTTAGGATGGAGTTTTGAGTTCCAAATGCTAGTTTTTACTCTTATGCTAGGACGTAGTTTAGAGAAAGGATAGAGAAAGAGGGGTTATGCCTCGCCTACCTTATAAGCTAATTTTTTATTTTATTTTTGTAGCTGGAATTTGTTAATATTCTAACTGCTGTGATTTATGGAAATGTACTTGATGCTATGCTTTTGCAACAAACTGAATATCTCTAAATTCTTTATTTTTCTAATAAAACAATAATTATTAAAATCATAAGTTTGATCTCTTGAACAGCAAATCTGCAAACATTATAGTGACAGGCCACAGAGAAGCTACTTGAGTCCCTTTTTTATCTGAGATTTGTTTGTCTTGGCAGACTCCAAAACTCATGATTTCTAGCTTTGTTTTTTCTCTTTTAATTGCTCATTAGAACAGACTTGGGAACAGGGTAAGTGGTACTGCCTGGCTGGGTTACCCGGACTCCGCTCAGCTGTTTTAGGAGTACGCTTACGCCCAAACCCTCTCTGTTCGACCATCAGGTGATCTCTCAGGAGACCCTGGTGCTGACAATTATATGGAAAATATTGGAAGAAAGAAGAGGTGCTGTCTCTTGGGGAACTGATAGAAAAGATACTGGAAGTGGCAGAGATGGATGTAACTAACAAAAGCATTAAATGAAAGATCATCTCAAAAAGGACTCAAAAATGGGAATGGTTTTATAACTGGAAATACGGACTGGAAAGAATAGATAAAAGAAGTATGAGAAGTATGAGAAGCTCCAAAGGACTGGGAAGAGCTGCAAAGATAGATAAAAAATTGCTGCAAAAATTGTTAGATGGTTTATTTATGTGATTTCCCTTTCAACATAACTAAGTAAGTGGACAGAAGAATACTCTTTCACCTTCTGGAATTTTACCCTTTATCCCATCCCTACCCATTCCCCCTCTTATCCCCTTGTATCCACACCTCAGCCCCTACCCTTTTTGAAAATGAATACAAAACAAAAACAAAAAACAGAACATTGGCTTGTGAATGGGTATGTATACAACTATTGTATAATAGTAAGGATAGGTCTCTTAAAATTATATGTTAAGTTTTTAAACATCATCTCATATAAAAAAAACTAATCCTTTCCTCAGCAGCCTCCCCCCTTCTTTGTAGCACAGCTACTACAACAAATAAAAATGGAGTAGAATTTAATTATTACTCACAACCTCCTGCCATCTTATTGATAGAGTCCAGAGAAAATCTTAACTACATTAATGATCCATTTTCACATTATAATTAATACTACCCTTCTACTCTACAATTATTTGGAATCATGGTATTTGTATTTTAATTATTGACACATAATGATGAAAAATAAGTAAACTTTATCTGGTTTGACTTCTCCTTGTCCATTAAGGCAGCCATTTCCAATGGGGGTCATTGGCCCCCTGGGGGGCCCTGGCAGATTTGAAAGGGGACACAGATTAGAAATAATTCTTCACACACCAACTTATAACGTTCATTATGTGACTTATACAATCCTGATTCAACCTGTATTTCTTTCATAATGCATTTATGGTTATGGCCAAAAAAAGATTGAGAATGGCTGCATAAAGGTAGTATAAAACAGTTTCATAATAGCTATTCCTAAAATATTTTTATATCTTTTTCTCTTTGTAGGCATCCTTCAGTCTCAAGAGACTATGGTATCGTGCTCTGTATGGAGGTCTTGGAACACTGTCTTGTGTGGCTGAGAAGGCCAATTCGAGAGTGACAATCCCTTCCACACTGGAGACAAATCCAATCTGTCCCCTGTCCAGCTCCCTGGTTTTGCTTGTTTCGGGACTGCCTCTTTGCCTCAGCCTGCTGTACAAGTGTCTCTTCAAATTGGGAGAGGCCATGATGCACCGCCTGCCTCCAGGCTGAACGCTCCGACGTCAAGGTTTCCCATCTGTTGAGGTCCATTCGTAAGGCCTTCAGATCCCGCTTGCAGATGTCCTTGTAACGCAGCTGTGGTCTCCCTCGGGGGCGGCTTCCCTGCACTAATTCTCCATACAGGAGATCTTTTGGAATCCGACCATCAGCCATTCTCACAACGTGCCCAAGCCAACGTAGACGGCGCTGTTTCAATATTGTATACATGCTGAAAATTCCAGCTCGTTCTAGGACTACTCTATTTGGAACTTTCTCCTGCCAGGTGATACCAAAAATGCGTCGGAGACAACGCATATGGAAGGTGTTCAGCTTCCTCTCCTGCCGTGCACAAAGGGTCCAGGACTCGCTGCAGTATAGGAGTGTGCTCAGGACACAGGCTCTATAGACCTGGATTTTGGTGTATGCCGTCAACTTCTTATTAAGCCATACTCTCTTTGTGAGTCTAGAGAACATGGTAGCTGCTTTCCCAATGCGTTTATCCAGCTCGACATCTAGGGAGAGAGTGTCAGAGATGAATAATTATGTCTAGTCCACCCCTGGGCTATAATAAGACAAGTTCATCTACAGCAGTACCTCGATTTACGAAATTAATATGTTCTCCAAAATGTTACGTAATGCGGAAATTTCATAAACCAAAACACGGATTGCTATAGCAATGGCAGTGGTGCTACAAACCTCCAGGCAAGGGGAAACATCCTTCGCAAATCGAAAGAAACTGACAAAAACCCCATAAACCGAGTCGTTTATTTCAAATGGATTTCCATTTGTAAACAGGAAATTACATAAACCGAGGCGTATGTAAACGAGGTAGTACTATATAAAGAATCTAACATATTTGTATAGAAATAAGTTATTATCCCCCTGAAAAGGGCCCAAGAAACATATATTAAAAACATTATTAGATCTCTGAAAATATGAAGTCCTCAAAGAAACTGGTAATTTGGCAATTCCACTACATATGATAAGAGAGTGCTCCAAAACCTACAGTCTCTCCAACAAAGATCTGATCCTGAGCCTTCAATTTGAGAAATTTCAAGTAATCTTCTGTAGCATTTGCATAGTAGCAGTTGTTTTATAATTGAATATGAAATATTGGCTGGAAAGTACAGATAAAAGAAGTATGAGAAGGTCCAAGGGAATGGGGAGAGCTGTAAAGATCATCGGGAAAATTTGTTCGATAGTTTACTTATGTGATTTCCCTTTCAACATAACTAAGTGGATGTAAGAATACTCTTTCACCCTCTGAAATTTTACCCTTACCCCACCCCTATCCATTCCCTCCTTATCCCCTTATACCCACACCTCAACCCCTACTCTTATTGAAATAGAATTTTAAAAAGGGGAGGGAATGATGATGATATGCCATAAAGTCAATTCCAATTTATAGCAACCCTTTCCGGGGTTTTCTAGATACAGAGTAACTAGACGTGGTTTACCATTCCCTTCTTCTTGGGGCACTCTGGGATTAAACATCTTGCCCAAGACGACATAGCTGGCTCTTTTCCTACAAGGCACACTGGGAAATCAAAGACCCTGCCCCTGACTTGGGAGACATGCATCATCTTGTTGAAGCATCCAGCCAGCACCAAGTTCAACAGCATCCCAATAAATTTCTGTGGTTGCCTCTCAAAACCTTGGGCCCTGTGTGTACGTACATTTGTGCAAAGAAATTGGAAATCGTTTCTGACTCGTAACAAGTTTGCCCTGTATTAGTTATATATTTTTAATCTGATAAGACTGGGCATCTTATGTAAAGTGATCAGTAATTTCCAGTACACTTCCAGTATTTTGTGCTGTCTTTTTTCTTAAGCCTGCAAAACAATTGCATTGGTTTGCTGGTGGTAATATTTTCCAAATATGAAGGCTTCCAAGGTAATATTTTTCTCTGCACACAGTGAGCTCAAGTTTCATATTTCTACTGCACATTGTTTCCCATCCTGGGCCAATAAAACTGTCTCTTTAAAAGTTCATAAGTTCACTGGAATTCAGAATGGCCCATATTATCACACAGAGCAATCATGGCAAATTACCTCCATTTCAGGTGTCCTACTACTTTGCTTGCTTGCTTCCCCCCCACACACACACCTACAGAGTAATCAATAAGACCATATAATTCCCATCATTACCTCCAGTTTTTCCCAATCTCTCAATAAGATACACACACACCCTGAGGAGTATGACAGCTGTACAGGAATCAGAACCAGATGTTGAGAGTTTGATTCCCCACTGTCTCTTCCAGCTCTGCAATTCTGATGATGATGATGATGTTTATTTGTCTGCTGCACCCCAGCTCCCAGACACTTTAACGGTAAGAACAGGAGGCATCTCTGTGTCTTACTTCTGAGCCTGCTGCCACTCTAAGACACCAACACAAGATAATGGAGGCTGATCTAATGCAATGAAATACTTCCAGGTACCAGGGCCAGGAGGAAACTAGACCATATAGTTAACATGTCATTAGAAGGAGCGCAACCTTGAGAGGAAAACAGTTTATTCCAGTGGTCAGGGAACAGGGGAAAATTACCCCAAATGGGGTGAAAATTAAAATCCTGGGGGTAATGAGGACGCGACCCTAACCCCCTTCCCTCCTCCTCCTATCCTTCTGCCCAGAGGGGGGTCCCCGGCTGCCTGATCACCCCCTTCTCCAGCCGAGCCACAGCTGGCGACGGGCCCTGGCCTTTCCTTCCAGTGCTTGGAGAGGTGGATTGTGGCAGAGGAGGGCAGGCACAGCCACAACGGTGGCCCAGGCTAGGCTCCGCCTCCCAGTGCTGGGCCACCACTGCCCACCCCATGCCCTGTCCCCATTGCTGGAGGAGCCCGTGGGGTGGCAGCGACGCACGCCCAGCCGTGTGGCTTCCTTTGGCACCACCTCCATGCTGGCCAGCGGGGCCTGGCAGAGCCTCTCACCCTTTGTGTGGCAGCTGTTGTGGCACTTCAATGGCGAGGCCCACGATAGCCCTGACACCGAGGCCCAACATGGCTGCCCCAGCGAGCAGCTGCTGGAGCTGGTGCCGGAGCAGGAGGTGGTGTCGGGCGCCCCTGGCGGGTGGGCCACCTGCTGCTCTTCAACGGCCTCCCAGGAGTCGCTCACTGGTGGAGAAGGGGAGCCACCCTCACAGGGCCAAGGACTGAGTGCTGCCCCACCAGGTGGAGAAGAAGGTGGCGGCTGCCACCCAGGCCCAGGCGGTGAGGCTTCAGCGACAGCACTCGACTGGCTGCGCATGACCGAGATCCTTCCTTACAAATCAAGGGGGTAACGTTCAACGTGAAGAGCATTCAAAGATAAGGAGGATGGGCTTGCAATTGGGGAACATGTCCACAATTACATCACAAATTACACCCACCACAGAAACTCCGTGTTATAAGTCGGAATTCCAAATGGTAGAAACCTATTGGAACAACCCACAGTTGTTTGACATGCCGCTTTTATGTTAATGTGAAAAATCACTTATTCTCAGCTGCAGAAAATACATTCTGATAGAATATGTGTCATTTAGAACATTCAGACCCATAATGAGAAGGTATTTCTATACTCAGGATTACTCTAAGGTTTGCAGAATTAAAAATCCTTTTCTAACCCCACAGGGGAAATCAATCTGAGGTCTGGACTAAATTACCACGAACATGTGGATGACACTCAGCTCTACCTCTCATGTCCATCCAATAATCCTATGGAGATTGAACTCTTGAACTGATGTTTGGAGATAGTTTTGGAATGGATGAGGACAGAGACTTAATGTAAACAAGGCAGAGTTTCTCAGGCTAAAAAAATCAAGTAGTTTGGATGAAGGAATATATTTGGTCTTAAATGGGGTTGCATTTCCCCTGAAGAATCAAGTTGTCCTTGGCACTCACTTTATCTTGCACCCTACTTTGGAAATATTGTATCGCTAAAGGTAAGCTAAAATAATTTAAAATAAATAAATAAAAACTGAGTCAGGACTGTTCCAACTATTAGTCAACTGGACAGAAAAAATGACAGAATACAGAGAAGGGTTATAAAGTATGTACTCTACTCTGCTCCAGTCACTGATAGGTTACAGTATGAGGGAAAATGCAATGGATGTTTGAAACTCTGAACAGGAGCATTTCTGTGAGGGAGTAAGGGAAAACTACCACATTTTCTTGCAAGATCCAATTGCCATTCCTATAAGAAAATACAACATACTCTCTAAGAAATAAGATTCATTTTGGATGTTATAAAATTATGTGTGGAGCTACAGTTAAGGAAAATTCTTGCTCACTCTCCCCATCTCTGTCACAAACAGGCTACTAGGACACCTAAACCTAACTATTTGGCAATATTTCCTAGTCCATGGTCTTCTCATTTTGCATAAAAGTCTATTTCTCTCTTTCTTTATTATGCAGTCACAAACACAAGTTAAAATGATACAGCAATAAGAGCAAAACAAATAATTATTAAAGCATGCACATATTTAGAAAAAGTAGTCAGTTAGATTAATAAGGCCTTTTTTATGAGATCTTACAACAGAAAACAAAAGCTTAGCTAAAAACACTGTGACTGGTTTATACTTGCCCACAAATACTCCAAATAACATGTGAATGGCCTTCCAGAGCATTTCCTCATAACTGGACAGAGAAGTCTGCTTTTTTGTTAAATATTTTAGAACAGCAATAGACACATAAATGCAAATATGCCTAAAAATAAAAATAAAACTAATAAAACTAACAACAACAACAACAACAACAATAATAATAGTGTTCTGAAATATTTAACAAAAAATAAGATAGACTTGGTACCCATTCAATATTTCCCTATCTATTTCAAAACATTAACCAGATCACCAGAATTAAGCATATAAAGGAGCATAATAGAACACTATTTTAATTTTTAGAAAATGTTTTGATGAATGTAGAGATTGCTGCTCATCAATAAAGTGCAATTTGTAGGAACAGAAAGCAAGTGAAAAAAGGAAACTATTTTTTGTAAAGAGATTTACAAAAACAAAATACACTCTTCTAATATAAAAAAAATATTCAACGTTTTTCTAACAAAAGGATAGGTCTCCTAGGAAACCTATGCATGTTTTGTTCATTTTTTGTTGACTGATGCAACTCTTAGGTTTCTGGAGAAAAATTAAGTAGACAAGTTGATCTGACATTTGAAGCACACTCCACCACCATCATGCATTGTCCTCATGGGATTAAAGGTTGCAGAGAGCTGGCCTCCCTTACGGTTTATTTTCTATTGACATTTTCGACTCAAGAGTTATTCCATGTCTGCTGATACTTCCTTTCTCTACATGTGGCATTATTGTTTTGACTACATAAGCAGAAGTTCTCCAAGAATAGAATAGTAAAGACAGGAGATGATCTGTGGAAGTGTGTATCTCATTAATTACCCTAATTTCCAAGCTGTGAACAATAACATGCAACTTGTAGGAATTTAGTCTGCTTTGGTTTTGGTCTCTGATTAAGTCTATATAACACTAACAGTGACCTCTGCTGTTTGTAACTACAATGACATCACATTGATCACCAGTATGTTCGTATTTCAAAATGTATAAAAATCCGTTTGAAGAAAAATAGGCCTGTGGACTCCTTGGAAGATTCTAGGTATCACGGTCTAATGCAGTGTGATGCCCACTGAGACCCACATACCACCAAACCCTCCTATTTAAATTGACAAAGATTACCTCAGGTACGTGATTTCTCAGAGAAAATGGTCAGCTTGACAAGTATGGAGCCCACCAGGGTACTGGCAAGCTAGTATCTTTCTGGTAAGTCTTAGAGCAACATGCCTGTTAGCGGTGTAGGTGGTGATGGCTGAAAAGTGTTCTTCCTTCACTGCCTACATTTATTTATTTATTTATTTATTTGATTTTTACCCCGCCCCTCTAGACCATGTCTACTCGGGGCGGCTTACAAAAAACAAAACAGTATAAAATATATAAAATCATAAAATTACATATTTCAATTTAAAACAATTAATTTAAAGAGAGGATTACCAAGATGGAATAGCCAAAAAAGAGAGAGAAACAGAGAAAAAGACTTAATTGACTGGAGGGAAATTCAGGTGGAGCTTTATGGTGCCACTAAGTTGCACAGATAATGTGCAGCTATTCCACCTCAGTGTATGGGGCTGATGGGAATTGTAGTCCAAAGCACTTTGAGAAGACCAGGCTAGAGAAGTCTGACCTGGACAATGCCACAGGGCTTTGCAGTAAAGAAGCAGAACATTACATGGACCCCACCAAGCAAAACTCACTTTACATGTCATAACCTATCGAGAGCTGGATATACTAACTGAAATACTATGCCACCCAAACTGAAATACTATGCCACCCACTTCTTTGGGGAGATTCCATCCCTCCATGTTGCTAAGGAAATGCTTGACTAAGCATCAGCTAGGCTGGAGAGAGTAACTCGACACATGAAAGAAAGCAAAAACTCTGAGGGAAAAGATTTCGTTTCTGTCAAAGAAAAAACCCTCCTGGATCTTCATGCAAAATTATTATTTACAGAAAGTTACCAAGACAGGTCTGAATCTCTGCGCCCTGACAAAATCTGGAATGAGACTGTTTGATATGAGAGCCCTGACAAGAACTTGTAAAATTGTACTTTAGGGATTTGGGGTTCTTTCTCTTTTTCTTTCTTTCTTTTCTTTTTCTTTCTTTTTCTTTCTTTCTTTCTTTTGGAGGGGAGTACCAAAGCTTCCAGAGTCCCCATGTTTCTTTATATATTGGGGATATTATTGTTCAAAAGAGCAACGTCTCAAAACTCCAATTGTTAGAACTTGTGTGAGGGAGATCTTGAAGAGAACAGAGCTTGAAGTGTCACTTTTTAAAAGGAACTTGCATTATTCATTAGTTCTTGGCAACCAGATTACCTTTATGATTATCGTTGCCCAAGTTGCTCAGGTAATACTTCTGTTGGGCTTTATTAACATACTGCTTTGTCTTTACAAACAGGCCAAAAAACAAACAAACAAAAAAAAACCAGGGAAATCCTTTGGTTCCCCTAATGGTATGCAATCCTCTGATATTGCACTTGAGACATAGTTACAAAAATACAAAAGACAAAACCAAATAATTATTTTCTTGCCACTTAGGACTGGTAAGAGAATGCCATTTAAAAATCCTGTCAAAGCAAAGGCCAAAATTAGGAAAGAAGAACATTATTTGAAGAAAAATGACCCACATCTCATCTTGATTCATAATAACAGAAAGCTTGCTGTATCACCAATTATTTATTGTTATTGCTGTTATGTGCTGTCATGTTGGAACCATCTTATCGCAACTCTAACAGGGCTTTCAAGGTAAATGAGATATTTAAGAATTTGTTTTATCAGTTCCATACCCCCAGTGAGTTTCCATGGCTGGAAATTTGAACCCAGGCCTCCTGAGTCCTAGTCTGTCACTCTGTCCACTACACCTCACTGGGTATCCCAATTATTTATTATTGGTAAGGAAGTTACTTTAAATCCTGTTTTACCTCCATTGATGACAAGGCCAAATGCATAGCTCTCCTGCTCCCCCACCTCATTCTCACTACAATACAGTGGTGCCTCGACTTACAAACGACCCTACCTACGAACATTTCGACTTACGAACAGCTCTGGTTGCAACATTTTGCTTCGACTTGCGAATGGAGCTTCCACTTAACAAAAACAGGCAGGGGAAAAAGGCAGGCAATTCAGATTTCTAACTGTAGGTGGCAACAAGGCTACTTTGTACTATAGCTCTTTCACTTTCGGCAGTTAGAGAGTGTGTTGTTATTGTTGGAGGCTTGGGAGAGCATCCTTCTGCTTCGGAGTGAGAGAGAGTGTGTGTATGTCTGCAGGGAGGTAAGCTGCTGTTTTCTCCTTTTAAAAAAGCTGTTCTGGGTGGGTTTTGGCTGGGGCGGGTATGTTCCTGTGCTATGTTGTTGTTGGCTTTGCTGTTTATTTTGGATTTTTTTTCTTCTTCTTCTTAAACCTCAGCAATGGAGGTGGTTTTACTTTTTGTTTATGGAGTTTTTTTCTTCTTCTTAAACCTCAGCAGTGGATGTGGCTTTAGTGTTTGTTTTTGGAAGGTTTTTTTTTTCTTAAACCTCAGCAATGGAGCACCTTCCGACTGTGTTCTTTTTATATTTTTTTTGGTGGTTTTTTTCTTCAGCCAGAACAGATTAATCAGCTTTCAATGCATTCCTATGGGAAATGGTGCTTCAACTTACAGACATTTCGACTTACAAACACCATTCCAACACAAGTTAAGTTCGTAAGTCGAGGCACCACTGTATGTGAGATATGTCATACTGTGATGAAAGAGAGCTTGAGACGGAGAGTTGTCCGAGGTCACCCAGTGAGTTTCATGGTTCAGTGGGGACTAGAACCTGCTTGTACCACAACTGTCTGAATAAGGTAACAGTTCTAGAGTATGCAACACCCTGTTACTTTCATTTTTGCACATGACCAACTACTGCAGTTGTTTGTATATGGGGTGTTCTCTAATGTGTGGCTCTGAGTGTCTGCATGTGGAACTTTCCCTCCTGTATTTGTTTGTGATGTATATAAAAAGTTAACATTCTGAAGATGAGGACAGATCCCAAGATTTCTTTCCCATTCAGACAGTTTCAGAACGTACAGTCAAAACTAGAAGTTATAGTGGTAAGTGTGAGGGTTCGTTGTTTGGGGCTTCCCGCTCTTCCCAAGAAGGAGTCGACACTGCTTTCTCTGCTGTTAACTTTTCGTTATTAACTGGAGTAAACGGAACGTCATTTTTTTCTGGTGATTCTGGTTTGTTCTCTTGTCCGGCAACCGGCTCGGGCAAGGGTATCCATGTGGTTTCAAAAACAGTTTTAACAGGTTCAGAGTCCCAAGGTCCAACAGGGACCTCCCCCAACAACTTGTCCTTTACTTCTCGGTCAAACGGACTCAACAATGGGAGGGTTTCTTCATCCCCCATCCACCCCCACGAGAGGTCTCCTTCTCTTGGCGAGGCACTCCAGGGACCAGGTAACAGCCCATCTTCTTCAGCTCTTCTATATGCCATGCCTGCCTGGCCGCTCTCTCCCTTTCACTCGCCTCCTTCGCTTCGGCCAGCTTCTTACGCCAGAGCTTGGCCTCAGTCTCCCCCCAGTAAGAAGGTTTCTGCATCAGACCCCTCTTACGTCTCCTTTCGGCCTCCTCCCGAGGCACACGCACCTGCTCCCAACACTTGGTACACGGATCCTCTATCCAGACCATCTCCCAACCACCGGGTATATCATCCCGCTTCACAGTTATATATCCCAGCCCTCCTTCTTCCCTGTTTAACCCCTCCTCCTTTCTTCCCTCCAATTCTTCCTTATACGGACCGGGTGCCATTAACCCCTTGATTGCTTCCTCCAAGTCACTGGTATCCACTGCACATGACACCTTCCCTTCCGGTGGTGCTCCTCCTGACTCCTGAGCGACGGCCCCTTGATCTTTCTTACTACCAGGGGAGGCGGGAGGGCTAGTCTGGGTCATTTTGGAAGTCTTTAAGAGAGTCGGCTCTACTAGAAAGACCCGGAGCTTCTGGTCTTTCCCTTCACATACCCCCCCCCATCCGAGAGGGCCGTACTCTCTTCATCCTCGCGCGCCCACGGACCCTGCCGAGAAAAATAGTCAACGTTAGCATGCGCCAACCCCTTTCGATACCTTACTGAGAAAGAGAAGGGTTGTAACGCCAGGTACCACCGGGTAAGCCGGGGATTTGTATCCTTCATACGCTCCAACCATTGCAGCGGCGCATGATCCGTCACCAGGTGAAAAGGAGCCCCTTGCAAGTAATACCGTAAACTATGAGTGGCCCATTTAATGGCCAGTGCCTCCTTTTCTATAACCACATACCTTTGCTCTGTGGGCGTAAGTTTTCTACTTAGATAAAGGACGGGGTATTCTACATTTTCCCTAATTTGTGCCAATACCGCCCCTAGACCCCGATCGGAGGCATCAGTGTATAAAGTAAAGGGTATAGAGAAGTCAGGCGTGAACCGGGTAGGTAACTCACAAATAATAGCTTTAAGCATTTTAAAGGCCTTCTCTTGATTCTCCTTCCAAATTACCCTATGTGGGGCCCTTTTTCTAGTTAGGTCCGTCAAAGGTGCCGCAATGGACGAAAACTGAGGTATAAATTGACAGTAGTAGCCCACTAGCCCTAAGAACTGTTGCACCTCTCTTTTTGTTCTAGGTCTATACCATTCTGAAATTTTAGTTACCTTTCCCTCCTGAGGTTGTATTTCTCCCTGTCCTACCCTGAAACCCAGGTATTCTACCTTGGGCAAACCTATCTTACATTTTTTTGGGTTCACAGTTAAACCTGCCTTTTTCAACTCTAGGAGCACCATCTTCAAGTGATGCAGATGCTCCTCCCAGGTTCTACTGAACACTATGATGTCATCGATATAAGCGGCCGCACAATCCTGGATCGGTTCCAGCAATTTGTCCATTAACCTCTGGAACGTTGCGGCCGCCCCGTGCAGCCCGAACGGCATTTTCACAAATTGAAACAGGCCTTTAGGGGTGCAGAAGGCAGTTTTTTCCCTGTCTTGTGGGCGTACCGGAATTTGCCAGTATCCCTTAGTTAAATCAATGGAGCTCAGATACCGGGCATCCCCTAATAGGTCTAACATGTCCCCTACCTTGGGCATAGGGTATGCATCAAATTTCGACACTGCGTTCACCTTCCTAAAATCCACGCAGAACCTCAATGAGCCATCAGGCTTAGGTACCATAACTGGAAAACTTCTCCAGGGTCCTTTAGCGGGTTCTATGACCCCTAACTTCAACATCTCCTCCACCTCTTGTTCAATCACATTCCTCAGATGTCTGGGCCAGGTTCTGTCTGACGATCTTACCACTACCCCTTCGGGGGTTTCTATGGCATGTTCTACCAAATTAGTTTGGCCAGGAATCCTGGAAAAAACCTCAGGAAATTCTTTAGTCAGATTTACTGCCTGGGCCCTCTGATCTGGTCCCAGAAGTTCTCCAAACACCACTCCTTTGCCTTCTGTCAAGTCACTGCACTCTGGCCCGAAATCTTCCTCGGGTTCACTGCCAAACAACGCCTCTCTATCGACCCATGCTTTTAACAAGTTTACATGCAGCACCTGAGTCTTCCTTTTCCTATCCGGGGTCTCTACCTCATAGTCCACCTCATTTATCCTTCTCTTCACTCGATAGGGCCCATGCCATTTGGTTAGGAATTTGGACGTTTCCGTGGGCAACAACACCAACACCTGTTGCCCGGGTTCAAACTCCCAAATTCTGACCTTTTATCGTATCCCTGCTTTTGCCTTCCTTGCGCTGCCTGCAAGTTCTCTTTGGCCAAGTCCCAAGCTAGCTTCAGATTATTCCTCATATCCACAATTTGTTGTAGGGCGTTATAGGAGTGGTCTTCCCCTTCCTCCCATTTCTCCCTCACCAGGTCCAAAATTCCTCGGGGTCGTCTACCATACAACAGCTCGAACGGGGAGAACCCGGTGGAGGCCTGTGGAGCCTCCCGGATTGCAAACATGAGGGGGGCCAAATAAGTATGCCACATTTTAGGTTTTTCCATCGTAAGTTTTCTCAACATGCCCTTCAAGGTTCGATTGAACCGTTCTACCAAGCCATTGGCTTGCGGGTGATAGATGGAAGTTCTTAGGGGCTTCACTCCCAACATCTCCCACATCTGTTTAAACGTGGCACTCATAAAATTTTACCCTTGATCAGTTAACACCTCACGAGGAAATCCCACCCTTGAGAACACGCTCAGTAACTCCTTCGCCAACACCTTTGCTGTAGTCGTCCTTAAAGGTATGGCCTCCGGGTACTGAGTAGCATAATCAATAATCACCAGAACATACTGATGCCCCCCATTAGACTTAGTAATAGGCCCTACAATATCCATAGCAATCCGATCGAAAGGTCTGTCCACCAGGGGCATCGGCCGCAAAGGTGCTCCTGGTCCCGCCTTAGGTTGGGTCCATTGACATTGAGGGCAAGATTTACAGAACTCCTCTATTTCCTTGTTCATTTTTGGCCAAAAGAACCTTTGTTGTACCCTTGCTAAGGTCTTTAGGGCTGCCAAATGTCCCGCTACTGGTAGGTCATGTGCCCAATGCATTATCCAGCCCCTTAGACATTGAGGCACCACCAACAGGGTCTCTTCTTCCCCTTCCCGTTGGCGCACCCGATACAGTAAACCTTCCCGCAGTTCAAAATAACTTTCCCCTTCTTTAGTAGTCCCCTCTGCAGTTGCTTTGTCCAAGCATTCTTGCAAAGTCACATCGTCCTGTTGTAGGCCTCTAATTTGATCCCTAGAGAGGCCCATTACTTCCAATTCTTCTTTCCCCTTCTCGTCTTCCCCAGCGCACCCCTCTACTTCCTCCATCGTTAAACTTTCCACGCCCGGCCAGTCTCTCCCCAACAGCATTTCTCGGCATAACCCGGGGACTACCCCCACCAAGAGTTCTCTTTTGCATCCGCCAATTTCTATCTCCGCTTTAGCTGTTGGGTATTCCCGAGAGTCCCCATGAATGCAATTAATCACCATAACCTCGGGTTGCCGTTCTCCCTCCAGTTCGCGCACTAACGTCCGGTTACAACCCGTATCAATGAGCGCCTTTTTCCACTGTCCATTAACCTTGGCGCTAACCAACCACCCGGGGTGACTTTCAACACCCACCTTCGCTAAGAGGGCATAGGTGTGGGACCAAGCACATTCTTCCGACGGGCAAAATTTCCTTATATGCCCGAATTGGCCACACCCGAAACAGGCCCCCACCTTCTCCTTGCCCTGTGACCAGTTCGCGGCTAGTCTGCTTTTCGGGGGATCAGTGGCTGTCGCAGCTCTCGGCATCTTGCTCCCCGGGGAACCAGCCCGCTCCTCTTTTACCGCGTCCGCCTTCTTCGGAACCGTGCCTGGCCCTCCGCGTGGAGCCGCTTGCGTCGCCATCTCCGCCATCTTGTCTCTGCCTCGTGGCCTCTCCCCTGCTGTCGTCATCCGGTTTGACCACGTGTCTTCCGCCGCCAGATAGTCCTCTAGTAATGTTACAGCGCCCTCTAGGTTGGCTGGTTTATTCTTTACTACCCAGTTGTGCTGTCCTGGATTTAACGTTGAAATAAGCTGCTCCATTAGGAAAACCTCCAACACCTGCTCTCCCGATTTCCCCTTAGGTTGGATCCACCTAGTCGCATTCACCCTCATCTTCTGTGCCAGTGTACGCGGGTGCAGTCCCGGTTTCAACCTCAATTCTCTAAACCTCCGCCTATACGCTTCCTCATTCAGGTTCAATGTGTTCAATATGGCTGTCTTGACCGCTGCATAGTTTCCCGCCTCCTCCGGGTCTAACGTGTCCACAATTTCTTGTGGTAACCCCGTAAGGTACGGTGTTAAAAGGAGTGCCCACTGTTCTTTCGGCCATTGCGCTGACGTCGCTATCCTCTCGAAGGTATTTATAAAGGCCGCTGGGTCATCTTGCGGACCCATCTTCTGTAGCTTTATGGGGGGACGTGTCGCTATAGCGTTAGCCGCTGTCCTCACGTTAGGAGTAGTCCGCTGGTTAACCGCCATGTTACGCAGCTGCTCCACCATCATACGTTGTTGTTCTGCTAATTGTCTCATTAGTGTTTCTTGACCTTCTGTTATTCGTCGGATCCAGTCGTCTTCATTAGTCGGTTGGCGGGGAAGCCCCCCGAGTTGCCCAATATATGAGGGTTCATTGTTTGGGGCTTCCCGCTCTTCCCAAGAAGGAGTCGACACTGCTTTCTCTGCTGTTAACTTTTCTTTATTAACTGGAATAAACGGAACATCATTTTTTTCTGGTGATTCTGGTTTGTTCTCTTGTCCGGCAACCGGCTCGGGCAAGGGTATCCATGTGGTTTCAAAAACAGTTTTAACAGGTTCAGAGTCCCAAGGTCCAACAGGGACCTCCCCCAACAACTTGTCCTTTACTTCTCGGTCAAACGGACTCAACAATGGGAGGGTTTCTTCATCCCCCATCCACCCCCACGAGAGGTCTCCTTCTCTTGGCGAGGCACTCCAGGGACCAGGTAACAGCCCATCTTCTTCAGCTCTTCTATATGCCATGCCTGCCTGGCCGCTCTCTCCCTTTCACTCGCCTCCTTCGCCTCGGCCAGCTTCTTACGCCAGAGCTTGGCCTCAGTCTCCCCCCAGTAAGAAGGTTTCTGCATCAGACCCCTCTTACGTCTCCTTTCGGCCTCCTCCCGAGGCACACGCACCTGCTCCCAACGCTTGGTACACGGATCCTCTATCCAGACCATCTCCCAACCACCGGGTATATCATCCCGCTTCACCGTTATATACCCCAGCCCTCCTTCTTCCCTGTTTAACCCCTCCTCCTTTCTTCCCTCCAATTCTTCCTTATACGGACCGGGTGCCATTAACCCCTTGATTGCTTCCTCCAAGTCACTGGTATCCACTGCACATGACACCTTCCCTTCCGGTGGTGCTCCTCCTGACTCCTGAGCGACGGCCCCTTGATCTTTCTTACTACCAGGGGAGGCGGGAGGGCTAGTCTGGGTCATTTTGGAAGTCTTTAAGAGAGTCGGCTCTACTAGAAAGACCCGGAGCTTCTGGTCTTTCCCTTCACAGTAAGACACAAATTGTTATATGAATTAAAAATAATGGTTGTGGCATCCACCCTTGTGGCACCTGCGTGTTTTGCCCTCACAAAGGCTCACATCGCGTTTTTCTCTCGCTGACACCAGTGGATTACCTTATGACATTTGTCAGAACACTTGTCTTCTGAGTAAAAACTGAACTTATTTATTCAATTGAAGCAGATTTAATAATAACAGAATTTCTTCAGATAAACATTGTGCACAAGCAAATCATTGCTTGTACACAAGCAAATCAATCCATAGGGAGCCCCCTCAGCCTGGTTATAGCAAATTTCTACATGGATCATTTCGAAAACTTGCCCTGGCTTCGGCACCCCTCGCACCCATAGTCTGGTTCCGATACGTGGATGACACCTTTGCAATCTGGAGCGACAGTGAAGAAAAATTGAAAGAATTTCTGAACCATCTCAACAGCATCCACCCAAATATACAATTCACCATGGAAAAAGAAAGAGAGGACCAACTCCCGTTCATAGATGTCATGGTCACACACAAAACTGACCTCCGACTGGGACACAAGGTCTACAGAAAACCCACCCACACAGACCAGTATCTACACAAAAACTCCAACCACCACCCACAGCAAAGGAGAGGCATAATCAAAACACTGGTAGACCGTGCAAATCGGAACTGTGAAGCTCAGTTTCTCAGCAGTGAACTCAACCATCTGAATTCGGCCCTACAGGCAAATGGCTACTCCAAAAATGAAATCACAAGAGCCATCAAACCAAGAAAATAACACCAAACTGAAAAAGAAAAACAGGCAGCCACAAATAAAGTATTTCTGCCATACATCAAAGGGATCACGGACCACATGGGGAAACTTTTGAAAAAACACAACCTACAAATAGTATTCAAGCCCACCACAAAAATACAACAAATGTTACAGTCAGCAAAGGACAGAAGGGACCCCCTCACCACTGCAGAAGTATACCGGATACCTTGCAGTTGTGGCCAGGTATATATTGGAACCACAAAACGAAGCATCCAGACCAGAATCAAAGAACATGAGAGACACTGCTGACTAAAACAACCAGCAAAATCTGCAGTAGCTGAACATGCCCTAAAACAAGCTGGTCATGAAATTCTATTTCAAAATACTGAAATACTGGACAACACCAGCAATTATTATGTCAGACTGTACAGGGAAGCCATTGAAATCCACAAGCATCAGCAGAACAAAAAAGAGGAAAGTTTGAAACTCAACAAAACTTGGCTCCCAGCTCTGAAAAATACAGTGTGCAAAAGGTCAACGAACTCTACTTAGCCACAAGGAACAGGGATCACTACACACAGAAAACCAGCTAATGACACCCATCAATCACAGTGACAGATAATCTCTCCTCTTTATCACAACAATACACCCACAACAAGACACACTAATCACCCATCTCCTGAAAAGGACAAAAGCTGATCTCACAGCTATAAATACTCCATTCCCAAGCGAACTACACCAGAGCACAGAGTTCTGTCCTCTGAAGATGCCGGCCATGTAGACTGGCGAAACGTTAGGAAGAACAACCTTCAGAACACGGCCAAGAGCACGAAAAACCCACAACAACCATTAGATCCTGGCTGTGAAAGCCTTTGCAAATACAAATCATTAACAGTTCTCTCAGTACATACTTTTCTCTTGCAATATCATTATCATTTTCTCTACCTATTTTCTTAACCAGTCTTATCACTCAGTATCTGTTTCCTCCCTCTCTGACTAACGAGCCATAACTCTATCTGGATCGCAATCCAATCTCTATCTGTCTCCTCCTTCTCTTGCCAAGCCTCATAGAGCTGATGACTCCGCCTCTCCAATCCTCTCATAGGCTCATGCAAATTAGCTCATGACTATGAATGGCATGAGTGATGTGGGGTGATCGTCACAATGCTCTTTCCCTGCTCACATAAGGACAAGAGGGAAAGGGCTACCCTAACCCATCTTGGAAGAGACAGTAAGCAGACTCTCTCTCTCATACCTCCACTAGTGTTCCTATAAGGGTTGAGGGGCCAAGAGAAGGGCCTCCCCTAGCAATCTCAGGTTCCAGGCAAGCTTATATGGGAGAATATGGCTGGGCAATAGTCAAGACTGTATTTAGATGCAAAGGAAAGACGTTCTTTTGTTATATCATCTATTAGTCAACACAAGAGCAAACCAAGGTTGCCCTATTGTCTTTTTCACCCAGATGTTAGGTCCTTAACCCTGTGCACCTTTAGACCATCAGCTATTAAGAATTCCAATTTTCTTTTTTTAAAAAAATCCTGAGTTGGCATATTCTAGCTCTAGACAGTCTAGACAGTCTTATTTGCACATTATGCAAATTAGGTATCATTATCGAGTGGATTTTAAACCTTCATAGTTTTTAACACAGTAAGTTTATAGAGACCGAGCAGGAAACAAGGACTCTATTTAATTACTGGGCACATATTTGAATAATTTTTGCCTCAAATAATATTTATTTTGTGTGATATCATTATCCAATTACTTTAAAGTTTATGAACAATGTGAACATTTGAATATTCCAGACCTCCTCAGCAAGCAAATATTTTATAAAATTTGTGGGCTGAGAAAGAAGTAAAAATTGCAAAAGTCTTAAAATTTGGCACGTGGGGACAGAGAGGCAAGAGAGCCTGTAACCTTATACTTGACACCTTTGTTCTGCATTGATCAGCGGTCCAAATCTCATGTCAGCAGTGGTATGCTTTCAAAAACAATTATTAGAATCCCACTGCTGATTTGTGTGTGCTGTCAATTCTGACTTATGGCAACATTTTCAGGGTTTGGGGGGTTTTTTGGGTACAGAATACATTTTGTTTAGTCGTTAAGTCGTGTCTGACTCTTCGTGACCCCATGGACCAGAGCACACCAGGCCCTCCTGTCTTCCACTGCCTCCCGGAGTTTGGTCAAATTCATGTTGGTAGCTTCGGTGACACTTTCCAACCATCTCATCCTCTGTCATTCCCTTCTCCTTTTGCCTTCACACTTTCCCAACATCAGGGTGTTTTCCAGGGAGTCTTGTCTTCTCATAAGATGGCCAAAGTATTGGAGCCTCAGCTTCAGGATCTGTCCTTCCAGTGAGCACACAGGACTGATTTCTTTCAAAATGGATAGGTTTGTTCTCCTTGAGGTCCAGGGGACTCTCAAGAGTCTCCTCCAGCACCACAATTCAAAAGCATCAATTCTTCGGCAGTCAGTCTTCTTTATAGTCCAGCTCTCACTTCCATACATCACTACTGGAAAAACCATAGCTTTGACTATGCAGACCTTTGTCAGCAAGGTGATGTCTATGCTTTTTAAGATGTTGTCTAGCATCTTAAAAATACATACAAGTGGTTTATTGTTCCCTTCTTTAGGGGACATCCTGGCATTATGCAGTTTGCCCAAGGCCACATAGGCTGGCTCCTTTCCCCACCTGCCATCTTCTGTAAGCAATGCTGATCACCGTGGAGCAATTTCCATTCCAAAGGAATAGCTGTTGTTTCACAAGTGGCCTTTGAGGAGAGTTTCAAAAGCTATTTTTTTAGAAGGATGAATACAATGACATGCCAAAGCTAACACTGTTCAGTTATAGATGGCTTCCTTATATCATTATATGCATTCTTCCAACAACTAACTTTCCAGAGTATGCCTGTGAGGGTGTTCTCCCACTGGTGGTTTCTTTTTTCAACATTATCATTTCTGATGTCAGATTTAGGTCATCATCATCATCAAGTTTATTACAGTCAAAGACAGAATGGCTGATGATCAGATTTCAATAGATCTCCTGTATGGAGAATTAGTGCAGGGAAATCACCCCAGAAGGAGACCACAGCTGTGATACAAGGATATCCGCAAGTGGGATCTGAAGGCCTTAGGAATGGACCTCAACAGATGGGAAACCTTGACATCTGAGTGTTCAGCCTGGAGGCAGGCGGTGCATCATGGCCTCTCCCAGTTTGAAGAGACACTTGTACAGCAGGCTGAGGCAAAGAGGCAGTCCTGAAAGCAGCAAAACTAGGGAGCTGGACAGGGGACAGATTGTATTTGTCTTCAGTGTGGAAAGGATTGTCTCTCTCGAATTGGCCTTCTCGGCCACACTAGACGCTGTTCCAAGACCTCCATACAGAGCATGTTACCATAGTCTCTCGAGACTGAAGGATGCTCTCACACACTCCCAGCTCCTCTGTATGTTCTCTTTAACAAACAGATTTGCCTTCGGGCATGACAGTTTCTTTTGTCTCCACTTCCGCTGCCACCAGAGGAAATCCTTCCTCAATTACCAATTAGGACCAAAGAATCAGTTGTGTGAAATATAATGTTGTTTATTAACAGATTAACATATTTAAGACTCAAGGTAATCATAGATGATATTGTATTTGATATTCATTAAACTTCATTTAACTTGGAAAAGTGCTGGTTACTTTGTATTTAGTTTCAATCACTTTATAACAGTTTGTTTCTTACAGTTTTCATTGCATTCAGTTCTTTTTCCAAAACAATTCTTCTCACTACCTAACTCTTTCCCTAACTCCTAACCAACTGTCCTATCTCATCACTAAAGGACACCCCTAACTCCTGGCTAACTGAAATCCTAACTCTAACTGAAACTGTAACTGTCCTCCATTCTCTTCTTATATTCTCTGGTTCCGCCCTCCTGCACAACTATTGGCTACTGAATCCGTGTTCCATTGTGATGGACAGGTGTGGTTTCTGGCCTGTCCATCACAGATGCCTACTATGGACTACAGGGAAGCCCTATAAATCTGCCTTTCCCAAGGTAGAAGAAAAATTAAGTACAAGTTATCCAAGATAAAGGAAAGAAGATGCATAATAATAATAATAATAATAATAATAATAATAATAATAATAATAATAATAATAATAATAATAATAATAATAATAATAATAATAATAATAATAATAATAATAATCTGCATCTAGGCCAGATCTGAGGTGGGGGGAAAAACACAAGGGCTGCCCAGCTGCCTATTACCCCTCCAATGCAGGTCACTTGCTGTGCTGGTGTTTTATTCCCACATTTGTACCCTTGTGAACCGACCTGTTTTTGCTACTATTTAAGGTCAGAGTTTGTAAGCAAACACAGACCTAGCACTTAACATTTGTGAGAAGAAATTGTTCAGTACGGGCTGTAGGTTGTCATATACTTCTTCCTTGAAAAGCAAGGGGCATCTCTCATTCAATCTGTAGATCTGGGGGTCAGAAGGCCGTTTAAGGCTCATTGTACACAGTACTGTATAGAAAAGACTGTCAAATGCTATGGAAGAGGAGAGGAGAGAGAGCTATACGGGGGTCCAGCACCTCTAACCCCAGCGGTGCTGAAAGGAGAAGTATATACTGGACCAGTCTTATTAGTTTTGCCATTTTCTCTTACAAGCCTGTCCTCTACTAAACTACTCCCGGACACCAATCTGCTTTTGGGCATAAATAATATTTTTGAAATTTAGGTCAACAATATCGGATGAAAGGAGAGCTGCACCGCCACGAAGTTCGTAATCCAGCTGTCCCTCGCTTAAGGCGCCCAAGCGCCCCATCATTCTTGACCTGCCAGGCCAACGTCACCCTCCCGGCTCCCTCCTGCCCCTCGCGCGCCGATGTGTCGCAGCAGCTCCGGCCCCGCTTGGTGACGTCACACAAGGGGGCGTGACCTTGTGGATGTTGTGGTGACGGCGCCGCCATTTTGTTAGGTAAAGCGGGGGCTTGTCTTCGTCGGCCCGAGCCAGGTAGGGAACGGGCGAGCGATGTCGGCTTTCTCGGAAGCGGCGCTGGAGCGGAAGCTGTCGGAGCTGAGCAATTCTCAACAGAGCGTCCAGACGCTGAGCTTGTGGCTCATCCACCACCGAAAGCACTCGCCCCTCATCGTCACCGTTTGGGAGCGTGAATTGCGAAAAGGTGAGGGGAGGTAGGCGGGAGGGACGCAGGCAGGCAAAGGGACCGGCCGGCCGACCCACCGACCGTGGACTCCCACAACGCGGGGGGACGTAGCTTTCCCTCGGGAGAAGAAGGCAACGTCCGCGCTGGTGGATGGATGGATGGCTCGCCCTGCGACCCGCGCGGTAACACCGGGGGTTGCGCGCCCCTCCGGAGGGAGCTGAGGAGAGGCGGTGGAGGGAGGGAGGGACCCCGGCCGGACTCCTTTTGGCCTTGCCTCCCAGGGCGGGGCGTCGGTCTCGACGATAAACCAGAGAAAAGGCTTCTCCTGAAGACGCGGGAGTGCGTTTGAACAGTTTCACTCTTAAGTGTCGTCACGCTCCCTGCCACCCGTCGTTACAGGTCTAGGGGAGTGGAAAGAACAACTTGGTTTGGTTTGGTTTTGGGCTTCATACATTATAACGTTGCCACACGGTAGAATTGCCATGGACTGTAGCGTAAGCTTTTTTTTTTTAATGTTACCTCAACTAGCACCCTGTTGAACATCGGGGGACCTAAATTCCTGGTAACCATTGCTTTGGGTCTCTTTGTAAATGACTGCATCTGTGTTCAGGGGGAACACTATTGGAACCTTTGAGTGAGCATATTTACTATCCAGGTATGCCGGATTTACATTGAGGTTGGCCATATGCATATTTACTTATAAAGCAAGCCTAACTGTTTTAGAAAGTATTAACCCTAGATAATTGTGTCACACTACAGAATATAGGATCCCAGCCTTCCATCCAGCAGTAGGTTTGGAAGCGTCACTGAGGTAAAGGGACTACCAGATTGTGTTGGGAGGCTTGACTGGCAAGCTATTGGTGGTATATGTAAAGAAGATGCAGTAAGCAAAAGTTATTCCCTAAAGGGAGTTAGAGGGGGTTGTTAGGTCCCAGATAAAACTCTGCTGTCACTGTCTGTGGCAAGCATTTCAGAACTGTTTTATTTAACATCAGCTTACATCATGTTAATAACTTGTATCACTTTCATAGAACATTGGGGAGAATATTGGGCTGCATGGGACAACATTCAGTATAACCATTACATAGGCAATTAAGATACAGAAGTGCTAATGTGATCTTCAAACACCATTTGGATCACCTGGTAGAGTTTGGATGGTACCAGTGTCTTCCTGAGGGAAAAGCCACAGTAGTATTCCCATTAAGGCAATCTATGTTGTGCAAATTTAGTAGTGTTATTAAGCTCCTGCTGAAAACTCTTGGAACACTAAGTTTAAGAATACATAGTGTCTTTATCAAAAGCCACACATTGGAAGCAGTTCAAATATTTTGGTTGTGATGGATAAACAGAAAAAAAATGCCAGAATCTTGTTTTCTTCAGTTCAGTCACTACCTTGGCTAGCCATAATCCTAGACATATTTACTCAGAAGTAGACTTTATTCTCTTTTGTGTAGCTCACTTCCAGGTAAGTTTGCATAGAGTTGCAGCCTTATTTTCTTACCTTGTTCTACACTTTTATAAGAGACCAGAGGCAACCCCTAGCTTCAGATTTTGGAAGCTACCTGAGCAGACATCACTTGTACAATTAAAGTTGTAGAATTAAAAGTGGGAAGAGGGATGAAAATAGAGATGTAGTTATATTTCACTAAAAACTTTTGTGGATCAAAATCTGCTTCATAGACAAAGTTTGCAAATGAATGCCCTTAATACTGATACATATCTGTATGGCAGTAAGGCTAATGGCTAGGTCACAAACACTTGTTACAAGCATTTAAAGTGACAGCTGTATTGTTAGTTAGCCCAGATGTTTTCCTCTTGCCTGCAGAGAAGGGCTGGAGCTCATTTGAAGGTAGGCATCCAGAGTGGTTCAGTTTACACAGCTAGTTCCTACCTTTCTGCCTAATTTGAAGATGGAGACATTTCCTATCATTTCACTGACAGTAGACCCTGAGGTTTAGAGCAACTGTCAGGGATTATCCCTACCAAATTCCATGTGGAAGGGAACACAGGTTCCTTGTCAACTTTCCTAGTGGGCAGTGAAGTCCTAGGAAGAAAAGAAAGGTTGACCGTAATGTCATGGATGAGTGGGCATTTCAGTGGGACATTTCCTCATGCACATTTATGCTGGATTTTGGTGCTGGACATGATATGTGAAACAAACACAATTGGCTGTTTTATTTGATTTCTGACTAGCTAGAAAAGGGGGCTACTCAACTGTTCGTGTTCAAAGATATTGGAAATACTAGAGGTTCTTGTGTGCCTTTGGTTCATTGAGAAACTCAGAATCTGGGCCTATTGAATTTTCAAGCATTTAATGGATTAGATTTAATTGTAGCTATCTAGTTGAGAATTGTTAGGTCTGCAGTGGTATGCATTTCAGTGACATTTAAGTAGTGATGAGAGTTTAAGTGAACTGAGTCATGTAGGCTAAGACTGGGAAGACCTGACAAGTGACATGATCAGAGAGTTGTGTTTGGCTTTCTTGAAAATGGATCATAGGCACAATTTGTCTTGGTGACTTTGTTTACTTAGGTAATTGAGACAGTGTTGATAAGGAGTAGCAATGGGCATGAATCACTTTGTGCCAGGTTGTTGATGTGGCACTACAGGTGCTTTGTGTTCTCTTCCCCCACTCCCTGGCTGCCTCCCACACACACCAGCCGGTGCTCACTCTCCTCCTTGTATGATTGTCCAGTCACAGCAGAAGTGTGTGTTTCCCTCCTCTGGCAGCCACTCAGATGGGAAGATGGGGCAGGGATTCCTGCAGTGCAGCCTTTGAGTGGGCAGCTGCTAGAAGAGGGAAGCAGGCACTTCTGCATGTGACAAGGAGGAGATGAGCAGTGTATGCCAGCTGGTGAGTGGGGCAGCTGGCCAAGGGGTGGGAGAAGGGAATGCTCTGTACCTGTGGTGTCCCGGCCCCAACTCACAACAACCCGACATGAAGTGATTCATGCTCATCTTTAGTAAGGACTCTATAGTTTAAAGGAAGACATTAGCTGAAATTCTGTTTAGAGCAGAAAGCCTCCACTACAGTAGGCCCACTGAATTGGGAATTTAGGGAGGAGTTCCCAGGGATTCACAGGACCTACTGTTGTTGCAACATACTACATTAAGCAGCAGAATTTCAGTCAGTACTAGAGAAAAAGATTAATTCTTTTGTGAATTTACGTAAAATGTGGTTCATACATTTAACAGAAATTATAAATATTGAAGAATGCTCAGGTGGGAAATTTATGTATCCTCTACCACTACCCACTATCTTTTTAGGAAAAACTATTTATTAGGATGGGGCCAGGGTGAAAGCCCAGATTTTAATCCAGATTTGGCAGTTTAGCATCTCACAAAACAGTGAGTGAACTAAAAGAGAAGAAAAATACTGGCTAAAAATCTGTATGTTGGCAAATGGTGTGCAGAAAAAAAAGTGTGCACAGTTTTGTATGAATTTAAAAAACACCTTAAACCAGATTAAACCACATTTAAGATTGGAAAAAATAAGGAACTAATTGGAACCGAAATTGTCAGATTCACCCATCTCCTTCTATCCGGGTAAATAACAGTTTTCTAAAATTTATACTGCAAGTACAACTAGCCTGTTTAGCCTTGAGCAAGCTACATAATCCCAAAGTGCCCCCAGAAGAAGGGAATGGTAAACCACTTTTGAGTATTCTCTACCTGGAAAACCCTTAAAAGGGTTGCTGTAAGTCAAAATTGACTTGACAACAAATGATTATTATTATTAACTACTCTGAGATGAAATTATTTCTTTGTTTCAATTGATTTGGTTTATATCCAGCTTTTCCTCATAAAAATTTAGGGTGGCTCTTTACATTAAAATGAGCCCTGTATAACGGGCGCCCCGTTTAACGATGAATCCGCATAGCAATGGCTTTTTTGTGATCGCAAAAGCAATCACATTGCGATGATTTAGGTAGTAAAAAATCGCTTTGCGATGATCGGTAAGCTGTTTCGCTTACCGATTTTCACATAGTGATGTTTTTGGAACAACTGATCAGCGGTTCCAAAATGGCCGCCAGGTAATTAAAATAGCCGCCTGCTGTGTTTTCACGCCCATTCCTCGCTTACCGGGCAGCGAAAATGGCGGCCGTATGGAGGATTTTTGCATAATGGTGAGTTTACAGCCCATAGGAACACATTAAATGTGTTTTAATGCATTCCTATGGACCTTTTTGTTCCGTATAGCGACGAATCCACATAGTGACGATTTTTCCGGAACAGATTATCGTCGCTATGCGGGGCACCACTGTAAATGTGTACAATAGCTAGTTTGTTTTTTTAGTGTCCTTGCATAGAACGTAATAAGGATGAAACAGATGAACCCTTATCTGGAAGTTAAAATTCAAAGTATCTGATTATGTTCCTAAAATCTATTTTGTACAGTTTTGTAAACAGAAGTAGTGGCTTCAGACCTTGCTTTCATAAATGTGGTTGTCGGGGCTACTGAGTTAGAAGAAATGTTGATGTGATAGCATCCCCTACACATGCTTTATTTGTTACATCCAAAATATAAAGTGATAATAACAAGAAGCACCCTGTAAGTGCAGTTGTGCTAAATTACAAAATTAAAGAAGAAAATTGTGCAGTCTTTTGCACAACACAATGGTATCAGATTCTGACCTTATGAGCAACCACTAATGCACTGGCAGAATACAGTCAACCCTCGACTTACAAATGGCTCTAGTTACAAACATTTCGACTTACAAACCGCTCTTATAGAAAAATATTGACTCGACTTGCAAACTTAGATTTGAGTTACGAACCAAAAAATGTGTTGGAGGTGGGGAAAGCGTGAAATTTGAACTTTCAGTTAACCGTTGGCCAGTGAAGAGGGTGCCTGTCTGCTTCCTCGCTCTTCCCAGTGTTTTGAGAGTGGATTTGGAGATAGTGTTCAGACTGTCTGGTACTGCCTGGTATTGCCTGGTACAGTGCTGTACGACTTTTTTTTTTTTTTTTTTTGCTTTTTTTAATTTTTGATTTTTGGATTTTTAAAAGGTATTCACTCCCTCCTTTGCTACCCACTTTCCCCCAAAAGGTGCTTGTATTGGCTTGTCTTGATTGAAAAGGTGCTTTTCAAGGTGTTCTGTTGAAAAGGTATCTGTTCCCTCCTTCCCTCCCTCTTTTCTTTCCTTTTTTTTAAACCTAAGTCATCTTAGGTTAAAAGGAAAAAAGAAAAAAATTCTGCCCCTAGTGGTAGGAATGGATTAACCAGCTTTGCATTAGTTCCTATGGGAACTAATGATTCGAGTTACAAACTGCCCCTTGACCTAAGAACCAAAAACAGCCGGAATGGATTAATTGGTTTTCAATGCATTCCCATGGGAAATGCTGATTCGACTTACGAACTTTTCGACTTACAAACTTCCTTCCGGAACAGATTAAGTTTGTAACATTCAAAGATGTTACAGTCAACTCTCAACTTACAAACTTAATCTGTTCCGGAAGGAAGTTTGTAAGTCGAGAGTTGACTGTAACATCTTTGAATACAGACTAGGATGCTTTCCTTTTTGGCAGATTTTGTCCCATTGTTTCCTTTTGTTCCTTGTTCATATTTCTAGTCCATTGTCTGTTACTACATAATGTGCAATGTAAAGCAAGTGGCCAGCATTTTAAAATGTGTCCAGCAGATATACTTATTTCAGAAGAGAGAGAGGGGCATCAGACCAACCAACCACCACATAGTCATAATGTTGCTCACATTTAGAAAAACAGGATTCCGGAAAGTAATTCTGTACCTGAGTCATGTAATTATTCCTCTGATATGAAAATTGTATTACATTTTCTATTGTGGTGTATAAATATTTTTGTGATACTTTTTTCCCCTGAAGAAGGAAGATAAAACCAAATATCAGCCAGATAGTGTTTGGAAAGTTTCCTTCTAGAAATGCCACCATTTGCTCATGCGCACGAGCACGCACGGGCACAAATGAACACACACCGCCATTTGTGAAAACGCCCGTGAGCATGCACAGATGGCAGCACGGCACTCGTGCGGGCATGCCGTAGCGTGTGCACAGATGCAAATGGGTGGCATGGGGTGAGTGCGTGCAGGGGGGTGGCGGGAGGTCTCTCTCTGCGACCTGGTCTGGTCCACGTCACGGACCTGTACTGGGCCGTGGACTGGGGGTTGGGGAACATGGCCTTAACCCCTTCGCCTTCCCAGAATTGCCCACCTCAGGGTGAAAAGGGTGGAAGTATAAAGGCTATTGGAAAAGAGCAAGGTATCTAGATATCTATAACAGAGGAGCATCCATTACAAGTAGTAGACTTCATCGGGATTTTTCCTGAAATCAAAATAAGTCATGTTTATTATCCTCCAAATAAACAAACAGACAGTTGGTTTGGGTGTTTTATTCTTATTAAATCCATAACAGCTCTTAATAATTTATTACCTCTGTTGCAGTTTATGTATTCTGTAGTTCCTATCTGACAAAGTAAGGAATATATAGTAGAGAAGCAATATGCATTACTTGTACATTGACATGTGAACTTAATCTTTATTGTAGAGCCTTTGACAGTACTTCAGTATTATTGTTTTCTGGATCTGTGTGATGCATTTTCTGGGAAAGTGCTCTAAATAAAGTTAGCTGATTTATATGTTTGGCTCTTTTTTATCCCCCAACACACATTCTTTCACAATAAGCAAACAAAATATCTCATATTTAGTAAATAGAATGACTAAAAATGCAGTCCATGCCATTTTTATGTATCATGTAAATGTATCAAAATATTTGCACTGAAATATTTGCTTGAGGGAAATTAAATTAACCAAACAATATATCTTAAGTGTTATATTGAGACTCATTGACTGAAATGCTGCTCATGCAACTATGTGCTTAGAAGGCCAATGACATCGTCAGGAGGGGGTGATTTCATAAATTAGACACTTCCTGTTCTATTCCCAGCTCCCCTTTCACCATCAAGAAGCAATGGGATTCGCAGGAAGGGAAAGGGATGTCCTTAAATTACCGAAAATTACCACGGTGGGTAATGTCACCCAAATGATGAAAGAGACTACATGGGAACTACGGGGCTTAATTTTTATGAAATTAAGAAATTTTATTTTATGAAAATTGCCCTTTCAGATGTCATCAGTCTTCCATGGGCATAGTTGTGCAAATAGATTTCAGCCATTCACAGCTTTATGTGGAAATTATTTTGTTGGAACTTTGGTTAAAATCTTGCCTTAGAAGGATAACTGAACGTAAGTTCATATCCTAAATTTAGTCCATCTAAAATGAATTATTGTAGTACAGTAGCTCAGAGAACTGTGCATAATTGTAGACATACATTGTGTGGACTGTTTTCCTCAGAAAAATACAGAAAATGTTGGAAAATACTCCACTCTATATTTTTTCTTTGAACTAAAGGCTGATTTCACAAGATTTGTTACAAATTTTATCTTATCTATAATTTTGCACTTTCATTGCATGTGTGAGAGACAGCACATTATGCCTTGTCTTGAGCTCAGGTACAGCTTTTTATGTACTCCAGGTTTTATCATTTGGAATGGTGTTTCTATGTTAATTTGGTGGCTTCCTCTGCACAGCAGGGCATGATTCGGGTGGCTTAAACATAAACACAGATGAATCACCAGCAACATTACATTTACTTTGAAGTCACATACGTGGTTTCTTTTATTAGAAGGATGTATAAATCTGTAGGAAATTTTTATTTACCTGATTCTTGCATTTCTGGATGGTATGAGTATAGATGGTATACTTTTCCAAGGAGAGTTTTTTACACCTTTGTGGTCAGTTGACTAGACCAGTGATTTTTCTTACTTTCTTCAGTTTAAGCTTGAATTTTGCTATAAGAAGCTGATGATCAGAGCCACAATCAGTTCCGGGTCTTGTTTTTGCTGACTGTGTAGAATTTTTCCATCTTTGGCTGCAGAGAACATAATCAATCTGATTTTGGTATTGCCCATCTGATGATATCCATGTGTAGATTCGCCTCTTGTGTTGGAAAAGAGTGTTTGTGATGACCAGCTTGTTCTCTTGACAAACCTCTATTAGCCTTTGCCCTGCTTCGTTTTGAACTGCAAGGCCAAACCTACCTGTTGTTCCTTTTATCTCTTGACTCCCTACTTTAGCATTCCAGTCTCCTATAATGACAGGAACATCTTTCTTTGGTGTCAGTTCTATAAGGTGTTGTAAGTCTTCGTAGAATTGGTCAATTTCAGCCTCTTCAGCATTGGTGGTTGGTGCATAAACTTGGATTACTGTGATGTTGAAAGGTCTGCCTTGGATTCGTATTGAAACCATTCTATCATTTTTGAGATTGTATCCCAGTACAGGTTTTCCCACTCTTTTGTTGACTATGAGGGCTACTCCATTTCTATGGGATTCTTGCCCACAATAGTAGATATGATAATCGTCTGAATTGAATTCGCCCATTCCCGTCCATTTTAGTTCACTGATGCCCAGGATGTCAATGTTCATTCTTGCCATCTCCTGTTTGACCACATCCAGGTTCATAGATCTTACATTCCAGGTTCCTATGCAGTATTTTTCTTTACAGCATCGGACTTTCCTTTCACTTCCACGCATGTCTGCAACTTAGTGTCCTTTCAGCTTTGGCCCAACCACTTCATTAGCTCTGGAGCTACTTGTACGTTTCCTCTGCTCTTCCTCAATAGCATGTAAGATGCCTTCCAACCTGAGTGTCTCATCTTCCAGCATCATATATTTTAGCCTTTTTTTTTTCTGTCCATGGGGTTTTCTTGGCAAAGATACTGGAGTGGCTTGCCAGTTCCTGCTCCAGGTGGATCACGTTTAGTCAGAACTCTCCACTGTGACCTGTCTGTCTTGCGTGTCCCTGCATGGCATAGCCCATAGTTTCTCTGAATTACTCAAGCCCCTTCGCCACAACAAGGCAGCAATCCGTGAAGGGTTCAGTGATGTTGAGAAGACTCTGCTGTTCCACTAGATTTTTTGTCTTCTTGACTGAATAAGTATTTTCATCTTAGATTAAATGTGTTCTTTTGTTTTATTATTGCTTTATCTTATTTATGTACAAAACTTGGGATACTTTAAATGGTGATGACATCATCAGCCAAGAATGTTACTTGGTAATTTGAAGCTTCCTAATCTGCGCCGCAGCCCCCGCCCCCGATTCAGAATTGGGACTAATGATGGAAATTTTCAGATGTTAAAATTTAATTTTCAGATGTTAAAGGTTAATATTCATCAGCCATGGATGTTAATCTTTAAGGCTTCCTATCTCACCCTCCCCCCCCCCCCCGAGGGTCCCAGAGGCTTCCAAGATTGAAAAGAATCCTTCAGGAGCCTCAGATCTTCCTGGAGGAGGGGAGAATAGGAAACTTTAAAGATTAACATCCATAGACGATGATGTCATTATCATTTATGACCACACTGCTCTGCCAAGAGGATTCCACTCAAAATTGAAAAGTGAAATGTAAACATCTTCATAGATTAATTTGTATTTGGAAACAATAAAAAGGTTGTTGTGCTCAATTTGCATGCAGAATGAAAAAGGGTTCATATTGTTCCCAGTGTTCCTAAATAGAGTGGGTAATTTTTTAAAGTTTGTGGTTATAAATGCATGTAAGAAAAAGAGTTATACATCTAGAGCATGGGGAGAGAAAGGAAAGAATTGAAGAAGAAACATCCATTTGTATTGCATACTGATTCAGAATTGAATCCATATTAAAGATTTGGAGTTTAAATCTTTGTATAAGTATGAAACTCACAAGAATACATTCGCTGAGGTCTCACTATGAACTAAGATGAATATTATTGGAAGGGAAATGCATTTTGCTAGTTGCTTAAAAATTGTTACAATATTTTCTTCCTTTGTTTTGCTTCAGCAAAACCAAACAGGAAGCTGACATTTTTGTATCTGGCCAATGATGTTATTCAGAACAGCAAAAGAAAAGGGCCAGAATTTACGAAAGACTTTGCACCTGTCATAGTGGAGGCCTTTAAACATGTTTCCAGGTACATTATATTTTTTCATTTTATTGAGGAATATATTTGCTAGTGATGTGGTCTTTCTAGAAAACCTTTGTGGGAAAACCATTCAGGCAATGTTCCCTGTGAGTTGGGCGTGGACACAGGGACGTGCAACTCTGCCTCCCTTCACACAACACTCTTGCTGCTCTATGCAGTGATCGTGTTCATCCCCTTTGGTTCTGGTTGCTACCCTGTTTCCCTGAAAACAAGACATAACCTGATAATAAGCTCTAGTAGGATTTTTCAGGATGCTCATAATATAAGCCCTACCCCAAAAATAAGCCCTAGTTAAGTGAAACCCCGCCCTCCACCATTGTGCAGCAACCAGAAGATGACATGACTGTCTTTGAATAAATGTAGATTGTTGTAGATGGAAAAAATAAAACATCCCTTGAAAATAAGCCCTAATGCATTTTTGGAGCAAAAATTAATATAAGACCCTGTCTTATTTTCGGGGAAACATGGTACAGAACTTTGCGCGGGGGGGGGCAGAGTCATGATTGCACACAGGGGTGAAGTCATGAGAGAGAGAGGTAGAGTTGTGCCCAGCAGGGCTGAAAATTAGAGAGTATGTTGCATTCATGTGAATTTACTTAATTTGTTTTTTCTTTGAATTACCTGATTTTAATTCCCCTTACCATTAAGTATCTGAAACATCTATCTCCCATTATGAATTTCTGTTCTCCATAACTTAATGTTGGAAAAAGGAATTCAAGTTGAAGATATGTGGTTCATGAATAAAGCTTGTGAGTGTGCATTATTTCTATAGGTTGAAAAGTGCTGCTGTTCTGAGATGTAATTGTATCAAAGAAAAATTACTCTAGCTATGTATGTGAAAAATATAAAAACACTACTGGTTTGTCATGCTTTGCAGATTTTTATGAAGCAATGAGATATTTTCAGCAGTTAAATTTAGAATGTTCATCCTGGGTATCTCCAATAGAAAGAGGTCCTATAGGAGGACCTCTTTTCAGTTTATCGATTAAAATCCAAATAACAATTTATTATTAAGTAATTTAATATAGGTTTTTTTGGCTATAGTTTCTGCTTACTCTACCATACTCCCATTTGTACTGGGGCGAATTTGTTTTTTCTCCTCACTTCAGTGAAACTGATGAGAGTTGTAAGAAGCACCTTGGTCGAGTGCTCTCTATTTGGGAAGAAAGGTCTGTTTACGAAAATGATGTATTGGAACAACTTAGGCAAGCTTTATGTAAGTAAACTTCAGTGCATAGTTTTTATATTTCATATATCCTCCCAATGTGTTTTTGGATTTTTAATATTTTCTCTCTTTTAGATGGTGAAAAGAATCCAAGAAAACGCACATATGAACAGATAAAGATTGAAGATAACTGCTCAACACAGAGTTCTCCATGCGATCCCCCACAGGTAGAAATAATTAATGTATAAAATTAAAACCCAAGATGGAGCCTTGCTTCCACTTTTTATAAACCTTTTCAGAAAGAATCACATATATGTACATTATTTAGTTATGGGGAGCATCTGAGTAATTATGGCCAGTAGTAATCTTCAGTGTAACTATTTAAATGTTGAACTCCCAGAAGCCCTAGTTACCAGGAGCTACTAGTGCCCTCATATTTTGGCCTAAATCCAACTGTTAGTTGGACAGATCTTCAAGAGAATGCTGAATGATATATCAACATGGAGTCAGTGGATTTATTGTAGTTTGAAAAACAATTTAATTTAGACCTATATGCCTTGAGGGAAGAGATTATGATTATATATACTTCTGAATTTCAGGGGGAGTTTTTGCCATTACATAGCTAAAACTTTAGAACCCACAGAAATGAGTGAAGTTACTGGCAAGTTTAGGGGGGAAATACTAAGGAGAGAATAATGCAGTAGACTAGAGTTCTAAAACAGAAACAAGTGGAGGGCCAGGTCATAAAGATTGCTAAAAAATAAATTTTGAAAAAGAATAAAATGGACAGCTGGCGATAAGTATGAAGGGAATGGAGTGGCTGGAATGAAAGGATAGAGGAAAGAGACTTAAAACAGTACAGAAAGGATTGTCTCATCTGAATGGATCACTTCTGACACTGAGAAACATTTCTAAATGTCATTCAGGGATGGACAAGAGGACTGTTGATGGAAATCAAAAATAGAAACAACATCTTTGTGTAACTAGAATTGGGCATTGTTTTGCTTCTCCAGTCTCCACAAAAAGGTATCAAGGAAGAGAATAGTTACTCCTCATTCTGACTCAATTCTTCTTTACTTTATATTGTTTAAATACCTTGCTAATCTGAGTTCTGAAGCAAATGCCAACTTATTCTCAAGACTAAATTTTGGAAGAAGATGTAGCTGAGAAAGTGGTCAATGACAGGTCTCCAGTTTTACTACTACTGAATATGGTGCGTTAAGCTTACTGTATTTTTCAAGAACCCTGCAGTACAGGTTGGACTGAAGCTGACATAATACAACAAGCCTGCAGTTGCTTTTCTTTACACAGTGCAGGTTGAGTTGAGAGAGCTGTGCACAATAAATGTGCAGTGTAGTTCACTATTCTAATGTAGATTGGAGGGTTATATTGAGAGAAGTGATACCCAATGTGATGTAGTGGATAGAATAATGGACTAGGACTCTGGAAGTCTGGGTTCAAATATTTGCTCATCTGTGGAATCTCACTGTGGATGGGGAACTGGTAAAACTACTTTTTAAATATCTTATTTACCTTGAAATCCCTTTTAGGTTGCTGTAAGTTGGTTCCGACTTGACGGCACATAACAAATTGAGAAAAGTACTAGTCTGTAGATATCCTACAGTACAATCCATTGTTAACATTGCAGGCCAAATAGGAATACCTAAGTTTCCAGTTCTGGTCTAACACTTTCACCATGACACCATACTGACTTGGTCCCATTGTGCTACATTGATACCTGATAGTTTTCTAAAGGAAAGCACTCTTTTTTCAGACTGCAGATCTCATAAGAGCATTACAAGAATTAGAAAATGCTGCTTCTGGAGATGCAGCTGTTCATCAGAGGATAGCCTCCTTTCCTGTAGAGGTCCAAGATGTATCCTTGCTTGACAGAATAACAGGTAAATAAAATTATGTGTAACTCAAGTGGCAATTGCAGGGCAATATTATTTATAACGTTTAACATTCTTGTTCCCCTTTACTTTATAGATAAAGACTCTGGAGAGCAGCTTTCCAAGATGGTAGACGATGCGTGTATGTTGCTGGCGGATTATAATGGCAGATTGGCAGCTGAAATAGATGATAGAAAACAGCTAACTCGAATGTTATCAGACTTCCTGCGGTGCCAGAAAGAAGTCCTCACAGAGAAAGAGCAAACATTGGAAGTGCGTGACTTTGTTGTGGTAGTTTTATTCTCTAGCTTTTCTTTCTCTACTAAAATGCTTTTCTGTGTTTAAAATTTCTGCCCAGAAAATACAGGGAAGCTTGGCAATTTTCCCAGTTCTGTTACTTACATATTAGGCACAGGTGGCCTCTGTGGTTTGAAGGGTCTTCTGCTGACCAAGCTGTATCCCTATCTGGACAGTGTTCTGTGCTTTGGTTTCCACAGAGTTCTGTAGTGTGCTATACCTGTGGCTGCCTTTGGAGAAAGTTTCAGTAGCACAGCTAGTGCCGAATGCAGTGGCTCGGTTGGAAATGTCTAATTATAGAACATCTATTCTGGCCCAGTTGCACTGTGCACTGATACCATTCGAAATGCTACTTTTAATCAATTAAAGCTTTAATACTTGGTGGAATACCTTGCTAGGCATAAACCTGACTGTATTCTGACACCAGCGTCTGAGGTGTTACACTGAAAATTTCTCCAAGGAAGACTAAGGATAACAAAGGAGAGTTTACTTCCAGTTTTGGGTCTGTGTAAAGAATATTTTCCCCAAGGAGGTCAGTCTGTTCCCAGCATTAGCATCTGCCAGGTCAAAACAGTATTTGAAAAGATGTGGTTGGCCAGTTTTAAATATTGGATGTAGTCCAGTTGATTAGTGCTATAATTAGTTTTATATTTTGTTGTTACTGGGTTTTTAAAAAACTTTATATATTAAATCTAGATATCTAGAGTTGTTTTTCTTAAGAGAAAGACAAAACTGAAATAAATAATAATAATCATATAAATACAGAGATCAGCAATAATTCTGTGATATTTAATGGCTCAAAAATACAGAAAAACCATTATAGTATCTCTTAGATCTCTTAGAAGTTTTTGTCTTGTTCAGCATTACAAAATATGAGATACCCAATTTGATTAAGAGCTCTGGATGATTAAGAAGCTTGCTTTTTAAAGATATTTTGATGTTGTAGTAAAAATATTACCCTACACTACTTTTATTTTACTGATGGACCAGGCAGCTAAGTTCCTTTTTAATAATATTAGTCATATCTACTTTTGCAGTCTTTTCCGTGTAAGAGGAGGGCATCCTCACTTTATTTACTTGATTATACAGTATTATGTTGCATTAATGAGTAAAAAAATTCAGTGCTATAAAGAGTATGTAATAAAGTTATATTAAAATTCTGTCTTAAGAGCAACTAGGCAACAGCAAACTTTTAAAAAAAAGCTTGTTGAAAGAAGCAAGTTTTTAATAAATGCCAAAAATTCAAGAGGATTTGGCAGCTCTCTGATTTTGTAATTTGAAGGAGTTCCAGAGGATAGTGCTATAACACTAAATGGTCTGTTCGGAATCATCATTGGCAGAGGTTTTGATAGTTTAGGAGCCACTAGGGAAGTATCTGCTGATAGGTACAGCAGCCAGACTTGCAGGTAGAAGGTCAGACAATATGATTTTGATTTGTTTAGGCCTTCGTAATCTAACCTGGTAATCTATAGTTAATCAGTACATTTCTCTCAGAATTTAATGGTCGGATGTTATATTTGTTCATATTACTATACTATCCCTGTCTATCTTGGATTGTTTGAGTGGTTACTTTCTTTTATTTTAACTTTATAAATGTGAAAGTGCCTTTTTGGACATGGTATAATTTTGTTATTAAACAGCATATTCCACTGTTTTTAAACACACAGATTTTGCATATTTTGGAAATGATAGACTTCCCATTTCATTGGTCTCAGCCAATATAGGCATGTTTTTTGTTAATTTTTCTTCTAAGCTGGATGCACATTTGTGAATCTAATAAGGAACACAAAGGAAACATAGGTCCACTCAAGAATAATTGTCTGTGTTTAGTAGCACCTAACTCCCAGGTAAGTAGTATAGGACTGCAGCCTAAGTTTTATAGCTCAGGAAAACAAGGCAACAGAATGAAAAAAAATGTTACTTTATTTCCTTCTCCACAAGATATGTATCTAACTGTCCTTATGAATATTTCACTAGATGACAGCTTTTAAAGATTCCATCTTCAGTTAGCATTTTTTTAATGTGGTTCAATTGTGGACATCACCTAATTTAAAATGGGTTGTAATGCTGGATTATTTGCATGCTTCTTTGTTTAAAAATGCTTTTAGCTTACGTTTTGCAGGTTCCCTTTTTCAAGACTGGAGAAACTTTTAAACACATACAGCAGACATGCTTATCATCTTTCTATAAATCTATACAGTGGTGCCTCGCTTAACGAGCGCACCATATAACGATTAAATCGCATAGCGATCCGTTTTTTCGGATCGCTAATGCGATCGCACAATGTTGTTCCAATAGGGAAAAATTCGCTTTGCGAAGACCGGTAAGCGTTTCGCTTACCGATCTTCGCAAAACGACCCCCGCCGATCAGCTGTTCGGCGGCCAAAATGGCCGCCGGAAGCCGGGAAATGGCCTAAAATGGCCGCGCGCAGCGTTTTCGCGCCCTCGTTAAGCGAGGCGAGGGCGCGAAAATGGCTGCCGGCCATCCTGAAGCTTCGCTGAACGGTGAGTATTTGGCCTATTTGGAACGCATTAAACGATGTTTAATGCGTTCCAATGGAAATCGCTGCCCTGTTCAGCGATGCTTCAGCATAGCGAAGGTTAATCCGGAACGGATTAACCTCGCTATGCGAGGCACCACTGTAGTTGCAATTTTCTGGCTTGAGTGGGGTGGTGCTCTTAGTTGCGTGTCTGTTTGCAGAATGGCGTAATATGAGCATTCCTAGTAGTGGTAAAGCTTAATAATTACTTATTCATACTGAACAAATTTCATTTTAAAGGCATGCTCACTTGTGTTTTTTCCACATCCTGTTAAGTGAAATCAGAGTTCATCCTATTAGGTATTTTTAAGTCTCTAAACTGGCAGCCTCTGAAGTGATTTAAAAATTTGAAGTTAAATCCAAAGCAGACACTGAAACTTGTGAACATTTGTTATGCCGTAGACTAACAGAACAAATTTATTATATGGTAGCTTGTCAGAAAAGACAGTATTATTGATTTAAAGTTCTTCTGACTTCCATGTGGGTAAGTAGTGTTTTACTACTTTTGTAGTAGGACATCCTTAACATCTATTTAGGTGTTTGTTTTTCAGGTGAGGACTATGGACCTTTTCTTCCAATGATGACACCTTCCATTATGTAGTAATGCATCCTGCTAAAAATAAAGTTGAGAATCAAAATCCTGTTTTGTCTCCTGTTTTTCGAACTTGAAAAACCTACCTGCATCTGCTCCAGATTACCTTTTAATCATTCTTTTCATATTTTGCAGACACCAGCTAAACAGAATGACATTCCAGAAGCAAAATACATAGCAGCTAATTTAGTATTAATTTGCTTTATCAGATTTCCTAGAAATTTGAAAATCTGCTTTAAATTTTACTGTATTTTAAATAATTAGGTGTGAGTGACAATCAGAGTTTGTTTAGAATTCAAATATGCATCTTCCAACAGCCTTTTATGAGAATTTTTGAATTCACATATTTCCATTAATGAGTTATTTTTCATGTGGTCCGTTCAAGTGACAGGTTTACCACATGATTACCTTTTCTCTGTTGGCAGCTACCCTGTTTCCCCAAAAATAAAACCTAACCTGAAAATAAGCCCTAGTATGATTTTTCAGGATGCTCTTAATATAAGCCCGACCCCCAAAATAAGCCCCAGTTAAGTGAAACCCCGCCCTCCACCATTGTGCAGCAACCAGAAGATGACATGACTGTCTTTGAATAAATGTAGATTGTTGTACATGAAAAAAATAAACATACCCTGAAAATAAGCCCTAATGCATTTTTGGAGCAAAAATTAATATAAGACCCTGTCTTATTTTCAGGGAAACACGGTAATTATATAAGTTATAACCAGTGTCATCTAGTTAGGGTAGGGGAGAGCTTTCTGTAAAGGACTATATTTCATCCAGGATAATGTGTAAGCCATATATTGGTGGTAGATATGACCATGCCCCCACACCATAACTTTTTATTACTCACCCCTGTATTCTCTGACCTGTGGCTTGAAAAGTTGGTGGATGCTTAGCAATTTGCCCAGTCATTTCTATTACCATCCCCTTCTGTTTTGTCATACGTAGGAGGGTCTTTGCTTGGCAGCCATATCATGATACCAAACAGTAGCAATCAATGATATTTTAATAGGATCGTGAAAAATGGGTTTGTGTCATCCAGGGATATTGGAGCAGAAGAAAAACCCATTGCTATGAGCCCAGCCCTGTATGCATTTACTCTGCTGGAGAAACTAGAGGGACCATGTTTTCCCATCACAACAGTGGGATGTAATTGGAATAGGATCTTTCCCTCATGAATCTAGTCTGTTGTGAAAAGTGACTTTCATTTTCACAGTCTTCCTGATCTGGACTTGTTAAAAAGAATTTACAAGAGTGCTTGGATTATAGAGTGAAATCTTCCACAATCCCATTCCTCAGTATCTTGAGTGAGGTCAGGTTTTATCCTACTTTCAACTCTGGTCCCAGATTCCAGGCTGGTAACTATTTATCTTTATAGCACTCAGGGGATCCATGGATAACTAGATCAGTCCTTACCTGCATGTTACTCATTTTCACATACTTGTTTGGGTTCAATTCCATTGTGTAACAGAATTTAACATGGAGATTACGTTCCTGATTTTTTTTCCCAATTCTGCTCTGCTTATCCCCACTTCGAGCTCCCAGTGAAAAGAAGACAGCCTGATTTCTTCTGTTTTTGCTGAGATGATTCTTGATAATCCTAGTGGTAGTAACATGCAGGTTGTTTGTGATCTAGTTTGATGCCAGTTTATCTTGTTGAATAAAACTTTTATAGGAGTCACTGCAAACTAAACCAGCTTCTGGTTGCATGACTTCATTTCAGTATTCACGTCAGCACCAGCACTCCCTGTCCCATTTCTCAGGCATAATAGAGCATTATTAGAAATGATAGAACATAACCCTCAAGGGCTCAAACCCCCCAGAACTCTTTTACAGCCTTTCTGGTTATTGTCACCATTTTATTTTTAAGAAATGCTGGATATGGGTTAAAACAAGACATACCAGGAGTACATGCCTTGTTTAGGGTCATTTAGTACACCTAAACAAAGTATGCAATCTTCGTGTGTCTTTGTTGTTGTCATCATTGGTTTTTTTGCAGATTTGCTTTCTTTGCTGCTGCTACTATGCTGTTGAGGCTGCAGCTCTTGGTGGTTTGGCAAGGTGGATTTGTTCCCTCCCCTGTCTTTGCCTTGCAAAACTGAACACTTTCAGATAATCACAGTTCAGTGCACCATCCAAGTTGTTCTCCTTAACCCCCGTTATCACAAGTGGAAGTCAGTTTGTTTCAGTAAACAGTAGCAACATAAAATCATTGTTTGTTGGGGTAGTTAGCATTAAAGTTCACATCTAGTGCTATACTGTACTCTGTTTAGTTAATGTTTTCTGAACCCCACATACCCATGCCGGAAAAAGAGAAGCAGGGAGAGAACCTACAGGTA
This sequence comes from Pogona vitticeps, assembly GCF_051106095.1. Lineage (NCBI taxonomy): Eukaryota > Metazoa > Chordata > Lepidosauria > Squamata > Agamidae > Pogona > Pogona vitticeps. The sequence goes on along the minus strand of NC_135788.1, from coordinate 78,650,789 downwards.
CCTTTATGTAAAAAGCTTTAATGTTAGTAACTGGTTGTTATATACAAATTGCAAATACAGCAGGACTGCGGTATCCTTGGTGAACAGGGATTGGTTCCAAGCCCTCCCCTCCTGGATGCCTGGGATATAGCATAGATATTATTTAGTTCCCTCTGTTGACTAGTTCTGGTAGTACATCTTGGAAACATGTCTTTCGGGCTGGGTGTTTAATATTTTCAGGCCGCAGATAAGTGAAATCACGGGTATTGATCACACCAATATGACAGTCCTACTGTAATTTCACCCATCTGTCACAGGGACTCTTCCACGAGGTGCAGATCAAACAAAAAAAAAAATCAGCTCCTATAGCATGGATGGCACCTCTGCCCCTTGGGTCTAATAGAGCCTGAAGGAGATCTCTTTGGTGTGTTAAGCTTCTCCCCTAGGCCTCTCCCCTTTGGGGGCTGAAGTGCCTCTATTTGGTGCCACAACTTAATGTGAGTCACGGATTGTGTACTTCTTCCTTAATATGGTTGTCAGTCAGAAATAATTTGCCCAGTAGTGAGTTTTAACTTGAAGAACCTTTGCTTTCAAACTGTTGAAATCACTGCACTGGATACAAAAATCACAAACTAGAATACATTTGTATTAGAGATGGGCATGGACAATAAAAATGGTGGTTTGTGATGGTTTGTGGTTAACCATCAACCACCTGGGAAACAAACTGGTTAGTGGTGGTTCAGGCCCATCTCTGCCCTCCCCTGCTTCTGTCATCTTCCCTATTTGCCTTCATTGCCTTGGTCTCCCTGGGTGGCCCAGAGAGGCAAGGCAGCAATGGAGAAGCCATCCAAAGGAGCCTGGTTGCAGCCTTTGTGCATATGCCCACTGGCCAGCTGGTTGCCAGGGAAGCAGCATTTTTGGCAACCAGCTGGTTGGGGGGTTCATATTCAGAGGCAGTCAGCCAGCTCCTGGCTTCTCTGCAGCTGCCATCACCTCTCCAGATGATCCAGGGAGGCAATGGTGGTGACAGAGAAGCCAGCTAGAGGAGCCCAGTCACCTTTGAGCATGTACTTGCCTCCCAGCTGATTGCCCTGTTCAGCTGGGAGGTGGGTGCATGCTCTGAGGCAGCAGTTGAGCTCTTCACTGCCTCTGAGAATGCAGTTGCCTCCCAGTTGATCACACTGACTGGCTTCACTGCAAGAAGTCCAGTCACTGCCTCAGAGCACGGCATTTGGGTGCCTGGAGAGAAGGCAAAGGCGTGGGCAAGAGGAAGTAAGCAGAGGCAGTGGGCACAGCAGGAAGGGGTGGGTAGTCAGGCCTTCACCTTTTACCAAACCACATGAAGTGCCAAAGGGGAAAAATCCAGTATTTTGCTTTGGCAGGTCATGAACCAAACACTGTCTACTTTTTTGGTTCATGGTTCACTTAATGTGATCTCTATAATGTTTATCTTTCATGCATATTTAGGGGCTTTGGCATGAAAAATGAGTGCGTTTTAACAGCTGCCCCATCAAAAACACTTAGAAGTAGTTTGTCTTCTGTAGGGGCCTACTATTTAAAAAATACAAGCCAAAAGCCCTACTAAGCATGGCACGGTGCTGGTACAGATATTTGAATGCCATTTGTAATAAGTAATAGTCCTTATGCTTGGTACATCCTATCATGCTTTGTGAGGGAGGTATAACTCACCGAGTGGTTTTCAGTGTGACTATTTCTCAATGTCGCCCTCTTTAAGTACATTGTTTCATGGTAGAAAGTGGTGACATTAATCAGCTACAGATACAGGCTTAATTTTTAAGCTTGATCATTTCAAGGTTCGGATTTTTCATTTCTCCAGTACAAGATTATTCTAACCTGGATCCAGCACCCAGTTATATGCCTTTTGTCTCCACTAAAATTCTTTTTTGCCACTTTCACCCCCAAAAGCCCATATTCATGTATATTTTTAAGTGTAAACATTTAAATACATTTTCATTTGTGAACCTTACTAGAACCTCAAAAATATATGGATTGTGTCAGCCTGGGCTTGGGTCTGGAAGGTGAAAAGTGGGTAATCGCACATTAAAATGTGAATCGCATGACCTTCTACACATCCCTTGCTCAAAACAAGATCCTCTGAAACAGTGCTTAAAACAATATGTAGTTGCTTTTAAAGGCACATGACATGGCAGCAGTTTGTTTTACCTATATCTTAATCGACCATATAGGCGGGATATAAATAAAATAAATAAATAAATAAATCAGTAGTCACTAGTGCTGAAATGTAATGTGAAGGCAATTACATTTGTCCATGTGTTAGGCTCCCCTCCCTTGTGTAGCACTACCATAGTGTTACAGTTGTTTTGTTTTGTGTTCTCAACCAGGGTCCATAATTGCTGGTTATTGTTTGAAAACAGAATTTACTCATGCCCTGTTTACTCCTAACCTGGAACATAGCAGTAGACAACCTCATGTGTTCCAAATGTTTTGGATAGGAATGCTCATAATCCGACTGTTTGCCATAATGGCTGGGATTATGCAAGTTGAATGAATTTATTACGGTCGGGCGACCAGCTCATAAAACATATTTATGGCTAAAATATTCAAAATGCAGTTTAAAAATATATAACCAATTCATAAAACATGTGGCTAAAATATACAAAATGCAGTTTAAAAAGGTACAATCAGTTCATAAAATGTCGTTAGAATATACAAAATACAATTTAAAAAGTACAGCCAGTTCATAAAACATATGGTTAAAATATAAACAATGCAATTTTAAAAGTGTACAAGAAATAATTGTGTACTGGCTGTAAAATATGGGGAGGATCAAATACAGCATGTTTACAGCTATCCTTTGAACCATTGGGTCATCTGGAAAACTGCTTTGGTCAGGGTCTTTGGGTTATAGGGAGTCCTTACATATTTGTAAAGATCTGTAAATATTTCCTCCCTTCAGTTGGGACCACAACATTTCGCTATGCTTGACAATAAACCCCCTTCATGCTAAAAACAATCAACCTGTGAACTCAGGAGATAATAAGGGAGTTCTGTGCCATTGCTGCTGCACAAAATTTTGCTGCAGAGCATGTAATAAGGGAGTCTTGATCTGAAAGAAGTAGCTTGATGTAAAATTCATCGGGTCTCCCTGGATATCTGAGAATGATTGGGCTCAGGAAGTTGGTGTGTAAATCTCTATAGAAAAGACAGTACAGTAAGATATGACCTACAGTTTCCATTTGGCCATCATTACATGGACACAGGCAATCTGAGATAGGTACATGTTGAAATCTTCCCTCCATGAGCTTAGAGGATGAAACATTAAATATCGCTAAAGTGATGACTCTTCTGGTCTTAGTTGACATTGTGCTTGTCACACTTGCGATTATGCAAGATAGATCCTCAAACATTTGGAGAGCACAAGGTGGTTGTGCCAAATGCACATCATGTAGTAATTCCTGGTTGGTATTACTTCTGTAAATGTACTGGTGCCAACATTTCTGACTCTCTGGTAGACAAATATTGAAAGGCTGTGTCTTCATCTTTCTAAATACAGTGGTGCCTCGCTTAACTATGTTAATTGGTTCCAAAAAAATCGCTGCTAAGTGATTTCATCGCTAAGCGAAATGCGGTTTCCCATTGAAATGCATTGAAAACCGGACAATCCGTTCCAATAGGAACGAATTGCCGTCCTTAAGCGAAAATTGCCATAGGAAACATTGCTAAGCGAAATGCAGTTCCCCAATTGAAATGCATTGAAACCTATTCAATGCATCTCAATGGGGGGAAAAATACAACAACAAATTAAAAAAGAGTCAGAGTCAAATTTGGTCAACAAGGGTTTTATTAAGTGCACATTATGATTTCAAACATTTTAAACAGTAAACTTTAACTTTATAAATAACAGAAAAACATTTTAAAAACAGCAAACATGAGGCTGTTTAAACCATCGTTAAGCGAAACAGGGGACCCAAAATTTAATCGCTATGCGAAGCATGGTCCCAACCATCGCTAAGCAAAAATTGCCCATAGGGACCATCATTAAACGAAGTGTAAAAACGCTCTGAAAAAGTTGTCGCTAAGTGATTTCGTTGTTAAATGAAGCAATCGCTAAGCGAGACACCACTGTATAATATAGAACTACAGTGTCCTTCTCTTGGTTGTAGTTCAAACATGCTTGTTACGTATGTAGTGCCCACACTATCATATTGCTGATAGAACATTGCTAGAATTCTTTCCTGTCTGGGCAAAGTTATCCTTTGTACATTAACATGATTGCAGTGTTCATTTTGATCTTAGCTGTATATTGGACCTAGCAAAACCCTTTCATAGATAATAAGGCCCTTTAGTGTTAGGCTTTAAAAACAGATCCCTTCTGAACAGATGAGGTGGCTGTCCTCTCCCTCTGCAGTACCCCATGTTACCTGAAAATTTTTTAGCATTGAGGTATCCTCCAGAACCCGATTCACGGATTGTTGCCTTGTTGTGGTGAAGGGGCTTGAGTAATTCAGAGAAGCTATGGGCTATGCTGTGCAGGGACACCCAAGATGGAAGGTCATAATGGACAGTTCTGACTACATGCGATCCCCCTGGAGTAGGAACTGGTAAGCCACCCCAGTATCTTTGCCAAGAAACCCCCATGAACAGAAAGAAAAGGCTAAAAGATAAGACGCTGGAAGATGAGCCCCTCAGGTTGGAAGGCGTCCAACAGGCTACTGAGAAAGAGCAGAGGACAAGTACAAGTAGCTCCAGAGCTAATGAAGTGGTTGGGCCAAAGCCGAAAGGACGGTCAGCTACGGACATGCATGGAAGTGAAAGGAAAGTCTGATGCTGCAAAGAAAAATACTGCATAGGAACCTGGAATGTAAGATCTATGAACCTTGGTAACCTGGATGTGGTCAAACAGGAGATGGTAAGAATGAATATTGATATCCTGGGCGTCGGTGAACTAAAATGGACAGGAATGGACAAATTCAATTCAGACAATTATCATATCTACTATTGTGGGCAAGAATCCTGTAGAAGAAATGGAGTAGCCCCCATGGTCAACAAAAGAGTGGGAAAAGCTGTACTTTCAATACGAATCCAAGGCAGACCTTGCAACAGCACATTAATCCAAGTTTATGCACCAACCACTGATGCTGAAGAGGCTGAAATTGACCAAATCTATGAAGATTTACAACACCTTCTAGAACTGACACCAAAGAAAGATGTTCCTGTCATTATAGGGGACTGGAATGCTAAAGTAGGGAGGCAAGACATAAAAGGAACTACAGGTAGGTTTGGCCTTGGAGTTACAAATGAAGCAGGGCAAAAGGCTAATAGAGTTTTGTCATGAGAACAAGCTGGTCATCACAAACACTTTTCCAACAACACAAGAGGCGACTCTACACATGGACATCACCAGACGGGCAATACTGAAATCAGATTGATTATGTTCTCTGCAGCCAAAGATGGAGAAGCCCCATAGAGTCAGCAAAAACAAGGCCAGTTGAGGTGATGGCATTCCAGTTGAAGTATTTAAAATCTTAAAAAATGATGCTGTTAAGGTGTTACACTCAATATGCCAGCAAGTTTGGAAAACTCAGCAGTGGCCAGAGGATTGGAAAAGATAAGTCTACATCTCAATCCCAAAGAAGGGCAGTGCCAAAGAATGTTCCAACCACTGTACAGTTGCACTCATTTCACATGCTAGCAAGGTTATGCCCAAAATCCTACAAGGTAGGTGTCGCGCACCCCCAATGTGCCCTGTTAGTTTTCCCACTCACGGGTTCACCTTCAAACACGACTTGTTCTTTTCACCCTTTTTCGCTGCCACCAGAGGATATTACCCTCAGTGTACCACTTATGAATCTCAGACTATTGCTGCCAAATATAACACGGCTTATTTATGGTTTGGTAGGTAAATCACAGAAGTAAACTCATTGATGTTCTTTTATAATTCATTCAATAAACGTGGATTTGATTACATATACGCTTGCAGGTATTCATTCACTTTGATCAAGGTCTCAATATTCTGACAGTCTAGGTATTTCTTATTACTTTTAACTCTTTTATATTCTCCAACGCACCAAATTTCCAATCTCTTGTCTAAACCCTTCACAATCTTCTCCTTAACTGACTCTCTGTCTCCCCCAGTTCTCTTGATTCCGCCCATCCTGTCCTGTCATAGGCTCCTGCACTAGAGCTCTAAAATGACTGACATGAGGGACATGTGGGCTGTCCTCCACATACCTCCCCCCTTGGAAAGTTTTATCATGGGGTAACACCTACAGTAGGTTACACTCATTAACAACGTATGATATAACTTACCAATATTTAAAATATCTTCTTTAAAACATTTCTCAGTTAAACATATGCCATATATACTCACTGAATTACACAATTTAAAGCATATTAATATTATTACTTTATATTTAGATTATGTTTATCGACATTTTTATTACTTACAATACAAACCTTACCATTATTTCATATACAGTGGTGCCTCGCATTATGATGTTAATTCGTTCCAGCGAAATCGCTGTAGAACAAAAACATCATAAAGCGATTTTAAAAAGCCCATAGAAACGCATTAAAACCCAATTAATGCATTCCTATGGGCTTGAAACTCACCGTCCAGTGGAGATCCTCCATAGCACGGCCATTTTCGCTGCCCGTGCAGCGAGGAATCCGAACCAGAAAACAGCGGGCGGCCATTTTTTTTACCCGGTGGCCATTTTGAAACTGCCGATCAGCTGTGCGCAAATCTTCATTTTGCGTTAATTGGTTAGTGAAGCAGGTAACCAATCATCGCAAAGCAAAAAAAACCCGTAGGAAACATTCTTTTGCGATCGCAAAAACGTCTTCGTTTTGCGATTTCTTCATTAAACAAAGCGCTTGTCTTGCGAGGCACCACTGTATAACTTACATTTTTATTTATTGTTCAAATTAATACACACTTAGAACTTTTATTTAGAATAGTTTTTATAACATCAAAGTTACATTTTACATTAGTCCCTTTTGTCAGTCTTCCGATCTTCTTGACAAGGCATCGGCTATCACATTTTGCATTCCTTTAACACTCCGGATCTCAAAGTCAAAAGTCTTGTAGGAGTAGGGCCCACCTCATCAACTTATTATTGTTCGCTCTGATAGTCTGCAACCACAGCAGTGGGGAATGTTCTGTGCAGAGAACAAAATGTCTTCCCCAAAGTACGGTCTGAGCTTCTGTAAAGACCATACAATCACCAGACACTCCCGCTCTATAGTGGAAAGATGTCTCTCACCAGCCTGCAGCTTCTTGCTCAGGAATATCACCAGATGAAGGTCCCTATTGTCGTCATCCTGGCTCAGCAGAGCTCCCAGTCCAGTGTTGGAAACATCTGTGAAGACGGTGAACTCTTGATGGAAATCTGGTGCTCTCAGGATAGGGCCGGTCATCAGCACAGTTTTTAACTTCTCGAAGGCCTTCTCACAGTCGCTCGACCCCAGGATCTTGTCAACTTTTCTTTTATGGGTTGTCCGATAAAGGGGCTGCTATTTCACTGAAGTTCTGGATAAAGCGCCTATAATAGCCAATTAGCCCCAAGAAAGACCTGACTTTTTTCTTTGATGTAGGTCTAAGTCAGTTGCTGATTCAATCTTTAATGTTAGGGGTTTGATTCTGCCTCCCCCATCAATATGGCCTAAGTATTTTAACTCGGAGTTACCCAGCTGCCATTTACTAGCCTTCACTGTTAATCCAGCCTCATTTAACCTCTGTAGCACTTTCTCAATGTGGCACAGCTGATCTTCCCACGTTTGACTATATACAGTGGTGCCTCGCAAGACGAGCGCCCCTTTAACAACGAAATCGCATTACGACGAAGTTTTTGTGATTGCAAAAGCAATCTCAAAACGATGTTTCCTATGGGGGAATTTTGCTTTGCAATGATCAGTTCCCTGCTTTGGGAACCGATTCTCACAAAACGACGATTTTTGGCCAGCTGATCGGCGATTTCAAAATGACCGCCGGGTAAAAAAATGGCTCCCCGCTCTTTTCTGGGACGGATTCCTCACTGCACGGGCAGCGAAAATGGCCGCTGGATGGTGAGTTTCAAGCCCATAGGAATGCATTAATAGGGTTTTAATGTGTTTCTATGGGCTTTTTAATTTCGCTTTACAATGTTTTCGTTCTACAGCGATTTCGCTGGAACGAATTAACATCGTAATGCGAAGCACCACTGTATTTTTATATCAATGATGTATGCTACAGTGAATTCTCTAAACTTGATCATGTTTACATGGACCACTCTTCAACCTTCCTCTCCCTCCTCCTGAATTATGTAATTTACTTCATTCATCTTGGATATTATTCTAAAAGGACCTGCCCAAATTAATTGCAGCTTATTCCCTTTTATAGGCCACAGCATCAGGACTTTCTCTTCAGGACTGAACCATCTTTCTCTGGCCTTTTTCTCGTACCATAACTTTTGCTTCCCTTGCTGGCTCTGCAAGTTTTCTGCGGCTAACTTCAGAGATTGTTGCAAGGAATTCATTAAATTATCTATGTACTGGATTATTGTCTCAGGGTCTTCTCCCTTTGGTTCCTCCCAATTTTGTCTGAGTAAATCAAGGGGTCCCTGCACTTTCCGCCCAAATAACAGTTCAAATGGACTGAAACCAGTGCTTTCCTGGGGTACAGACCGGTATGCATATAACAAGCATGTGATCCCAGTCATTGGGGTTTTCAGCAGTATAAGCCCTGATCATTCGCATTAGGGTCCCATTAAATTTCTCCACTAATCAATTTGTCTGAGGATGATATGGGGATGATGAAATATGAGTTATGCCACAAAGTTGCCAGAGCCTTTTCATAATCTGGAAGTGAACGATGTTCCCAAGTCAGTGACAATTTCTGAAGTGAAGCCCATGCGACACATATAGTTCAATAAGGCATTTGCCACCGTTTCGGTCTCTATATTTTGCAATGGAACAGCTTCTGGATATCTAGTGGCATAATCTATTATTGTTAAAATGAAACGGTTTCCCCTTCTAGTTACTTTAGGTCAGTGGTCGGGGAACAGGGGTAAATTACCCCAAATGGGGTAAAAGTGAAAATCCTGGTGGTAATGAGCAAGGGGGTAATGTTGGCTTATAAAACATTTTTTTTTTGGGGGGGGGGGAACGTAAAAAAGTTCCCCGACCCCTGCTTTAGGTAATGGTCCCACAATGTCCAGGCCTATGTGTTGAAATGTGCTTGATATAATTGGTAAAGGGCACAATTTAGCTTTAGTTTTGTCATTGCCAGTACCCTGCCTCTGACATATGTCGCAGCTTTGACAATATGATCTTATTTGCTTCCCCATCCGAGGCCAGTAAAAATTTTGCGCTATCCTCTGCTTTGTGCATGTGATTCTCAAATGAGCAGCAAAGGTGTCTGTATGTCCCCTTCTATAATCTTTTTCCTATACTTAAAAGAGATCATCACTTGTTTGTGGATGCTTTCCCCTCCCCCTTTAGGATTTACCAAGACCTCCCTATATAACAGGTCTCTGTCCACAAAGAATCTTTCAGGGTACTCAGAGGTTATTGGTCCTTCTC